>NC_090647.1:286633377-287233377 GCF_040937935.1 Hyperolius riggenbachi
GGTAAGATTTTATAAATGTTACTCTGCTGAACACAGTTTAGAGCATACAGCCCAATGTCTCTTAAAGTGGGATTATATATTAGAACATTTGAATGTTTGAAAACATTACCAAGCATTCCCTGTGTGTAAAAATGATGGGATGAATCCACAATGTCTTTGAATCCAAGTTTGAATCTAAAAATGTTCTCAAATATCTTGAACCTTTCGAATCTCAAATCTCACGAATCCTGCACATAAGAATTGTGTGATTTGTGGTATAGTTGCCTGCAGTATAGGTAGCCAGGCATAGGTGCCCACAGTATAAATAGCTAGGTAAAGGTGCCTTTAGTATAGGTAGCTAGCTATAGGTGCTATCAGTGTAGGTAGCTAGGTATAGGTGCCGCAAGTGTTGGTAGCAGTCCTCCTCTGCTCCTACTGTGCCTCCTGCACACAGCGAGGAGGAAGGAGAGAGAGGTCTGCACTCCCCCTGGAAAATATGTACTCGGTAAGCCTCTGCTTGTGCTGGGGTCAAGTGGAAGAGGCACGGGAAGGAGCGGAGGAGAACGGTGGAGCAGAGGAGGGTGGAAGGAGCTGTGGATGCGCAGGGATGCATCATCAGGATTCATTGGATTCGATTAGTGCAAAATGGAATCTGGATTTGTATCCACAACTTACAAGTTTCGAGGGATTCGTGGATTCATGATATTGTCATCTCACCCTCAGTAAAAACATTTATTTTCACTGCAGAGAGCAGTAGGGCCTTGCTTTTTATCTGGCTAAGTGACTAGCTGTTGCTGGGGCAATGTGTCTATTCAGCAGAGGAAGGGAAGAGGGAGCAGAATCAAGACACAGGTAGAGAATGTGCCCTGGCCTTAAATTAATTAATTTACAGATTAGACAGAGATATGCAAGTATGTACTGCTCTCTGCAGTGAAAGTAAACATTTTTACATGCAAGCAGTGCTTTCACTTGTCTACCCAGTAATTCCCCCATAGTATCACCAACATTGTGTCTTCGCTTACACAGGTTTCACATGATTAATCATGTGAAACCTGTGTAATGGAGTGCACACGCAGCCCAGAGTAGATGCAGGGGACAGCGTGCTTCTGAGCCCATAGCTATGCGCCACCACAAGTGAAGAGACGAAGATCTATATCCAGGTCAAGGGTCAAGCAAGTCGCCGGGTCACCGGCCTGAATCTTCCAGGAACGGCAGCAGACGGAGGGGGCAGGAGGAGGTCACAGTATGTAATTTTAACCCCCTACACAATGGATCTTTCTGTTTGTTCAGCTGTGGTATCCTTTAATGCAAGTGCATCAACACCTGATATCTAGTGCAATTACTGGGCAGCAAAATGCCTCATGTGCAGGCATGCTCGCCAGAAATCGCAAATTCGAATTTACCCACGATCACGGGTAGATTTTCATGATTGCAGAACTCGAATTCGAATTTGAAGAGCGATACTGCTCCCGAATTCGGCCGTGATCACGAGTGTTAACGCATGATCACAAATTCGGCTTCGGTATCCAGGGGATGACGTCATTGGGCCAATCAAAAGGCCCCCAGCCGAGGCCCTAGCAACCGATCAGAGGAGGGGAGCCTGGCCCTGACCTCCTCTATAACACTGACACTTGACACAGGAGACCTGGGTTCAAATCTAGGCTCGGCCTGTTCAGTAAGCCTGCACCTATTTCAGTAAGGAGTTTCTTGGGCAAGTCTCTTTAACACTGCTACTGCCTACTGAGTGCGCTCTAGTGGCTGCCTCGCAAGCGCTTTGAGTCCGGCAGGAGAAAGGTGCTATACAAATACTGCCATTATAAAAGGCGGCGGCCATCTTAGGGAGCGCATCCTTGCTTGTGACTAGAGATGGCCTGAACGGTTCCCGGTGAATTTCCTTGGTTCGCAATCGCGGAGAAACTTTTCCGGAAGTTCGGTTCGCCCCCATAGTGCATCATGAGGGTCAACTTTGACCCTCTATATCACAGTCAGCAGGCACATTGTAGCCAATTAGGCTACACTCCCTCCTGGAGCCCCACCCCCCCCCTTATAAAAGGCAGGTAACGTCAGGCTTTTCACTCACCCGTGTGTGCCTGCAGTAATTAGTGAAGGTATAGCTGCTGCAGACTCTCAGTCTCTCATAGGGAAAGCTTAGTTAGGCTCTGGTAGGCTTGTTAGCTTGCTCCTTGCTGATTCTTATTGCTAATAAGAAACCCACAACAGCTCTTTTGGGAGCTAATCTTGTTTTTGTGATCTATTTTTTTTTCTGTGTGTCCCACTGACACTTGTGTTGCATAGACAGCCTTGCTAATTCCTACTGTGTGTGCCACTGCCAGGCCCAGCACATTCAGTGACTACTACCTGTGTGTGTGACAGGTGCACATTGTAATACCCACTGCATATACCTATCTGTTGTTCACTGTGCACCCACCCACCTATGTGAGTGCACGCAGTGTCACTGTGCCTGTCCGGTAGCTGTCTGTGTGTGACAGGTGCACATTGTAATACCCATCACTGCATATACTTACCTAACAGTCACTGTTGTTCTATCATTGAGCTACCACAGCCCGGCGACCATATGGGCTTGCCACGGCCTGCACTCTGGCCATGGTGCACACCAATCCAGCACTGCCGTCACAACACAAACAGCTGTTTGCGGTGCGTTACACAGTGAGTTTGGTGTGTCAGTGTGAAGCAGATGTTTTAAAGCACTTTAGGACTGCAATTTAGCATGCAATGTGATTTCTGCCCTTAAAATGCTGCTTTGCGTCAAACCTAGATTTTTCCCTAGGACTTTTGGCATCTAACCCACTCATCCATGCCCCCCTCCAGGTGTTAGACCTCTTGAAACATCTTTTCCATCACTTTTGTGGTCAGCATAAATGTTTCTAGTTTTCAAAGTTCGGCTCCCCATTGAAGTCTATTGCGGTTCACGGAAGTTCGCGCAAATCGAACTTTTGTGGAAGTTCGCGAACCGAAAATCGGAGGTTCGGGCCATCTCTACTTATGATTCTGCGGTACTGAGAGCATCTCCAGTGCTGCTGCGTGTCTTAGCAAGTGCTTTTTAACTGTTTAACACAGCGTTTTACCTCCTAAACACATTCTTAACACCTTTATTGTTCTCATTTATAGATAGCTAGTGATTTGATTGTTTTAGTTCAGTCAGCTAGTGTAGTGTATATACTGTATACTGTGCTAAGCTAGTGTTAGGTCTGTGTGCAGGCTAGGCCTGCTAGCCTGGGTAGCCTTAGCCTACTAGCTTAGGTAAGTTAGAGATTATAGTTAGTTGTGTACTAGTACTAGTTTAGTTAATTTGCGCTGTTAGTCTGTGAGTTTATTAGCTTCAGTACTGTGTTAGTTTCAGTACTGTGTTAGTTACTGTACAAAAAATATTTCTGAGGTGTCTGGGTTGAAAACTGTGCTTTCCCAGTTGTGTATTGGACACAATGTGGGCTTCACGACTGCTATCCGGAACCTCCTGCTGTATGGTGTTTATTATTACAGCCATGGTACAAACGATAGGTGCCATGACCCGTTACATTGCCTGCTGCTGCCACACGTCAATCCTCCTCCTGCGGCTGCATTTAACCTCCTGCTGTCTGTGTTCCCGACGCCAGGGTCCACAGACTTATGCACTGCTGCCATGTGCCACTAGCTATTACGCCACAAATTTAGCTATGCTGTTGAACAAAATATTTTACAACAGTTGAGTTCTGTAAGGGAAAAAAACATTAAGTTGGGTACAAGAGGAAGAATATGAACACACACAAAAAAGATGGTGGTGAAGAAGAAAAATAAGAAGAAGAATAACCAGGGGAAGAAGAAGAAGAAGAAGAATAACCAGGAGAAGAAGAAGAAGAATAACCAGGAGAAGAAGAAGAAGAAGAACCAGATGATGATGATGATGAAGAAGAAGAACCAGGTGAAGAAGAAGATTAAAAACCAAGTGAGGATGAACCAGAAGAAGAAGAAGAACCAGGTGAAGAATAAGATGAAAAACCAAGTGAGGATGAACCAGAAGAAGAAGAAGAACCAGGTGAAGAAGAAGATGAAAAACCAAGTGAGGATGAATCAGAAGAAGAAGAAGAACCAGGTGAAGAAAAAGAAGAAAAACCAAGTGAGGATGAACCAGAAGAAGAAGAAGAACCAGGTGAAGAAGAAGAAGAACCAGGTGCCAGTGAAGAAGATGATGAAGATGATGGTGATGAAAGAGGATGGTAAAACAGAAAAAGAAGACGGTGAAGAAAAAGATGGAGAGAAGAAAAAGAAGAAGGCGAAGACGGTGAAGTAGAATAAACAAGAAATGTAGAAAAAAAGTTTTTTTTTTTTAATTATACCTATTTAATTGTGATTTCCCTTTAAAAAAATTGCTTTAAGGCCATCCAAATTCGTGATCACGACTATTACCCGAATTCAATTACTGATCACGACTCAAATTCGAATCAAATTCTATGGTCGTGATCACGGCCAAATCCGAATTTGACCCGGACCCGAATTTGAATGTACTCGAATCGAATTTGGGTACATTCGGGCATGACTGTTCATGTGCCTCTATGGAGCGGGTGCCTCCCCAGCGCTTATGTCAAACACTTGCAAGCACGTGGCAGGTACAATCAAGCAGCTGACAGGTGGTGGAAGCACTGCCTTCAGCTGTCAATGTGAAGGATGTCCTAGTGCTGCAAAGAGTTTGGCAGTATATCAACTCACCTGTCCCTGCTGGCACACTGTTCCAATAGTCCATGTGCTCTCATCTAAATCCTTGCAGGGGCACCTCTCCTCCATGTCCTGGTGCATGTTATTATGTAATGACATGTGCTGTGTCATTGAGAGGATGTGGCCAGCAGAATTGAAGAAAGGGAGAACGGATTAATGGAGGAGCATGGTGAGTTGCTATACTTTTGAAGGGGCACACAAGTCAGGGAAGACTTGGGATCCTAGCAGCGCTCAAGGGCCCTGGGGCAATTGCTAAGGTTGCCCATTTGTTTGTGCTGGCCCATTTACTGAGAAAAGTGAAAGAAAAAAATAGATTTTCCCAACTTCTCTCTTAAGAAAACAAAAAGTAAAATAAAATAAAATAAAACTATGTTCAGCTTACTAGAAGCTTCCACAAGTGTACATTGTTTGTAACCCTGTGATTACCCCCGGCACTGAATAGAAGAGAGGAAGTACACTTTACCTAAATTATCTATAGAAGTCAGCCAGATAACACAGATGAAAGATAACCTGGCATTTCTCTTACTCTAGACAGAAATCATAATTTCTACTTTTACAACATCTTTAGTCCTCAGTTTCTCTCTGTCATCACATAGAAATAAGTGCTAACTACTACACATTAGGTGTTTTTTAGTATTTATTTTTAAAATGCCATTATAACCTAAAGCCATTTTGGTACCTTTCATGGGAACAGCTCGTTCAGAATCTAATAAACCACTGAAATCATAACTAATGAATAAGACATGAATCTTGTGCCTAATGTACTAAGCGTTAAGGAGATAATGTTAGTTTGTCTAGTGTCATTTATCATAAGAATGTATAATCTGCAATTCATATTGGAGTGATTGATAGCTGGTGTGCTATGTGCAGGATGTGAGTCTGGCAAAGTTCCTCCCTACAATGGAGTACTGATTATTCTTAGAAACATGCTAAATATTTAAATCTAACTTTACTTAGCTATAACAATTGCCTTTAACATTTAGCACACAATGCACAAGAAGTCCTGGAAGTGATAGTATGGCCCACAGAGAACCTTGATCTTAGCATCATTAGGTGTGCCTGGGATTACACAAAGATACAAAAGGATTTCTCCAAGGTGTCTGGAACAACCTACCTGCCAATTCCCTTCATAAACTGTATGAGTGTAACTAGAGAAATTGATACTGTTTTGAATATAAGGGTGTTAAGTAACTAGTGTTGGTGTTTCAGAATATAAGATGCTTTGCACTCTAAGACACACCTAGGATTAGAGAGAAAAAAAATTGGGGGGAAAAAACTACTAAACCTTCCATTCTTCCTGTGTTACCATTTGCCTATTTCATTGCATTAGTCACAATTTGCATATCTTTAGACTGGCCCTGCCTCTAGTGTCTAGTATATTCACAGCTGTAATCAGTCTGCTTGTTAGCATCAATTTAGTCAGGGATATATTAGCAGATCATATGGTCAGCATGACCTTGGTCGGCAGTGTATACATTTAAAGAGACTCCGTAACAAAAATTGCATCCTGTTTTTTATCATCCTACAAGTTCCAAAAGCTATTCTAATGTGTTCTGGCTAACTGCAGCACTTACTGCTATCACAGTCTCTGTAATAAATCAATGTATCTTTTCCCTGTCAGACTTGTCGGCCTGTGTCTGGAAGGCTGCCAAGTTCTTCAGTGTTGTGGTTCTGCTATGAACTCACCCTTCCAGGCCCCTCTCTGCACACTGCCTGTGTGTTATTTAGGATTAGAGCAGCTTCTCTCTTCTCTCTTATCTTTTACAAGCTGGATAAATCGTCCTCTGAGCTGGCTGGGCTTTCACATACTGAGGAATTACAAACAAGGGAAAAGCTGTTTGCAGGAAGAAAAGAGCAGCCTGAAACTTCAGTGCATGGGGGAAAGAAACACACAAATGATCTCTTGAGATTCAAAAGGAAGGGAGTATACAGCCTGCTTGTGTATGGATGTATTTTCTATGTGTGGACATACTGTACATCAACCTACTTCCTGGTTTGGTGGCCATTTTGTTTGTTTACAAACAAACTTTTAAAAACTGTTTTTAACCACTTTTAATGCGGCGAGGAGCGGCGAAATTGTGACAGAGGGTAATAGGAGATGTCCCCTAACACACTGGTATGTTTACTTTTGAGCGATTTTAACAATACAGATTCTCTTTAAGGGTATAAATTTAAAGTGTATTAATTTTAAGGGTGCTTTAGACAAACAGAATTATACCAGAATTGAGCCAGAAGGGAACAGAAGTGAACTAGCACAAAACTCTGGGCTGTTGTTCATCTGCTGATTTTCTACACCATGCATAGAAGTACCTTCAATACCATATTGAACATATACCAGCTAAACATACAGCCAGCTAAATTTAAACACTGCACACCCGCTTACCAAACTACTGATGGTTTCACTGTGCCTCACCAACCACACCACTGCTGATCTTCGCTGGCTTCTCCACTGCTGAACTCCCCACCAACTGATCCATTGCCGACCTCCAGACAAGTTACGTCATTACCAATCAGACACTCCATCTACCAATCACACACAGCTGTTTTTTTTGCCATCATTGATGTTCTGCCAACTTCACTGCTGATCTCCTGTGGACTGCTCCTTACCAGATTCATTATTGATGCAACTTTGCTGAACCCCTTTAGCCACATCATTGGTGACATTTATTTCATCTTGGTCTAACTGCTGTCCCCCTGTCTATGCTTCCACTCTCCACACCCCATCCTACCATATCCCTTCAGTACAAAATGTACCCCTTCCCTCCTATTCACTCCCTGACCCCTCCACCATTTCCAAGCTATCTCCCTCCCCATCTTGCTCTCCCCCATCACCACATGCTCTACCTCCACCTCCTTCTACACCTTGTCCCCCTTCTGTTTCCCCGCACCCTCTCCACTTCTGTCCTTAGACTCCCTTTTGGCCATCAACACCCATGCACCTCCCTTCCCTCCCCCCCACACTCTACCCACACACCCCCTCGGCAAAACCTTATTCCTATCCATCCTACCCCTAGGCATTCGCTCCCTGTTTCCTGTGGCCTCTGGAATGCCAGGTCCACCCGCAATAAGCTGCTCTCTGGAACTCACTCCCTCCAGCCACCAGACTCGCCCTCACCTTTAATACCTTCACACAAGCTCTCAAGACTCACCCTTTCATGCTCGCATACCCCCCCCCCCCCCCTACACCAGCACCATAATATGTTCTGTTAGACACCCTCTCAACAGATGCACCTATTGTCTCCACCCCCACCCTTTATATTTTAAGCCTCTGGCAGGGCCCTCTCCCTTAGTGTTTCCAGCTTGATTATGCAATCTTACTGACAATCACCCCTTTTGTGGACTAGAACAATCTCTATTTTGACCTATGACACTGTATTATCAAATCATTTGCATTATCTTGTTTTGTTGTGAGTTTCCTGTATGTCCTACCTTGTATGTTAACCCTTGTATCTATTGTGCAATATGTGTAATATATTGGCGCTTTATAAATACAATAAATAATAATAAACAAGTAAGAAACACTTACTGAGCAGGGCTTAGTGAACTGAGGCATGTTTGTTTGGTAAATTACTAAACTTCTGCATCATGCGGAAAATCTTTAGTGAATTTGGAAAAAAAAGTGTAAAATACCGAATGTGGTATTTAACTGTCCAAAATGATTCTACCAACCTTAGTGACCTCTTAGTGAATTGAGGCCATTGTTGGAACATTACATTTCTTCTGTAAGCTGCAAGAAGTATCCCAGCCCCCAGTTAGACTCACCACTCTTCTTATATTAATTGCTAGAAGGATTCTGTCAGCTTGCTTGATTGGAGTCATGGTCTTCCGGCATCTTGTTAGCTTGGTTGTAGTCTTCCTCTTCCTCTTTAAATGTATGTATTCTCAAACACGCTGTGTTTATAGTGTGGAGGGAGAGAGAGTTGGATAATAGACTCATTTATAAGAGGAGAGGGAGCTTTAACTGGCACTTTGGGAATAGTATGTTGAAGGATACCAGAGGTCAAAAATTTTGGAGAAACGGGTTAAGCAGGCATATACCACCTGTCCTTATTCCCACTGCTCCCCCCATTCTCCTTTCAGCCCGTTGTAGCTCACCTCAAAGCCCTCCGGGATCCTCTTTCAGTCGGCCAGGTCAGGACTTACTGTTCAGGTGCCGGCATACGTTTTACAGTGCATGCATGTAGCCGGGAGTGCACTGCGCATGTGTATGACATCACTGGGTCATGTGCATGATGTCATACGCATGCACAATGCGCCTG
Source organism: Hyperolius riggenbachi (assembly GCF_040937935.1). Taxonomy (NCBI): domain Eukaryota; kingdom Metazoa; phylum Chordata; class Amphibia; order Anura; family Hyperoliidae; genus Hyperolius; species Hyperolius riggenbachi. Next base: position 286,642,326 of record NC_090647.1, read on the forward strand.
TGCAGTAACCCGGCCGACCAGAAGAGGATCCTGGAGGCTTTTGGTGAGCTACGGGGAATGTGGGAGTGGTGGGCATAAGGAAAAGTGGTAGTATATGCCTGCTCCCTCTATATCTGCAACATTTTAACCCCTAGGTTCTCAACATGTTGTACGCATACCCACTGGTGTACTTCTGATGGTTCCAGGGGGGGTACTCAGGCTTGATATACTTAATCAAGAATAACAAATTTAGAGTTTTAGAGAATTATAAATCTTTAAGCTAATTAAAAGCAATATTAAATGCTTAGAACTTGTTTAGAACCAATTATCATGTACTACAATTAAATATATATTTGTCAAGAGGTGCTTGTGATAATGTTTACTATGCTGGGGGTACTTGGTGAGTACAGGGTTTTAAAAGGGGTACATTCCAATAAAATGTTGAGAAACACTAGTTTAACCTAACCATTAAGTGGGTCTAAAACACCCCTGTGCCAATTCATAAATGCAGGGTTTCACCATCAAAGCAAATCAATGTTTTTTTTTCCCATTTACCATAAAAGACATACGTAATTATATTGCATAATTTGCTACAAACATTGTAGGGAACAATACCTCACAAGGAGAACATTTATTAAAAAGCACTTTGTTTTATCAATCTGAACTACAGTTTTCATTTTCGATTCATAACAGCTTTCTAGCAGCATGTGCATTTTTCTGATTCTGAGTATCTGTAAATCCTCTGCTGGGAAGATATCTAATTTAAAACACTGGTTTTTTTTTTGTTTTTTTTTTATAAAGTTACTTCTCTACATAGCTTTGTTGCAAATGATCTGCTAATGTAGTTTACTTTACATCATAAATTCATCCTGTGAATTTATTGACACTGTGCATCCAATTCAATTATACATTTCTGTCCAGATCATAAAAATTGTATTAAACTCGTATAGCGCTAGTAACACCACATGCTTACTCTGCATCTTTAGAAGGGTTGACAGGGCTTGGCTTTAGACACTGAGGAGTGAATGGAGCTGTTACTGACTTCAGGTCATATCTTTGAGATTGTCTTCTTTGGAGCAGGAGTTTAGTAAATGTTGCTAAGATATATGTTGTATACTATAAAATACCTTTTATCCACCATTGCTTCCTCTTAATTAGCATCTTCTTTTTTTAGCCTAAATTTATTTACTCACTGGAAAAAAAGAGCTTTGGTACACATCTTCTAAGAGTTTATACTATATTTATAGGCTTAGCACCACATCAAATCAAGTGTAATGCCTGGCAGATCTACTGCTTTCATTCAGCCACTATACGCCAATCTATCACCACCTTCTTCACCCTATGTAGCGTGTATCCGCTTGAGCGGGAGGTGAGGAAATAACACCTACCCGACTTCGGTTACACCCAGGTCTTGGAGGTGCAAGATATAGCGGCTGAGGCCGAGAAAGCCAGAGTACCACCAGAACAAACAAGACTATGCAGCTGGGTGATATTAGATAGTGGAAGAGGTTACACAGATCAACCCAGGAGTTATGGACAAGGGGGCAAGATTTCTCAGAGCAACTGCAGCTCTGAGCTTCCGATAACTGCCACAAATAAATAAGACACAATGATTGCTCAGGGCAACCACAGCCCTGAGCCTCTGATGCCCAGCACAATGCGTAACAAGAAAGAAAACAGACAGACAAACGGAATGCTTGCCAGCAAACAAGACACACTGGTTGCTCAGGGCGATCGCAGCCCTGAGCCTCTGACTGAGTAACAAGACAGACCATAGACAGACGGAATGTTTGTAAGCGAACAAGACACACTGGTTGCTCAGAGTGACCGCAGCCCTGAGCCTCTGACTAACAAGACAGACAATAGAGAGAGACAGACTGAATGCTTGCCAAACTAATCGCTGCCCCAGTGATAGCAAGCATCCACACTGACTTGGACAAGACAAACAAGTTAGAGCATAACTAATAGCAACTGCAGCCTATAGTTACATCCACAGGAACAGGACTAGCAGGAACTGACAGACAGGAGGATTGTTTGCCCAGCAATAGCAAACATCCACACTGACACAGACAAGACAAACAGGTAGGAGTGTAACTAATAGCAACCACTGCTACAGTCATGTCCACAGGAACCGAGCAAGCAAGAATACTACCAGTCACCAACATGGTGAAGGCAATCTCCAACTAACAGGATAGTAAAGACTTCACTGTACCTCCGCGGGTGCAGTGAACGTCCAGGCAGGAAAGGCAAGATAATGTAATACAAAATACAACTTTCACAACATGAACCCAGCAAACAACTAAAGCAAAGCTGTATGCTATGTCGGGCGAGGTCTTGAATGAGAGGCAGGTTTTCCTATGGATATCAGCCAATGGGAACAGAGATGCAAATTCCCACACAGCTGAATGGTAATCATGCAATCCTGTGATTGAAGGCTGCAAGCTGCCTGTGAATGGAAAAGATTTTCGTTACAAATGCATGCCAGATTATGCAACCACAGGCATTTAAGAAATCCACAGCTGTCTGACTGCAGTTAAACTGCAGCAAGGCGGATTCATGACAACATCCTGAGCTACTCTGAACTGCAAAGTGATTGCAAATAGCAATGACTCTCATTGCAAATGCAATCAAAAACAAGCAACCAAATGCAGGCAGAGAAATCAAAACTGCTCGACTCCAGATCCGCTGAAACCGGCAGGAGGGATCCTTACATCAAGTTTCAGCTTGGCGTGTAGAAGAGATGATGAAATAAAGCACAAATAATTCCAGCATGCGCAGGGCCGGATTTGTATCTCCAAGTGCCCTAGGCCAACTGTCAACCCCCCCCCCCCACACACACACACGCAAAATATTACAGCCCCCCTCATACTTGCCGCCCAGGCTTGTAATGGTAGGTCCTCCAGCTCTGCATACATGCGTGTACCAGCCATTAGACAGTGGTAAAGATTAGATTGTGAGCTCCTCTGAGGACAGTCAGTTGCACAACATGATGGAGGCTGGCACTTCCAAAAGTATTAAGCTCTTTTATTGAAACATGAATAAAAATCAATAAAAATGGCCAAGCGGCGACAGCCCGCTGTTTCAGGTGTATAGCCCTATACACCTGAAACAGCGGGCTGTCGCCGCTTGGCCATTTTTATTGATATTCATGTTTCAATAAAAGAGCTTAATACTTTTGGAAGTGCCAGCCTCCATCGTGTTGTGCAGCTACTTGGGATCCAGTGGTGTGAGGACCCGTTGAGGCTTGGGCACCCATCTTTCCCCTTTTTCAAGTGGAGTGCCACTCTTTTTACCATTGACTGAGGACAGTCAGTGACATGACTATGTGCTCTGTAAAGTGCTGCAGAAGATGTCAGTGCTATACAAATACATAATAATAATATGGTAGGACATTACACTATGACTATGGTAGGATTAGACTGTGAGCTCCTCTGAGGACAGTCAGTGACATGACCATGTACTCTGTAAAGTGGTGCAGAAGATATCAGTGCTATATAAATACATAATACTAATATTGTAGGACATTAGACTGTGACTATGGTAGGATTAGATTGTGAGCTCCTCTGAGGACAATCAATGGCATGACTGCTAAGGGCTACATAAGATGTCAACACTATTACATGTCAGTGTAGGCCGTCTACACCTGTGCAGTAGCATGGATACAGTCAGGCTCAGCTTTATATGCCGGTGCTTGAGTGGTTTTGATACTGTGGAGATGCAGTGCGGCTGCACTTTGAGGCCTCGTTCAAACTATATGCGCTGCTGTGCGTATTTCAGCAGCGCATATGGTGTGCAATCAACAAGAACATCAGAAGTGCATAGACAGCACTTCTGACATTCAGACTATAGATGCTGTGCAGCAGTGCGATGTGCTATTGCTGATCCCATTCACAGTAATGAATGGGATCAGCAGCACAAAGCACGGCAACGCAGATGGCGTGCAAATCGTGTGCGCTTTTGTTCCGAACGCACAGCCATCTACGTTGCCTAATGTGAACGATGCCTGAGGGTCTCAGCGCTGGATCGGCGTGGCACCGGAGGACAAGAAAAGCCTCTTTAGGTTCCAGACGCTTCCTCCTCCCAATGTAAGTACCCAAATGTGTCCAAGCCTCAAAGGTTTGGTCTAAAGGCTTTTGGGTTTAATGCTGGCTACACACGGTGCGTTTACGCCAATTTGATTATTTCCAAGCATTTCCAAGCGCATTTCGATGATTTTTAGGTCAATTGCAATGTAAAGTATGGCAAATCGACCTAACGATCTATCGAAACGCGAATCGGACATGTCGGAAATAAACTAATCGACGGGAATAGAGCGGTGCATCGAGTGCGGGAACACAACGTGTGTATCCAGCATTAGAGGGAGGGAGAGGAGAAGATAGGGGAGAACAAAAGAATGGAGAAAAGGAGGCGAAGGGCAATATAGAGGAGGAGAGGGCAGAGAGAATGCAAGAAGGGAGAATTATAAAGAGTACAAGTGAGGGGACAATTATGGCGAAAGAGAGGGGACAATTATGGCAAAAAAGAGGATAGCAAAGGACAGGAGGAGAGAGATAGGAAAAGAGTGACACAAAGTAGAGGAAAGGAGAGGGAGAGTGGTAGAGAGGCAGGGAGTGGTGGGAGGGGGCAAAAGACAGAGTGGAGGGGGATATCAGGGCAGTTTCCCAGCCTTTGCTGTTTCCTTCTCCCCCAAATACAAAATTGAAAGGAAAAGGGAGACAGAGGAAGGAAGAGGAACAAAAGAGAAGGAAAGGATAGAGATGGGGAAGGAAGGAAAAGAGGTAGCTAGAGCAAAACAAAAGATAGGACAGGAAAAGAGAGTGAGAAGAAAAGTGCAGAAGAAAGGAGATGTTTCTCAGGGAGACAGAATAGGCAATACAATAACCAGGCTGAGAGGAAGCATTCAGCTGCATCTGCCAAGTGAGCTTATCTACAGACATTGTATTGCAGCTCTTTGTTTACTTACTCATCCCAGCCTGGTCTTCTGATTTGAAGTGTGACACCTCTATGCTCTGTCCCCATAGCTCCAAAGACACTGATCCCTGGGTGGGCGCTTGTATTCTAATGCTAATTGATCTCATTAATAGAGATAAGCAGGAGAGAGCGGTGGGCAGCATCTCCAGGAGGAGAGGAAGTACAGGGTCTTTGATCTTCGCGCCGCTCTGTACTGAAGGCAAGGGGGTGGATTCAGTGTTGTTTGCAAACACAGCGGTGTCTCTTCTGCAGTGGTGCTCAGCAGAGCTCGAATATTCGAGTAGCTCGAATATTCGAGCTCTTTTTCAGCTATTCGAGCTCGGTATTCGAGCTCCGAATAGCTGGAGCTATTCGAATGGGCTATCCGAGTACACTCGAATAGCCCATTCACTATTCGAGCTATTCGAGCAACCCGGCGCTATTCGAGCTCGGTACCGAGCTCGAATAGCGTCATAGCCCAGATTGATGTCCTTAGAGCCAATCAGAGGGCTCCCAGGCCCTCTGACGGCAGCCAATCACAGAGGGGGACCCTGGCCAGCCCCTACCCTATAAATAGCGGCCGCCATGTTCCGTTTCTCCATGCTTGCCTGAGACTTGTACAGAGAGAGAGTTGCTCCTTTGTGCTTTGGCTTAGCAAGTGCTCTATTGTGATCATTTACCTAGCGTTTTTGCTCACCTACACCTGCCATATACACCTATATTGTTGTTAGTTAGATAGACATTGTATTTTAGTTAGTAGCTTGTGTGTTACATTAGAGACAGGCAGCTGCTGCAAGCTTACAGGTTTAGGCCTCAGGGGGGCCTTGCCTCTGTGGGCAGCTGTCCTCTGTTTATTTCTCTCATCTATACCAGTATTTCTGCTGTCCTTTACTAATAGTATTGTAGTTATACTGTACTAGGAGTAGGACACTCACTGACTGTCACTGTTTATAGGCTACTAGCTAGCTCCTGCGTGTGTGCACTCACTCACTGTCTGTGTGTACACACACTCTATTTCCTTCTGATTACTGATAGATTATTGTTAGTTAGTTGTACTTACTTACTACTTACTCTTACTGTACCCGTAGGGACACTCACTGTCACTGTTCATATAGGCTACTAGCTCCTGCGTGTGCGCACTGCACTCACTGTCTGAGTGTACACACACAACACACACTCTATTTCCTTCTGATCGCTGATTGATTATCGTAATTAGTTAGTTCTACTTACTGTTACTACTTACTCTTACTGTACTAGGAGTCTAGGACACTCAGTCACTGTCCATAGGCTACTAGCTCCTGCGTGCGTGCACTCACTGTCTGAGTGTACACACACCCACACTCCATTTCCTTCTGATCGCTGATTGATTATCGTAATTAGTTAGTTCTACTTACTGTTACTACTTACTCTTACTGTACTAGGAGTCTAGGACACTCAGTCACTGTCCATAGGCTACTAGCTCCTGCGTGCGGTCACTCACTGTCTGAGTGTACACACACCACCCACACTCCATTTCCTTCTGATCGCTGATTGATTATTGTAATTAGTTAGTTCTACTTACTGTTACTACTTACTCTTACTGTACTAGGAGTCTAGGACACTCAGTCACTGTCCATAGGCTACTAGCTCCTGCGTGCGGTCACTCACTGTCTGAGTGTACACACACCACCCACACTCCATTTCCTTCTGATCGCTGATTGATTATTGTAATTAGTTAGTTCTACTTACTGTTACTACTTACTCTTACTGTACTAGGAGTCTAGGACACTCAGTCACTGTGTTCATAGGCTACTAGCTCCTGCGTGCGTGCACTCACTGTCTGAGTGTACACACACCCACACTCCATTTCCTTCTGATCGCTGATTGATTATTGTAATTAGTTAGTTCTACTTACTGTTACTACTTACTCTTACTGTACTAGGAGTCTAGGACACTCAGTCACTGTGTTCATAGGCTACTAGCTCCTGCGTGCGTGCACTCACTGTCTGAGTGTACACACACCCACACTCCATTTCCTTCTGATCGCTGATTGATTATTGTAATTAGTTAGTTCTACTTACTGTTACTACTTACTCTTACTGTACTAGGAGTCTAGGACACTCAGTCACTGTGTTCATAGGCTACTAGCTCCTGCGTGCGTGCACTCACTGTCTGAGTGTACACACACCCACACTCCATTTCCTTCTGATCGCTGATTGATTATTGTAATTAGTTAGTTCTACTTACTGTTACTACTTACTCTTACTGTACTAGGAGTCTAGGACACTCAGTCACTGTCCATAGGCTACTAGCTCCTGCGTGCGTGCACTCACTGTCTGAGTGTACACACACCCACACTCTATTTCCTTCTGATCGCTGATTGATTATTGTAATTAGTTAGTTCTACTTACTGTTACTACTTACTCTTACTGTACTAGGAGTCTAGGACACTCAGTCACTGTGTTCATAGGCTACTAGCTGCTGCGTGCGTGCACTCACTGTCTGAGTGTACACACACCCACACTCCATTTCCTTCTGATCGCTGATTGATTATTGTAATTAGTTAGTTCTACTTACTGTTACTACTTACTCTTACTGTACTAGGAGTCTAGGACACTCAGTCACTGTGTTCATAGGCTACTAGCTCCTGCGTGCGTGCACTCACTGTCTGAGTGTACACACACCCACACTCCATTTCCTTCTGATCGCTGATTGATTATTGTAATTAGTTAGTTCTACTTACTGTTACTACTTACTCTTACTGTACTAGGAGTCTAGGACACTCAGTCACTGTGTTCATAGGCTACTAGCTCCTGCGTGCGTGCACTCACTGTCTGAGTGTACACACACCACCCACACTCTATTTCCTTCTGATCGCTGATTGATTATCGTAATTAGTTAGTTGTACTTACTGTTACTACTTACTCTTACTGTACTAGGAGTCTAGGACACTCAGTCACTGTGTTCATAGGCTACTAGCTCCTGCGTGCGGTCACTCACTGTCTGAGTGTACACACACCCACACTCCATTTCCTTCTGATCGCTGATTGATTATTGTAATTAGTTAGTTCTACTTACTGTTACTACTTACTCTTACTGTACTAGGAGTCTAGGACACTCAGTCACTGTGTTCATAGGCTACTAGCTCCTGCGTGCGTGCACTCACTGTCTGAGTGTACACACACTAAATTTACTTGTGATTACTACTGATTATTGTAACTGCTAGTTGTACTTCCTGACTGTTACTACTTACTTACTGTACTAGGGGACACTCACTCAGTCACCTCACCAACCAACCCACTCCATTAAAGTACCCCACTTTTCACCCGCCCTTTTACAAAACTTTTGTCTATACGCCCAAAACATTTAAGATGTCTGGAAGTGGCAGCCAGCGCGGTTTGGGCAAGGGGAAGGGCAGCAAGGGAATCAGGAGGAGAGGGAGCAGCATTGTGGCAAGCCGCGGCCGCGGGCGCGCCACCATGCACAGTTCCGCAGCAGCAGCAGCAGCGTCAGTGGCTAACATTCCTCCCATAGCCACTGGCCGTGGACGCCTTGGGCGCCGCCCAGCAGGAGCATCTGCAACTCACGCTGCAGAGACACAGCAGCAGCAGCGTGTAGCACCTGCTCCCATTTTCCTCCAGCCGGGTCGGAAACGTCCCATTGAGGAAAAGGATGCAGACACTGTGGTGCAACTCATGACGGAGGATGAGCAGCCCGCCATCAGCTCTGCATCCGAGGCCTCCACCCTCACCACCACCACCACCCCTGTTCGCAGCAGCCGCCCAGCAGGGTCTGGGGAGGAGGCCAGTTCACCGTCACTCGCCGACCTGTCATTCAGCAGTCTTTTGACCCCAGGCATCATGAGTAAATTGTCTGCTGTTGTTGGCGATCTTGAGGAGGAGATGCTGATGGGCACTTTGGGGGATGAGGGATTGGACAGCAAGACTGTGGCGACAGTCAAGCAGCCCATCCATGCATCAGGAGAGGAGTTTGGGGGGTCCTCATCCCAGCAGGACATGTTTCAGGAGGGGGAGGATGATGATGACCCGGTGACAGACAGAGACTGGGTGCCACCACCTCCAGGGGATGTCGTCCTCAGCAGCTCTGAGGAGGAGGAGGAGGATGCGCTTGTGGGCCTTGCAAGGAGGCGCATCATTGCAAGCATTGGCAGCGTCCCACAGCCTGCTGGTGTCTCAGGCTCAGCAGCAGCAGCATCAGCCAGTACCACCCCCAGCCGCACCCAAGCCCCCCCCCCAACCACCACAGGGAGACAGGCAGCAGCGCTTCCATGCCGTAGGGGGAAGTTTCTGTCACCAATCTGGCGGTTTTTCACCATGCCCACTGTGTACAGCAAGTACGCCACTTGCAACCACTGTCAGCGGAAGTTGAGCAGAGGTGCAGACCCCTTAAAGTTCAGCACCAGCTCGCTCATCAACCACCTTGCGGCTAAACATTTCCACCAGCATGAGGAGTTCCAGAGGCTGAAGGCATCTGCTGCTGGCAGTGGCACCACACCCATCACGGCACAGCCTTCAGCAGCAGCAGCAGCAACAGCAGCCACCCGCCCTCCTGCTCCTCCAGCAGCACCAGCAGGAGTGCGGAAACGCACTGCTCCTCCCCCCTCTGCAACTCCTGCCGCCGACACTGAGGCCTGTTCTGGCAGCCAGTCCTCAGTGGCCTCCTCTGCTGTGTCTGCTGATTCCCGTGTCAGCAAAAGGCCACGCCAGAGCCTTTTGAGCGAGTCCTTCCAGGGGGTGGTTAGGGCTCTGCCTCCCAGCAGCCGTCGCGTGCGGCAGCTGAACGGCTTGCTGGCACGGGCCATGTGCTCCCAACTCCTGCCGTACACGCTCGTGCAGGAGGGGAGCGACATTCGTGCGCTGCTTGCTTGCGCAGCCCCAGATTGGCAGCTCCCCAGCAGACACTTTTTCTCCCGCAAGGCCATTCCTGCACTGCACCGCTTTGTGATGGCCAATGTGGAGCGAGGGCTGGAGCACGCGGTTGGTGAAAGGGTCCACGTCACCATGGACTCCTGGAGCAGCCGCTTCGGGACAGGCCGCTACCTGTCCTTCACTGTCCACTGGGTCAGCTTGGTGGAAGGGGGTGAGGATGGGAGAGCAGCAGCGGGCACAGCAGCAGCAGCAACACAGTGGGTGGTGCCACCCCGCAGGCTCAGGGGAACTGCAGCAGGTTCCTCCGATCCTCTGCCATCCTCCGGCACACCTGGCCAAACCCCCCGCCTCAGCAGCAGCGTGAAGGCCCGCCACTGCCAAGCGCTGCTGCACTTGGTCAGCCTTGGGAAGACCAAGCTGACGGCAACCCATGTGTTGGCCAAACTCCAGGAGCAGGAGAGGATTTGGCTGACCCCCAGAGGCCTCAGAGTCGGAGAGGTGGTGGCCGACAATGGGGCCAATCTGGTTGCCGCAATAGACAGGGGAAACCTGACCCACATCCCCTGTCTTGCCCACGTGCTGAACCTGGTGGTGCAGAAGTTCCTGCGCACCTACCAGGGGATGGGCGAACTGCTGGAAACGGCAAGGAATGTTGTGCGTCACTTCCGGCGCTCGGCTGCAGCCTGTGCGAGCCTGGAAGACGTGCAAAAGGAGCTGGATCTGCCACGCCATCGGCTGATCCTTGACGTTCCGACTCGCTGGAACTCCACCCTGGCGATGTTGGAGCGTCTGGTTGAACAGAGGCGCGCTGTCAAACAGTACCTTGCCCTGGCCACTGTTTCCGCAGCTCTGAGAAGGGACAAGACCAGCAACTTCCCGTCCATCGTCCCCGATGATGACTGGAGGCACATGCAGCAGGTGTGCTTAGTGCTGGCTCCCTTCCTGCAGGCCACAAACATGGTGAGCAGGGACCATGCTATGGTCTGCGAGTGGGTGCCCCTGGTTTCTCTGCTGAACAGGGCCCTCGATGCTTTGCTGGAACAGGGAGCGGCAGCCTTGGACCAGCAGGAGCGGCAACCAGCTGCGCAGTCCACCTCTGAGGGGGAGGAGGAGGAGGACTTGGTGGAGGTCCCTGACCTGGCTGCTGATGAGGGGGATCAGCACAGCGCAGCTGAGTTGGTGCGGGGGTGGAGAGAGGATGAGGCGGCAGAGGAGGAGGATGAGGACAGCACTGACGTCGATGTGCCAGCAGACGTGGCCCGCCTCTTCCCAATGGCAGCGCACATGCTGACGTGCCTGCGCAGGGACCCCAGGGTGATCCAGATGAAGCAGAGGGAGGACATCTGGATCAGCATGATGTTGGACCCACGCCTCAAGGGGAAGTTGAGCCAGTTCCTGCCGCCTGCAGGAGGAGACCCAGCGCAACAAATAAGGAGCTTGCAGCAGGCCCTTGTTGAGCGCTTGGAGGAAGCCTTCCCCCAGCCTTCCACCCCCACTGTCCAGCAGCCAGCACAGAGGCAGCAGCAGGTGCCTGCATCCAGCAGCAGCAAGCGCCCCACAGACCTGCTGTCTCTCAGCCACGAGCTCTACAGGACTGTAGAGGCTCCGGCAGCAGTGACTAGAGAGGAGATGCATGCAGCAGCATCCTCCTCCGGTCACAGCCAGCGCCTGACCCGCATGGTGGCTGACTACATGGGGTCGTACAGCGGGCTTGACAGCGATGCCCCTGTTGATCCCATGGAGTATTGGGTCAAGCGCATGGAGATCTGGAGCGAGCTGGCGCAGTACGCCCTGGAAGTGCTGTCCTGCCCCCCTTCCAGCGTGCTGTCCGAGCGCTGCTTCAGTGCAGCTGGTGGCGTGGTCACCGAGAAACGCTCACGTCTGTCTCACAAGTCTGTGGACAGACTGACGTTTCTCAAGATGAACCAGGCGTGGGTGGAAGGCGAGTTCCTGGCCCCTGTTGTCGGCGAGAGGGGGACATGAACTGGCTGCCGGAACCATCGTTAATGTGCCTTACCACCCTTTACCACCTCCTGGCTCCTGCTCACTAAGCCAGCCTGGTTCACTTTGACTATTACGTCGCCTGCAGCCACACATTTTACACCTACAGTGGGCTGCTGTGTACTGCCCTTCTGCTGTCTGTCTGTGTTTCCCACTGCCAGCGTACACAGAATTACCTTCTTCTGCTGCCACTCTGCCACCAGCTATTACGTCAAACAATAGCTATATTGGTTGCAAAACCAAAAACCAAACAAACCATTAAAAAAAAAAAAAAGGTTTAATTTTTCTGAGGTGCCCGGGTTGAAAACTGTGTTGTCCCAGTTGTGTATTGGACACAATGTGGGCTGCACGACCGCTGTCTGGGACCTCCTGTTGTGTTTATTTACAGCCCTGGTATCACCGCTAGGTACCAGGGCTATTATGTCACGCTGCCTACCTGCTGCCACACTCACACTGCTCCTCCATACCTCCTCCTGCTGCTGCTGCTGCTGTCTGTCTGTGTTTCCCACTGCCAGGGTACACAGATGATTTACCTTCTGCTGCCACTCTGCCACCAGCTATTACGTCAAACAGTAGCTGCTCGCCTACTCCTCCATTCCTCCTCCTGCTGCTGCTGTCTGTCTGTGTTTCCCACTGCCAGGGTACACAGATGATTTACCTTCTGCTGCCACTCTGCCACCAGCTATTACGTCAAACAATAGCTATATTGGTTGCAAAACCAAAAACCAAACAAACCATTAAAAAAAAAAAAAAAGGTTTAATTTTTCTGAGGTGCCCGGGTTGAAAACTGTGTTGTCCCAGTTGTGTATTGGACACAATGTGGGCTGCACGACCGCTGTCTGGGACCTCCTGTTGTGTTTATTTACAGCCCTGGTATCACCGCTAGGTACCAGGGCTATTATGTCACGCTGCCTACCTGCTGCCACACTCACACTGCTCCTCCATACCTCCTCCTGCTGCTGCTGCTGCTGTCTGTCTGTGTTTCCCACTGCCAGGGTACACAGATGATTTACCTTCTGCTGCCACTCTGCCACCAGCTATTACGTCAAACAGTAGCTGCTCGCCTACTCCTCCATTCCTCCTCCTGCTGCTGCTGTCTGTCTGTGTTTCCCACTGCCAGGGTACACAGATGATTTACCTTCTGCTGCCACTCTGCCACCAGCTATTACGTCAAACAATAGCTATATTGGTTGCAAAACCAAAAACCAAACAAACCATTAAAAAAAAAAAAAAGGTTTAATTTTTCTGAGGTGCCCGGGTTGAAAACTGTGTTGTCCCAGTTGTGTATTGGACACAATGTGGGCTGCACGACCGCTGTCTGGGACCTCCTGTTGTGTTTATTTACAGCCCTGGTATCACCGCTAGGTACCAGGGCTATTATGTCACGGCGAGCTGCCTGCCTCATTGACTGCCTGCTGCCACACACTCATCCTCCTCCTCCTGCTGCTGAATTTACCTCCTGCTGTCTTTGTGTTTCCACTGCCAGGGAGCACATACAATGGCGCTTCCAACATGCGTGCGCCCACCAGCTATTTGTTACGCTCAAAAATAGCTGCATTTCTTTAAAAAAAAATTGAAAAGAGAAATACGTGAAGAAGAAGAAGACGATATTGAAAAGGAAGGAGAAGATGAAGATGAAGAAGAAGAAGAAGATGAAGAAGAAGATGAAGAAGATGATGAAGAAGAAGATGAAAAAGAAGAAGAAGATGAAGAAGATGAAGAAGAAGAAGATGAAGAAGAAGAAGAAGATGAAGAAGATGATGAAGAAGATGAAGAAGATGAAGAAGAAGAAGAAGAAGAAGAAGAAGATGATGATGAAGAAGAAGAAGATGATGAAGAAGAAGAAGAAGAAGAAGAAGAAGAAGAAGAAGAAGAAGAAGAAGAAGAAGAAGAAGAAGAAGAAGAAGAAGAAGAAGAAGAAGAAGAAGAAGAAGAAGAAGAAGAAGAAGAAGAAGACAATATAGAAGAAGAAGAAGAAGATATAGAAGAAGAAGAAGAAGATATAGAAGAAGAAGATCGAGAAGAAGAAGAAGAAAGATAAAGAAGAAGAAGAACAAGTATATACAGTAACACTACTGAACAAAATTAAGGACACAACTTCTCTTTCCACATTTTTTTTTAAAGGAACATCCCCACATAATCACTTGCTGTTGTTACTTGGAAAAAAAGAGGTTTCTTGCATCATTCACCCTCAAAACAAGTGTTGGAAGGCTATTTAAGGCCAATTCGAATAGTCAGCTCGAATAGTTAGCTCGAATACCGACTGGAATAGTGAGCTCGAAGTCCGAGGTCGAATCGAATAGTAAAAATTATTCGACTCGAATATTCGACTGACCTCGAATAATTTACTATTCGAATTCGACCAAACTCGAATTTTAAAAAGGGGTATTTGAGCATCACTACTCTTCTGTACATCTGCGCCCACCATCTTATTGAAGTTCAAACTGCAGGGAAAGTCAGGCGGACGCTTTATTGGGGACTACGGATACAAAGCTGCCTGTTTGTAGTCCGTGTCTTTTTGTCCCCAAACCAGTCGCCGCACACGGAACAGACTTTGTTCGTGCGGTCTGCAGATATGTGTTGGGAGGGGGAGTGTTGTAATAACGGAGGGGGAGAGCCCAGCGAGCAGAGAGGAGTCACGGGGATAGAGTGCAGGCTACAAATGGCGGCCAGATGGGCCGCAGGCAGCACGAATGAATGGAGGGTCATCTGCCCTGTTGCACACACTTTCTGCCCCTCAGCCGCCCCAAGCAGAGCTGAATTTCTGGTGCCCTAGGCCTTGGCCTATGTGGCCTAGCCAGAAATCCGGCCCTGAGCATGCGTGTACATTTCAAGAAAACTGTATGCAGCTTCAAATTGGACCAATCATTTTCAGTAGGACGTGAATCTGATTGGTGCATTTTAAATTGCACACATTTTGCATAAAATCTGCATTCAAGCTTGAATGATTTGTGTCTCATTGATGACCTCTAGTTAGTAGTAAGTTACTATGCTATCCAATGGTTAGTGTATATGGGCCTGCTTCCATTAGCATCTATAGTGAGCAGAGCTCCACCAAAGAAGGTTAAAATATTACCAGTACATGTCAACCTCCACTTATCCAAACAGAGATTATTCTTCCTGTTCTAGTAATGCATGGCTAAGTTGTAAGTGTTTCTACTCATGGGATAGGGCAGTATGAGTAAATGGTTTGCAGATACTACAGAAAGTCCGTGGAGAGAAAATTATCTGCAATGTACCAGGAATATTTTGTATCCTTTATTCAGCATGAACACAGAAGAACGAATACAACTGATGCATTTTAGACTTACAGCTGTTCCTTGCTCATTGTTTGAAAACATAAGAAAGCACAAAATGGATATAGCCTATAATTCCATCCAAATACAATAAAGCTGGTCTGGATGAAAATAAAATCAGAGTGATAAAAGCAATTTGCATAATAACACATGAATGTGTGTATTAGATGGACTCTGCCTGCCAGCATCCAAATATAATTACATAAATTGTAATGATATTGTTGAATTACAAAATATCTGGTACCAAATTCAAATAAACAAAATATTATAACTCAATAAAAAAAAAATCCATCTAACATTGAGTCCTGGAAAGCATGTGTCCACCATTTAAAGAGTCAATAAGCAACTCTCATCTGTATTTGCTTCTCGTGAGACAGCAACCTAGCAACAGTTGATAGGTTAAGTGTTGACCTCCCAATTGTTCTGCTGGAAGAAGACAGTGCATGCTTAGAGAGCTCATGCTGTTGAAGCAAGTTCTCATGAGAACTGCAGAGAGTCAAAACGTAGACCGTAGGTATAGGTAGAAGGGGCTTATTTTTGCATTAAAATGTCATTACGTATCTGTAACCTATTTAAAAAAAATTTCTATAATAAAAGTTATGCCTATACTTTTGGCCCTGTTTAATATACTACAGTATATGCACAGTTGCACTGTTTCCTTTGTATAAGGTTAATCTTTGCTTTTCTGCTCAATAATCTTTGAGACAGGTATTGGACTATTCTCTGTGGCAGCATTCTTTCTTCTATTTGTATAGTTATAGGTAGAAGGTAGTTCTATTAGGGGCCACAATTGCATATACTCACATAATGTAATTGATTGAGTACAATAAATATACAGAAAAATACTGTATATATATTCGAATATAAGCCGAGTTTTTGGGACCAAAAAATAGTCCCAAAAGTGGGGGTCTTGACTTATATTCGAGCCATAGCAGTGCCCAAGTGCCCCTGCCACATGTAAAAGTGTCCCCCCTGAGTGCACCCTCTGCCAAATGCCCAGCAAAGTATGTTCCTGCATTTGTTCCCCCTGCCGGCATATGCCGAGTGTTGATTAGCAGCATCGGGAGCTTGCACTTACCCATCAGAGTGAGCAGCTAAGCATTTGCCTGCCATGTGTCTCCCACATCGGTATATGCTGACACGCTGATTGATGCTCAGTATAGCGGGACGCTCTGATGACGCCAAGCAGTGGCGAGGCGCCACTAGAGGGCATCATTGGAGGAAGACCATGACAGGCATGCAAGAGAATCCTGGCAGCGCTGGCGAGAATGAGTGAGTAAAAGCTGCCACTACTGTCCCACTATAATGAGCCAAAAAAGACTTGCAGAGAGTGTCTTCAAAACAGTATCAAAATGTATTGTAACATCTTATACAACCCTCATAACTATACCCTTATCCCCCCTTAAAAACATGGCCGTGTTTCTACTGGTCAGCTGACATCACCACTTTCACCCACAGCACTCATTCACCACTTGGTTAAACAGGGATGACTTTCCCTAAATTATATAGGGTTTGGACATCACCTATAGTCCTCAATTGTAGCTAAATTTCAGATGCTGATTGATAGTATCACAATTCTTGGTTGTAAAAAGTTCCCAATTTCAGCATACAGAGCAGAGGAACTTAAAGAATTTGATATGGCAGCTTTTAAGTTCAGAGGTGGTTTACTTGGTATCCTTTGCATGCAGGTATTAATACTGGGACAGTCATTGCACCGGCCATCCGGCTTAGTTGACACTTGATATCCAGGTTGCACAACCTTGTAACTTCAATTGTACCCAATAATACCACAAGCACTAAGTTCCACTGGTATACCAGTATTCCTGGAGCCAAGCCTGCACGCAGCTATTTCAAGTGGCATCACACTACCACAACTCCAGGAGACAAGCTAAGTCCATTGCCACATTAACAACATGCCATGCAAGGCGGACATACGCATGCAGATATACAGCACTGCCCAGCGGGCATCAATCAGTGTGTCAGTATATACCGATTGGGGAGACACACGGCAGGCAAATGCTTAGCTGCTCGCTATGACGGGTGAAAGAAAGCTCCCAATGCTGCTAATCAACAATCAGCATATACGGGGGGGGGGGGGGGGAGGGACGACACGGCAGGCAAATACTTTGCTGTTCTACTCTGACGGCAAGGGTGGTAGACCACTCAGTGTATGCCGGTGAGAGTACAGACAGCAGTAAAATCCTTTGTTGTTCCTCTGTGCGGGGGTGAGGGGGGTTTGGAGACTCGGGCGCCTCGTCACCTCACTGCTGTGCTCAAGGAAATTCCACCAGCACAATTAAGTATTTGCCCTGATGAGCTGACTGGCATTTGATGGAGGGGGCACTTGGTGGGGTAGACAAGGATGTCACTACTACACTTGACATATGGCGGGGGCACTGGCGGGGGAGGGGGTGGTAGGGGGGTGGTGGTGTTATACTTTACTGCCAGTGGTGTAGCAATAGGGATGCAGAAGCTGTGACTGCATCGGGGGTCCCTGGACTAGAGGGGCTTCAAAAGGGGCTCTCCTTCATCCATCTTGTTAGCGTTTAATTGGTGCTATGCTGGTAATGAACACCTCTATTTGTGCATTGATATCGCTAATCCTTAAACAAATGCAATGTGAGGGATCTATGGATCCTGGAAGGCTTGAGGAAGGAATATCATGCTCTTAAACGTTACCAATTATCAGCCATGTTTTTTTGACTTGAGCTATATTTCAACCTTTACAAGTTGACCTGTTTGGATTTTAATCAGTTAATAAAAAGCATACAGTATATCTACAACCCCAGAGAATTCATCTTAGCTCCAGGGGTGTAGATATAAAAATCTTACCGCGTTTCTCGCTACCTGTGCTCCTGCACTGCTCTCCCATGTGCATTCACACCACCGCCCGTTAGTACACAGATCAGTGACTGGGAACACGGTTCCCAATACATATATATATATATATATATATATATATATATATATATATATATAGTTACCTTAGGGCCTCAACTTTTTTAAATATGTATGCCATTGGGGCAGGGCAGTTTCTAAGCTAAAATGCACCCAGGGCGAGGGTGTAAGAATTGCGCCCCCCACGGAGCCAGGTATAGGTGCCTGCAGTATAGGTTAGCCAGGTCTAGTTGCACTTAGTATAGATAGCCAGCTATAGGTCCCGCTAGTATAGGTAGCCAGGTATAGGTACCCCAGTATAGGTAGCCAGCTATAGGTCCCCCCAGTATAGGTAGCCAGGCATAGGTGCCCCAGTTTAGTTGCCCCCAGTGTAGGTTAGCCAGGTAGGTGCCTCCAGTATAGGTAGCTGGCATAGCTGTCCCCAGTATAGGTTAGATAGGCAGATGCCCCCTGTATACGTTAGATAGGTAGGTACCCCCAGTACAGGTTAGCTAGGTGAGTGCCTCTAATATAGGTAGCCAGAATAGTTGCCCCAGCATAGGTTATATAGGTAGGTGCCCCCAGTATAGGTTAGTTAGGTAGGTGCTTCCAATATCGATAGCCAGTATACTTGCCACCAGTATAGGATAGCTAGGTAGGTAGGTGCCCCAATACAGGTTAGAAAAGTAGGTGCCTCCAGTATAGGTTAGATAGGTAGCTGCCCCCTAGGATAGGTTATATTAGGTAGGTGCGCCCCAGTATAGGTTAGATATGTAGCTGCCCCCCAGTATAGGTTAGATAGGTAGCTGCCCCCCAGTATAGGTTAGATTGGTAGCTGCTTCCCAGTATAGGTTAGATTAGGTAGGTGCCCCCCAGTATAGGTTAGATAGGTAGCTGCCCCCAGTATAGGTTAGATTAGGTAAGTGCCCCCCAATATAGGTTAGATTAGGCAGGTGCCCCCCAGTATAGGTTAGATAGGTAGCTGCCCCCCAGTGTAGGTAGGTAGGTAGGTGCCCCCCCATAATGGAGGGAGGAGTCAGCTGCAGGGAGGGCAGCCCAACCTCTCCCTCTCTTCCTCTTCTCTCTGGGCTGCCCTCCATTCTCCCCCTCTGACTGCAGAGTTAGCGCAGGGAAGCACTGTAAATAGTAACTCACCTCCCAGGTTCCAATCGCCACTCACTAGCCACTGGTCTCCTACTCGGCATAGACGCTGATACACATGCTGCTTCCTGCTAAACAGGAAGCAGCATGTGTATCAGCATCTATGCCGAGCAGGAGACCAGCGGCTAGTGAGCGCCGATTGGAACCTGGGAGGTGAGTTACTATTTACAACACTTCCCTGCGCTAACTCTGCAGTCGGTGGGGGGAGAACGGAGGGCAGCCGTAGAGAGGAAGGGAGGGAGAGGTCGGGCTGCCCTCCCTGCTGCTGACTCCCCCCTCCATTACAGCGCCCCCTCTCCCTCAGCACTCAGGGCAGACGCACGGGCTGCATGGCTCTAGAAACGGACTTCCATGGGGGGTATAATATGATTATTTTTTCAAGTAAGGGAGCCTGTAATTAGTGATGGGATGTAAAACTGAAAAAAAAAGATACATCTTTATTTCCAAATAAAATAGTGTTGGCATAAGTTGTACTAGGGACATAAGTTAAACGTTGTAATAACAGAAACAAATGGGCAAATACAACATGTGGCTTTTATCCACAGTAGCATGTATTATTTTAAAACTATAATGGCTGAAAACCGAGAAATAATTATTTTTTTCAAATTTTTTTCCCTTATTATTCCCGTTAAATGCATTTAGAGTAAAATAAATCTTTGGAAAATGTACCACCCAAAGAAAGCCTAATTGGCGGTGAACAAAAAAACAAATATAGAGTAGTAGTAGTGATGAAGTAGTGATAAAGTTCTTGGTAAATTCATGGGAGGAGTGCTGAAAGGGGAAAATTGTTCAGCTACATAAGGAGTAAAACCCCTTCCTCAGTGGTAAAGCTTTGCAGGGCCGGTTCAAGGGGCCCTGCGGCCCTGGGGCAAACTTCAGCGTTGGGCAACCGCAGCCCCCCCCCCCCCCCACAATACCCCTCTGCTCCCCGGGGCCCTGCTGCAAGAATATTAGCAGCCATAATTACCAAGTATATTAGAAGCCATAATTGCTCCCCAGGGCCCTGCTGCAAGTATATTAGCAGCCATAATTACCTTAGTCCCGGCGGGAGAGTGGGTGGGCAGCGGCTGCACTCGGAGGCACGCTGTCTCCCTCCTTCTCTTTGACCCGGAGCGTCACACGCCGGGTCACAGCATGTCTCAGAGAAAATATAGCAGGGTCGTGCTGCTGGGGCCTCAGCAGAGGTTGGGGCCCCGGGGCAAATCCCCCCCTTTGCCTTTATGGTAGCGCCGGCCCTGAAGCTTTGAATTTCATATTGAATTTAATAAAGAACAGTTATACAAGGAGGGTGCTGGTCCAGTTTGTTCTGTATCTTTGACAGATTCTGCTAGTGCCAGTGGGCAAAGTATATGTGCTTTCACTTTATTCCATTAAATGCGGAAACAAACTGTTGGACTTGAATATCCCAAGGATCAGTTAACTTGGTTTCAGAAATATTCTATTCCTTCTGATGCAATTTGATTGAGGCAGTCAGCATAATTTACATATTTCTATTCCTATGAGGCATTTAATTATTCTAATTACCTTGTATTCTTGATTAGTAAATGATTTGTTTTGTGAAATCAGTAGGGTATTTCACGCATGGAAGGCAAGGGTGGCAAATATAGTGATGTCTACAGGTAGAGGATGCTCCTATACTTGGTGATCATTTACCTGTGTTTACGAGTTTTGTCTTCAGAGGAGTTTCTCTTAGATCATGGTCAGGTTAGGTTAGATCATGTTACCCATATATGTTTACACCACATCATTTTTGATGGTTACCTTTTGTTTATAATGAGGCTTATATTTCCTATTAATCGGTGAAAGAGCTTGGGCTTCTTTTAGAGATGGGTCTTCAGATTGTCCTTCTAGAATATATGAGAAAATACAGTGTTGGAGCTTACCTCATTTCATCCAGTGTCCGAGGCTTATCAGGCCAATGCACTTCAATATATTCAGACATTTAGAGGTTGTTCTCCTATATTGCTTCATGGATAGTTACATAGGTTAGCACTTTGGATCAAGAAGCTCTAGCCATTGATTATAGATTCCAGTTTCTTCTTTTATTATCAGCGTATTATGCACCAAGGCAGACTGACAAGCTTAGCCAGTGAATGTTTGACTATGTCAGGCCGTGATCATGGGCGTCCGCACATATGGCAAAACCGGGCATCTGCCCGAGCCTGGCCGCCCGCTGCCCCCCCCTGGCCGCGTGCCCATGCAGCCAGCAGGAGGGGAACAGCGCAGAGAAGAGAGAGAGAGCTATGGGCACAGTGGGGAAGGGCGGATGTCTCCCCCCCTTCCCTCACCTTAGGGGGCTCTCTCTCCCTCGCTGTCCCCTCCGGAATGAAGTGTGCAGTGGCTGGCAGCGGGCGGAACTTACCTCCTCTCGCTCCTGCGCCGGAAGTTCTGGTGCCGCACTCTGGTCTGGATCAGGCCAGAGTAGCGGCTAATCCATCCGGCGCGTGCGACGAGAGGAGGTAAGTTCCGCCCGCTGCCAGCCGCTGCACACTTCATTCCGGACTCCGGGGGGGGAGAGCGAGAGAGGGAGGGAGAGCCCCCTAAGGTGAGTGTCCATAGCTCTCCCTCTTCTCTCCGCTGCTCCCCTCCTCCTGCACACATGGCCACTTTTTCTGGGGACATATACCCCTGGCTACATATACTGGGACATATACCCCCTGCCTACATATACTGGGACATATACCCCTGCCTACATATACTGGGACATATACCCCCTGCCTACATATACTGGGACATATACCCCTGCCTACATATACTGGGACATATACCCCTGCCTACATATACTGGGACATATACCCCTGCCTACATATACTGGGACATATACCCCTGCCTACATATACTGGGACATATACCCCTGCCTACATATACTGGGACATATACCGCTGCCTACATATACTGGGAAATATACCCCTGCCTACATATACTTGGAAAAAAAAACCTGCCTACATATACTGGGACATATACCCCTGCCTACATATACTGGGACATATACCCCTGCCTACATATACTGGGACATATACACCTGCCTACATATACTGGGACATATACCCCCTGCCTACATATACTGGGACATATACCCCTGGCTACATATACTGGGACATATACCCCTGCCTACATATACTGAGACATATACCCCTGCCTACATATACTGGGACATATACCCCTGCCCACATATACTGGGACATATACCCCTGCCTACATATACTGGGACATATACACCTGCCTACATATACTGGGACATATACCCCCTGCCTACATATACTGGGACATATACCCCTGGCTACATATACTGGGACATATACCCCTGCCTACATATACTGAGACATATACCCCCTGCCTACATATACTGGGACATATACACCTGCCTACATATACTGGGACATATCCCCCTGGCTACATATACTGGGACATATCCCCCTGGCTACATATACTGGGACATATACCCCCTGCCTACATATACTGGGACATATACCCCTGCCTACATATACTGGGACATATACACCTGCCTACATATACTGGGACATATACCCCCTGCCTACATATACTGGGACATATACCCCTGGCTACATATACTGGGACATATACCCCTGGCTACATATACTGGGACATATACCCCCTGCCTACATATACTGGGACATATACCCCTGCCTACATATACTGGGACATATCCCCCTGGCTACATATACTGGGACATATCCCCCTGGCTACATATACTGGGACATATACCCCCTGCCTACATATACTGGGACATATACCCCTGCCTACATATACTGGGACATATACCCCTGCCTACATATACTGGGACATATACCCCTGGCTACTTTTTCTGCGCTGCATGACGTAGCTCCATTTTTTGGCACGCTACGGGCGCCACACAACAACAGCCCAAATTTGCGGCGCACCGCTTTTTGCTCCCCACTTTTTGCCCCCCCCCCTGGAAAATTTTCTGCGGACGCCCATGGCCGTGATTATCATCAATAAAGTCTCAATAACCTCAATTTTTCAAAGAGAGTTCAGTTCTTTGACAAGGGACAGATTTCTAACGATGTGAACACAGATATGGATTATATGTCAAGAATGTGGTCCAAGAACATATGTGAAAGTAGACATACTGTCCTTCCCTTGGGCAATTCTATGGGTTTTAGGAATTTTTTTTCATTTAATTTCCCTTTATAGTTTGGTTTCTAAATAAAGTAAACCTGACATGAAAATAAACTGATGTGATAAAAACCATATGTATCCAAATAAATCTATATATGAATTTCCTGGAATCCCACATTATTTAAATTTTAAAGGCTAAAAATCTAGGTGCAAGACAGCAGTTGTTTAATGTTTATTCAAGTACCATACAGACAACTCAATTTGTCCCCTACTCTCAGAAATGTTTCTCTCAGCCACACAGGAGTTTTATTACCTCTAATTTATTATCAGTGAGTTACAATGCAGTCCAGTGTCATGTTTAGCCCCACCCATAACTAATCCCTCTAGTGAGAAAAAAGTAACATAGGCCAATTCTACATAGTAGTAGTGAGGATCGTAATCAATACATTACGATTTTGCAAAATTTCACGTAAATTTTCACAATTACGCTTATACGTAATTACTATTTGAAAATTCAATCAATTTCATGTAGTCATTTGTAATTTTGTATAAAATTTCGGGAAATTTTCTGAAATTTTGCATCATTTCTTGCCGAATTTAGCAGTGAGTAGCAAAGCCCCTATACATGCTATTGACACCAATATTGCTACATATATTAAGGGGAACCCTGGGTACAAGAATGTTGCAAAAAGACGTTATAGTTTTTGAGAAACTCAATTTCAAAAATGCAAGTAAAAAATGTTTTTTAAACTTAGAAAAATGACAGTTTAAAAACCATTTTTCTTTGCATTTTTAAAATCAAGTTTCCTATGGTATTGTTCGTGGCTGGGGGGAGGAAGACTTACCTGACGTCACTGAGGAAGAGCAAGAGGAGATGGATAATACGTCTGGATCCAAATTTGTGCAGATAGCGTCTTTCATGCTGTCCAGCCTGTTGAGGCACCCACGTATAAAAAAAACTCAAGGGGAATGAGCTGTACTGGGTGGCAACGCTACTAGACCCTCGGTATAGGCACAAAGTGACGGAGATGTTACCAACTCACCTGAAGGCAGAAAGGATGCAGCACATGCAGAACGAGCTAACAACTATGCTTTACAGTGCGTTCAATGGTGATGTCACAGCACAACGGAATAAAGGTACCACTGCCAGTAATCCTCCTCCCATGTCCATGTAGGCAAGGACAGGACGCTTCAGCTATCTCATGGTGATGTCGGACATGCGGACATTCTTTAGTCCAAAGCCTCACCTTAGCCCTTCCGGATCCACCCTCCACCAACGCCTGCACCAGCAGGTAGCCGACTACCTGGCCTTAAGTGTGGATGTAGACAGGGCCGCCATCAGGGGGGGACAATCAACACTACAGTGACGGGTCCCAAGCTCCCAGGTGGACCGGGCTCCCCCTTCAATGTGCGGCACTTGTTGTATGTTTTCCCGGGTCCCGCTCTGGTCTCTCTCCTCACTTCCCTGATGTAGTTAGAGCAGGCTACAAGAATATGGCTGCCGATGTCCACAAATGCAGACATCGGTAGCCATTTTCCTGTAGCTTTGATCTAACTACACTGGAGCACCGGCCGCCCGCAGGCTCAGCTACAACATTTATTTATGCCCCAGCCTCGTGTCAGCAGCGGCAGCCAGCTTCAGGGTGATGCTTCACATGATTGCAGCGTGCTAAAGCACTCACATCTCTCCCCTCGCCCCCTGGAGCTGTCCGACCAATAGGCAGGAGGGAAATCTCTGCTCCACGCCTCTCCTCCTTTCTTTAGCCACAGAGGCAGTGTTTACTGCGTGTAGCCATGCCCCTAACCCCGCCCACTGCCAGTCATGCCTCAAGCCTGAAGTTACCACATGTCTGGACAATGCTGCTGACCTCTGGCCCCTGACTTTAGAAGCTGGCCAGTCTGTGTCCTCCTGCAACCCCCATACTGAACAGCAGAGCAGGAGAAGAGAGAGCCAGCTCCAGCCAGAGGGACAGGATGGAATGCAGGAGCACAGCAGACAGGTGACATGTGAGCAGTGAGCTTTGTGAGGAGCCCCCCCCCCCCCCCTCTGATGACAGCGGCAGAGACACAGTCACACTGAAGAAGGTATCACTGTAAATGCCTTTGTCTGACTGCCCTGTGTGATTGCCCTGCTAGTCTCTGCTCCCATATGCCCTATCTCCCTGTCTCCCTCCCTCCACTTGTATTCCTCCTCCCAGTCCTTTAGCATGCCCCCCTATCTGCCTCTTCCACATTCACTCTGACTCTCCTCCATTTCCCAACATCTCTCCTTCCTATCTATCTGTTTTCTTCCCCACTCTCCTTCTGTACCTCCTCTTTTGTGACATTCTCCCACTTTCCTGGTCTGTCATCTTCTACTGTCCCTCTAATCTACCGGCCGTCTCTCTGCTATGTTTTTCCACTTTTCTCTGTCTTATTATTATGTATTTATATAGCGCTGACATCTTCTGCAGTGCTGTACAGAGTATATTGGCTTGTTACTTAACTGTCTCTCAGATGGGCTCACAATCTAATCCCTACCATAGTCATATGGCTATGTATGTATTGTGTACTGTATTGTAGTCTAGGGACAATTTAGGAGGAAACCTGTTAACTTATCTGTATGTTTTTGGAATGTGGGAGGAAACCAGAGGGCCTGGAGGAAACCCACACAGACACAAGGAGAACACTCCATGCAGATAGTGCCCTGGCTGGGATTGGAACCAGGGATCCAGCACTGTAAGGCAAGAATGCTATTGCCCTATAGTAAGATTATTATGTGTTTTTAACCTGCTCCTAGGTATGTATCCTGTGGGCACCTGCACCTTGCTAACTATACTGAGGTAACCCACCTACACCTGGCTACTTTTCCTGAGTGCAACTATACCTGGCTACCTACCTACAAGTACCTATACTGAATATGGGGGTGTTTTATTTGGGGGGCGTGTATGATGCGTCACGGAGATCTAAGTATTTGGCGCGACATGGCACAAACAAAATTTGGGAACCACTGTTGTAAATGGTGGCGGCCACGGGGATGGAGTAGCTAGTAGGCGGGCACAGCAGCCAGTGGGTGGGCCTGGGGAGGGGGCCCATACCTGGTGATGTGTGAGGGGCCCCAAAATTTCTGATGGCGGCCCTGGATGTAGACACTGTGAGCAGCGATGAACCCTTGGACTACTGGGTGCGCAGGCTTGACCTTTGGCCAGAGCTGTCACAATTTGCCATCCAACTTCTGCCTTGCCCTGCCTCAAGCGTCCTGTCAGAAAGGACCTTCAGCGCAGCTGGAGGCATTGTCACTGAGAAGAGAAGTCGCCTAAGTCACAAAAGTGTTCAGTACCTCACCTTTATTAAAATGAATGAGGCATGGATCCCAGAGGGCTACTGCCCGCCCGAAGACTAAGTCAGTCCCCACACACAGCATCTCTGCCAGCACGCCGTGTGACTGCCTGCCGCATGACTAAGTCGCACCCCACACAGCATCTCTGCCTGCAGGCTGCTTGACTGCCTTCTCCACCACCACCAACAGGGTCCAGGACTCCAGGCGGATTCCTGAATTTTAGCAGCGACCACTATAATAATTTTTCTGGTGCGTGTACATGCCTGCCTAATTTTTCTGGCTGCACTGCAGCTGCAACAACAAAACAAAATGCATGTACATGTGTCAATTCCCCTTCATGATCGCTACCTTGCCGCGTTGAAGGGGCTTGCATATCACAATGAAGCAATGATCGCCGGCTATATGAGAGTCTCAGGAAGGGGGGGGGGGCACACCCAAGATAATACGGTCATTGCTTCATTGTGGACAAACCAAATTCGATCAGCTGGACACTCAGTCACTGTTGTTCTGTCATTCAGCTACCTCAGCCCGACCATATGGGCTTGAAAACCGCCATCGCCTGCACTCTGGCCATGGTGCGCACCAGTCCAGCACGGCCGTCACAACACAAACAGCTGTTTGCGGTGCGTTACACAGTGAGTTTGGTCTGTCAGTGTGAAGCAGTACTCTAATTACTCTCCCTGATTGATGTATACACATGCAAGATGTTTTAAAGCGATGTAGGCCTCCAATTTAGCAATAAAATGTGATTCCTGCCCTTAAAACGCTGCTTCAAATCCAGACTTTTTCCCCAGGATTTTTGGCGTGTATACCACTCTGCCATGCCTCCCTCCAGGTGTTAGACCCCTTGAAACATCTTTTCCATCACTTTTGTGGCCAGCATAAATGTTTCTAGTATTCAAAGTTCGCCTCCTTTTTGAAGTCTATTGCAGTTCGCGAATGTTTGCACGAACCAAACTTTTGCAGAAGTTCGCGTTTGCGGTTCGCGAACCAAAAATCAGGGGTTTGAGCCATCTCTATTGGTGATATAGAGAACAGGTTATAAGGAGTAATCTTCTCAGCAGGGGTGGAGACACTAATAGATATTTTTTCCCCCTATAGTAAAGAAGGATTAGAACATCTTTCAGACTTTTATTGCTTTCTGTGTCCATATAAAAGAGATATTATTCGCTTTCTGTCCTTGTCATGAGTGTTACAGAAAACAGGAAGTGATGTAAAATCTTTTCAAATGGCACATTATCCAATCTAAAACATTAAAAAAATACTTAGAGTTCTGCCTTAAAGAGACTCTATAATGAAAAAAAGTTCCCCTAGGGGGTACTCTCCTCGGTAGGAGGAAGCCCCTGGACCCTATTGAGGCATCCCGTCCTCCCGTGTCCCACGGTGGTCTCGCTGCCGACAATTTGTCCTCAATGCATTTTAAAAAGGACCCGATGTGTGTCAAAAAAAAATAATTTGTTGAGAAGGATATAGCCTTGTTTATTATGCTTGTATAACAGGACACTACTGACGTCCATGGATCTGCAAAATTCATCAGGGTACCTAAATCAGGAAACCTAGGCATTTATCATGGCCACCCCCATAAAGCAGAAATTATAAGATGGGGCAGAGACAGCCCAGCAGTTGATTTTTTATTTCAACAAGCAATTGACTTTGGGGATGCACTAGGGCTCAGTAAAGCACAAATAACAAATGTAGTTGTTGCAACTTTATCACCTGTTTATTTTATTACAACTTCTTCATTGTGTTGGCGTACTCAGCACAGTAAGAACAATCTGGTCAGTATTTATCATGCAGCAGCCAGAGAGTTATGAGGTCTGGAGCACATGGAAATCAGTATTGAGATTTGATTTTGCACCAAGGAGATGGAAGAAAGCAATTTTAAAATATCCTAATCTTTGTGGCTCTTGGGCCGGGTCCACTATTTAATTCTGTCTTTCATCCAACTGTCTGGCACAGGAATTTCCATGTTTTATGGGGAGCTTTGAACAGACTGCACTATGTTTGGAAGTGTCTCTCCTCAGAGTGCTGATGGAAGCATGCTCTCTTGTCCTCACCCTCACATCTTGGAGTAATGAGCCAGTTTGAAATCAATCCAAAAAGTCAAGCAGAATTTCAAATGAGACGCAAATTCTCCTGTGCTGTATAAAACACTGTGTGATACTTTGTAACCCTACGCACCAAATCACAGGCATTAAAGGTGGAGAAGCATTAAATATGAGGCACCTTTGCATAACACACCCTTTAAAACCTGCTATATGGGTCATGATTTTTGCTAGCTATACAATTTAATTATTTATTTCTCACATTGGCAAAGCATTAGCCAGGCAGTTAATATTGAGTAAAAGGAAATACGTATGGCAGTTTCTATATAGTTCTTTCAACATGATCACTTTAAACTGGAATTTAAGGACCCTGCAAAGACACAAGTATTGACTAAGATGCAGATAGAAGATAGGCAATGTGTTAGGCAGATTTAGGCTTACTTCCTTACCAACCTGTGGTAGCAGTAAGCGGGCACTGAGAAAATGACTAGTTGCTCTAAAATAGAATTATTGTTGAAAGTTTATTTGGCTTAGAAACCTTTCAGGGAGTAGAGAGGACTGGACAGACCCTAGCTGTGTAGGCTCAGTGGTTTCAGAATTAGAGGGAACTAGAAAAGAGGATATGTGACAAGAACTGCAAGGGACTTCAACAGAAGGACACAAGTGGATCAAAAGGTCCCCAACTTCTCATGACTCAATATGAGGTAAAATTAGCAAAATTGATTTTGTAACATTTTTTTTTTTTTTGCCAAAATGATTAAAAAACAAAAAACAACATTTCTAGATTAGAATGTCCCACTTCCTGATAAACATACTATGGGAATTCCTACAGACAGTCCAAGTCAATATTAATCCAGGAATGTAAGGCATTTTTTCTTTGTGAGTTTAGTACGTGGTGGGCCTAATTTGTTAAAATGTGTAATATGTGAAGACTGAAATACAGTGATTGTTTATTTACTGAACAAAAATTGGCATGCCAATATTTTATTCTTTTTATCTTGCCCGCAGAATGCTGCACCCACTTTCATGTCCTTTAGTTATTCTGCCAGTTAATAAATGTGAGCCTTATTTTTCACTTCCGTTATCACCTCTTGTTTTTTTTTTTTGCACCTTGGTAAAAATTGGTAAAAATTATATATTGTCTCTTTAAACTGTCGTTTTGACATATATGTAGATGTGTACTTTGGAATTAATTACACTACCATTCCCATATCAACCTGTAAAAAAATAAAATAAAGATAACGGTCACTTCACTATCACCTCCTTTCTTTACACTGCAACCTTTTTGGATCAAGAAGTTCAGTAAAGTATAGTTGGAGCTGATTTCCATGCTATTGCACCCCCTTGACCATCATTTTGTGTTTTTGCAGAAACGTTTCCTTCAATCATTGCTCTCGGGCATCAGATTGTGTCAGAAATGCACAGTCCACACTTCAGTTGCTCAAACAGGTTTGACATGTATGTAGAGATGTACAGAGGCGCCAGTCGGATAAAAGTCACTAAAAACGTTTAAGAGGTTCGGGATGCGGTGGTGGACCAGCCAATCCAAAACAGACAAAAGTACTGTCGATTACATCTTAAACGTTTTAGTGACTTTTATCCGACTGGCGCCTCTGTACATCTCTACATATCAAGATTTCCACCCTTGGTGGAAGGGTGTTACACCCTCTTTTTCTCCCTATCCACAGAGAGCGACGTCTTAATCCTGAGTGGGGACAGGCTTGTTCTCCCCACCTGCCTTTTCAGTGGTTGCCTTGGAGGTAACCCTGGTTTGTAAGTATATTAGTTACATTTTCATATTACCTTATCCATCCTCCAATACATACTACACTATAATGGGCTCTCGGTTTTCCACCTTTTATAGGTGTGACATGTAATTGATGTTTCAGAGCGACATCGTTCCAGAGGGTAAGTAGGCTTCACCAGTGGAATTTGGAAATGAAAAACCTCCTCTGGAGTTTTTCCTTTGCTGCAGATTATGAAGTGATGATTCTGCAAAAATGGTGCAACAAGGATCATCACAGAGTTCCTACATGACCTTGAAATATGTGGTGGTGTCAGAGCAGAAGGAGTCAGTGACTATAATTGTCCTTTAAGCTAGAAGCATTCCTGACATATGTAATTCCTAAAAGGAATTCATACATGTTTTATCAGCTTGCAGAGAGACACATCGCATGGTTTTCATATTGGCTGTGAGATAATGTTATGCTCTAACCAGCATTGAGTGACACAAACTTACCTAAGGTGCAGATTAGAATCTAGCAACTCTGCAGTCATCACTAGAACACCTACGTGAGATGATTGGTCGATACCTCCAGCAGACACCAACTCACTGCTACAAGGATTTCCTGCTTACAGCTAGTGTTGGGCGAACAGTGTTCGCCACTGTTCGGGTTCTGCAGAACATCACCCTGTTCGGGTGATGTTCGAGTTCGGCCGAACACCTGGTGGTGTTCGGCCAAACTGTTCGGGGTTCGCCCGAACTGCAGAATGCATGGCCGAACATGGCCGAACAGGGCCCCTGTTCGGCCGAACAGGGCCCTGTTCGGCCGAATACTGCCCCCCTATGCCCCCTATGGGGTCGCAGGCATAAGGGGGGAGCATGCCCCGATCGCGGGGGGGGGCGGAAATTCCCCCCACCCCCTCCGCTAGCGCTCCCCCCTCTGCCCGCTTCCCCATACAAAAAGTTTGAAACAAGTTCAATAGTACCTGGCTGGTGGCACTGGCTGGCAGTGGAGTGAGGAGGAGTCCGAGTAGCAGAGTGACGTTGAGGCCGGGCAGCGGGCGGTTCAGCGCTAGTACCCTTGTGGTACTTCCGCCCTTTCTCTGACCTCACGTCCTCTGCATACGAGGGTACGCATCACGCGTACCCTCGTATGCGTCATCACGCAGAGGACGTGAGGTCAGAGAAAGGGCGGAAGTACCACAAGGGTACTAGCGCTGAACCGCCCGCTGCCCGGCCTCAACGTCACTCTGCTACTCGGACTCCTCCTCCTCCTCACTCCACTGCCAGCCAGTGCCACCAGCCAGGTACTATTGAACTTGTTTCAAACTTTTTGTATGGAGAAGCGGGCAGAGGGGGGAGCGCTAGCGGAGGGGGTGGGGGGAATTTCCGACCCCCCCCGCGACCGGGGCATGCTCCCCCCTTATGCCTGCGACCCCATAGGGCCCCCAAAATGGGCATGTTCGGGGGTCCCATTGACTCCCATTGAGTTCGGCGTTCGGGCCGAACATGCCGAACATCTGGCCCATGTTCGGCCTGTTCGGCCCGAACCCGAACATCCAGGTGTTCGCCCAACACTACTTACAGCCCACTGGATTGCCTTACTACTAAAGAAGGGGGTTACAAGTGTAACTTAGACATGGATGTATGGAAATCAAAGCTTGACATGGCAAATTAGAGTAACTTCCCTTTCTGCTAGCAACAACCACTGCAGCTGTATCTGTATAGTGCAGACAAGTTGTGTTGGCACCAATGCTGGCTAAATAGAAAGCAAACACACTGATGCTAGCAAAGCAAGAAGCTGAAATCACATTCCAAGTTATTAAACTAAGAAAACAGTTCTGCCCATACTTTCCAAATAATACTTGTGATGTCTCTCACTGCCCAGCACAGCTCCCTATATGACCCTCTCCAAACTCCCAGCCCCTTCTTAAAGAGGAACTTTACCGAAAAATAGTAGTAGAGAGGGGAAAAGAATAAATCACAAATTGCAAAAGTAATAAGTTAAAACATCGAATAGAGATCTGGAAATGATTGATATTCATCATATAATTTATTTAAG
The DNA here is from genome assembly GCF_040937935.1 of Hyperolius riggenbachi. Classification (NCBI taxonomy): domain Eukaryota; kingdom Metazoa; phylum Chordata; class Amphibia; order Anura; family Hyperoliidae; genus Hyperolius; species Hyperolius riggenbachi. Next base: position 286,674,708 of record NC_090647.1, read on the forward strand.
TTGTTTGATCCAGAATGAGCCTGCATGTCATCTTCTTTACTAATGGCAGGCAAGGAAAAACTAGACAGCACCAACTGCCGTTTTCTATAACCACACCCACTAACAATGTGATAGGCTAAAAGGTTGTTTTTATAGATATACATATGCACAGAGGGATATACTTGTCCCTTAGCATTTTTATAGATATGCACAGAGGGAGATACTTGTTCCTTGGCAGTTGGAAAATGCAATTATTTCCCACAATGCAAGGAGGTTCACAAAAAGAAAACTATCATGACCATGGGTATGACATCACACTATAGGAGGGATTTCACCACAATATCACAGATCTATTTAAGAAAAGATTTCTCATGAGGAAAGGGGTATCAGCTACTGATTGGGATGAAGTTCAATCCTTGGTTAAAGTTCCTCTTTAATAATTTTCCCACAACACTGTGCTTTAAAGCCCCCCCCCCCCTGCACCTCCTTAATGTGTGTCTGGGGGGGGGGGGGGTTGAGAGGGGCTTTTAAGCTCCACACGTGTGACTGATCAAGGTCAAGGGCTTTAACTGATGCATTATCATGACACCAGCCTGTTAATGATGTTGATTTAGAAGGCTCCTATGAGAAACCACTATGATTGAGAATAAACTATTTTGAATAGAAAGGCCTTCTTTGAAACTTCATTAACAATACTAGTAGCCATGCAACCTTTGCTTGTATCAGCCCCAGTTAGCTTTTGCACCCCACATTATCAATCAATAAGCTTACAATTTATTTCATACAGTTTGTTGATTGAAAACGTCATTGGGAGGGAAAGAAATAATTGTCAGGCAGTCAGCATCAGGAGAGGTCAGAGACAGATAACCACATAATAGTGTACCGCAGAGCTATCATCATAGTGATTCCATTAGTTTCTAAAGAATACATTTTCAATAAGGGTGTAGGGGATCTTTTCCAAATGTTTCCACTATCAACACTAAGCTAAGTTTAAAGTGGGGCATTGCGGTGTGGCATAATGGTCACTGTGTAATGCAGCTGCAATGCACCACCTATGTGATGTTCACAGTGCAGCAGGTGCATTCAATCTTCCACACTGCATGCAGTGTGTTACCACAAAACACGCACATTATCAGTAACAGTTAAGCATACTTTTCATTGGCTGTATGCTTCACTGTATACCATGAAAGGTGCATATAATGTGTGCCGCTACTTTTTTCGTTGCAGTGCATTTCAACTGTTACAGAAAACACAACACCAACTTTGAACCTAGCCTTATATGGCCAGCCTTACTGATTATTCTCTTTAAGAGAAATGAAGATTGCCTTAATGTTCCAGCCCAGTGGGGAGAGTGTGGTCTTTTAAATCTCAATAACCAGTTGGCTGTGGAGCCCTGCAGAGGTCTAGCAACCTTGGGAAAGATTTACTTTCCTGCACAGTTTTCTTTTTATATTTCGTTTGTGAAAATTGTGATGCTTCTTAAAAAATGACCAAAAGGATATATTTCCCCTTTGTTCATCCTGATTTTGTATACATTACTTAGCAGGTAAAGGGTTACCAGGGGATCAAGCCTAGATAACTGGAGAATGTATTTTTTTCCTTTGCTACATGTAATTGGATTCCTAGTGTGAACATGACGCTAGTTGTGTGTAAAGAAAAATGTCTTCCCTTGGAAATAGACTTTTATCTCAGTCATCTTCCCTTCCTATGTGCTTTTTGCTTATGTGTCTGTAACAGTTATTAATAGGTCTTTTATAAAAATGAAGTTATTATTTAGCATACTACTGCATGGTAGAAAAGATATTTGATGTTAATCTTCTCCCAGCAATGTGAGCAGCATAACATCTATATATCTCATTATTCCTAATCAAAATTATCTTGAAAGTGCTATGCCCTTAGAAGTGTAAAAACTGCCATAAACGCAATGACAGTCTGTTTAGTGGAAAACAGTAATTTCACAATCAGCAGTGTCTTCCTGATGTAGATGTAATTATTTGTTAATTTTGTACCAGTTATTTCAGTCGTCCGTATTGGCCGCAAACGCAGGATTAAAGCACGATTCTTCTATGCCTACAGCTACGTGCTATCACTGTTTTCAAATAGGAGTTATATTATAAGGGACAGAGGTTTCTCGGGATCACTGTAGGATTTCTTCAAAGAAAGGCTTATGAAATAGAATTCTTCTGCTTTAGGATTCTACATGCATCTAATCTAAAACCAAGACATTAACAGCCTGCAGAAAGAAAACACCCTCAGTACAATTTTTATTTCACTGATTTAAACACATTGTAGTATAATCTGCTATCTGACAGATTGTTAAAAAAAGATTTTGTTGCTAAGATGTTTCTTTGCAACATTAAAGAAACAAAAACACAAAAACAAAAAAAAATTAAAAGAAGGAATGTAGTGAAACCCTGTAGTGAAAGTAATATGGAGGCTGCCATATTTATTTCCTTTTCCGCCATGCTAGAGTCCTGCTGGCCTGATAATCTATTCCTAATCTATTGATTTTATTCTCCAAGATTTGTGGTTAGGGTGATTGGTCTGCAGTCGTTGAGGTCTGCAGCATCTTTTTTCTTTGAGACTGGGATTATGGTGGACTTCTTCAGGCTGAAGGGGACCTTGTATTGCCTTAGTGATTGTGAGAGTAGGGTGGAGAGGACCAGGATCAGCTGAGTAGCACAGGTTTTTAGGCTCTGTATTGACACACTGGCTTGCCCTGGAGCTTCCTTGGGACCAGTTTGCAGAGAAGTTTCTGTATCACCCCCTTGTCAACTGTTGGTGGGACTGGGGGGCATGGTTCAGTTAGGGCAGGGGGACCTGTGTTTTGGTGGCGGAATCGGGCTGGGCCCGTGTTAGGATGGTTTGTTTGTTTTTAAACAGTTCTTTAAACAAACTAAACATTTTTTAACAGCTCGCAAAAGAGAGAATAAAGATGACAGAAGACTAATGTAAACAGACTGACAGGTTTGGCATCAGTTAGGGCTGGGTCACACACAAAATGGCCTGATTAATGGAACAAACCAATGATTATGTCAAGATTCCACCTGGATGTGACACTGAATCAACATGCTAAACATAGGATCCGTTCGGACGTGCCGACTGCCGATGGGTCCATTCCATTTCCTGACCATTTGACATGTGAATGCCCACGAAAAAAAATGAAAGCCTAAGGTAACAGACAGGATTGGTGACAATCCATAGAACAACAGATGTTGGCACACCAATAAGTTGAAGTATGCAATTTTATTGTAATGTAAACAGACTGACAGGTTTGGCATCAGTTAGGGCTGGGTCACACACAAAATGGCCTGATTAATGGAACAAACCAATGATTATGTCAAGATTCCACCTGGATGTGACACTGAATCAACATGCTAAACATAGGATCCGTTCGGACGTGCCGACTGCCGACGGGTCCATTCCATTTCCTGACCATTTGACATGCGAATGCCCACGAAAAAAAAAATGAAAGCCTAAGGTAACAGACAGGATTGGTGACAATCCATAGAACAACAGATGTTGGCACACCAATAAGTTGAAGTATGCAATTTTATTGTAATGTAAAAATCAAAATCCAACGGACGACTGTGTGTCCCTTTATCAAGGAATTACAATCAAACCAGGATTGGTGACAGGACACTTCTCTGTAGGTCATCCATGTTTGTAGCCTTTGGATGAGAGGAGATAGCACCCAGCTTGATGACTTGGGACCTGTTGGTGAGGAAGTTCATGATCCAAAGACATAGGGTAGGGTGGACCTCGAGTGCTGCAAGGTTTTCCTGTAGTATTCGGGGGCTGATGGTATTAAAAGCCAAGCTGAAATCTAGCAAATGGATCTTGGCAAACTAGTCCGGTCTGTCGAGTTGAACGCTGATGAGTTTAAGGCAGATATTGATGGCATCTTCGGTGCACCTTTTTGCTCTGTGAGTGAACTGAAATGAGTCCAGTAGGGCTTATGTGGAGATCTTTAGGAGGAACAGGACCACTCTTTCAAAGGTCTTAATGATACTAGAACTAGCAATCAGAGAGGGGAACCACAGCAAGAGACATTGGTTTGCCTCGATCCCTGCCCTTGTGTTTCAAGGGGCATACGCGAACCCAACTTCAAGAATGAATCAGCACCACACAAGTAATGCATAAGCTTATGCAATTTGAAAAAGGACACTGCTGCCCAAAATAGCATCTGTTATGCTTGATGCATTAAAAGAACATATAATTACATTACTTGTGTGGTGCCGATCTATTCTTGAAGTTGAAAGGTCTTCATGATGACAGATGTAAGGGCCAGGGGCCTGAAGTTGTTGAGGTTGGAGAATCCCTGCTTTTTAGAAAAAGGCATGATGGTGGACCTCTTGATGCATGCGGGGACTTTGCCCTCCTGTAGGGATTTGGTGTAGATGGAGGTGAGAATGGCAGCGAGCTGTCATGAACAAATTTTCAGGCAGGCTGGTGATAGCTATCTGTCAGGGCCTCAGGCCTTCCTAGAGTTCAGTGTTGACAGGTGGTGCAGACCATCGGCCTCACTGACAGCTGGAGTAGGTGAACTTAGACTTTTAACATTGTTTTTGTCAGAGTCGGAAAGGGGGGGGGGGTTCATGGCGTTGCATTCTCCACATCCTAGTCCCCAAACCTTTAGTAGAAATTTTTGAGTCCCTCGACTAGTTCAGTGGTTGGTGTGTATCTTAACAGCTTGTGAATCATTCCAAGAGAGATTATGTTTCAGCTTCTGAGTGTAGACCATTTTGGCTGCTCTCCTTTCCCGATTGAGGTTGTTTCTTGACCTCCAGTAGTCCTCCTGGTTACTAGAGTTGTGCAAAGCTTTTTTTGCACCTTCACAGTTGCCGTAGCTTGTTGAAAAAACACAGTTTATTGTTTGGATAGACTTTGAAGGATTTGGTTGGTATACAGAAGTTCACAGGACTTAGGAGCTGATGTACAAGGTGATATTTTCCCCTACTCATCCAAGTCTGGTACTTCCAGTGCCTTCAAGTCAATACAGTTGAAGCAGGTTTTTTTGGGACCGGTTTTGTTGATTCCAGGTGCCTCATGTAACAAACAAACACAGAACATTTATATTGCGCTTTTCTCCTGGCGGACTCAAAGCGCCAGAGCTGCAGCCACTAGGACGCGCTCTATAGGCAGTAGCAGTGTTAGGGAGTCTTGCCCAAGGTCTCCTACTGAATAGGTGCTGGCTTACTGAACAGGCAGGGCCGAGATTCGAACCCATGTTGCCTGTGTCAGAGCCCTTAACCATTACGCTATCCAGCCAGCATGTAAGTAGGGATCAGATGGATGAGGCAGTGATCAGAGGTCAGTGAAGCCCATGGGACAGCACTGGGGTTGCGCTGCCCCACACAAGGAGAGCAGTAGCTGCTATTGTTTTGGGGCTTGTTATCTATGTATAACAAGCTCAGAGCATTTTTGAAATCTCCACCCATCACTACTTATTTTGTACAATATTAGCTTATAAATTATTCAGTCAATATTTGCCCATTGTAAAATCTTTCCACATCCTGATTTACATTCTTACTTTATTAGTTTATCACAGATGGTGACCAGGCGCGGAGCTAGGGGGGGTCGGGGTAGGACAAGTGCCCCCGGGCGCTAGGTCCCCAAGGGCGCCCCCAGCTCAGCTGCTTGTTTTTTGTTTTTTTATACATTTATTTTATTGATACGCGCTAGCAGCGCTCACCGCCAGTGGGCCGGAATCCGGATCTCCCCATCCCCAGTCAGCGAGTGACGTCGCATAAGCTGAGTAGCCAACATTAGCAATGTGTGCAGCGGCTGCAGCCTGCATGTGTAACCTTTCTGTGTGTCACTCATTACAGTATCCGGCATTCTGCATCTTCCTGCACAGTTTACGTGGTGCCCGTCTCCTTCCTGTCCCATACATTGCGGCAGATTTCACAGATTACAGCCTGTGCGCAGAGCAGAAATGAGGGGGAGATTGTGGCCAATAGCAGCACCACCAGCTTCACTCTACCCAATGCTTGTGCTGCTGTGACCATGTAATCATAGAGGAGGGAGGGGCAATGTTTAAAAGAACTGCCGCTCAGTTGATATGGAGCTGCCAGCTACTGCTAAGTGAAGTGCGTCCCTGTGACACTGCTACTGACCCTGTACTTGCCTTCCTGGCCAACCTCCATGCTGCTAACCGCCCTGATGTCAGGAGGAAACCCTCAGCTTTGCTGCCGATGAGGATGAGATTAGGAGGGAGACCACCAGCCATGCTGCTGACCTGTGATGTGCTGTGCTGTTTCTGCAGGGCTGCTGCCTGTGACAGAGGAGTGCCTGGCAATCAGGGTGGACAGAGGTGAGATCAGGCCCAGGGTGGAGGGAGAATGAATGGGAAGGGATCGCCTGTGTTAAATGATTAGTAGAGTGATTGCCCCCCCTCCCCTCCCTCCTCTAAAGTAAAATACAGGCATGGCTAGTGTACAGGGAAGGTGAAAGGTCATGTGCTGGCTCCCTGCTGGCAGAAGTCAAATGACTTACACCTCTTCTAATTTTTCTAACAGTCAGCAAAAACAAGCTTGGAGGTATATATATTGAGAGAGAGAGAGAGAGAGTGTGTCGGTGCACCTCCAGTGTGCCTGTCCATGTACAGAGTGTTTGTGCGTGTGTGCATCTACTGCATGTCAAGAGAGAGAGTGTGTGTCTGTGTATCTACAGTGTGTGTGTCTGCATCTACAGAGTGTCTGTGTGTGTGTATATCTACAGTGTGTGTGTGTGTCTGTACATCTGCAGAGTGTTTGTGTGTTTGCGCATCTACTGCATGTCTGTGCATCTACAGAGTATCTGTGTGTGTGTATCTACAGTGTTTGTGTGTGTGTGCATCTACAGAGTGTGTGTGTGTGTGTGTGTGTGTGTGTGTGTATCTACAGCGTGTGTGTGTATCTGTGTGTGTGTGTGTGTATCTACAGCGTGTGTGTGTGTGTGTGTGTGTGTGTGTATGTATCTACAGCGTGTGTGTGTGTGTCTGTGCATCTACAGAGTGATGTGTGTGTGCATCTACAGAGTGTGTGTGTGTGTGTATCTGTGTGTGTGTGTGTATCTGTGTGTATCTGTGTGTGTGTGTGTATCTACAGCATGTGTGTGTGTCTGTGCATCTACAGAGTGTGTGTGTGTGTGTGTGTGTGTGTGTGTGTGTGTGTGTGTGTGTGTGTGTGTGTATGTATGTGTGTGTGTATGTGTGTGCATCTACAGAGTATCTGTGTGTGTGTGTGTGTATCTGTGTGTGTGTGTGTGTGTATCTGTGTGTGTGTGTGTGTGTGTGTGTGTGTGTGTGTGTGTATCTACAGCGTGTGTGTGTGTGTGTCTGTGCATCTTCAGCTTGCCTGTGTGTGTCTGTGAATCTTCAGCTTGCCTGTGTGTGTCTGTGAATCTACAGCGTATCTGTGTATGTGTGTGTATATAAAGTGTCTCATGTGAGTATCCATTGTAGGTGCCGCTGTTTACTTGACGTATATGCATTTGACGGGCAAATCTTTGCTAACGTAACCCTGTGCAGAGAATGAACAGCAATTTTACTGTTGCACAGACAAGGTAGTGCATGTTGCAATATTAGCAGGTTGCCTAGGTAATGCAACTTCTGTTAGGATAATGCGCATTACAATGCTTTCCACCTTGTCAGTATAATGGTAAAATTGCCATACGCTCTCAGTGCATGGTAACTTTACTAAAGTTTTATGCACATACTTCATTGGGGTTGTTGTACGGGGTGGCGCACAAAAAGCAGCATGTCTGCATGCCAGGAGCATGCGTACACAGACAGATGGCCCATCACACTACATTTCCTGGTAATGGTTGGCTTCACTGGAGGATTTCATGTACATTTGGCAGGGCCCACTGTATCTCATGGCCACTTTTTACTGCAGTGCACTCCAAGTGCTGCATGTAAATTTAAAGGACCACTATCGCGAAAAAAGTAGGCAGTTAAAAAATGTGACAGATGACAGGTTTTTGACCAGTCCATCTTTTTAAGTGGGATTCTCAGGGCTTTCTTTGTTTTCAACAGCATTTCCTGAACAGCAGTTTAACTGCCAAAATAGCAAGATACCAGCCGGCCTCCCTAATCACTTGCACACTATTATGTCAGTTAAATTTTGCAACTGTTGTTCAGGAAATGCTGTTGAAAACAAAGAAAGCCCTGAGAATCCCCCTTAAAAAGATGGACTGGCCCAAAACCTGTTATCTGTCACATTTTTTAACTGCCTACTTTTTTCGCGATAGTGGTCCTTTAAGGCATGGTTGGTGGGTGTGCTTTGATGTCCCGTTTCCTTATCCTAAGAGCACAATCTAATTTCTGCCAGTCTCATAGTGTAACGTCCTACCATATTATGTATTTATATAGTACTGACATCTTCTGCAGCACTTTACAGAGTACATAGTCATGTCACTGACTGTCCTCAGAGGAGCTTACAATCTAATCCTACCATAGTCATAGCCTAATGTCCTATCATATTATTATTATGTATTTATGTAACATTGACCTCTTTTGCAGCACTTTACAGAGTACAATCTATTTCATGGCCACATTCATTTTTCGGTGCAGGGCGGGGGGCTCAAAAACTGTCTCTGTCCCCGGGCGCTGAAAACTCTAGCTACGCCTCTGATGGTGACATTTTTACTGCTGACAAGGTGCGTAACTATGGAATGTTTGTTAGCTGTAAAGGGAACGGAAACAACAATTTCTCCTAGGTGATATTTTCACACCTTTTCAATAAAATATCTTTTACAATACAATACATTACAATAACATTTGTAAAGTGCTTTTCCCCCATAGGACTCAAAGCACATTTTAAATCACCAGCAAGCAATAAAATACTCTTTGTCAACTACTTTTTGGTACTCCTCCATTGCAAAGTGCTGAAAAGTTGTTTTAAAAAAGAAGTTTACAAATTATCTCCAAGGAGGAAACTCAGGAGAACAAGTTAATTGCCAATGGACCCTAGTCTCCCAGAGAGCATGGGAAAAGAAGGCTTTGTGACATCATTGCCTAGGCTAAGCATCTCTAGGAGAACAAGGTTAAATACCAATATACAGTTAAATATAGATATAGGAAGTGTTTCTGATGCTGAAACTAGGTTAATACAAGTAAACATGGGTATCCTCAATATTTTGCTCAACTGGAGGGTTAAAAGAATCTAATCTTTATTCAGAAACTGATACGGACATAGACATGTCAGCTCACGCATATACAATCGCTCCTTAGTCATAGCTAAGAATGCTCTTGCAGGAGCAACTTTTTATAGGTACACAATAAAGCCTCTAGGGGCAGGTATTGATAATTTAAAATGCAAATCTGCAATAATATTCCCTAAGCATCATTTACTGGTTTGGCTAAACCCTTATCCTACTCCTGACTGGTACATCTGAATGGTGAGTGGTGCTTCTCTCACACATGTCTCTCATTCCACTTTAATACTCAATAGCCCTTATCAAATTAACCTTTTTATTGACTTTTCTCCTAGGAGATAATTGTTCATCTTATTAAAAATAACTTTTTAACACTTAGCAACTGAAAGCATACTAATAAGTAGGTAATAGCCTACTAAAGTAATATCAGTAGTATTTTCAGTATGTTCTTGCATATTTGAAGATTTAAATATATTTTATTGGAAAGGTTCGAAAACATCTCCTTGTAAAAAACTCAGGAGAAAAGTAAATAGGATATTGGCTAATGTGACATTAATTATCACCTTCATACACTCTACTAAAAACTAGCAAAAAGTGTTTAGCTGGTTTGTACTTTAAATGTTAAATAGTCCTTATAGTACACTTGTCATTAAAAAGCTATAGAGGAGGCCATCTTGACCTCCTTTTAAAAATGCTAGTTTCCTGCGATAGGGAAATTCAAACATTTCTAGTCAATTAAAAAATTCAAATGTTAACATTTACTGTAAAATACGAAGGTCATTGATAAAAAGATAAGTGAGCAAGGTGTGTGCATGGAGACCCTCATCATGAGGATGGGGTCTGATTATTCCCGACAAGGTTCAGTATTTAAGGTACAATTGTGGCACTAAATCAAGTGATAAATGTAAATGGTTAAGGGCTGATGGTGTAATGGTTAAGGGCTCTGCCTCTGACACAGGAGACCAGGGTTCGAATCTCGGCTCTGCCTGTTCAGTAAGCCAGCACTAATTCAGTAGGAGACCTTTGGCAAGTCTCCCTTACACTGCTACTGCCAATAGAGCGTGCCCTAGTGGCTGCTGCTCTGCTCTGGCGCTTTGAGTCCGCAAGGAGAAAAGCGCAATATAAATGTTATTTGTCTTGTCTTGTGTCTTGTATTTCTTAATATGATCCATGCCACTGATAATAAAACATAATAAACCATAATAAAATCATTAATCTTACATCAGGCAATAGGGCCAGATCCAATTCACTTTTTCTTCTAAGTTTTCTCCCTAGGGGACATTTCCACATTATAAAATGCCTTTAAAGCCAACTGCAAGCAAGAAAATACTCAGGATAATTTTGAAAGTACTTTTTCACCTACTTTTTGGTACCTGTATCAATTGCAGAGTGCAAATGTTATTTTAAACAGACGATGAAAAATGATCTCCCAGGAGAAAACTAAGGAGAAAAAGTGAATTTCTTATGCACAGTCTAAACTTTCACTAAAAGTCAGGGACATGTAGAGACAAGGAGTTCCTTGGAACACAGTTATAATTGTGCCTTCTACAGAATATACTCTGTAATATTGTTATGTTTTGCACCGGATGACATAAACTGTCTTAGTGTAAGACACTTTACCAGTGTTTTGGTGACTATAAAGCATTTGATAATATTATTTTGTTATTAACTCCCTATGTTTGTTTATTACGATAACATTTTATTACTTTAGTACTATGATTCCACTACAGGACAAAGGAACCAAAATCCCCAGCAGGCTGCTTTTACAAGCCATTTGAAGCATAGAGTTTGAAAACACACATAAATATAAGATACTGGAGTAAGAGCAAAATATGAACAACAATAATCAGCTTTGTCACATTTAGAAATCATGTTTTTCCACTTTCCCTACTGCAGTGTTACCTTGATAAGAAATTGGGCATTAGCCACAAACTACTAAATGACCTTCTTATTAGTAAGTGCTTGTGCCCTGTTAATTGTTTGTAGGCATTTTTAAGTTGATGAACATTGGCTTAAGACTTGAAATGCAATATTTAATAACATGAATTAAAAATGTTCAACAGATAACTGATCTGCTTCTAAGAACGTAAGTTACCCCATACTTACCCTTCATTTTTTGTGAATTTAGATTTTTTTTGTAGTTTTATGTCCTTCCATTCCCTCCCTGGGAATCTCCCTCTCTTCCCTGTAGGAGAGATTACGGTACTCCTCAAGTCTTATCCAAGATGCATGAAAGGAAGGCAGAGAAAATCTTGCCAAACAATGATAAATCCCATGACAGTTATCACCAGAAAAAGTGCCCCATTCGGAGATTTACGTAAATCTGTTCTGGATGCAATTGCAACATCATAGATTTCATTAACTCCTCACACTCAAAAATAGAGGAAAAAATATTTTGCTTAAAGGGAAGGTTCAAGCAAAAAAAAAAAAATGAGATTCACTTACCTGGGGCTTTTACCAGCCCCATGTAGCCATCCTGTGCCCTCGTAGTCACTCACTGCTGCTCCAGTTCCCCGCTGGCAGCTTTCTGACCTCGGAGGTCAGGGCCACATTGCATACATTTTTACGCATTCCAGCTAGTGCAGGAACAAAAATTTACGCGTTTCACCACTAACGCGTAAAAATTTATGTGTTAATGTTCCTGCACTAGCGGGAATGTGTAAAAATGTACGCAATTTGGCCCTGACCTCCGAGGTCAGAAAGCTGCCAGCGGGGGACTGGAGCAGCAGTGAGTGACTACGAGGGCACAGGATGGCTGCATGGGGCTGGTAGAAGCCCCAGGTAAGTGAATCTCATTTTTTTTTTTTTTGCTTGGACCTTCCCTTTAAAGAGGAGCTGTTAGGTATAAGGTCTCAGAGAAAATAAACACATATATCAGTAGCTAAAGATTGGCTGTACTTACATTACATATGCATTTCACTGTCCACGTTTGGATTTCACAGAATTTTTATATAGTATATGCAGAGAATGATGCTCCTGACAGCCCATGGCAGGTTCCATGTTTGTGAAGCCAAATGTGTCGTCATGTCCTGCCTGCTTCTGATCACAGAGGAGCTAGTACAGAATAACACAGTGTGCAGTGAATATTAATGAGCCATGTGGCTAGGAACAATAGCGGACTCCTGCAGAGTAATCTTCCCGGGGATTTATCTGTGCTGTGGCTGGACTGCGTTAGAAGCTGCTGAAACTTGATCCCGTCTTCTCCTTAGCAGCCGAGGGGAGGGCCCCAGAATGCTTTGCAGTATGGAATGCGGCTTGCGTCCTCCTTAGGAGCTTAGATGTGCTGATAAGCACACATTAAATGTAAGAGAGATCTTTATCTTTAGTAATGTCTTTTTGGCTTCTGTCTAAACTGTTTAACACAGGAGAATAGAGGTTTAAATTAGCTTCTGCAGCCTGACAGTTACTCTTTAAGTTCCTTTTTAAGTTGATATTTGCTTGCAGGACTGTAATTTTCAAAGAGGAGCACATGTTTTGAAATTCTTTCTAACATTGATTCACCAGATCTGTTGCTTTATGCGTCTTGCATTTTAAAATTACACCACAATTTTTTGAAGTCATAAGCTTTTATTGGGTTCTCTGTTCCATGGGAAATCATAGAAGAAAAAATGTTTGTGTTACTTCTCTCCAGTGACAAATATGACTCGAGCACTAAAGAGTTTGCATATTGCTATCTTATTGCAGTTTATACACATATCCCTATATTTAGCTGTCACAGGCTGGGTTACAAAAATATTAAACCTCTCCACCACCATTAGCAGGGCCAGGACCAAGAAGAAATATGTGGGGTCTAGATGTGTATTCATAAGCCCCATGCCTTATCTTACTATTATTATTATCATGCAAAAATAAATACAATCTAGTTATTGTTTTTTCTGCATCAGTGTTTCTCAACTATGTTCTTTAAGTACTCTGAATTGGTCATATTTTTAAATTTTACTTGTGGTGATTACTAAGCCCACTACACTGATTATAGTACTTGTGAAAAGGGAAGTATTTCATTCATGAAAGCAAACTGAGGGTAGTGCAGGAAAGAGTAAGGGCTGGTTCACATTGCACAAAAAACGGAGCGTTAAGCGGATCGCAGAAGCGTATCTGTAGACGGATGCAATACATTTCAATGGGAAAGTTCACATTGGTATTATAAAACGGATCCGCGTCCTACGTTCCGCTAAACTGATTGGATGTTCCCGACCTGTACCATTTTCATGGAACTGACACAGACCTGAACACTGAATGTATGCAATGTATCTTAATGGAAAACTGAAAATACTGATCCCATTGGCTAGAAAACGTACCTGAATCGTACCACAAATTCACTTCTTGTTTTGAATTTCTCTACTTCCGGGGCACAGATCGATGCACACCACCACCACCAGAGATAAAAGCAACTACTGAAACCATCCCCCTCTCCAAACCCCACCCTAGCCAACTCCTTTTCCCTGCCCCATTGTCCATTTTCCATACGTTTTCGTTCACACTGTACCTGAACAGAACGTATGTGAAATGGTTGTAAAACATGAACAAAACTTATGAAAACGTATTGAACGGAACGGAGAACGGATCTGTTTTGTCGGACCCGTCCCGGATCAGGTGCAATGTGATCCCGGCCTATGAGACACAGTAGTTTGAGACAGCATTGCCACCTAAACCTGTTAAATTTGAACACATTTGAATGATACATGTATTTTGGTTAGTTTGAGGCAGGGCGGAGCCGAGGTAGAGGCGAGAGAGGCTCCAGCCTCAGGGCGCATTGTAGGAGGGGGCGCACAACTCACTCAGCTATCATTCCCCTATTGTGTAACAGAGAGAAATAAGAAAAGGGAATACATTGTCTGCAAGCCAGATAACTACAGATTAAGGTGTTGTGAGTGTGTGTGTGTGTGTGTGTGTGGGGGGGGGGGGCTGGGGCACCTCGTAGTTTAATAGCAATCAGTGTGTGATGGCTGGGGTGGGGGTGTCCCAACACTGCTTTGAGCACTGGGAAATAGGGCTATTTCTGAACACTTCCACACCACAATCAAACCGCTCTCCCCAGTAATGTCCCTAGGTAAGTAATGGTCCCTCCTTGCGTAAAGTACAAATTATTATTTAAAACGCGTTAACACATTTTTTAAAAATACTTTTTATAATGATGCTGTAGCACCAATTTGACACACTCATAGAAACATCTCATTGTTTCATTCTAGTGGATGGCCAAATGTGCTTTTCCTTGTGGCAAATGCAATCAATTCCCCACTAAACTAGCTCGTATCTTTATTATCTTTTTAGTCCCCCTTCCTCTTTTCCTCTCCACTATTTACTTTGTTGCCTTTAGAATGTGTTCTTACATCATATAAAAGTTTAGAAGTTAAATCTGTATGCTCAGAATCTGAGCACCAGTTCACAAAATTAATCATTTAACAAACTACTGTTAGTGCAAATGAAAAAAAAAGACTATCACAAATAGAATACAACGAGTGTTGAACTAGTAATGAGTAAAAATCTCATTTTTTTTTTTTTTTTACAATTTTGCACAGATAAGAGTGTGCACAAACAATAGGGGCATGCAAAAACACATTTATTATTAAAAGCTTGAAGTCAGTTGGTGAGATAGGACAGCCACTCTACCCCAACCATACACGCCAATAATGGTGAAGGCAGGTAGATGGTGAAGTAGGAATACAACACTCTCACATATGCAGACACTGGAAAACATAGGATCTGCACTGGCTGTGTAAACTTCAAATACTTTATTAAAAGATCAGATCCAGTGCATTTCAGACTATTGAGTCCTTAATGATGGCTAGAGAGTAGCAGCCATGTCATACATCTATATGGTTGCACAGAGTAATTAGCAAAAAGGAAGGAATGGAGAACCCCACAGCTACTCAAAACCTATTAACCTCTTGAGAACCACAGTGCTAAACCCCCCTAGTGACCAGGCCATTTTTAGTTAAATAGGCCACTGCAGCTTTAAGGCCAAGCTGCAGGGCCACACAACACAGCACACAAGTGATCCCCCCCCCCTTTTCTCCCCACCAACAGAGCTCTCTGTTGGTGGGGTCTGATCACTCCCCCCATGTTTTTTTTTTCAAATATTTGTGTTTGTTTTTTTAATTAAAAAAACTGTTGCTTTAAATTGTATCGCTCCCTCCCCCCAGCCGGCCAATCATGGCGATCGGCTGTCATAGGCTTCTGCCTATGAGAGCCAATCGATCTCTTGTCCCCCAGGGGGATAAAAAACACTAAAAAAACGTAAAAACCCATCTTGGTAATGGAGGAGGTAGTGGTGGACTTACCTCCTCCAAGTAGAACATACGACTGTGAATTTTCAGTCAAGTCCACCCTTGGTGGAGGGTTGTACCCTTCCTTCTTCTTATACAGAGAGTGACTTTTTTAATCCTGAGTGGGGTCAGGACAATCTCCCCACCTGCTTTGACAGTGGTTGCCTAATTGGTAACCCTGTTTTTTGAGTATTAAATGAATATTATTACTCTTCCAGTTATACATTACCAGTACATACTACACTATATTGGGCTCTTGGTGTTCTCTCTTTTTCTCATCCTATGCCAGTTAACTTTGGCATATGATCATTTTTTTATAATAAATGGTCTATTTATAATTTTTATGTACTAACACTCATTGGGAAGGATTTACTAAAAGATAAATGACATAGGGTAAGAACCTAGATAGCTTACTTTCTATGTCAAATACAGGGAACAAGGAATTAATAACTGCCTGTAAAATAATTTATGTAGATGCAAGAACAAGAGCAAGATCATTTTCTTCAATTAGTAAAAGAGATGGAGACTTCAAGATGAAGTAGGGAGAATGCTGTGGCAATAAAGCACTGAAATTAAAAGTGTAATCTATGCAGCAGTATAAAGTACAATGTAAAGTATGACAGTGGCTGGATAGTGTAATGGTTAATGGCTCAGCCTCTGACACAGGAGACTAGGGCTAGAATATCTGCTTCTCCAGTTCAGTAAGCCTGCACCTGTTCAGTGAGGAGACCTTGACCAAGAATTCCTAACATTGTCACTGCTTATAGAGCTTGCCCTAGTGGCACTTTGAGTCTGCCAGGAGTAAAGCACAATATAAATGTTCTGTGTCTTGTCTATACAACAAACAGGGTTGGTACTTGTTGTTGCAGATATCCTGTTGTTTGACTTGTTGATACCACCTGAAAAGGATGCAATGCCGGGAGAGATAAGGAAAGCCTAATTTTTCTCCTTAATACTTGCTCTGTTCACTACTTGTAGTAAGTTAGCATTCTCGAAACCTATTAGTAGATTAGCATTAACAGATCTCCATGGCTCTTTACATGAACATAGCTTGAAAGAAAGGGGGAGAACCGAGAGCCCGATATGGTGTAGTATGTTAATAAGGTGATGTCTGATGCAAACGCACACAATGATTATTCTCACAAGGACAGGTTGCCTCCAAGGAAACCACTAGATAAGCAGGCGGGGAGAATTGTAAACTGACCCCGCTCAGGGTTAAGAAGTCGCTCTCTGCAGATAGAAGGAAATAAGGATACACCCCTCCACTTAGGGTGGACTCAACAATTATGTGGTATAACAGAGACGCCAAGTAGAGTAAAATTTGTAAAATTGTTAAAAAGGGGGAAGTGGGTGGACTCACCTCCCGTCTGAAAAAAATGGTCAGACAACGGGCAGGGAGCAAAGTTGGGTCAAGGGCCAGATATAGCACTTCTGTGCCTCTGTCAGAGGTGCTACATCTGGCTCTTGACCCGACTTTGCTCCCTCCAAAAATTGTTTGCCTGAAGAAGCAGGACTGTTACCCATGAAACGCGTTGCACTTTTGGAGCTCATAATAAATGTTAATTTAAACTTGAAGTAACCTGCCCGTTGTCTGGCCATTTTTTCAGAAGGGAGGTGAGTCCAGCCACTTCCCCCTTTTTAACAATTTTAACTAATTTTACTCTACTTGGCACCTCTGTTGTTATACCACATAATACTTTACATGAACATAATCAGTTCAATAATTGCACAGCAGCTTCTCTCCATGGTGCTGAACTTGTGATGAGCTTGCCGCCTCATCTTTAGTACACAGAAATCTTTTTGTTCCAATGTTAAAAAAAAAAAAGCCTGTATTTCCCCTTTACATGCAAAACATATCTATCACCATAAGGCTTGTAGAGAGCAGTAAAAGACCCAGCAAGCAAGTGGGTCTACTCTGCAGCAGTGATAGTCATGCCTAGCTGAACCCATGGAAAAACTTGTGATTTGTTTGATCAGCTGATCAAACAAAGCTCTAATTTGCTGTGATGACATCCTGCTTTAATACATGACCATAAATAGCAAATCAGAGACTTGCATATCTATCACCTCACCAAACAAATCACATGCTTCTCCGTGAGTTCTCCTAGACATGACTATCACTACTTTGCAGCTTCTACAACTTCCGTTTTCTCTCAACATCATTTACTCCCTGCTCAGTGCTCACCAAATACCATGTCCAATGCTAATGAGCACAGAGTTCCATACTATTAAGAATGTGTCATAATAAAGGGAGTGAGTTGTGAGCTACTTAAAGTGGACCCAAATTAAAAATACAAGATTTCAGAAATAAAATATGTTTTCTAAATTATAATAATAAATAACAGCTTTTTTTCAGCTGCATGATGACAAATATAAAATATTTTACATTTTTTTTCAGGAACCCCTCCCTTCCTTTTCATATTGCCGGGACAGAATCCGGCAAACTCATGGAGTAGGTGGTGTCCTGCAAAGGAGGAATTGCTAATGGCTGCCAGCTTTGTAACCCTAGTTATGAAAAGGAAAGGGTGAAAAGCATGAACTGAAATGCTCATAGGCTTAAAGGAGTGTTTATTTATCTTTGTATGTGTCAAAGTGATGCAACTAAATATTTTGAATTAAAAAAGTTTGTTTTGGGTCCGCTTTAACTTCTCCAGCAATGAAGCAAAGCAAACATAGCACCCGGTCACCCCCCCCCCCCCCTTACACACACACACTCAATGATTCATTAACCATGGATGACTCAGAGGTAATTATCTGCTTTCTCCAGAACCAGAGTAGGCAGATTAATAGATCATCATTACTGAATGGCTCAAAAGTGTTTCCCATTGTGCTACTTTTTCTTTTTAATAAAGTCATCTGGGGTCCATCTACATATAATAGGGCCACATTGTTACTAATCTAGATTGTAAGCCTTTCGGCCGGGTCCTCATCCTTATGTCTTCTACCTTTTCATGCACCTTGATTACCGTACACTTATCCTATGGATCTGAGTGAACTCTTGAATGAACTTGACTTGCCTAATCCCCATGCTCCCATCCAGTGACTGACTAAGCATTACCTTGTACTCATACTGTGCTGCGTGATCTGGTTTTCATGTATCCCTGTATTGTCTTATTGCTGTATGTCACCCCTAAATATAGTGTGTAACCTTAACTAATGTCCAACGCTGCATAATATGTTGGTGATTTATAAATACAATAAATAAATAAATAAAAATACAGTTTCTGACCAAGGCTGTATGGCAACCTTTATGCTAAGAAGCAACTCCCAAGAACACAATCTCTGCAGCCTCACCCATCTTTCAGTGATTGCGGGAGGTGGAGCTAGGAAGGTTGCAATTGCCAGGTGCTGCATGGCAGTCCTCACTTGGAGCAAGACATCTGGGTGCCCATGGCTAATGGATGATTTGGATTTGAAATTTGTAATTGTTGGGTTAGGGTTAGGCATCAAAAAGGGGAGTTTTAGGGTTTGGCGTCTAGAAGGGGGATTTTAGGGTTAGGTATCAAGAAGGGGATTTTAGGGTTAGGCATCAGAAGGGAGGGGTTAGTGTTAGGAATCAGAAAGGGGGGTTGTGGGGAAGGCATCAGGAAAAGGAGTTTTAGGGTTAGGTGTCAGGAAGTGAGGGTTCTGTGTGAGAGTAGGGTTAGGTTAAATTGTAGTAAAATATTGTTAATATATACCAATATTTTATTATGATAATTATTTACACTGTAAAAAGAAGAATATCGGTAGATATTAATGATAATTTTATTAATGAAAACGGACGCCCATTTTTCCGCTCACCCTAATTTCATGCATGCACCCTCATCAGAGCCCCTCAATTTTAAAGCACTTCCAGAGTGAATCCCACCTTGGCAACTAGTGGCCTCTCAGTCTGTTAGCTGTCATTAGTGGGTCCCATTTTCAGTCTCAGAAATGTTTTTTCTGGCATAATTGTGCAAAGTTTAAATATGTATGTGCCTATCCCCAGTGTATACTTGTCCCTGCCTGGCAAATAGTCCTATGCATATCATGCTCCCATGGTTGAGTTTTAAAAGGTTTTGTGATATTTAATAACAGTAGAAATGTGTGTTGCTTTACAACCTACTACAGTATCATCCTCATTCAGAACCTGCTGCAGTATATTTATAGATATTTAGTTCTTAAGACCATTACCCTGCCAAAGGGAACTTGACATTTCCACTATTACAGGGGATGTTGATTTGGATTCATTCATCAAGGTAACTGTGAGGCACCTGTATTCTTCTGGTGGGTCTTCTGAATTGCAAACTAAACCACTCATTAGAAAAATGTATTGACAGCTTAATCCATCTCAGAAATACTCTATAGTGCTGACCTGTTCAGTAAGAAGCATACAGAGCAAGGGGGAAAAACACTATTTAATTTGGTCGTCATCAAGCCTAGGAAAGCTTATGAATTATGCAGCACAGATGACAAATCACTGTTTAACACTCATCGTATTCTGCCTGGAACCTCATGGTGCCAGAATCATTATTTCATGCAGACAAGAGCTTTGTATTTATAAGCTTTTGCCAGGTCTCAAATCTCCTATAGGGTGAACAAAAGGGTTAACAAAAAAACAGGATATGGTCAATAATATAGAAAATATGGAATTTGATGGTTCAATTAGTCCTTATGTTCTATCCATGTCCAATGTTTTCTGAGCTGCTCTTGAGATGTAAGTCCAGAAAATGAAATTATGGTAAATGAAGCAAAATATTAAATCCTTCATACCTAAAGAACTTTAGTTTCTCTACAGCCTGATTGCTTCCTCTTGAACATCTAAACTGCCAAGTAGCTGTCCAATGTCCATGATAATTTAATAGTTAGGACACCATAAACCTTATTTAGGCACATGGATCTGGCAAAACAGTTTCAGGCAGCAATTATAAAAAAAATAAAACACAGTGAGGCCAGACCAGAGAGTTGATCATTGGAGCTAAAGATGAGGTTGAAAAAAAACAAAAAAAAACAAATACACAAACATATTCCTGAAAGTAAAATGTGGAAGTATTTTAGACCATCAATCCGATGTAATAGTTAAACATGTATCTTATAGTCCCCCCCCCCCCCCCCCCAAAAAAAAAAAAAACTGAAAACAACCAGAACAGCAACAATAATAAAAGTATAACAACATAAAATGCTAAGTTCTGGAGGATGGAAGCTTTCAGTTTCACACATTCTCATGATGTTTCTTCACACTAGTTATCAGGTATCTCTAGGAGGTTTCATATTCTGGATTCCCTTAGATGGAGCAGTTGTGCCAAATGCTAAAAATGTATTGCACATTCTGACCTACATGGTACTGGAGACTTAACAGCCTGTGTCATTTTCCTGATCCTGGGTTGAAGTGTTTGTATACTTTGTGGGAATTATTTAATTAAATGGTGCCATGACTGTACTGTGGTCCATTAGGTATGATATGGTGTACTCTTGGTTTTACTGTCCAAACAGCAGGTTAGAAGAAAATGTTTGAGTGTCCCCCAACCAATTTGGCTTCCATGGATGCCCATAGCGGTCTGTTGGTATCTGCCCACCAAGATTTAGAGATTTCCAGGTTACAAGCTATGTAGATTTAATGCAGGGAACCCCCATTTTGTCCCACTTTTTATGGGATCGTAAGCTTCTTGAGTGATACCTTATGTTTCCTGCCCACCCATAAGAAGGAGAAAAAATTGTCTGGTTGTCTACAAAGAACTTCATGCCTACTGGTATATACATGGTCCTTTAGATGTAAGTTTAAATTCTGTCATCTTAAATATAATGTTCAGAGTCTTTATGGAAAGACATGATTCTTCATAATATTCTCTGTCCCTGTTCATCCCCAGTTGCTGAGTGGCTGTTGTGGAGGTACAGAGCATTGTAGGATAGCACACAGGATTTCCTCACTACATTGCACCTGTTCTCTTTGATCATTGCTGAATTGGATACTTTATATTGTGGAAAATTTTGACTTTTACAGAAACATAAAAAGCAACACTATTGCTAGTGAGAACAGAAATAGTACTGGCAGAGCTACAATAACAGTCATATGCACTGGCTCTTTAATCTTTCTATTACCAGCAACAGAGGCTGACAGCTGCTTGTGTGAGGTTGCTGATAAGATACGCTGTTGCTGAAACCCTAACGGTATAGCTGAGAAGCAAGCTCTAAGGAAGGAAATGACATCATGGTAGGCTTTAGAAGCACTTAAAATGGGGAATGTCAGAAACCGTTTATTTTTATTTTTTTAATTATCAAAAACCAGGCTGTGGACAGTACAAAACATTTAGCAAAGAGGTAAGTAGGGCAAGGGTAAAGACAAAGGGCTTATCTGTAACACCAGTTCCTATTTCCTATTTTAGAAACACCGGTTCCTATATCCTATTTTTGAAGTAGCAACACCAAAACTATTGTTATTGACTGACTGCAAAAAATAACATCGGACTCTGGCAGCTCTAAATTAAAAAGCTTTTACAAAGCTACATTTGTTTTTATTAAGTAAAATGCGTGTAGAACATCAAACAAGCTTTTAAGCTGGAATCAATAGTGCATCTGAATCTGTCCTGACTCTGGACAGGAAGTAGCCTAACTTTTTTGCCATCATTATCTCATCATGAAACATAGTACACAGCGTCAGAAGATATGCACTTGTAAATCGCTTTAATTGGTAAATAAAAATCTACAGTAAGCTAAATGGATGAACTCTTTTGTCCTGAAACAATTACTTTACAAATGATTACGAGCTATGTTTCTATTATTATCATGATTATTATTATTATTATTACTATTGTATTCACTAGTTTGTCAATTAGGTATTGAGACAGGCAAATCAATTTTGTTGCTTTAGCACATTTCCTGATATGGTAGGCTTTTTACAAAAATCTACATAAAAGAAAATACATCTAGTTTCTGTCATTAAAGCTTAAGCATATTTATATTACATATTAACAATTATTGGTTTTGCTCTTACAAACTTTAATCTAATTTGTGAATCACACCATGAATTCAGTTATGGAGCAAAGAACAAAATCGTGTTAACCAATTGTAAGTGAATACTGCAGGCCTGTTGCTATGAGTAGTAGGTCTGAGCACAATTTATCATCGTACATACCACCTAGAGTTTACTTTAATGTGGGCTCAGGGGGTTGAAAAACATCTATCAGGCTCATTGAAGTCTTGTACTTAACACCATGGTGGTTGCGATCATAATGAGTTCATTTTCAGCTTTTATCCAGCACATACATTCACTGACCAGGTTTTTGATTCACTGACAAGTTTGAAGGACTCTCAAAATATACAGTTTCTCTTCTTATTGCAGGTAGATATATACAAATCTGTAAATAGATCACTGTGTTCCTCTTCAACTTATCATGGTGTACAAGCACAAATGGCTGACAAAGAGGAACAATCAGCCAGGACAACCAGGTTATTATGCCTGGTACACACCATGCAATTTCCCATGAGATAGATGGGTTGAATTGATAATTTCCAACAGATCCGATTTCTGATCATTTTTCTAATCAATTTTCTGGTCACTTCCATACAAAAATGATCAGAAAAATGATCAGAAATTAGATTGGACCTGTCAGAAATAATCAATTCAACCTGCCTATCTGACGGAAAATTACATGTGTACCAGGCATTAAATTGCAGTTTTCGGCCCAGATGCAATTCTCTTTTCCTCCAGAGTTTTGTCCTAGGAGATACATTTTCATCTTTCATTTTGGATAAAGTTTTAGCACTAGGTTTGCTTGCTGGTGGTTGAAAAGGCATTTTATTTACAAGAAAATACCACCCAGGAGAAAACACAGGTGAAAAAGTGATTTGAATAAGGACCTTGATGTCTATGTTCAATCTAATTTTTCTTATCTAATAAAGAAATTGAATAGTGAATGGGTTAAAAAAACAAAATCGTGAAAAATTAAAAAAGGAAAAAATGCATGTGCACACATACATATAAGACATCCATCTGCACCAGAGTAGAATACACTATTAACCACTTTACCCCCACGCGTACGTATTTCTCCGCCCCTTTTTCCATCCTTTAACAACCAGGGACGGAGAAATACGTACTTTCCGCGTTCCCGACGCTGTCCGCGCTCCCGCTCGTAAACACGCTGCCCGCCGCTAGTAAACACGCCGCCGCCCGCTCGCCCAGAGATCAATGAACGGGAAAATCCATTCCCGTTCGTTGATCTAAGCCCCGCAATGATCCGCTGCTCTCCTATGGGCAGCGCGATCATTGTGAGAAAAAACTCACGTGTCCAGCCTCCTTATACTTCCTCCAAGCTTCCGGAAGGAAGCTTGGAGGTCGCATTAAAACAAAAAGTTACTGTAAACTACACCCTACACATTTTTCACATACAAATAAATGACTTTTACACATAAAATTAACTCATTACCTCCCACACTCCCCATTTTTTTTTTTTTGTAATTAAAAAAAAATTAAAAAATTTACAATTAAAAAAAATACATAAATAGTTACCTTAGGGACTGAACTTTTTAAATATTTATGTCAAGAGGGTATAACTGTTACTTTATAAACTATGGGCTTGTAATTAGGGATGGACGCAAAAATGATAAAAATGCACCTTTATTTCCAAATAAAATATTGGCGCCAAACATTGTGATAGGGACATACTTTAAATGGTTTTAGAACCGGGACAAAAGGGCAAATACATTTCATGGGTTTTAATTACAGTAGCATGCATTATTTAAAAACTATAATGGCCGAAAACTGAAAAATAATTATTTTTTTCCCCACATTTTTCCTATTTTCCCATTAAAACACATTTAGAAAAAAATAATTCTTGGCATAATGTCCCACCTAAAGAAAGCCTAATTGGTGGCGGAAAAAACAAGATATAGTTCATTTCATTGCGATAAGTAATGATAAAGTTATAGACGAATGAATGGAAGGAGCGCTGAAAGGTGAAAATTGCTCTGGTGCTCAGGGGGTAAAACCCCTCAGTGGTGAAGTGGTTAATTACATTTTTGTTGTTGTGGTTATGATGTTGTCACATTAGATATTGTTAAACTAACATTTATGACAGGTTTTGGATCAGTACATCTCTTAATGAAGGATTCTTAAATTTTCCTTTTCAAAAGCACTCTCTTTAAAGGACCTATACAAAGATGCCATACCTGCCATCCAGCTTGCTTGCCTACCTGCTGCACACTACTCAGGCAGTTGGACTGTGCCATTGCCATCATTCTATTGAAAATAAAGAAAATAAAGAAAATCCCCCTTGAGGAGTTAAACTAGTTCAACACATATCAGAGATGTCAGATTTAAAACCAGGTACTGTAAGTAGCATCTACATTGAAAAAAGTAATTTATATGAAATTTTACACTTGCACACATATACAGTACCTATCTCTTATATGTGTTTATTGTAAAATAAACTTTTTTTGTGATAGTGATTCTAAAACATAACAAGTCTATAATATCAATCCCAGTACCCTAGCCAGCATTGATGATAGGGTAAATAGTGGAATAGTCCTATAAATATTTTATCAAGAGTGTAATTGTAATATTAAGTGTAAAATAAAATAGTTTTAATGGAGTTTTAGTACATTTGATATTTATATTAAATCTGCTACCTACTCTATTTAAAAATATAACAAAATTAAAATACTGCATAGTGTATTGATATTGGTAAGGGGACATTTTATTGGATTCTCTGGCTAACCCTTTTAGACATTTTTGTCCATTCTGTTTATGTGTGCTTATTTATTTAAATCTTTTTAACCACTTGAGGACCGCAGTGTTAACCCCCCCCCCCTAAAAACCAGGCCACTTTTCACAAAAAGGGCCACTGCAGCTTTAAAGCCTCACTGAAAGCCGCACAACACAGCTCACAAGTGATTTCCCCCACTTTTCTCCCCACCAACTGAGCTTTCTATTGGTGGGGTCTGATCGCTCCCCCAATGTTTTTTTTTTATTTTTTTTATAAATATTGATTTATTTTATTTTTTAAATAAAATGTTGTATTTTGTTTTCCCTGTGGCCCTCCCTCCCCTGCCAGCCTATCACTGTGAACGGCTATCATAGCAGATCACCCTTGAGCCAATGTCACACGGCTGTCCCCAGTACAGCGCTGCCTTAGATCGCAGCGCTGTACAGCGATCACTACTGGGAGACATCAGAGCGGGGATGCGCATGCATCGTGTGCACGATCGCACACAAATCAAGCCCCAAGGACCTTACATCGATCGGCGCTAGGCGGTCCTGGAGCTGGAGCATGTATAGCTACATTTCCTTGCTTCTGCTCCATTCTCTGCATCTTTCCAGCTGCTTCTGAACTGCTGCTAGACTTCCAAGCTCACTGTCATGTGACTGCAATGATCCTGGTGCTCTAGTGGCCAGTTGTAGAGGTTTGGATGCAAGCCAGAGCAAAAGACTGGTATACATGCCATAGCATGCTCCAACACCAGCTCTGCAAATGGGAAACCACACATGTAACACTTGCAGTATATCACCTGCGGATATGCCAACATCCTCCACCACCACTTTTTCAACCAAAATTTGGTTGTCAAAAAGTTGGCTTATCCACAGTAATATGCAGTATTCTATTTACTGATCAATACACTCAGTGACAGCATACTCAGCTGCAACTGGAGCCTAGCCTGGGGTAAACTTGTGTTTTACATTTGTCAGACTATTTTATTCGGAGGTCTTTAATAAACAAAAAAGAAAATTAAATTACCTATGGGTCACCACATGGCTTTTACCAAAGAACGTAATGTAGAACTCTATTCGCTGAGTAACCAGGGTTTCCATTATTAAGCTTTAACTATGTGTGCTCTTAACAAGCTTTTAGACTATTGCTGCAGATAAAGAAATATAGGAGTTTTTTTTTAAACTGAGAATTCAGAATGGAGACTACAGAAAATACCTAAATTGTGTATCATCTCTAAATATTTTATCAAAGTTTAAAAAAATAAAATAAAAAAAAAGGTTAAATAATGTATCACGTAACCACCACTAGTACAGCACAGAGAAAAGAAGAACATACCTGCATTGTTACATGCTCTTTCTTTCTGATTATAGACCTTAACCACTGGCAAAATAAGGGCACTGACTGCTGGGACCTTCTCAAATACAAGCACAAAAGCAAATAGGAAAAATGTCCGAAAGACCAATTCCAAATGAAAAAATACCTGAAAAGTTCCTCAGATGGCAGGCAAACTGTTTAATTATAGATCATTAATACAGCAAGAGCTTTAGCTTTTTAATCCTTTTCTGGAGGGTTTATATTAAATGACCAACAGATGAGATTTTTTATATACATGGAATCTGATACCTTTGAGCTCATTAGCTGTTACTAAATGTCTCACCATTCAAGCTTTAAGAGCAGTATTCCACTTAATCAGGCATCTTAAAGAGGAACTCCAGTGAAAATAATTTAATATAAAAAGGTGCTTAATTTTTACAATAATTATGTATACATGATTTAGTCAGAGTTTGCTCATTGTAAAATCTTTCCTCTCCCAGATTCACATTCTGACATGTATTACATGGTGACATTGTTACTGTGGGCAGATTATGTAGCTGTTCTGGCTTTAACAGTCAGCTATAAACAGCCATTTCCTGTGTGTGTCATTGTTACATTGTGGCAGTTTGCCCAGAGTACCGTACGGTACCAGAGCCTCTTGTGGGAGGGGTTTCAGCACAAAATCAGTCATACAGCGCCCCCTGATGGTCTGTTTGTGAAAATCATTATATTTTTCATGTAAAAGTGGGTATCAGCTACTGATTGGGATAAAGTTCAATTCTTGGTCGGAGTTTCTCTTTAAGCTGTTTATCAAAGCTCTTATGCTGGGTACACACGGTACGATTTTTCCGAGCGATAGATGCATCGGATTGATAAAATCCCTTATCTCCGTATAGCAGCAGTATGTAGAATAAAAGGCTACCACAATAGAGACCTGCTTGGCCACATATTAATCTACTGTAGGACCATCCCTAAGACGTTAAGGTACAACAACAAGAACTGAGGTTATGAGCTTCCAAAAATTGGGTTGAAAACGTATATCAAGGGAGTCACAAGAACTTAATCTACCAGGTTTAAATGGCAGGAAGGCAGATTTTTTTCTGAATGTAACCTTTGCTACTGTAATCCTATATTAACCCTTTTATAACCAGATCCTAACGCAATGAGGTTTACAGCGGTTTATGTATTTTTGTCTGAGGTCCTGCTGAGATTGCACTCATATATTTCTCATTTGTACATAATGGTCTATATGATGTATCATTCCCACATAGCTTTCATCATCAACACTTGCTTATTAAAAAAACGACAAATGTTGATGTATTGTCATTGGCATTAATGATGGACGTCACATTAAATGGAGCTTGTAAGATAAATGTTTTTATTTCCTAAAGGGTAAAAGACTATATAATGCTCTATCTTTGCTTGACTTGTTAATTTTCTTTAAACAGCTGGTGAATCTGACAGGAAATGTTCATGTGTAGAAGACCTAATAACAACATTCACAAGAGTGTGTATAAACACCATGTAAATTAAATATGAGAGACGTTACATTGTATTTATGCTTCATTTGCAGCTCAGTGCAACCATCTGCTCTTTATTAGTGATTATCTTGGTGAAGGTAAAGGCTTTGCATTGCTTTTAGATGATTTGTTAAAGCGGATCTGAGATGAAAAACGAACTATAACTAAGTAACTTGTCTTTATATCTTATCTAAAGTTTAGATAGTTTACACAGCAAATATAGCTACAAATAGCTTCAACAGTATATGATTATTTCTTACTGTGATACAATGAGAACAGCCATGTTCTGCTTGTGATTATTACACACAGGAAAGCTGATCTGCATCTTCAGCCCTCAGCCCTCAGCCTGTGAAAACTTCAATCCCCTCTCCTCCTCCCTCCTCCCCTCTCCTTCCGAAATCTCTGGCTAGTAACACCTCCTCCTGGCCAGACTGAGCTCCCATACGCCCTTGCTACTAAGGCTGAGAGTGCCAAGGCTCTCTGGAGAAGCTGTGGGCATGTCTTGTTTAGTTTATAGGGAATTAGAGTATTAAAACAAAACAAAAAGTATTTGGCTTGAGGATGGAATGCCCTTTAAGCTATATGAAAGGATCACAATTATGCAATGAGTAAAAGTTTATCTCGGATCCACTTTAACAAGAAGATATTTGAAGCTGTGTGAAGATAAGGTTCTTCTAGGAACAAGAGATGTAAACATTTTTATTCAGCCTGGATAAGTGCCACCACACTAGACATTAGTGTAAAATATTAGAATCACTCCCTTGTGGCCACCTTAGAAAACACTGACTGGATTTCCATTCATAAGGGTTAATTTAAAAAGGTTGGTAATTAGCTGATTGTCAGAGCAACATCACTATTTCCATTGAAATAATGCTATTTTTTAGTTTGACCACCATGTTTACAAAAGTGACATTAAGCTGAACGGATATCTGAAGTGACGTGTGGCATGCATGTATTTTCACTAAACAGTGTCAAAATGTCTGTGCACAGACAGTGCACGTACATTTTGTGAAACGTTACACAAATGACATAACACACATTATGCAATTTGCAAAACTAGTGCTTGTGTAATGAATATTATGCAAATACCATCTCATCAGTTTATGCTTACTTCTTCAGGCAACATTAGCTCACATGCACAGCAACAGTGAAAGAGGTAATATTGAATTGCTAGCACTGTCTCCAATGCAAATAGTGTAATGCATGTTGTACAAGCTATGCACGCATTATATGTACAATGCAAGTTATGCAAATTATGTAACTTGTGCCAAGTAATTTGTACAATGTCAGTTTATTAAATGTACGGTATGTGCACTATGTTCTGCGAATATACCCCATTTTGGGAGAAATATGTCTATGTATAATCCCAGTCCTACTTAGAACTATGCTGGGTTTCCTCCAGGCACTCCAATTTCCTCACATGCTCCAAAAACATACAGATAAGTTAATTGGTTTACTCCTAAAATTGGCCCTAGACTACGATACATGATACATACATAGACATATGACTATGGTAGGGATTGTGAGCCCACTCTGAAGGACAGTTAAGTGACAAGACAACATACTGTGTACAGCACTGTGGAAGATGTCATTGCTATATAATTACTAAATAACAACAATAATAATAATACAGAGTTTTATTTTCCCTCACTGTAAGGGTAAAGAATCAAGGTCTCTAAATAACAGTTTCTTTGCTTCTGGACTGGAGCAGTCAGACTATAGCATGACTGTCACTTATAACTAATTACAGGTCATAAACATCTATGTAGCTGAGAAAAACTGAATCAGGTAAAAATGGCGAAGGAAAAGAGATGCTAAAAATGACGCTACCATAAATGAAAAATTTTGATTACACGGTCCCGACAACCGCTATTTAACGGGTGCCCTAATTTCTTCTTTGGCGCCTAATAGCTGATATTTTGCATTGGAGCCTATGGTGCATCATTTTAGTTCATTAACCATATGCGCCCTTTTTTCCTGTTCCCCCCTTTCTTCATGTACGCACGCACTGATGAGCAACAATCATTCCAAAACAGCTGTATGCATGTTGAATTAGCTACAGTATATGGACACTTTGCACTCCAGCAGTTCTAGATGTGTGCCTTACTTTTAGGGGCATAAAGGAAAGGATTTGCGTATCCAGTAGCAATGCATCATGGGAGACCTTACTTGCTTACATAAAGCTGAATAATTACAAATATTTTCTGTTTTAGGAAGGCACATGTATAGAGCATTATTATAGAGTACCATGTTTTCAATACTAAAAGATTTAAAAGGATACTATGATATTACTGAAAATACAATGTCATTACCTAGAGGAAAAATCAGTGACAGGCATGGGGGTGGTAGAGGGCAGTTGAGCTTGGTTCCTGAAGTAGCTTTAAAACAATCATGCTCTTGTAGAGCTTCACAGCTTCAAAGCAACCAGGCATTCCTGCCATTTCCTGAACAACGTAATGACTGCCCATGTCATCTGCAGCATACTGAAGATGTAGGGAATTACTCAAAACAGGTCACTTACCCGTATTCCATTCTCCTCCATCTTTGTTTTCTTCTTTTGAGTTCCCTTCCAGGAATACCTTCTAGAACTGAATTTCCAGTTCAGATCCTTCCTTACAGCTGATGGCTTAAAAGAATAAATATAATTTAGTCTCCTTTAGCTCCATCCTTTATATTGTTTCTATGATGTGTGAAATATAAATTGTCCCGTATCACTCATTTGTTGACTATCATCCACATTTATGTTTTTTAGTGATCAGTTTTATACTTGTGTTATTATGTCACTAACACTTTTATATAGTTATATTATTTTTTATAGTTTGTATGTATGCCTGTGATAATTTCCTACCTTATTCATTTTAGTTCATGCTCTGATTTTTTTGTGTGCATGCATTTTTCTTTTCCTTATACAGGATGGAATTCTTACTCCTGTCATCTTTTGCACTCCCTTTATTTTTTATTTATTTCTTTTTTGCTAAGTTAGGTGTGCTCACAGGCGATAATGTGCAAAACTTTTTCAGGACTGGGTATTTCAGTTATGTCAGTACATGCACAATATTTACTTTCCCCTTAGAAAACATGGCATGTTTGACAGTGATTCCATGCCACTGCCACGTTCTGAATTATGTCACTTCTGGTTCTTGGACTCCGTCCAGCAAGCCACCATTGTGTCTCACACCACTTCTTCTTTTTTTGTTCTTTTTTTGTACCATATGCAACTTTTCTCATTTATGTGCTACATCAATATTTCGGCATTACTGAGAGGCATTCTCAAGCCTTTTTTGGGCAAACACTTCTTACGTTGAAGTACTTTGGGTGATGATGATTATTTACATTACCATATGCAATTAAATACGGTGCTCTTCAGATTGTAGTTTTTTCATCTTAAGATCCATGATTATCAGTTTAAGTGTAAGAATAAAAAAATACACGGATCATGTATTCAATTTGAGTCTCCTTGATCTAGTTCATCTAAGATATCTATTTCATAATTCAGAATTTTATATGAAATGTATTTTATTGCCAACATTAATTTTATTGCAACTCCTAGAATTTTTATTGTATGATTGATTCAAGCATACCATTATTTTCATTGTTACAGTTTCAGAATGTTTATTGTATTATTGATTCAAGTATAGTCAGGTAAGACACATTTACTATGTATACCTTTCAGGCACATGAACTTGAAAAAGAGGGCTTTGACCCTTGAAATACATTGTTATTGGTGCTATGAAAATCTTTTCTGATTATACCTTTGCCCTTTTACAGGAGGTATTGTATATGACTTTTGATTTAAGCTTCATGTACAGGTAAGAGGATTGTTGCCCGTTGGGGTTGGGATTTGACCTCTTGGTTGACAATATCAGTTCAAGTTCTGCACTGATGTGTCACCCTGCAGGCTAGCTATGCAGTCTGTTGCTATGGAGAAGTGCAAAAGGCCAACTGTGTAGCACATTATGGTGCAGCATGGAATGGGCAAGATGAGGAAAATGCTCTTGGCCTGTGCTTGGCGAAGAATATCCACCAGGCTAATAGCTGGCTAACAAGATGATGGGGGTCAAAAAGTGCTGTACACAGTGCAGATTTAAAATAAATGTGGTCCTGACTGGCCACCTCAGCTGAGAATCATACAGCACAGAGAAAGTTACATGATACAAACAAGGAAGTGATGAAGGTCTTTGGCCAGGACCACACTTGTCAAAAACACATTCATTTTCATGCATGCAAAATCACATCACATTATGAAAAATTATGTTAGTCGATGTGAATGTTGCACGCAGAGAAAAACCTTACATCTTGCAACATAATATTGCACATTGTGTGGATTCTCACACTGACTATCAGAAATTACTGTAGAATAACTCACTTTCATATGCAGACAAACACACACAATGTCTAAAAATTGCCTTCTATTTCTGCACTGAAAATGATGTCCTGCCCTTGTATAGTGGGTAAATGATCTCTGATAGTTCAAAGATTTAAGGCGCAACTTAAGTAACCTAAAAAAGTAAGAGTTTCACTTACCTGGGGCTTCTTCCAGCACCCTGCAGCTGACCTGTGCCCAAGCTGTTCTAGACCGATCCTTCATTCCCCCGCCATGGCTCACTTTTCTTCACGTAGTAGAAGCTGACTTCTAAGCTGACATCCACTGTGCCTTGGCCACGCATATCCTCGTATGTGTTCCTGCGGGCAGGAGTGTCCTGCTCAGGTGCAGTACAAGAAAATCTCTACTGCACTTGCGTAGTACTCTCACGGCAACAGGAGCGTGAACGAGTATGTACCTGGCCGGGGCCATGCAGGTGCAGTGCACTCAAACTGTGTGTAGTGAAAGTGAGCCGTGGTGTGGAAACGGAGGATCGTATGGTAACTTTGCGGGCACAGGTCGGCTGAAGGGGGCTGGCAGAAGCCCCAGGTAAGTGAAACTCCTTTTTTTTAGGTTACTTTAGTTCCACTTTAAGTATTACAGCTTTATTAGCATTATGTCAATATTAGACCCAAAAAAAGTATTGGGTTAAAAGCAAAGGATTCCTTTCAAGTATACAAGAAATCTCCACTGTGAAAGTTTACATTTCAGTGTATGTGGCACTAGTAGAAAAGGAGAATGCCGGCATTCTCCTTTTCTACAAGTTTCTGACCAGGAGTGCTGCCAGGTCTTGCCACGGCACATCAAGAAGCGACTCCAGAGGGGTGCCTCACTATTCCCTACAAAGTGTATGTGGCACTAGAAACAGTGTGTATCATTTAACCTTCCTGGCGGTAAGCCCGAGCTGAGCTCGGGCTATGCCGCGCAGGAAGATATCTCAGTCCCTGGTGGGGCGATTTTCTTCATTTAAAATGCTGTACGCGCAGCTAGCACTTTGCTAGCCGCGCGTACAGCTTGATCGCCGCCGCTCTACGGCGATCGCCCGCACGCAGCGGCGCAACAGGGCCCCCCCCCCTGCCAGAGCCCTGCGCTGCTCGGACCAATGAGTTCCGGGCAGCGCTATGGGCTGGATCGGAGGCGTCTGACGTCAGGACGTCGGCTGACGTCCATGACGTCATTCCGATCATCGCCATGGCGACAGGAGAAGCCAAACAGGGGAACGCGTTATATACGCGTTCCCCTGTTTGCTATTGATGCCGGCGACGATCGCACTAGAGGGCCACATGCGCCCTCTAGTGGTGTTTCATGTAGCTACCACTCTGGTAGCTTTACATGAAACAAAAACAAAAAAATTTTTTAAAAAAAGGATTTTTGCCTTTTTGGCAAAAACAACTAACCGCCAGGAGGGTTAAAGGGCAACTGAGGTGACATGTGACATGATGAGATAGTCATGTGAATGTACAGTGCCAAGCACACAAACAACTAGGCTAGGTTCCTTTTTTCTTTCTTTGTCTGAAAGAGGTAAAAATCAGGTATGCAAGTGACAGTTTCTGTCTGGGTTGGGACCGGGTCGGACTGGGTCAGACTATAGCATAACCCTCACTGATAAGTAATTACAGCCATAAAACACTTTCCTGTCAGTAAATGGCTTCTAAGAGCAGGAAAGAGACAAAAAGGGTCAATAATCCATAGATTTGAACTCTGGCATACTTCAATGAAGGTGTCATTGAGCAAAGACAATGAAACAGTAAAAACTTTAAATATTTAAATATAAAATAAACCTGTGGGATATTTAAAAAAGTCATTTTTAGGAGGACGAGAATAGATACAATTGTTTTTCTCATCAGTTTATTTTCACCTCGGATGTCCTTAACCACTCTAAGACCATGTCATGCTGATGGGCGTGAAGGCAGCGGCAGCCCCAGGACCGCCTAACACCAATCGGCGTAAGGTCCTGCAGGCATGTTTTGCAGGAGATTGTATGTGCTGATGCATGCGCATCTCTGCTTGAATGACGGAGATTCGCTCTGTCATCAGCCTCCCAGCAGCGATCGCCTCCAGGAGACTGTTAAACTGACTATTTACTGGATCCCCATTGGTCTGTTAATGAACCAATGGGAAGCCTGGGAGGGAAATTTAAAGATGCTTTTGTTCTCAGCTGTACTTAGTATAGCTGAGAGCACATCCTATGCAGATGCTTTGCTGCCAGCTCCCGCTGTCCTCTCCACCTGCCCACACCTATCACCCTCACCCATGCTGGCACCCAGTGCGGGCTGGTATAGCTCAGGGTGCAAAGTCCTACGTGGCCGGGGCTCCGCATTCTGGCTATCCCAGCCTGCATGGGGGATAAGGGGTTAAATATGCTTGGTAGGGGGGACCCCACACCATTTTTTTTTATTTCTCACGCTCAGCACATTTTAATTTTTTTCAATATTGTTTCCCACTATCTTTTTAACATATTCTGCAAATTTGGTGTTGCTAGGATGTAAGGGGTCTTTGCTATTAACTGCTAAAGTCGGCAGGAATTGGTTCCCTAGCAACTATCATTTACCACATTTAATTGTATACTATTTTCCTTTGAAATTTTAAAATCGATTTTCTCAAGAAGTATAAGGTCTTTCTGAAAAAAAAAACAATTTCCTCTTGTAGCCACTGTCCCCCTCCGGACACTCGCCTGCCATTAAAGTCTATGGCGGTGCGCCCGGTCTGCCTGTTAGCGGACTTTTGCGAAAGTTCACGTCCCCGGTCCGCGAACCCAAAATCGGATGTTTGCAACATCTTTATTAGGCACCACTGGGGGGTGGTTAGGGTTAGGTACTACCAGAGGAGTGGTTAGTTTTAGGCACCACCCAGGGAGGGTTTTGTGTGAGGGTAGGGTTGAGTTAAGCTATATTGTTGAATTACATAACAATTTTTAACGTTAATATATTTTCGTTATCAACTCCCGTCTGTTTAAAAACATATTTATTGTTACCAATTTCATTAACGATGTTTATCATTATTGAGATTTCGTTATCCACCTGGCGTCCATTTTTCATGCACGCGAATAAGTTATATATTTGTAATAGAATAAATAGCCTTACAATCGCATACACATTAAACATCTTAAAATAATGGTAATATTAAAATTGATATTAGTAAGATAATGCATTTGAAAACTATAATTTACATATTATAATTCTGAAAACAAGGTTAATACAAAAAGCGATATATTTGTAAGATAATAAGCTTGAAAACGAAAATTTACGCATTACACTTCTGAAAACAAATTTTAAAACGATAAAATAAGTTAAAACAAAAATGTACGCATTATACTTCTAAAAAGCGAATTTTAAAAATGATAAAATAAGTTAAAATGAAAGTCAAGACAAATGTCTAAGCGATATTTGACCAGTGTATTATGAAATCATTTGTATAGCATTAACTTTTTGGAACAACCAAAATATTTAACTGACCAGCGAATCCTGTCTTAAGTTTCCAGAAAAATGTCTTCCTTCCTGTTTAGGCTTCCATGATGGCACAGTAACGCACCCACATCTTCACTCCCATTATATTTCTGACTAATATGTTTAAGGTGTGTGTTAAAGCATTGACATTATAACTTGCGTATATTTGGTACTCAGCACCCCCTATAGACAGAGAGAGAAAGGGAGAGAGAAATAAATAAATAAACCCAAGACAGACAGATGGAGGAGGAGGTAGAGACAGGCAAAGTGTAAACTGGTAAATAATAGATGATGACAAGCAGCTCAAGGGATGACTGTTTGCAGACACACATTGTGTGATAATACTGAACATGAGAAGGGCTAGATGAAGAGAGGCAAGCTCAGCTTCCAGGGGATCTCATCTCTTGGAACTCTTCTTGTGTGACTATATAGAACACACTTTGTCTAGAATTCCCATTGGATATTGCTCTTTGGCTCCTGGGATGCTCTCTTGGATGAAACCTTTATAATGTGCTGCTAAAAAACGAAGCAGGGAAACAAAAAGGAACAAATTGTAATCTTCCTAAAGGGCACTGAAGCATGGCTTACAACCCCCAGGACACACGTGTGGTAAAATCCTAATACAGACTGTAAGAAGCGACATATTACTCCCTGCCATTGCATTTCCCCATCAATCACATTTTCCCCAGTTCCCTACTTCAGCAGCGTTCATTTTCCAAAAGGCAGCGGGCTACGAGAAGGATTGCTGGAAGAGATTTGCAGTGGCATTTTCATTCTCTCCTTTCACTCTAAGGACTGAAGCTGAAACGGGTGTCTTATTTCATACAACACAATCATACTTTTCCAACTCTCATCTCTGCCAGTGCCCCTACAGAGTTGGCAAACTAGCAAATATCTACAGCCCTGGCTGGGAAGTGTGACTCTATAATTATGCTGTGCACACTTTAAACAATGCTCAAATGAATCATGTTCATACTGCAGATGCAATGATAACAACCTTTCTGCTGGTGAAAAGAGGCAGGGGTGCTCTGCTCCATATTTATGCATTCACAAGGATATGCATGAATTAATCAGATGATACTAAAAACTTAGAGCAACCCGAATTATTAAATTATCCTGGGGCTCCCAGTTACGTTTCTAGACATTTGAATAAAATAAATTGACCTGTGACTTCTTGTAGTGACCTCCAGCAAGAAAATATGTTAGTAACCTGTAGACTAGAATTACTTGGAATTACTTACAGTGATGTGCGAAAGTATTTCCCCCCTCCTGATTTCTCCAGTCGTTGCATATTGTTCATGCTGAATGAATTCAGAATTTTAAGCAACCTAGCAAGTATTAGACAAGGTTAGACTAAATGTGTTCTGTGATTTGTTAATTATTGTTTCAATTATTTAATGAGCAGAGTTACTGAACATTCATTGTATGCATGCCAAAAGTAAGTACATCCTTAGTTACTTAATTAGTCTCCTAGGTACTCTTGATAATCGTATATACTGTAAGTAATCGAATATAGTGTTGTTGTTCTGATTTGGGTTAAAGGAAGAATCAGCTCCTAAGTAAGGTCCTTGGTTCATTTCCGCCATACCCTATCCATACCCTATTCATGCTGATTAGGGAACGTCAGAAATGCCCATTTCCGATTCTGCAAAAATTCCGATTTCTGCCAATGCCAATTTCAGATTTCCACTGTTCTGATTTCCGATATTCCGATTTTTCCAAATATGTTGTCATTTTTTGTATCAGACAATGCAAAAAATGACAACAAAAAATTATTAATCTGATTTTTGCAGAAGAATTCTGTATTATCTGTGATCGGTCTAATACTTCCGAGTTCTGTGATTGGGCTAAAATTACTGAGTTGCCGTAAATAGGATTTTCACAGATTTTTTTGATTTTTGAATTCCATTCGGAAATGCCGATTTCTGAATGGAAATGCAAAAATTTCAATTTAGCGGAATCCAAATGAGCATCCCTAATGCTGATATTTAGGCAAGATTCATCCAAAAGGGGAGGTGAAGGGTAAATAGGAAAACTAAGTCATAATGTCCTGTGCCACCAATCAGCAGCCAGGAAGAAGCAGGAAAAAATGTCTACAATCTTGAAGATTGGCGGCATCTGATTGGATTTGTCCCCAACCTGAGCATATAATAGCAATCATATTGTGGAACTCCTATTTCAGTCTAGAGTGCTTAGCTAGTTAGACTTACTGACCTGCAGTAGTTAGTTAGGCCATTTTGAAGTGGAAAGATGACATATGACTGCTGAGTGAGGCTATAGCAAAACATTTGCAGGATATTTCTTAGTAGTACTGGCAGGGTCACTGTCGGCCAGGAAGGTAGGCCGGGATTATGATGCTAGTGTACTGTAAACCTGTGGTAGTAGCAATCCTCATAAGCACTGATTATGTTGTCAATTAGTAGGAAACAACTTTATTTGACCATATTTAGAAAAAGGAAAATGTTCTTTTATTACAGCTACTGTTGCTGCAATTTAAATCACAATATATATTTTCCTGTTTTGCTAAAAAATATGTACTTTGCTTTTAAAGGATCTAACTTCTGAGTTTTTGAGGCCGATAGCTACAGTACTTTAAAAAAATGTCTAATTACTGTTGCTGTACTTGAAGTCAGTTTACTTCTACAGTTATACTAGAAGGTGTGTTATCTTCTTCCAAAGTCCAACATACTGAGACCAACAGTAACACTTTTCTAAAATATATTTTAGTCCAGTCACTATTATTTTGATTGAAGCCACAATAGCATATCGATATAATTATATCAGAAAGTGTAAAAATTGCTTTTAAAGAGGCACTGTAGTAACATAATGTAATTCAAGGATTGATAACAACATATTCCAACCACAAGGGGGCCTTCTTTTTGATATTGCCTGTTTGGGGTAACTGTGCCAATCAGTAGCTGATACCAACTTTTTTATGAGAAATCTATTCCTTTTCACAAACAGACCATCAGGGGGCGCTGTATGACTGATATTGTGGTGAAACCCCTCCCACAAGAAACTCTGAGGACCGTGGTATTCCTGGCAGTTTCCTGTCTGTGAACCTTGTTGCATTGTGGGAAATAGCTGTTTACAGCTGTTTCCAACTGCCAAAAAAAGCATGCAGCAGCTACATCACCTGCCAACAGTAAAAATGTCACCATGTAATAAATGCCAGAATGTAAATCAGAGATTTAAAAGATTTTACAATGGGCAAACACTGACTAAATCATTTATACATAATTATTGTAAAAATGAAGCACTTTTTTATTACATTATTTTCACTGGAGTTTCTCTTCAAAGGACGACAAGGGAGCACAGAATATATAGAAATAAATGTATTTAGTAGCAAAAAAAAGTTTCTGTTACTCAAAAAAATTAATTAGGTAGAAAAAACAAAGTCTTGTAAAAGTAATACCTTTTAATGGCTAACTGATGAAGTTAAATGATGCAAGCTTTCTGGGATCTAGTCCCCTTCTTCAGGCATATTTTCACGTTAACTGAAGTAAAACACTGATGCAAGTAAATAGTAAATCGTATTAGTAAACACTATCAAATTAATTTATTAATAAATGTATTTGAATGGCATGCTCTCATGGCATAGTATTATAGCTAGTATTACTAGGGACAGCCGAAGAAGTGGGTATTTCATAGCAGGTTGGTGGAAGTGGGTGATTGATGTTTCAAATGGGAGATAAGACAACATATTCCCAAAATATAGACCAAACATCTGGATTTCAATTTGTCTTCAGAATGACAATTAAAAGCAGCCCACAAAGAGGAGGTGTACACCACCATGGTAGTTTAACTGACATGTGCTGTGCTGACTCTTGAGTCTGACTGCATGTTGACTGCTGCCTTGGTTGACTGGCTGTAATTTACAATGGACCATGTCTGCCATAGCTGCCTAGCAGGCTTTATGCCTTTTGGTCTAGTCTGCTACGGTTCTGCCTTCTGGGATGCCACTCATTACTTTATTTGCAGACTTTATACACTGTTTATCTGAGTTTATAGTGATGGCTGGATACAGATGTCACTGTCAGATTATTATCACTCAGAAGAACATCAACTATTTCTTCTGAAAATGGGATAAAATGTTTTACCACTGGAGAATTAGCACATAAACTGCTGAAATCATACGTAAATAGGAGTGTAACGATTGTGGAATTATCTCCAAGGTCAGCGCACAACATGTGCGCTGACACTGCAGAAACCCTCCACAAGCGCTTGGAAAAGGGAGCCCAGCTTTGGTGCAAAATGCACCTGTAGAGAGGAATTCCAACCGGCAGATGTAGCTGTGGAGTACAGAGGAACTCGGTCTCTGTACAACCACAGATGCCAGATGGAGATTGTACGATGTGAAGCAATACAGGGCAAGATAGCCTCTCGAGAGAGAGTGAGCACAGAGACAGAATGTATGTATGTCCACCAATCTAGTCGCCACCCGGTGACGGTGGACACACAACAGCGAAGACCAAGTGAGAAAGCAATCACAAGAATGGCGATTGCTAATAGAGACACAAGACTGAGTAAAGACAGATCATAGGAAGAATAAAGACAGAACCAATTAACAAACTGTAATCCAACACAAAGGAACAGACAGGACTAGCTACACGCGGTCACCACACGTTAAGCGCAATAGCGACAAAGCGCGTGCAAGGCACGGTCACCGCACGTTAAGCGAAACAGCGACAAAGCGTACCAACCCTGACTAACAAATGAAACACGAAAAATAAAAACAAACAGAGAAAGCGAATGCTTGCTAATCGGTAGCCTCACTCAGACAACAGCCAGCGTTCGTTCCAGACAAGACAGAAAAAAAGGAGTAACCAGTAGCAACCGCAGCTAAGGTTAGGCTCCAAGGTTCAGACAAGAGAGATCCACCGCTTCTAACGCTAGGGAGAATGCGATCTACGAACAGGACAGAATGATCCACTGTCAGCCACCGCTGGTGACAGTACCATCGCAAGGATAAGACAAGACAGGCAGAAGGAGTAACCAGTAGCAACCGCTGCTCTGGCTACACTCCAAGACAGAGTACCGAGAGATCCACCGCCTCTACCGCTAGGGCGAATACGATCCCAACAGACAGACAGATGGAGCAACCAGTAGCAACCGCTGCTCTGGCTTACACTCCAAGACAGAGTACAGAAGGATCCACCGCCTCTACCGCTAGGGCGAATGCGATCCAACAGACAGAGTGATTCACTGTCAGACACCATTGGAGAAAGTGCAATCGCAACAGACAAGACAAGACAGAACTAGGCAATACAGATAATAAACAACCTGACTGCGCTAGAAGGAATGCTAGTGCACTCCCAAGGATAACTACTCTAAGATAATATTTAGCAAACAATTAGCAGAGGGGCTGTAACTCAAGGTAAGTCCAGCAGAACCAAACCTTTATGATCAGCAGGGAATTCTGGGAGGAAATGGTATTTATACTGCAAGCCTTCAAGAGAGGCAGCGCTATCAACAGCCAGATAAGTGAATGCAAATCCCTCACCAGAACAGCAAGTCTGAAACTCCCAGAGTGAAGACAGGTCTCCTTTCCAGGGACCTGAAGAATATAGACCTGAAAAATGGTCAAAAAGCTGCCTGCCTGTGCAGACAGCAGAGCAGATCATTACAAGGAGATGATTGAATAATAGTCATATGTTTAGCACCTTCTTCTCAAAGCAGTGAAGATACAATTTATTAAACCCCGCTGTAGGTACAGGAAAAATTGATCAGTATACCTACATATAGTAATATACATCACATGTAAATAGGTGTTAACTGAATAAAGTATTCAAAAAAATAAATCTAAAAGCCAAAAACATACCAAAACTGCGATGATTAAATTGAGTCTTCCACCGGAGATAGCACAAAAGCAACTGGGTGTCTATGTGCAGTAAAATACTTGGTTGGGAATCCTTTTGCAGAAATGACTGCTTCAATACGGCGTGGCACTGGCATGGAGGCAATCAGCCTGTAGCACTGCTCAGGTGTTATGGAGGCCCAGGTTGCTTCAATAGCAGCCTTAAGCTCATCCAGAGTGTTGGGTCTTGCGTCTCTCAACTTTCTCTTCACAATATCCCACAGATTCTCTATGGGGTTCAGGTCAGGAGAGTTGGCAGGCCAATTGAGCACAGTAATACCATGGTCAGTAAACCATTTACCAGTGGTTTTGGCACTGTGAGCAGGTGCCAGGTTGTGCTGAAAAATGAAATCTTCATCTCCATAAAGCTTTTCAGCAGATGGAAGCATGAAGTGCTCCAAAATCTCTTGATAGCTAGCTGCATTGACCCTGCCCTTGATAAAACACAGTGGACCAACACCAGCAGCTGAGATGGCACCCCAGACCATCACTGACTGTGGGTACTTGACACTGGACTTCAGGCATTTTGGCATTTCCCTCTCCCTAGTCTTCCTCCAGGCTCTGGCACCTTGATTTCTGAATGACAGGCAAAGGTTGCTTTCATCCGAAAAAAGTACTTTGGACCACTGAGCAACAGTCCAGTGCTGCTTCTCTGTAGCCCAGGTCAGGCGCTTCTGCCGCTGTTTCTGGTTCAAAAGTGGCTTGACCTGGGGAATGCAGCACCTGTAGCCCATTTCATGCACACACCTGTACACGGTGGCTCTGGATGTTTATACTCCAGACTCAGTCCACTGCTTCCGCAGGTCCCCCAAGGTCTGGAATCGGTCCTTCTCCACAATCTTCCTCAGGGTTCAGTCACCTCTTCTCGTTGTGCAGCGTTTTCTGCCACACTTTTTCCTTCCCACAGACTTCCCACTGAGGTGCCTTGATACAGCACTCTGGGAACAGCCTATTCATTCAGAAATTTCTTTCTGTATCTTACCCTCTTGCTTGAGGTTGTCAATGATGGCCTTCTGGACAGTAGTCAGGTCGG
Source organism: Hyperolius riggenbachi (assembly GCF_040937935.1). Classification (NCBI taxonomy): domain Eukaryota; kingdom Metazoa; phylum Chordata; class Amphibia; order Anura; family Hyperoliidae; genus Hyperolius; species Hyperolius riggenbachi. The sequence continues at coordinate 286,717,292 of NC_090647.1, forward strand.
CAGTCTTACCCATGATTGCGGTTTTGAGTAATGAACCAGGCTGGAAGTTTTTAAAAGCCTCAGGAATCTTTTGCAGGTGTTTAGAGTTAATTAGTTGATTCAGATGATTAGGTTAATAGCTCGTTTAGAGAACCTTTTCATGATATACTAATTTTTTGAGTTAGGAATTTGGGGTTTTCATGAGCTGTATGCCAAAATCAACAATATTAAAACAATAAAAGGCTTGAACTACTTTAGTTGTGTGTAATGAATCTAAAATACTGTATATGAAAGTCTAAGCAAGTCTAATGTTTATCAGTACATTACAGAAAATAATGTTTGAGAAGGACCTGTATATCTATATATATATATATATATATATATATATATATATATATATATATATATATATATATATATATATATATATATATATATATATAATGTATATATATATATATATATATATATATACAGGATCTTCTCAAAAAATTAACATATTGTGATAAAGTTCATTATTTTCTGTAATGTACTGACAAACATTAGACTTTCATATATTCTAGATTCAAATACACACAACTGAAGTAGTTCAAGCCTTTTATTGTTTTAATATTGATGATTTTGGCATACAGCTCATGAAAACCCAAATTTCCTATCTCAAAAAATTAGCATATGTCATCCGACCAATAAAAGAAGAGTGTTTTTAAAACAAAAAAAAGTCAACATTCAAATAATTATGTTCAGTTATGCACTCAATACTTGGTCGGGAATCCTTTTGCAGAAATTACTGCTTCAATGCGGCGTGGCATGGAGGCAATCAGCCTGTAGCACTGCTCAGGTGTTATGGAGGCCCAGGATGCTTCGATAGTGGCCTTAAGCTCATCCAGAGTGTTGGGTCTTGCGTCTCTCAACTTTCTCTTCACAATATCCCACAGATTCTCTATGGGGTTCAGGTCAGGAGAGTTGGCAGGCCAATTGAGCACAGTAATACCATGGTCAGTAAACCATTTACCAGTGGTTTCGGTACTGTGAGCAGGTGCCAGGTCGTGCTGAAAAATGAAATCTTCATCTCCATAAAGCTTTTCAGCAGATGGAAGCATGAAGTGCTCCAAATTCTCCTGATAGCTAGCTGCATTGACCCTGCCCTTGATAAAACACAGTGGACCAACACCAGCAGCTGACATGGCACCCCAGACCGTCACTGACTGTGGGTACTTGACACTGGACTTCAGGCATTTTGGAATTTCACTCTCCCCAGTCTTCCTCCAGACTCTGGCACCTTGATTTCTGAATGACATGTAAAAGTTGCTTTCATCCGAAAAAAGTACTTTGGACCACTGAGCAACAGTCCAGTGCTGCTTCTCTGTAGCTCAGGTCAGGCGCTTCTGCCACTGTTTCTGGTTCAAAAGTGGGTTCATGCTTCCATCTGCTGAAAAGCTTTATGGAGATGAAGATTTCATTTTTCAGCATGACCTGGCACCTGCTCACAGTGCCGAAACCACTGGTAAATGGTTTACTGACCATGGTATTACTGTGCTCAATTGGCCTGCCAACTCTCCTGACCTGAACCCCATAGAGAACCTGTGTGATATTCTGAAGAGAAAGTTGAGAGACGCAAGACCTAACACTCTGGATGAGCTTAAGGCCGCAATCGAAGCATCCTGGGCCTCCATAACACCTGAGCAGTGCCACAGGCTAATTTGCCTCCATGCCACGCGGCATTGAAGCAGTAATTTCTGCAAAAGGATTCCTGACCAAGTATTGAGTGCATAACTGAACATAATTATTTGAAGGTTGACTTTTTTTTTGTTTTAAAAACACTTTTCTTTTATTGGTCGGATGAAATATGCTAATTTTTTGAGATAGGAAATTTAGGTTTTCATGAGCTGAATGCCAAAATTATCAATATTAAAACAATTAAAGGCTTGAACTACTTCAGTTGTGCGTATTTGAATCTAAAATATATGAAAGTCTAATGTTTATCAGTACATTACAGAAAATAATGAACTTTATTACAATATGCTAATTTTTTGACGAGATCCTGTATATTAAAGGAACATATTTTCCTTCCATAAATATATGGAAATGTTGAGGCTAGGGTCACAGTAGTCAGTTGCATAACATTATGATGAGTGTGACCTACAAGGGAGATTAGACAAAGACTTAAAAGCGACAGGACTCAGGTCTTCCTTTCTACTCTAAAAAGCACACAGTCTACCTTCAGGCCAGGCTCCCCAGTAAAAGGGAAACGTGGGGGCGCTAGCGGAGGCTGACTAGTGTCAATGGGGCACCAAATACAGATATCACTGATCTCGGTGGTGATGGAGTCGCTGGCGCTACTTGGGTCAGATGACAGATCAGCAGGTGTGTCGCTGTCACTCGAGTCCACCAGTGACTGCAGATCGCTGTCCTTAAACTCAACCAACGCTTACGGTGTGAGACGCCTTCTGGAGGCTGACGCTATAGCAGATGAAAGGCAGGCAGAGGTTGGTTCAGGTGGCAGGCAGAGAGTAGTCGAAATCCAGGCAGAGGTCAGTACAGGCAGCAGGCAGAGAGTAGTCAAAATCCAGGCAAAAATCGGTAACTGTAAGGCAATCAACGTCCAGGCAAAATCAGTGCAGGCAGCAAGCAGTGAGAATAGTCAAAATCCAGGCAAAAATCGGTAACAGGCAGGCAGAAAAGTAATTAGATAAGCAGATCACACAGATCACAGAAGTACTTAGCTCAGACGCAGCTGGGAACCAAATGGCAACATTATACTGGATACAAATCCCATTGTATCTAATACAATGCTAAACTGGGCCAATCAGCATTTAGCATTATTTCCCTCACCTCCTGCATGATGTCAGGCCACCCCCGCCATCACACTGACTGCACCGCCGCTCGGTTATCCTGATTGGTCGCCGGGATCCCAGAACAACAGCAAGGTAAGGGGGATCCCGGCGGCTGGGGAAAGAAGCCTGGGTCCCGCTGGCCAGCCCTGATCATGTGCAGGATCCAGCAAGGCAGCAGGAGCAATAGTTTCAGGCAGCCAGAGCTAAGCTGGACTTTCCACTCTCAGCTCCTATGACCCAGCCTGAGCTCAGCTCAGGATTACCGCAGGGGGGTTAACATATTTACATAGTAATTTGGGTTGAAAAAAGGCATGCGTTCATCGAGTTCAACCAGAAAATAAAGTACAACGCTAACCTCCACCCTTACATATTATGGTTGCTCCAGAGTAAGGCAAAAACCCTTACAAGGCATGGTCCAATTAGCCCCAAAAGGGAAAAAATGCATTCCCGACTCCAGATAGCAATAATATAAAATCCATGGATCAACACCACCGGAAATTACCTAGTAATTATAGCCATGGATGTCTTTCAATGCAAGGAAAGCATATGAGCCCCCTTTAAACGCAGATATAGAATTTGCCATAACTACTTTCTGTGGTAATACATTCCACATTTTAATCACTCTTACTGTAAAGAACCCATTCCTAAATAAATGGCTGAAACATTTTTCCTCTATGCGCAGATCATGACCCCTAGTCCTTTGTAAAAGCCTAGGGACAAATAGCTCATCTGCCAAGCTTTTTTTATTGCCCTCTGATGTATTTATACATGTTAATTAGATCTCCTCTAAGGCGTCTTTTTTCCAGACTAAATAAGCCCAGTTTATCTAACCTTTCCTGAAAAGGAGCAGCCATTCATTGAAAGTTACAAAAAAAAAAGTTTAAAAGTTTAAAGTGACAGTGTCACATTTAACAATAAAGTGTTTCCCCTCCCCAGTTAAGTTTTTTAACCCCTGTCTAACTAATTAAACCCTTGTGTCACCTATACTTGGCCTTAAAGTGGACCTGAACTCAGAACTTCCTCTCTGCTCTAAGAAACACACAACAGCACAATAACTTTTAAAGAAAAACATTTAATTGTATCAGCTGATACAAATCCTGCAATAAATCTGCAGTGTCTACTTCCTGCTATAATGGAAGCAGACATATTGTTAACATCCTATGTTTACCAATTAACTCTCTGCCCTGGCAGGAGCTGACACAGCTGAAGAGATCAAATTACAAATTGTGCTTAGTCACAAATGAGGGGGGATTAGACAGGCTAAACTCTTTAAGGGCCCTTTTCCACCTGCAGTCGCTAGCGTTCACGCTGAACGCTAGCGATTGCTGAATCGCAAAACCGGCGATTCCCCGACGTTTTGCGGCCGCGATTTGGCTATGCTATGCACTGCATAGCAAAATCGCGGCAAATATCGCTCCGCCGCGCGTTCGCGTTCGGGTAAAAAACGAATCGCGGTAGTGGAAATGACCTACCGCTTTTCCTATGTTAAAAAGCAAACCGTAGCGATTGTAAAATCGCTAGCGGTTTGCGACTTTGCGATTCAGCCAGCGCAAACGCGCTGGTGGAAAAGGGCCCTAAATACATACAGGATTCATTTCTTTTTTTTCCCTTGTGTCCTGTGCAAGAGTTCAGGTCCACTTTAAGATTCATGGACATCAGATGCGATTGCTAGGGCAATGGTTCAGGGATCCAATGCTGTACAGATGCATTGCTAAGCTGTTGCCTCGAAACAATGTATTTGTGCAGCATTGGGGTCCACAAACTGTGTGCCATAGCGATCACATCTAGTTGCTACACACGCCCAGACTGGCAACAATGGTACGCTACATGCAAAACTAGTTATACAATAGGGCATGTATGATACATTTTGAGATGTTTTTCTAATTGTTGCACTTGTCATGTGAAAAGTAGGAAGGGTGAAAAATTTATAAAATGTGTTTTTTCTTCATTTACTTCTATCATGTAAAATGCATCTACAATTAAAAAATCATTGGAAAAAAATGACCTAAACAAATCCTAGATTGTCCCCCCAAAATAATATATGTATCACTTTGATGACATAGGTAATAAAAAAGTAATTACAGTAAATACCAAAATTGTCAGGAATCTTAATGGGTAAAATTCCAGGAATGTGAAGTGGTTAATCTAAATAATTAAAGAAATTTTGTTAAGACTGCATTACAAACAATTGTCTGAATCCCATTGTGGAATATGTTGACTTCTGTAAGCTTTGTTTTATGTTTCTTGTGTAAATGATACCCATGTTGGGTACATTTGTTTCTTATTATGAGTTGGCTATGTTGTCAAATTCAATAAAAATTTTAATTATTAAAAATACACACTATATTATATACTATTTTATGAATCTATAATTGAGACATGTAAGTCTTCTTAGACATGATGGTTAATCCCTTATTGTAATATTTTGTCCAATAATTGTTGTCAAAAACACTAAACTATACTAAAGAGTCTTAACAAAAACAAAATAAATTAAACATATGCCAGAAATCCACGATCTTCTTAAAATAGTTAGAATTAAATTCAGTATCCTTTTGTAAGGCCTCGTTCACATCATTAGCGCAGATGTCTGTGCGATTGGAACACAACGCGTCCAATCGCACGCCATCTGCGCTCCTATGCGCTGCGCTGCAGATCCCATTCATTACAATGAATGGGATCTGCGCTGCGATTCCCAAAAATGCGTGCAGCACGCGATAGCGCAATCGCGCTGCCACGCAGCGCATATGATGGGAACGGTAGAAGGGCTGTCTATGCCCTTCTACCGTTCTTGCGTGTCGCACACTATACGCGCTGCCAAAATGCGCACGGCAGCGCGTATAGTCTGAACGAGGCCTTAAAAGGAAGAAAAAAACAGTGCATTTGTAAAGAAATAAGATTCACAAGTAAATAAGAGGTAATTGCATAAAATAAGCTATGATAAATAGTTATAAAGTAAGCCTGAGTAATGGTCAAACATACTGAAACATGGTAGCCTTTTTGATTGTTTTTTTTTTAAATGAGTTGAACTTACCCGGGGCTTCTAACGGTCCCCCGCAGACATCCTGTGTTGGCACAGCCACTCAGCGATGCTCCGGCCCCGCCTCCGGTTCACTTCTGGAATTTCAGACTTTAAAGTCTTAAAACCACTGCGCCTGCGTTGCCGTGTCCTCGATCCCACTGATGTCATCAAGAGCGCACAGCGCAGGCCCAGTGTGGTCTGTGTCTGCGCAGTACACTCCTGGTGACATCAGCAGGAGTGAGGACATGGCAACGCAAGCGCAGTGGTTTTCTGACTTTAAAGTCAGAAATTCCAAAAGTGAACTGGAGGCGGGGCCGGAGCATCGGTGAGTAGCTGCGCCAACACAGGATGTCTGCGGGGGACCATTAGAAGCCCCGGGTAAGTTCAGCTCATTTTCCCCCGACCCCCCTACAGTATCCCTTTAAGGAGATTGGTCATTTCAGTGTAGTGCATTAAGATGGCCATTAACGGTATGATTCTTTAGACGATTGACTCTCAGATGCGAGATCAAAAATGATCATTGGGGCCCACTAATGGAAGCAAAGCTGCTACCCAATTTGATAAGATTACTGGACTCAACCCATTTTTTAATCGATTAATTAATCGATTTCCATTGAACTGATCTAATATAATAGCAGCTTTCCTTTTGTTATTGCACCTGAGCGACTGTTTCCAATTGATATTAGGATTGCATCAGAGAATCAATTGTCCAGAGAATCGTATTGTTGATGGCCACCTTAATTTACAGATTTTTTTGTGGATTCTGCAATTTTTCGGATGGTCAATTCTCTGATTCAATAATAAAATCAATTGTTTGGGCACACTAATAGATGCAAAGCTGCTAGTCTACTATCCAATTCGATCATATTACTAGAATGGATCCGAAAACTGCATCAATAATTGTACTGTTAATGGCTACCTTTACACACCACCGGTTCCCTAGTTGCATACATAGGTAAGGAATAGTGAAAATAACCTTTACTAATTCCACTGCACTGCAGATGGAAGAATAAAGACTTAAAAAATACCATGAACAAAATATATACAGTAAATATATGTAATAAACTACAGAAAGCAATTGTTAGCTACCTAACTACAGTCTTCTTTGTGTAAGTCTTCTACATCTCAATTATAGACAGTAACAGAGAGCTGCAGCTCCTACCCAAAGTTCTACTCTCGCTAACTGCTTAGATCTAAGCCTTGCACTCCACTTATGTATGGATGGAGGGGAATGGCTAAATCAATGTGGATGTGTGCAGAGTTAGCAATGATAGCTGGGATCATTCCGTTAGCTAACTGAAACCATAGAAAGTGAAAAAGTGTCTGCAAGCAATTCAACAGCAGATACAAAGCATGGTGAAATGTAACCTCCCCAGCGGTATTATTATTTCCAGATTTTACTGTCTAAAAGCGGTGCAATTTTTTTCACAAGCTTTTAGACCCTAAAAATCATACCGCTAGATAGATCTGTGGCAAATCTGCACATTACACACCTCTAATAGATCCAGCTCGGGGTTAGCGCTCTGAGCTGCAGATTTCTGTCCCGAGTCTGAGTTCGGGTTACCGCTAAGGAGGTTAAGAAATATTCTGTTGACTTCCTAACATGTTGGAAACACAGATTCTACTGTGGAATCATTTTGGCAGAATCCAACCACTTATATCATTGCTCATTCCAAGCCAGTACCCAGGCTTACAGCCAACACTGGATGTCCAGCAAAGTGTGCACTCTCTCAGGGCTGGTGCACACCGAGCGGCTTTTTGGGCGTTTTCAGATCCGCTTGCGGCTGCGGATCTGCTTGGTCAATGTATCTCAATGGGGTGGTGCACACCAGAGCGGCAGGCGTTTTGCAGAAACGAAAAATGCCTGGGTGAGGCATTTTTTGGATTTCGGATGCGTTTCTGCCTCCAATGTTAAGTATAGGAAAAACGCAAAACGCCTGTAAAACCGCTTGATCAAGCGGATTTTGATGCGGATGCGTTTTTTTCAACAATGCGCACTTCCAGGTCAAAGTGTGCTTCCTGTGTGGCAGATTTGCATGAGGGATTTTAGACTGCGCAGGAGGAAGATGGCAGCAAAGTGGTTTACCACAGAAAACCTGATAATTAAGATTGAAAACAGCCCAGAACTTTATGACAAGTCTTTGCCTGGATATAAAGACCACCAAAGGGCTCATGAAATCTGGAGTAACATTGCAAAAGATTTTCTTGGAGAAAAATGGAATACTTTGAGCCAAAAGGGCAAGGATTCTAAGAGTAAGTATATGTGTACAGAATTGTTGTATTTTATTGATTTCATGCAGCACTTTGCAGACAATATATCTTCACCCCTCCACTAAATGAGTAATTAAACAATTAGAAATTTCATTATCACAGGTCTCTGGCAAAGCTGTTCTCTCTATAGCCATCTCTCCTTATAAACAGCAGGTACATGTGTGTGTATGTACTCACATGTATTATTAGGGCGCTATTTGCCACTTTAGAGTGTCATGAATGATATAGACATACAACACGGTTTCAAGAATGTTTATTTGCACAATAATACTGATCTCGTCATGTAAGTAAATAGCAGCCTGCAGGTTTTTTAGTTCTTACAGTTATGGCACAAAATAATCAGCTAATTTGTCTCTGTTGTGAATGGCAGAAATGGGACCACGTAAAGTAGCTGGTGGTAAAGTGACAAGAGCACTGTTTGAAAGATCCCCCTCTTCCTCCTCTATGGTCATGCTATCTAGTGTTCTCACATAATTATGCAAAATACATGTTGCCTTCACCACTATTATAGCATACTTTGGTTGCATTTTTATAGCAGTGTGATAAATGCGCCATTTGTTTGCCAGAATTCCAAAAGCACATTCTACTACTTGTCTGGCTTTGGTCAGGCGGTTATTAAAGACTACTTTCTTATGAATCATATCTCTCTGTGCATACGGTCTCATAACATGCTCAGACAGTGCAAAGGCCTCATCAGCCACAAACACACAGGGGTAAGGTGGTTCTACAGTGTCAGGCCAGGGGCGTGGTGGTGGTAAAGTCATCTGGCCTGTGCGAAGCTTCACGCCAAATCGACTGTGCTGGAAGACTGAGGAATCATGGGAACTTCCGTAAGCCCCAACATCCACATAGATAAATTTCAAATTAGGATCCACAACAGCCATGAGCACTAGTGAAAATAATTTTTTATAATTGTAATAGAGACTGCCAGTGAATGCAGGCATAACCAGTCTGACATGTTTCCCATCCACTGCTCCAAGGCAGTTAGGGAAATCATGTTTCTCCCAAAAAAGCTGCATGTTAGCCTCCCACATAGGTACGTCAGGAGTTGGCATAAATTCCGGTTGAAGTACTTTCCAGATCAATTTGCAGGTGTCCAAAACTAAGTATCGGATTGTACTTCTTCCCATGAGGAATTGGTAGTGAAGTGCTGCATATGAATGCCCTGTTGCCAGAAATCTGCAAAAGAAAAGAAATAACATGTATGTTTATTTTTATTCCTAGTTGCCCTCCTGCGGACAAGATGGAAGTCGGTCAGAGACAGTTACAAAAAGGAGATTGAAAAGCAATACCATGAATCCAAAAGTGGGTCTGAAAGTTCGCAGCGAACAAAATATAAATATTGTGGCATATTAGAATTTCTAAGAAAACATCATGAACCGGCTGAGTAAGTATGGCGTAAATGTTAACCTATTGCAATGTTTGTCAACTTCGCCAATAGAACAGTGAAGGAAGGAGTAGGCCCACAATGCAATTCAGTAGTGTGGAACGCATAATCTGCCATCACTCTACCAAATATATTGGGGGACGTAGCTTAATGTAAGGATGGCATAGGTCCAGTTTAAAATGATTATTACATGACAGGAATGTGGACTGTTCGTTACCCAACATAACAGTTGCCTGACAGTGCTGGTTATATGTTTGGCTGCAGTAGTGTCTGCATCACACATCTGTAACACACATCTACCAAAATCAGTGCTAGTTTACTCAGGCCAGTTTTGCTCAATGCTTGCTCAGGGGCTGTGCCTAAAAGCTATGTACACAAATAATGGGAAAAATAGACAGGCTACTGCTATTGTTTTGCAATGAAAGATGCATCGCATTGTGCCCATATATTTGCTGTGACATCCATGGTCACTATTCCATGAACTAAAGTTGTGCTTTCCCCTTTCCAAAGGACTGAAGATAGCCTACCACCAGATCCTGAGGAGGACAATGTAGAGGTGCCACCTACCACCACCAGTGATGTGGAAGTTGAAGAAGACACTACACAGGATGTTGACACTGCTACACTGGAAGACAGTGACTCTACTACCCCAGATCACACACCACACAGCCCAGCGAGTAGTCGGACACGCACAACTGTCAGGTCTAGTAGAGGTGTGAGGGTAGCTACACAAGGCAGGAGAATAGGAAGAGGTATGAGCAGGGCTGAATACGACCAGAAGCTGATTACTTCAATAGAAAAGGCTGTTGATCATATGGAGAAGCGAGAGGATGAAATGAAACAACTTAAAGAGCCATGCACACAGTATCTTTTAAGTTTGGTGCCACTATTACAAAAAGTGCCTCCTGATAAGCAATGGGCAGCCAGACATGCCATCTCTGAGACCCTGGGGAGATTCTTACTACCTGAGAGCCGTGCAGATGACAATGTGCACAACTACTTGCAGCAACCACACCTGCCTGCTTCCAGCCAACAATATAATGCACACCCACAACTCTCTTACCATATGCAACGCATTTATGACCCACCCCACTACCCACCAATGCATATGCATAACATGCCATATGGTCAACAGCCTCATTACTCTATGCCTCGACCTCAGCGCCCTGATCAAGGTATGCGATTTCAAACATCATCTATGCACAGTGACTCTACAGTGTACACTGATTTAACATCGCACAGCCAGCCTCATACAAATGCGGAATCAGGTACACATGCTTACAATCAGGGCCCTGGTAGTATGTGTGATTTGCTATCACAACATGACTAGTTTTTTGTAGTTTTACATTTTATTTTATTGTTCAATGCTCAAATTTGGATCTTAGTTTACATTACCTCAATGTTATGAGGAGTCGCTCAGTTGGTGTGATTGCTAGGCGAAAGTTAGTGTCTTGTCGGCGAAGGGCATCCTTCAGTTTGGCTAAAAGGCCATCAAAACTAGGAAAAAAGAGCATGCTTATCTTTAGATCTACTGTTGTTTGTTGCAGAAACATTTTTCATTTGTGACATATTACTTTTGCTGCTGAAAGCAAAGTATGGACAACACATGTCCAAAATATTCTTTGCACAGAAGAACAAAACATTAAAACGAAAGATTTTGTTCAAACATTGCTTCATTACTGTGTCCCATATGCTGATTGTTGCCATATACTTAATGAAGTATGCACCAGGAGTATGTAAGGTCATAATATACTCCAAATGTTTTGGGTAAACTATGGATATATAATATAGTAGTTACTCCTATAGAAAAATTAGATGGAGGCCTTAGGCATTGAATACATAACACACCAGGATCAAGTATCACAGTTATTTGGTTAGCTTATGTATACACCGGATTGATTATTGTGTTGTTTTTCTGTTTACAGTCAAACACAGTTAACTAAGGGCCAAAAAGTGCTTCCAATTTCATTCCTCCCCAAAATACTTAGCCCCATGATAAAAATAAGTGACAAGTATTCTTACCTGGACACAGACATGCGGGTGTAGCCAAAAAACTTTTCTGGATGGTGCCTCAAATCTCTATATAGGGTCCTAAATTGACCCTTCCGGCGCCGCTCTTGTAGCATGGGATGCACCCAGTATCTCCTTGTCCTTGGCCTACGTCTCATATATGCTGCTACACAGAGCAATAACAGCACATCAGGAAACATTTTCAAAAACAAGTCACTCTTCTCTCCAAACCACAGTGTCACCTCTCCTGAACTAACCCACAATGTTGTTAAGGACCCCACCCTTTTTATATTGGGTTTTTTACTTCAATTGCTCAATGTGCTTCACATGTGTCATCAATATATCGCACTTTAACCCTTTGTTTAAGGTCTTTCTACCTCTTTTCCTGAAAAACGCAAAACGCAAAACGCTTCCAAAAACGCTTGCAAAAACGCACGCAAAAAACGCAAAACACCCCCAAAACGCCCCAAAACCGCGCTATCAAAATGACACTAAGCGGTTCAAAAAACGCTAGCGTTTTGCGGATCTGCTTGCGGTTTTTGGTGTGTACCAGCCCTCAGTGGACTTTTCCAGCAATTGTTTAGTTAGTGGGCCTGCCAATACAATTATTTGTGAAACCACCATACACCATACCATACATGGATTTGAACTTTATAAATGCTGCAACAGCTCTGCCAGCGACAAAGAGCCATTTAAAATACCAGAAAAAAATTGCAAATACACACACTCTCTGGAGCAAGGGTACTTCACCTGTATCCACTTTTATGTTCATTTTCCTGGTTTCAACATCAGAAACACTTTCTATATCTTTATGTATTGGTGTATATTTGTAAGCAGCCCTGCCTTTCCAGTGATGCTTAGCCAAGGCTGTTTAGCTATGCAGAATTCTCCTCCCAGAGCATTCTGGGAGACCATAAATATTATGATTTAGAAATGTTTAATAAAACATTCCACAGAGCCGCACCTGACAGGAGTAAAGATATTGCCCCCTTTGGTAAAAATCAGAATGTAAATCAGGGTAAGGAAATGGTGAGGATTAAAGATTTTACAATGGGCAAACTCTGACTAAATAATTATCATATATATATATATAAATATATATATATATATATATATATATATATATATATATATATATATATATATATATATATATATATATATATATACACACACTGTATATTCCTGCGTATAAGACTACTTTTTAACCCTTGAAAATCTTCTGAAAAGTTGGGGGTCGTCTTATACGCCGGGTGTCATTGATGCCTGGTGATATGCCCTGTCCTGTTACCGATTCTCAGATCTCCCTGCTGAGGGAGCGCAATCTATTCTTCCATACCGCTCTTATAAACAGGTAGACAAGGACAGCTGACCAGTTTCCTTAAGGAGAGTTGACCAATGCAACAAGTCAATTGACTATATACTGTTATATACTGGGTAACACATACAGTACAGCACCAGTATCTGTTCATACACAGAACCAGTACATGATTTTTTTTATTTTTATTTTAATTTGGTGTGCGTTGGAAGAGGGGTAGTCTTATACGGCGAGTATATCCCAAACTCTATATTTTAACTGGAAAAGTTGGGGGTCGTCTTATACACCCAGTTGTCTTATACGCCGGAATATACGGTATATATATATATATATATATATATATATATATATATATATATATATATATATATATATCCACTTCACCACTGAGGGGTTTTACCCCCTGAGCACCAGAGCAATTTTCACCTTTCAGCGCTCCTTCCATTCATTCATCTATAACTTTATCATTACTTATCGCAATGAAATGAACTATATCTTGTTTTTTCCGCCACCAATTAGGCTTTCTTTAGGTGGGACATTATGCCAAGAATTATTTTATTCTAAATGTGTTTTAATGGGAAAATAGGAAAAATGTGGGAAAAAAAATAATTATTTTTCAGTTTTCGGCCATTATAGTTTTTAAATAATGCATGCTACTGTAATTAAAACCCATGAAATGTATTTGCCCTTTTGTCCTGGTTATAAAACCGTTTAAATTATGTCCCTATCACAATGTTTGGTGCCAATATTTTATTTGGAAATAAAAGTGCATTTTTTTCAGTTTTGCGTCCATCCCTAATTACAAGCCCATAGTTTATAAAGTAACAGTGTTATAAACTCCTGACATAAATATTTAAAAAGTTCAGTCCCTAAGGTAACTATTTATGTATTTTTTTAATTGTAAATTTTTGAATTTTTTTTTAATTACAAAAAAAATGGGGAGTGTGGGAGGTAATGAGTTAATTTTTTGTGTAACACTCATTTATTTCTATGTGAAAAATGCTTAGGGTGTAGTTTTACTATTTGGCCACAAGATGGCAACAGTAACTTTTTGTGTATTGCGGCAGCGGGCGGCGTGTTTACGAGCGGGAGCGCGGACAGCGGTGGGAACGCGGAAAGTACGGATTTCTCCGTCCCTGGGGGTTAAAGGATGGAAAAAGGGACGGAGAAATCCGTACGGGCGGGGGTAAAGTGGATATATATATATATATATATATATATATATATATATATATATATATATATGAATATTGTAAATAATAAGCAATTTAATTAATTACATTATTTTGACTACAGTTCCTCTTTAATTCTACTAATTCTAGGTGTGTTCAATTTGGCCATACTAGTCTCTTCTGTATTATGAACTTTACACCCAATACTACCACAAACCACCATTATTTTATGAATGGGGTTTTATAACACTAGAGAGAGCAGCTTCCTTCATCAGTAAGCAAGAACACATATGTAATATTTTTCTAATCAAATGTTGTAGATTTTAGTCATTTTTTTTTCTTTTGTAGACAATATTTTAGCACTTGGCTGGAAGTAAAAAGGATGAGTCTCATCAAAAATTGCAACATGAATACACAGCATTGCTTTTGGTTTATACCATGGACTGCTAGGTATGCTCAGTGACTAATTCAAATGAGCCCCTTCAAACATTACTTTAAGCTTTAAAAAAAAAATCTGGAAAAAAGTTCCTGTTTTTGCAAAAATAAATAAATACATAAATAGCTGTTATATCATAGCATAATTAATCCCCAGTCCCCAACATTCAACTGTCTGATCAGTCTCTACCCCTTCCTCTAGTCTGTTTGAAGCCACGCCTCCCTGATTGTAAACTAACAACCATAATAGGCTGCCAGCCAGGGAGGCAAGGTTTCAGATTAATTTATCATCTGGTGTCCTCCCTCCATGCCAGTGTGAATAAAAGAGTTGTGTTTCAGATTGGGAGCATGTGTTTACAGGTAATTGAAAATATGTGGATTTATGAGCTGTTGCTGTAGGTATTTTTCTTTTTCATTTTGCAAAAACAACAAATCTTCTATTTTTTTTTTCATGTAAAGCATCAAATATGGGGAACTAGGACTTTACAGTGTACCCGAGGCGATATGTGACATGAGGAGATAGACGTACAGTACAAAACATTAATAACCAGCCTGTTAAGCTTGTTTTATTTTGCTGCCTGAAAGAGTTAATTCCCAGGCATGGAAGAGACAGCTTCTGTCTTGTCAGTACCTTGTCTGAAATATAGTAAACATCCCTGAAAAGCAAATTAGAACCATATACGTTTCCTGGCAGAATACAACTTCTGAGAGCAGGGGAAGATAAAATACATGAACTATTGACCTTTTTCTAACTCTGAGCCACATATTAGGCTGCCACTGATTAGAGGCAGTAAAACATACTGTATATCCTTTTTTTGTACATTTTTAAATATAAAAGAAAACCCAGCAATACTTTAAAAAGTCATTTTTAGGAGTAGGAGGATAAATATAATTGTTCATCTCATAGGTTTATTTTCACCTTGGGTTCACTTTAAAAAACTTGCTGTACCGAGGTCACAGTGCAAGTTAAAAAGGGGCAATGCACAATCTGCATCAAAAAAAAATTCCTATTTTTTTTTTCTTTTTTTGCAAAATGTTTGTTTTTACTGAGAACACTTCTCTTTGTAAGGAGTTAGTTGTTTCCAGTGATGCTGAGTGTTCTCCATTCATTTTGAAAAGAGTACTTGTCACTTTTCTCCGGAGCGAGCGGTCCTCCATTTCATCCTCCCAGCGTGACCTCTAGCACGGCGCTTTATGAAATACGCTTTCCTTGTGCACGGCTCTGAATCACTTGATAACATGTTTGAAATCTATCTGCGCTGTGTATTTCTGTTGACAGCATCTACTCTTGCATTGTATTCCACATCAGTGCCGTTCCCTTCCCACAGTAAACATGAAATACTGCTTAAAGAAACCAAGTCCTCCTTTGTAAAACTCCCTTTCTTGAGCAGCACAAGGTAATCAGCCATCACTGACATGGTAATTACATTGGTAAGCCAGTAGCTCTCTGCAGAAGGCTCTTGTGTTGAAGCATGCATCTGTGGCTCTGATGAGCTAATGCCAGGGTGCCATCCTCCCGGGCTCCCTCACTTGTGCACATTCTGTTGTAGCGAGCAAGCTTTTATTTCTAAGCATAACAGAATATTTTTTTTTACACTGTCAACTAAAAAAATGATTTTCTTGTTTACACCCATCAGCATTCTCCGCCCTAAGCATTTTTACTTTTTTTCCACTGCATGAAAAGGCTTTGGCAATCTTCTCTTTTCTCTAACAAACAGAATGGGTAACTGGAGAAATGATGAGGTTGGCTGGATAATATAATCACCGTAAGAGCTAATTAGTGAAAGGGAAAAAAAGAGGTGTCAATGTACTGTTAAAAAAATTATACCTCTCCCTCTCTTCCAATTCTGTCATGATAAACACCTGCAGAAGGCAGTGTAGCTTGTAATTATTAGTACCGAGAAATAGCCCTGAAGGTGTGAAGTTATTAGTTACACTCTCAATTATTTACATATCAGTCAAGACAAATTGGCAGGGATGTGAATGGCTGCTGACAATCCATTTCCATGATGTTCTTCTGAACCACGGATTCAGGGAACAAATGACAAGTGGTTGTGATAGGCAGCAGACTTTATTAGCAGGTTATTTAACTGTTGGACCTTTGTCCTTTTGTGAGAACAGCTATTGAGTGTCAGAGAGATGAAATACAAGGAGCATAGTTACTGTACACAGCAGTTTTCTGAATCTGAGTAAAGTGAAGCTGTCATGAAAATTACTTATATTTGAGAATGATTTGCAGTATGCAGCACATCATAGATGCACAATACTACTCAACATCTGCTGTAGGATGCTTCATCTAGAACTCTAAATTGCAAAAGTATCAACGCTGCAGTCCAGTTGGCCAGTATGAATTTATGCCAATTTTCTTCTTTACAGAACACAGGATTGTTGTTATTTTGCTGTATAGTATAATAGGATTAAAATAAAGGAATATGCACATGTTTTTTCACCAGCTGTAATTTGAGCATGGAGGGAAGGCAAGAGATGGGTTTTTCCTGCGTTAGGTAATCTAGGGGAAGTCAACAAATATATTCCTCTACTGATTACCTGATTTGTCCTCCGGACCTCCTGATTGGTCCTCCTGACCCCCTGGCCTCTGGCTATTTCCGGCACCCCAAGTACAGCAATTTCCTCTAGTGCCGTAATGAACATTACAGTCAGGCCCCAAAAGCAGTTGACTCGCACAACCAATGCTAAGATGAATACTGTTGCCAATTGCCTAAGCATGCCACTTTAACATCCGTTTTGACAAATAACTCAGGTGTTTTAGGTCCCCACTCCTCAAGAACTTGAATCCAAACACCACTGAATTTCATGGGGGAAAAAGTGTTGTGTTCCTTCCCTTGATGGCTGCTAGAACAGCAAATAGCTTCAAAATGACACTATAACTCTGGGATACAGGTTTCTATTTGAAAAAGGATGTATAGGATCTCACAAAAACAAACAAACCATGTTGTTCTATAGGAAATAGGGTAATTAATGCTAGTACATTGGCCAGGGACATATTTTCCATAGGGCACTGTAGGCTTGTGCCTACAGGTGCCTGATGATAAAATGGCATCTCCCTCATTTTCCCCCTCCCCCAAGTCCCTCCCTCCTTCTCTATGTGAATCCAGCAGAGTGTAGATGAAATCTTGACTAATTACAGGAAGAGACTAGACACTGTGAATTTTGAGCGCTATTGCATGGGTGCTATATATGTGATTTAGACAAGGTGGTTTTAAGTAAAGCGTTCCACCCAGATGGACTATATTGGTCAGGAATTAGGCAAGGTTTTGTAACAAAACTTGTTAAGCACAGCAAGATTGTTTGATATTATTGAACTCTTGCAGTGTGGTTCAGCAGGGGTTTGTGGAGGGCACAGTCTAGGGTGCTAGAGCATCTGTGCCTATACGCCTATGACATAAATTAGAGCCTGACATGGGCAGGTGCTGGCTGGCCCATCCCTGTTAGCCTGTTACTCACTCTCTGCTGTGTGTGTGGATTCCAACTTTGTTAAAGGGAATGTCCGAGGAAATGAAAAAAAATATCTACTTATGTCCCTCACTACAGCTCTGGTGTCCCGGGATCCCCTCCGTTGTAGATGCCGACCTGGCCAGGTCGTCATCTACTGCGCCTGCGTGTAGTTGGCATATGCAACTGCGAGGTCAGCATCTGCACCGAAAGGGGACTCGAGCCACCGGCTGAAAGTGAAGCTGTGGCGGGGGCACAAGTAAGTAGATTTTCTTTACTTGGGTGTTTCCTTTAACTACTTCCCGACCGCCGTATAGACAAATGGCGGCCGGGAAGTGCACCCCGCAAGGACCGCCGTATTGACAAATGGCGGCGGTCCTTGTAGGGGCATGGGCGGAGCGATCGCGTCATCAGTGACGCGATCCTCCGCCGGGAGTCGGAAGCCCGGCATTTTGCCTCTGCTCGCCGGCCACTTAGCAGAGCCGGCGAGCGGAGGAATCCGTGAAATTAGCCAATCGGAATGTATAAGGCACTTTGTTAAGTAAACAAAGTGCCTTATACGTGCTTCCTCCTCGCCTCGTGGTCTCATTGTTGCAGAGACCACTAGCGAGGAGGAAGCACTTTGTAAGCACCAGCACACAGCCTTTTTTTTTGCCTTACAGCCCCCTGATCACCCACCCCAGGCCTCATACCCCCCCTGATCACCCCAGCAGACCCCTGCCAGCACCCTTGCACCCCTGCAAAAACCCCACCCCCCCACCTGCCACTAACTAGCGACGCTGCCCCTTAGTTTGGGTCCCTAACTGCCTCCTAGTCACCCCTGATCCCCCCCTCTACCTTTAGATCACCCCCAGACCCCATCCCAGACTACCCCCCTGTATACTGTATACATCTGTATACAGCTACCTTACCCCCTGATCCCCCTCTGATCCCCCTCTGATCACCTGTCTATCACCTGTCCATCACCCCTCAGCACCCCCACCCATCAGAGCAGACCCTAACTGCCCCGCGGGGGTAACCGATCACCTGCCCAGGCCCTCGATTGCCCTCATACCCCCCGCCTGATTACATCCCCTGCTCTTTGTTTACATCTGTCCTCCCCAGCGATCACTAACTGATCTTTGATCAGTAACCCCCTGTGTCTGCCTCTCATCAGATCAGGACTCAGTCTGCCCCGTGCGGGCTCCTGATCAACCCCCCGCCCCCTCAAATCGCCCTCAGACCCCCCCCCCTAATCACCGTCCAAGTGCATTGTATTTGACTGTGCTGCGCTTGTATTCGATTGTGCTGCGCTTGTATTTGATTGTGCTGCGATTGTATTTGATTGTCCCGTGATCTACTTCGATTGTCCCGTGATTGTTTGATTGCCTGAGACCCCACTTCCCACCACACCCAACCCCACCCTCCCCCCCCACCACACCCAACCCCACCCTCCCCCCCCCCCCACCACCTCCAACCACCACCTTCCGAGTGCATCAGATTTGCTTGTGCTGTGATTGGAGTCGATTGTGCTGTAATTGTATTTGATTGTCCCGTGATCGGCTTCGATTGCCCCGTGATTGTTTGATTGCCTGAGACCCCACTTCCCGCCACACCCAATCCCACCCTCCCCCCATCACCTTCCGAGTGCATCAGATTTGATTGTGCTGTGATTGGAGTCGATTGTACTGTAATTGTATTTGATTGTCCCGTGATCGGCTTTGATTGCCCCGTGATTGTTTGATTGCCTGAGACCCCACTTCCCGCCACACCCAATCCCACCCTCCCCCCATTACCTTCCGAGTGCATCAGATTTGATTGTGCTGTGATTGGAGTCGATTGTGGTGTAATTGTATTTGATTTTCCCGTGATTGTTTGATTGCCTCTGAGACCCCACTTCCCACCAACCCCAATACCTCTCAAATACACCCTTTTTGCTAGGTAGGTGCTCTTTTTTTCTGGGTAGTCTCGGAGGAAAACCCCATAAATTTAGCAATCCAAAATGGCAAGAAGGGGGCTTTCCGATGACGAGGTATACAGGTACATGGACCAGTCGGATGAGTTCTTTTGGGAAGAATCATCCGTCGAATCTTCCGGGTCCGAATTTGAACCTGTAGAAAGCAGTGGTTCCCTGACCGATAGTGATGACGAGGCTATGGTCCCGGCTAGAGCCAGGCGTACCAGACCCCAAGTCGTTAGACCGCAGGTGGCGCAGAATCCGCCTCAAGGGCAGCAGGGTGGTGCTAGCGCTGTTGATAGTTTTCTTGGTGAGGCAGGCACCAGCAGTGCAGCATCTCCTGGACTTAGTGCCAGTGCTTCCGTAGACCCTGGCGAAGTGGTGAGCGTCAGCATGGAAGTTGAAACTGGTACGGTGGCAAGTGCAGTAGTACCCCCGTCGCAGCCACCAAGAAGAAGACGGGCCCGTAGTACCCATAGACTCCCAGAGGTGCTGGCACAACCAGATTGGCAATCCCCTGATTCCGCCGCACCCGTAGTGCCCCCTTTCACCGCCCAGTCTGGAGTCCAGGTGGCGACAGCTCATCTAGGAACGGCCCTAGAATTTTTGCAGCTGTTCATCACCCAGGTTCTCTTGGACTTAATTGTGGTTGAGACCAACCGTAAAGCCACACAATTCATCACCGAGCACCCGGAGAGCATGTATGCCCAGCCTTTCGGGTGGAAACCAGTCCAAGTTTCCGACATTAAAATCTTTTTGGCCCTTATCCTTCACTTGGGACTAATGAAACAGAATGTATTGCGGTCGTATTGGTCTACGAACCCAGTACATCATGCTCCCTTGTACCCTGCTGCCATGTCCAGGACACGATTTGAGTCCATCCTGCGCTTCCTGCACTTCAACGACGACGAAACCTGTCATGAAAGGGGAGACCCTGCTTATGACCGGCTCCACAAAATTCGGCCCCTCATAGACCACCTGTCCTCAACATTTGCAGATGCTTATATCCCTGAACAGAACATCTGCGTAGACGAGTCCCTCTTACGCTTTACCGGGCGCCTTGGCATCAAACAGTACATCCCAAGCAAGCGCGCCCGGTATGGGGTGAAACTGTATAAGCTCTGTGAAAGGGCCACAGGCTATACATGTCGTTTTAGGGTCTATGAGGGAAAAGACTTAAAATTGGAGCCGGTCGGATGCCCTGACTACCTGGGGAGCAGTGGAAAGGTTGTGTGGGACTTGGTGTCACCCTTGTTCCAGAAGGGGTACCATCTTTTTGTGGACAATTATTACACAAGTGTGGCCCTCTTTCAGCACTTAAAGTTAGAAGGAATCCGATGCTGTGGCACTGCGCGGCCTAGTCGCCAGGGCTTCCCCCAACGGCTCGTTACCACCAGACTTGAACGGGGGCAGAGGGCCGCCTTGCGTACTGAAGACCTGCTCGCGGTGAAATGGAGGGACAAGAGGGACGTTTACTTTCTGTCCACCATTCACACAGACACGACAGTCCAAATTCAACGGGCAACTAAGGTCATTGAAAAGCCCCTTGTCGTCCACGAATATAATGTCAACATGGGAGGGGTGGACTTCAATGACCAGAGGTTAGCGCCCTATTTAATGACCCGGAAAACAAGACGCTGGTATAAGAAAGTGTCTTTTTATCTGATTCAATTGGCAGTTTACAACAGCTTTGTTCTCTACAGTAAGGCTGGGAGAACTGGATCTTTCCTCCAATTTCAGGAACAGATCATTCTGGACATCCTGTATCCAGGAGGTGCCAGGCCCCCCCCCCCCCCCCCCAGATGCAACTAGCCGACTGCATGGTAGGCATTACGCCTATCAGATTCTGTGTGCCCCAGGTCAACGCATCCGAAGAAAACGTTGTCGTGTCTGCAGCAGGACTGGAAGAAGGAATGACACCAGTTTTTATTGTCCCCGCTGTCCTGACCAGCCTGGCCTATGCGTAGGGCCGTGTTTTGAGAGGTACCACGAGCAGGTACACTATTAGAACCTAGGGAACTCCAGACACAGGAGTAGGCACACACTCAGTGGTCTTTTGCACATTGTCGCAGGGAGAGGAGAGGTAAGCTTGAAGACCAAACGGGTAAGCATAAAAGTGGGAAGAAGGATCGGTTTCCATGCTTGATATTGCTGATCTGTCCTGGGTTGGCGATATAAGACGGCATGTTTGAATTTCCCTTGAGTGTGGACACCCCCGGTTTATATGTGATTTGGGCCTATGATGATGCTTTAATGCCACACAGAGTCATCTCTATTGGCAGGCATATTGCTGTATCCTACAGGCATAATGCTGTATACTAAAGTTCTGAGGCCCAGTCACATAAGTTGGTGGCTCACCCTGAGTGCAGGGTGGCACAGGGTGTCTCTCTCCTGAGGTTATCACTGCCATTGATGTGGAGGAAGATCTGCCATTGATGTGGAGCAAGGTATGTTTGCCGTTCATTTTTCCTTTTAGCCCAGAGTGCATTACTTGTATACCCAATATAAGGAGTATAGCAGAAACTCCTAATACTGGCCATACATGTAATGATTGCAGAGACCCTAAAATGCCAGGACAGACTCCACAAATGACCCCATTTTGGAAAGAGGACACCCTAAAGTATTATGTGAGGTGCACGGTGAGTTCATAAAAGATTTTAGTTTTTGTCACAAGTTAGCAGAATTTTTTTTTTAATTTTTTTTTTAACAAAGTGTCATTTTCCGTTTACTTGTGACAAAAAATAAAATTTTCAATGACCTCACCATTCCCCTCATGGAATACCTTGTTGTGTATTCTTTCCAAAATGGGGTCATTTGTGGGGTTTGTTAACTGTCCTGGCAAGTGGGCGGGGTGCTAAATTGTGAGCACCCCTGTAAAGCCTAAAGGTACTCATTGGACTCTGGGCCCCTTAGAGCAGTTAGGGTGCAAAAAAGTGCCACACATGTGGTATCGCCGTACTCGGGAGAAGTAGTACAATGTGTTTTGGGGTGTATTTTTACACATACCCATGCTGGGTGGGAGAAATACCTCTGTAAATGACAATCTTTTGATTTTTTTACACACAATTGTCCATTTACAGAGTTATTTCTCCCACCCAGCATGGGTATGTGTAAAAATACACCCCAAAACACATTGTACTACTTCTCCTGAGTACGGCGATACCACATGTGTGGCACTTTTTTGCACCCTAACTGCGCTAAAGGGCCCAAAGTCCAATGAGCACCTTTAGGATTTCACAGGTCATTTTGCGGAATTTGATTTCCAGACTCCTCCTCACGGCTTAGGGCCCCTAAAATGCCAGGGCAGTATAGGAACCCCACAAATGACCCCATTTTAGAAAGAAGACACCCCAAGGTATTCCGTTAGGAGTATGGTGAGTTCATAGAAGATTTTTTTTTGTCAAAAGTTAGCGGAAAATTGATTTTTATTGTTTTTTTCACAAAGTGTCATTTTCCACTAACTTGTGACAAAAAATAAAATCTTCTATGAACTCACCATACTCCTAACGGAATACCTTGGGGTGTCTTCTTTCTAAAATGGGGTCATTTGTGGGGTTCCTATACTGCCCTGGCATTTCAGGGGCCCTAAACCGTGAGGAGTAGTCTGGAAATCAAATTCCGCAAAATGACCTGTGAAAGCCTAAAGGTGCTCATTGGACTTTGGGCCCTTTAGCGCAGTTAGGGTGCAAAAAAGTGCCACACATGTGGTATCACCCTACTCGGGAGAAGTAGTACAATGTGTTTTGGGGTGAATTTTTACACATACCCATGCTGGGTGGGAGAAATACCTCTGTAAATGACAATCTTTTGATTTTTTTACACACAATTGTCCATTTACAGAGATATTTCTCCCACCCAGCATGGGTATGTGTAAAAATACACCCCAAAACACATTGTACTACTTCTCCCGAGTACGGCGATACCACGTGTGGCACTTTTTTGCACCCTAACTGCGCTAAAGGGCCCAAAGTCCAATGAGCACCTTTAGGATTTCACAGGTCATTTTGCGGAATTTGATTTCCAGACTCCTCCTCACGGCTTAGGGCCCCTAAAATGCCAGGGCAGTATAGGAACCCCACAAATGACCCCATTTTAGAAAGAAGACACCCCAAGGTATTCCGTTAGGAGTATGGTGAGTTCATAGAAGATTTTTTTTTTGTCAAAAGTTAGCGGAAAATTGATTTTTATTGTTTTTTTCACAAAGTGTCATTTTCCATTAACTTGTGACAAAAAATAAAATCTTCTGTGAACTCACCATACTCCTAACGAAATACCTTGGGGTGTCTTCTTTCTAAAATGGGGTCATTTGTGGGGTTCCTATACTGCCCTGGCATTTCAGGGGCCCTAAACCGTGAGGAGTAGTCTGGAAATCAAATTCCGCAAAATGACCTGTGAAAGCCTAAAGGTGCTCATTGGACTTTGGGCCCTTTAGCGCAGTTAGGGTGCAAAAAAGTGCCACACATGTGGTATCACCGTACTCGGGAGAAGTAGTACAATGTGTTTTGGGGTGAATTTATACACATACCCATGCTGGGTGGGAGAAATATCTCTGTAAATGGACAATTGTGTGTAAAAAAATCAAAAGATTGTCATTTACAGAGGTATTTCTCCCACCCAGCATGGGTATGTGTAAAAATACACCCCAAAACGCATTGTACTACTTCTCCCGAGTACGGCGATACCACATGTGTGGCACTTTTTTGCACCCTAACTGCGCTAAAGGGCCCAAAGTCCAATGAGCACCTTTAGGATTTCACAGGTCATTTTGCAGAATTTGATTTCCAGACTACTCCTCACGGTTTAGGGCCCCTAAAATGCCAGGGCAGTATAGGAACCCCACAAATGACCCCATTTTAGAAAGAAGACACCCCAATGTATTCCGTTAGGAGTATGGTGAGTTCATAGAAGATTTTATTTTTTGTCACAAGTTAGTGGAAAATGACACTTTGTGAAAAAAACAATAAAAATCAATTTTCCGCTAACTTTTGACAAAAAAAAAATCTTCTATGAACTCACCATACTCCTAACTGAATACCTTGGGGTGTCTTCTTTCTAAAATGGGGTCATTTGTGGGGTTCCTATACTGCCCTGGCATTTTAGTGGCCCTAAACCGTGAGGAGTAGTCTGGAAATCAAATTCCGCAAAATGACCTGTGAAATCCTAAAGGTACTCATTGGACTTTGGGCCCTTTAGCGCAGTTAGGGTGCACAAAAGTGCCACACATGTGGTATTGCCGTACTTGGGAGAAGTAGTACAATGTGTTTTGGGGTGTATTTTTACACATACCCATGCTGGGTGGGAGAAATACCTCTGTAAATGGACAATTGTGTGTAAAAAAAATTAACAAATTGTCATTTACAGAGATATTTCTCCCACCCAGCATGGGTATGTGTAAAAATACACCCCAAAACACATTATACTACTTCTCCTGAGTACGGCAATACCACATGTGTGGCACTTTTTTGCAGCCTAACTGCGCTAAGGGGTCCAAAGTCCAATGAGCACCTTTAGGCTTTACAGGGGTGCTTACAATTTAGCACCCCCCAAAATGTCAGGACAGTAAACACACCCCACAAATGACCCCATTTTGTAAAGTAGACCCTTCAAGGTATTCAGAGAGGGGCATGGTGAGTCTGTGGCAGATTTCATTTTTTTTGTCGCAAGTTAGAAGAAATGGAAACTTTTTTTTTTTTTTTTCTCACAAAGTGTCATTTTCCGCTTACTTGTGACAAAAAATAATATCTTCTATGAACTCACTATGCCTCTGAGTGAATACTTTGGGATGTCTTCTTTCCAAAATGGGGTCATTCGGGGGGTATTTATACTATCCTGGAATTCTAGCCCCTCATGAAACATGACAGGGGGTCAGAAAAGTCATAGATGCTTGAAAATGGGAAAATTCACTTTTTGCACCATAGTTTGTAAACGCCATAACTTTTACCCAAACCAATAAATATACGCTGAATGGTTTTTTTTTAATCCAAAACATGTTTGTCCACATTTTTCGCGCTGCATGTATACAGAAATTTTACTTTATTTGAAAACTGTCAGCACAGAAAGTTAAAAAAATCATTTTTTTGCCAAAATTCATGTCTTTTTTGCTGAATATAATAAAAAGTAAAAATCACAGGAGCAATCAAATACCACCAAAAGAAAGCTTTATTAGTGACAAGAAAAGGAGCCAAAATTCATTTAGGTGGTAGGTTGTATGAGCGAGCAATAAACCGTGAAAGCTGCAGTGGTCTGAATGGAAAAAAGTGGCCGGTCCTTAAGGGGTAGAAAGCCCTAGGTCCTCAAGTGGTTAAAGCCTGTGTCACCTGCATGTGCTACCATATGAGTGCGTTACCCATATAGCAAATATAGGTGACACCGGCTTCAATTAATTCAGAGACCACACACCCACAGCAAGGAGAAAGTAACAGGCATGCAGGGATGGACTTTTCCTATGTGCTAACATTAGTGGCAAGCAGCCAGGGCCTGGTTTTACAGTATATGCACCACTCTGTATTTCTTTATTGCTGCTGCTTGTTTTGGCAGTTGGAAGCAGCTGTTATTTCCCACAATGCAACAAGACTCCCTCAGTGTGATGTCAGCACCCTGGTAGGGAGGGGGTTTCACCACAATATCAGCCATAAAGAGCCCACTGGAAAGGAAAATATTTCTCATGGGAAAGGGGGTATCAGCTATTGGTATGAAGTTCAATCCTTGGTTACGGTTTCTCTTTAAAGGATACCTGAACTGAGAGAGATATGGTGGCTGCCACATTTATTTTCTTTTGACCAATACCAGTTGCCTGGCAGTCCTGCTGATCTCTTTGGCTGTAGTAGTATCTGGATCGCACACCTGAATCAAGCATGTGGTTATTCCAGTCAGAAACATCTGGTCTGCATGTTTGTTTGGGGTCTATGACTAAAGTGGAGTCCATGCCTTGCTGGATCAGAGGTTGTTTTTGTTTGCACAAGGGAGACCTACACAACATTAAACAGGTGGTTTAATGTTTTGGGTGATCACTATATAATTATTCTGGATGGAATTTTATGTACAGATGTTTAGATTTCTTGTAATGAAGACATCCTAGAGAAAGTCACTAAAGCTGCAGACAGGCCAGTCCAAGTAGAGGGCCAAGATTAGCTATTGCAAATGTCACACAAACACATGATGTTGGAGATATAGTACACAATGCCAACAACAGCTATACATAACTGATAGAATACTACTGCAACATGCGCTTGACTAAATTTCTGATGCAGCCAAGTGCAGTGAAAAAAAAGTGAAGACAACATAATAGGACTTCATATGAGAGTTGTGAAAGGAGCTATTAAAAGTGTATGAGTTGGCAAATTCATTCTCTCCATACAAAGTGCCATGAGCATTGCTAGTAGTTATGGGAACACCCTACGTATCCCCTAACTTTGTTGGGTTGTTTGGTGGTAGAGGAGAAAATAAAATGGATACAACAGTGCATCTGGTATTCCTTTCTAGTTAAGCCACCAGTTCAGAACCCTAGGTCAAAGAAAGAGCATGTACATAGCGGGTAATCCTCCAGCACTAGTACACACTGTGTCAGCAAACACACACTGTGCAGGAAAAGCTGTCACCGCATGCAGTGGCTGAAATAAAGCATAAAGAGTCCGCCTCTCATGGCATAAAATCTTCTTGTAATATGGCTCACGGCCCCGTAAAAAATATTGCGTACCAAAGATGAAAAGGTCATAAGCATATCTCACATATCCTCCGTAGACGTCATCAGGGCCCCTAATGAGTAACGCCCCCTAGTGACGAAACGCGTTGGGTGGAGCCTGGACACATGCTTCCTGCACAAACACTAGACAGAGGTTACCGGCGAGGTAGCGGGGAAACCAGGAAGACGTCTACGGAGGATATGTGAGATATGCTTATGACCTTTTTATCTTTGGTACGCATTATTTTTTACAGGGCCGTGAGCCATATTAAAATAAGATTTTATGCCATGAGAGGCAGACTTTTTATGCTTTATTTCAGCCACATGAATGCAGCATGTTGTTGATGCGCCTGGTTTAAAGATTTTATCTGGTGAGCAGGGACCAGCATGCGGTAACAGCTTTCCTTGCACAGTGTGTGTTTGCTGACACAGGGTGTACTAGTGCTGGAGATTACCCGCTATGTGCATGCTTTTTCTTTGACCTAGGTTTCTGAACTGGTGGCTTAACTGGAAAGGAATACCAGACGCGCTGCTGTATCCATTTTATCTTCTTGAGGAGAACTGGTTGGTCCTACTCTTCGGCAGTCAGCAGCATACTGGAAATTGAACTATTAGGGGTGGTGAGCGCGGTATCACTTTTAGATGGGAGAGGAGAAAAGGTTTATGATGCTACCTAATTTCTCCAGTAATGGAACAATCATATAGGCACTCCACCCTGAATAAATAGTTTGGGGTTCTTGTGGCAAACCCTTTACACATTTGAATTATTGTAAAATGTCGTAAACTACCACACCAAGTATTGTAAGATTGTATGTCTTCTTAATGTTTTCTTCTTTAATTCTTCTTTCAGGACCCGCATCTTGATCAACTGACTAGTCATTTGGCGTTTCTCCAGATATTAGGCTCTGTCTTGTTTAATAATCTTTCATCTTGCTTATCTTGCTTACATTTCTGTATTGATTGCAGTTTTCTATGCACATGCCAGAGTGACGCAAGGGTGACGTAAGTGACTTTTTAAAAAGTTATTTCCAGTTATTGATTGTAATAAGAAAGACGATTAAATCTGGGCTGAAAATTGATTTCTTTATACAATAAAAGCACAGATTGCCTCTTTGTCATCACATTAGACCTACTACATGCAGGTCTTAAGTTAGTCCTTAACCTATTATGGTTCCTGGACGTAGTTTCTACGTCCAGGAACCATGCGCGCTACCGCGCGCCCCCGCGGTCGATCGTGCGCGTGCATGCGCACTCCCGGCCGCAGATTCGGTAGCCAAGGAATCAATGTATCGGGCTATGGAGCCCGATCACTGATTCCTCTCCCCCGCTGAAAAAGCGACAGCTTCTCTCGGAAGCTGAGCTTTTTCTAGACGTCTCCTTCCCGATGCGTCACTCTAAGCGCGTGCTACGCTTAGAGTGACGTCATGTAAACAAACTCATGGCCGCCATCTTGTGGCCAAAAAGTAATACTACACCTGAAAAAAAAAAAAGAATTAACACACATTTACATTATAAATCTATTGTTTACCTCCCACCCTCCCAAAAGTACCCAAATAAAATGTTTAGTATAAAAAAAAGAACAACATTACAATAAAAAAAACCAAAACATGTAAATATTTACCTAAGGGTCTAAACTTTTTAAATATCAATGTAAAGATGAAATATTTCTATATTTTTTTTATTTTAAACTTGTAAATAGTGATAGATGCAAAATGGAAAAAATGCACCTTTATTTCCAAATAAAATATTGTCGCCATACATTGTGATAGGGACATAATTTTAACGGTGTAATAACCGGGACATATGGACAGATACAATACGCGAGTTTTAATTATGGAGGCATGTATTATTTTAAAACTATAATGGCTGAAAACTTAGAAACAATTAATTTTTCAATTTTTTTCTTATTCTTCCTGTTAAAATGCATTTACAGTAAAGTGGCTCTTTGCAAAATGTACCCCCCAAAGAAAGCCTAATTGGTGGCGGAAAAAACAAGATATAGATCAGTGCATTGTGATAAGTAGTGATAAAGTTATAGGCTAATGAATGGGAGATGAACATTTCTCACGTGAAAACGACGGAACCTGAATGGGTTAAAGAGAGTCTGAAGCCTCTTTAACCACTTGAGGACCTAGGGCTTTCTACCCCTTAAGGACCGGCCACTTTTTTTCCATTCAGACCACTGCCGCTTTCATGGTTTATTGCTCGCTCATACAACCTACCACCTAAATGAATTTTGGCTCCTGTTCTTGTCACTAATAAAGCTTTCTTTTGGTGCTATTTGATTGCTCCTGTGATTTTTACTTTTTATTATATTCATCAAAAAAGACATGAATTTTGGCAAAAAAATGATTTTTTTAACTTTCTGTGCTGACATTTTTCAAATAAAGTAAAATTTCTGTATACATGCAGCGCGAAAAATGTGGACAAACATGTTTTTGATTAAAAAAAACCCATTCAGTGTATATTTATTGGTTTGGGTAAAAGTTATAGCGTTTACAAACTATGGTGCAAAAAGTGAATTTTCCCATTTTCAAGCATCTATGACTTTTCTGACCCCCTGTCATGTTTCATGAGGGGCTAGAATTCCAGGATAGTATAAATACCCCCCAAATGACCCCATTTTGGAAAGAAGACATCCCAAAGTATTCACTGAGATGCATAGTGAGTTCATAGAAGATATTATTTTTTGTCACAAGTAAGCGGAAAATGACACTTTGTGACAAAAAAAAAAAAGTTTCCATTTCTTCTAACTTGCGACAAAAAAAATGAAATCTGCCACGGACTCACCATGCCCCTCTCTGAATACCTTGAAGGGTCTACTTTCCAAAATAGGGTCATTTGTGGGGTGTGTTTACTGTCCTGACATTTTGGGGGGTGCTAAATTGTAAGCACCCCTGTAAAGCCTAAAGGTGCTCATTGGACTTTGGACCCCTTAGCGCAGTTAGGCTGCAAAAAAGTGCCACACGTATTGCCATACTCAGGAGAAGTAGTATAATGTGTTTTGGGGTGTATTTTTACACATACCCATGCTGGGTGGGAGAAATATCTCTGTAAATGACAATTTGTTAATTTTTTTTACACACAATTGTCCATTTACAGAGATCTTTCTCCCACTCAGCATGGGTATGTGTAAAAATACACCCCAAAACACATTATACTACTTCTCCTGAGTACGGCGATACCACATGTGTGGCATTTTTTTGCACCCTAACTGCGCTAAAGGGCCCAAAGTCCAATGAGTACCTTTAGGATTTCACAGGTCATTTTGAGAAATTTCGTTTCAAGACTACTCCTCACGGTTTAGGGCCCCTAAAATGCCAGGGCAGTATAGGAACCCCACAAATGACCCCATTTTAGAAAGAAGACACCCCAAGGTATTCCGTTAGGAGTATGGTGAGTTCATAGAAGATTTTATTTTTTGTCACAAGTTAGCGGAAAATGACACTTTGTGAAAAAACACAATTAAAATCAATTTCCGCTAACTTGTGACAAAAAATAAAATCTTCTATGAACTCGCCATACTACTAACGGAATACCTTGGGGTGTCTTCTTTCTAAAATGGGGTCATTTGTGGGGTTCCTATACTGCCCTGGCATTTTAGGGGCCCTAAACCGTGAGGAGTAGTCTTGAAACAAAATTTCTCAAAATGACCTGTGAAATCCTAAAGGTACTCATTGGACTTTGGGCCCTTGTAAATGACAATCTTTTGATTTTTTTACATACAATTGTCCATTTACAGCGGTATTTCTCCCACCCAGCATGGGTATGTGTAAAAATACACCCCAAAACACATTGTACTACTTCTCCCGAGTACGGCGATACCACATGTGCAGCACTTTTTTGCACCCTAACTGCGCTAAGGGGCCCAAAGCCCAATGAGTACCTTTAGGATTTCACAGGTCATTTTTGTTTCAAGACTACTCCTCACTGTTTAGGGCCCCTAAAATGCCAGGGCAGTATAGGAACCCCACTAATGACCCCATTTTAGAAAGAAGACACCCCAAGGTATTCCGTTAGGAGTATAGTGAGTTCATAGAAGTTTTTATTTTTTTGTCACAAGTTTTTTCACAAAGTGTCATTTTCCGCTAACTTGTGACAAAAAATAAAATCTTCTATGAACTCACCATACTCCTAACGGAATACGTTTGGGTGTCTTCTTTCTAGAATGGGGTCATTTGTGGGGTTCCTATACTGCCCTGGCATTTTAGGGGCCCTAAACCGTGAGGAGTAGTCTTGAAACAAAAATGACCTGTGAAATCCTAAAGGTACTCATTGGACTTTGGGCCCCTTAGCGCAGTTAGGCTGCAAAAAAGTGCCAATCATGTGGTATCGCCGTACTCGGGAGATGTAGTATAATGTGTTTTGGGGTGTATTTTTACACATACCCATGCTGGGTGGGAGAAATACCTCTGTAAATGACAATTGTTTGATTTTTTTTACACACAATTGTCCATTTACAGAGAGATTTCTCCCACCCAGCATGGGTATGTGTAAAAATACACCCCAAAACACATTATGCTACTTCTCCTGAGTACGGCGATACCACATGTGTGAGACTTTTTTGCAGCCTAGGTGCGCTAAGGGGCCCAACGTCCTAATCACAGGTCATTTTGAGGCATTTGTTTTCTAGACTACTCCTCATGGTTTAGGGCCCCTAAAATGCCAGGGCAGTATAGGAACCCCACAAGTGAACCCATTTTAGAAAGAAGACACCCCAAGGTATTCCGTTAGGTGTATGGCGAGTTCATAGAAGATTTTATTTTTTGTCACAAGTTAGTGAAAAATGACACTTTGATTTTTGTTTTTTTTTTCACAATTTCCGCTAACTTTTGACAAAAAATAAAATCTTCTATGAACTCGTCATACACCTAACAGAATACATTGGGGTGTCTTTTTTCTAAAATGGGGTCCGTTTCTGGGGTTCCTATACCGCCCTGGCATTTTACGGGCCCAAAACCGTGAGTAGTCTGGAAACCAAATGTCTCAAAATGACTGTTCACCGGTATAAGCATCTGCAAATTTTGATGACAGGTGGTCTATGAGGGGGCGAATTTTGTGGAACCGGTCATATGCAGGGTGGCCTTCTAGATGACAGGTTGTATTGGGCCTGATCTGATGGATAGGAGTGCTAGGTGGGTGACAGGAGGTGATTGATGGGTGTCTCAGGGGGTGGTTAGAGGGGAAAATAGATGCAATCAATGCACTGGGGAGGTGATCGGAAGGGGGTCTGAGGGGGATCTGAGGGTTTGGCCGAGTGATCAGGAGCCCACACGGGGCAAATTAGGGCCTGATCTGATGGGTAGGTGTGCTAGGGGGTGACAGGAGGTGATTGATGGGTGTCTCAAGGTGTGATTAGAGGGGGGAATAGATGCAAGCAATGCACTGGCGAGGTGATCAGGGCTGGGGCCTGAGGGCATTCTGAGGGTGTGGGCGGGTGATTGAGTGCCCTAGGGGCAGATAGGGGTCTAATCTGATAGGTAGCAGTGACAGGGGGTGATTGATGGGTAATTAGTGGGTGTTTAGGGTAGAGAACAGATATAAACACTGCCCTTGGGAGGTGATCTGACGTCGGATCTGCGGGCGAACTATTGGTGTGGGTGGGTGATCAGATTGCCAGCAAGGGGCAGGTTAGGGGCTGATTGATGAGTGGCAGTGACAGGGGGTGATTGATGGGTGGCAGTGCCAGGGGGTGATTGATGGGTGGCAGTGACAGGGGGTGATTGACAGGTGATTGACAGGTGATCAGTGGGTTATTACAGGGAAGAACAGATGTAACTAATGCACTGGCGAATTGATAAGGGGGGGTCTGAGGGCAATCTGAGCGTGTAGGCGGGTGATTGGGTGCCCGCAAGGGGCAGATTAGGGTCTGATCTGATGGGTAACAGTGACAGGTGGTGATAGGGGGTGATTGATGGGTGATTGATGGGTAATTAGTGAGTGTTTAGAGGAGAGAATAGATGTAAACACTGCGCTTGGGTGGTGATCTGATGTCGGATCTGCGGGCGATCTATTGGTGTGGGTGGGTGATCAGATTGCCCGCAAGGGGCAGGTTAGGGGCTGATTGATGGGTGGCAGTGACAGGGGGTGATTGATGGGTGATTGACAGGTGATTGACAGGTGATTGACAGGTGATCAGGGGGGATAGATGCATACAGTACACAGGGGGGGGGGGGGTCTGGGGGGGGGGGGGTCTGGGGAGAATCTGAGGGGTGGGGGGGTGATCAGGAGGGGGCAGTAGGCAGGGGGGGAGATAAAAAAAAATTGCATTGACAGATAGTGACAGGGAGTGATTGATGGGTGATTAGGGGGGTGATTGGGTGCAAACAGGGGTCTGGGGGGTGGGCAGGGGGGGGGGGGGGTCTGAGGGGTGCTGTGGGCGATCTAGGGCAGGGGGGGGAGAAATCAGTGTGCTTGGGTGCAGACTAGGGTGGCTGCAGCCTGCCCTGGTGGTCCCTCGGACACTGGGACCACCAGGGCAGGAGGCAGCCTGTATAATACACTTTGTAAACATTACAAAGTGTATTATACACTTTGTATGCGGCGATCGCGGGGTTAACATCCCGCCGGCGCTTCCGGCGGGATGTTGCGGTGGGCGAGCGGTGACAGGCGCCGGTGGAGGATCGCATCACGGATGACGCGATCGCTCCTCCCATGCCCCTACAAGGACCGCCGCCATTTGTCTATACGGCGGTCCTTGCGGAGTGCACTTCCCGGCCGCCTCTGTGCGTTAGGTGGTCGGGAAGTGGTTAAAAATCAGTATTTACCTCTTATGCATGTTAACCCTCCTGGCGGTCAATTAAAACCGCCAGGGGGCAGTGCAGTACTATTTTTTTATTTATTTATTTTTTTAAACATGTAGCTAGCCTAGCGCTAGCTACATGACAGCTGCTGTGCAGCGGCATCTCCCTACCCTCTTTGATCGCCTCCGGCGATCAAGCCCATCCGGAAATCCCATTCTGAATGGGATTTCCATTAGGGCTTCCCCCGTCGCCATGGCGTCGGGCGGGGAGAAGTCAAAGGGAGTCCCGATCCACCCCTCAGCGCTGCCTGGCACTGATTGGCCAGGCAGCGCACGGGGTCAGGGCGCGGCGAGCGGCGGCTAATCAGCACAGGGCGGGGGCGATCGGAGTGCACATGCAGCTAGCAAAGGGCTAGCTGCATGTTGCAAAACAAAAATTAAGCAAATTGGCCCAGCAGGGCCTGAGAAATCCTCCTGCACGGCATAGCCCGAGCTCAGCTCGGGCTTACCGCCAGGAAGGTTAGGGATCTATGCCAAACCTAAAACACCGCTATCCCACGGCTGAACAAGGGTTTTATCAACCTCAAATCCCCAGGGGAAAAACTGGGGAACATTTCCTGGAGAAGGCAGAGCTTTCTGCAGTAGCTCTGCCTTTCCTCGCATCAATCCCCGCAGATCGCCACCTCTCCCCACCCCTCTCAGTCTTCTTTCACTGAGAGGGGCGGGTGAGAGGCGGATATCCGTGGTGGATTGACATGAATGGAGGCAGAGCTACAGCAGTAAGCTCTGCCTCCCTGGGCAACAACATCCACAACCAAGAAAGTCGTGGATTGTTGCCCTAGGATTTGAGGGTGATAAAACCCTCGTTCGGCATTTTAGGTCTCACATAAATCCTTAACATACATAAGAGGTAAAAACTGATTTTTAAAGAGGCTTCAGAGTCTCTTTAAGTTGTGCATGAAAGGCAGTTAAAAAGCTGTGATGATTTATTCACTAATACTACATCAGATTGTTTGTGATTTGGAGCATACATGTTTATTTATGGGCATAATTAGAACCTTTCTCATGGATGTTAAATGTAAGTAAACCCTGGGATGAACATTGTTAGTGCAAGCTGGAATAAATGGTACCAGAGGGAAGCTGCTGCAATACAAGCTACAGAAAACTGTTCAGAACTGACAAGTAAAAAATAACTTGTTAAAGGGTGAGTCAAGTGAAACACTGTGCTCTGGCTTTGATTCCTCTAACGTCAGCATAAAAGCTATTAAAAAAGAATATTCCTGGAAACACATTTGAGCTCCTGCCACATTTTCTACATATGAAGTTAACCATCATATCAACAAATGATTCTATTTTTTTGGATGGATGGGTATAATTGGAATTAAAAAATAAAAATGGAAGTGGGATCAGGATATTAATACAACAGCAAATGTATCATTTGATGAAATTGTAGAATTGCTGAACGCGAACTTATAACTTAAAAAATACTTACCCACATAGAGGAAAGCCTTTGGATGGTCCAGACTCAGGGGTCAAGAGGAACCTTTTTGGCTGAGAGAGAGCCATAAACGCCACATATTTTAAAATGTAATGCCGTGAGAGCTATACAATATGTTTCAAACTGGGACAGTAGGGCTCGTGTCCCTGTTGACATGGTGATTTGTATACAGTTGTTCCGCCGGGCAGCGGATGTGTCAGACACGTCTTCAGATTCTCTTGGGTTTTAGCAACATCAGTAATTTCCCAGAGAGCCAGACAGGAGAAATACTGACTAACAGCTTGTACAATTAGCTAGCTGACTTGGGGGTTGATTCACTTTGTAGGATGAGATAGCTGCACTTTGACCCAATAGGCTGCCTGTCAAGTGACAGGAAGCTTATTGGGGTAATCAAAGTGCAGGGATCTCATCCTACAAAGTCACTGGACCTGACAGGGTCCAGGGAGGGACAATTGGAGCAGCCGTTTGGTTTGGGGTAGCGCAAGTAAGTTAGTAGTGAATGCTACACAGCCCATAATGTGCCTACTTTGAAAATTTTACTTGCGCTGCCACACTAACCTGCACTTCTTGAGCAGTGTAGCTTAGTAAATCAACCACTACTGATACAGAGCCAGATGCAGTCATCAAAAGAGTCATATCTGGCTCTGTACCCCACCACTGGTCAGGATCCTCTTCTTGTTGCAGATGCCCTCCCCTATGTGTATGATCACTGATGTACTGCGCATGCGCGAGTACGACCCCAACTGCACAGTAGCACAATGCTGCTTGTGAACAGCATCAAAAGTACAGCTGAGCTAATACACAGAGGGGAGCCATCTGGGGACTTCCCTCTGTGTAGATAAGTATCTAACTTTTATCTTTTTAAGATACAGGTTTCCTTCACAGAATCCGTTGCCTGACAGTCCTGCTAAGTCCAACTAGATGAAGGCAGATTTCAGTCAGAAACATTTGATCTGCATACTTGTTCAGGGTCTATGGCTAAAGGTTTTAGAGGCCAGTGATGAGAGAAAATGACAAAATTATTTTCACATAAATTTTCACGAAAATACTGTTAAATTCATTTTTCGAGCAAAAATGCCATCGTAAATAAATGTTTATGTTTTCGTGAATTTTCCCTTTTAAAAAAATATAGATTTTTCCATGATAAAAATATTATTTTTCAGTATTTTCTCTGTAAAATAGCGATTTTCCTTAACATTTTCTCGACATCAAATACTTTTTACCAGAAAATAATTGTAATGCAGCAATGTTTCACCAGAAAATAATCGTAATGTGGGCAGTGTTTTTCACCAGAAAATAATCATAATGCAGCAATGTTTCACTAGAAAATACTTGTAATGTGGGCAGCATTTCACCAGAAAACAATTGTAATGCAGCAATGCTTCACTAGAAAATAATCATAATGTGGGCAGCGTTTCACCAGAAAATAATGTGCACCTATAAAAAAGCAGTTTTTCTCACCTGCAGAAGACTCCTCTCCTGGTGCACAACTCCCCTGATCACCTTCACAACTCCCGCGCTGACACAGGCAAAGCACGGCTATGAGAAGATGGCACCTGAAGCCCTGTACTGAAGAGACAAATAGTCTCCAGTGCAGGGCTTTGGATGCCATCTTCCTGTAGCCCTGCTCTGCCTGCTGGAAGGCTCCCGCAGGCTGAGGTGAGCTGCGGGCTGTCTGGGGAGTGAACTGGCGCAACACTGCAAGCCAGTTCTCCACCTGGGGGGTCCCACAATCTGGCAGGGGGTGGGCACGGTCCCCCCCCCCCCTGAACAGCACCCCGGGGGACCGCCTGGTGCAACAATTCTTAACACTGCTATTGCCTATAGAGCACATTCTAGTGGATGGAGCTCTGGTACTTTGAGTCCGCCAGGAGAAAGGTGCAATATAAATGTTACGGTATATTGTCTTGAAATTTCAAGGGGCTACTGCCCAGAATATCTGCAAAGTTTTGGCAATACCTTGCTCCACATTTGTTTTTGAATGTGCTGCTTACCAGCAGACATATCATTTAGCATGACCAATGACAAAAGAGTAAGCTGACTGCTGACACTTGTTTGGGAAGAGTAAAGAACCAAACAGAATTGCTTCTGAAACTAGGCAAAGTTTCCCTCGAAAGAGAAAAGGTGAGCGGCGTAGCCTGAACCTAATGGCGTGAGGACATGCTGCTAAAGAGCTCCCATCCACCAGTATCCTGAAACTTACTATTACAGCGATCAATCTTCTAGACAGTGACCTCAGTCTGTGAGACCTGCTGACCCCTCACGAGTGCAGCATGACTACCCCACGCTCGTCAGAAGCGATCCAGAAGCTACAAAAGTTCCGCCATGAAGACCAAGATGGCGCGGACTTGGCCTCCTTGCCTCCATCAGCCGATGAATCTGTCTCCTCCGTTAAACAGAAACGCCGGACTCTGGCGCAGGTCATTAAGGCCATTACAGCATGCCAGTCAAGCCTTTCTCAGATTACATCTACTCTTGAAGAGGTCAAGACAAATGTTTCCTTTCTCCGACAGGACCTCCGTAACTTGAAAGGTAAAGTTACTGAAGCAGAGGCCAGAATCAGCGCCCTGGAAGATTCAGTGAGGCCACTACACAGAGAAGTGGGTCAGTCTCAGAAAGGCCTAAAAGCCGCTATGGACCGGCAGGAAGACTATGAAAACCGTCAGCGCCGTTCAAATATACAGATCGTGGGCCTTCCAGAGAAGGCAAACATGCTGAAAAATTCTCTGAGCAGCTATTAATATCCCTATTCGGAGAAGATTCTTTCTCTAAGGCCTTTATTGTGGAAAGGGCACATAGAATCTCGCCTAAAGTCCCCCCTCTGGGTGCCCCACCATGCACGTTTATCTTCAAACTGCTAAATTACCAGGACAGAGATACCGTATTGAGATCATCCAGAGCTAAGGAGTCGAATGCATTTGAAAACACTACAATCTTCTACTGCCCCAACTTTTCCATGGAAGTTTAAAAGCAGCGCGCCAAATTTACAACAGCGAAGAAGAAGCTGAGGGAGGCACAACTCCCCTATGCCATGACGTACCTGTGTTACTGATGACGGTAAAGCTTATTTCTTTACAGAACTGGAAGAAGTTGAGAATTGTTCAGAGAACGTGATTGCAGCTTCATTTGCTCGTTAAGGTACTGTGCTCTCTATCCCTGCCTTCACATTTACTTGATATATTGGTCCCGGATGCTCACTGCATATGCCATAGTTCTCTCCACTGGTCTCAGAACTACCCTCACTGTACGCACTTTTTGACATATGGGCTCACGGCTCATGTCCTTTCCAAGTAACTGTATGCAGTCTTCCCGAAATTATTCAGCCCACACCTTCGGAACTATGTTGCTGCTCTGTGCATACTTATAAAACCAATGGCTAATATTCCTACTTTATCCAAAAATAATGCACTACCACGGAAGTTTCATTACTGCATTTTATTGCATAAATGTCACCATTAGTATTTTTATTGCGGCACTGGACTCTTTTTCGTGCCCTTTGGCCTCCCCTGCCGCCATCTTGGTGATCCTTAACTTTGCAATGCAGCTGTATTTGATCATTACACTTGGACGGGTCTCTCCTGCAGTGTCCCACCACCTCCTCTCCATGATATAATTTCACGTGTATTTGTGTTTTTTACTTAACCTACTGTGTTAATAAACGAGTCTGATCGACCTTTGGCTTCAGATCGTTTATTTTTACCTGTGTATTTGTTGGGTATAAGGTTTCACATGCCAGTTGCAGTGGAACAGGGTGTTTTTATGTGTTGGCTGCCATGTTGGCAGCGCTGTTTTACAATGTTCATCAGCCTCATATGTGGCACATTATTACTGTTTTTTTACATGCATAGATCTCTCTTGCTCTCCTTCTTTCCTACTTCCATCTTCTTCTTTGAATGGCAGCCAATGACAGAAATGTTAAAATAATCTGCTGGAATGTGGCAATGTGCGTCTACCCCACGTTCCTGTGATATTCCCTCCATTACTTCAGTTTACTGTATTAATCCTTTACGATATCCATGTAAATGTTATATATTATCTTGTAAGACTATTTCTGATTATCGTTGTACATATGCAACTTTCTATGCTGTACCAATTCTTTTAATAAACACTTTTGGTTGATGAAAAAAAAAAAGAGAAAAGGTTCCATGAGTAGCATCTTAAAACTCTGGTACTACAGCTTGGGACCCTGTGCTTGGCAGATTTTCTTTTTTAGAGAGATGAAGGAAATCTGTGCACATAATATGAAAAGGAAGATAAGTCGATGGAGTAACTGAGCACACAGGTGCAGAGTACATCTACAAAGATAAACCAGAGAAAGCCATCAAACCATCAAGAGTGATGCACTGGGGTTACTTACTTACAAGACTTATCTGTAAAAGGTAAGCAAGGGGAAAAGAAGAAAATGTCACAAGGACAATGTCAAGGACTAATGCAAACCACACAGAGAACTCCGCTATCTTGGAAAGCAACTGTACTGTAAACAAAGTACAGATACTCAGCTTACAGAACCCTGAACTCAAGGAAATATTCAAGAAGACTAGAGATGAGCAATTTCATTTTATGAAATAATTAATTTAAAGTTTCAAATCAGAATTCAGCATTCTGTGTCAGAATTTGAAATTTGCAATGCTGATGTTGAAATCTGACAGCTCTGACAGATATCAGGCTATGGCACTGTGTCGCCCAATATCCGTCAATAAAATGTAACAAGATTACAAGTGATCATGGAAGTATATGTTTGGTGAAGAGTAGTGAAGAATAACTGTGGTAACTTATAACACGCTGTAATGTGCAGCGAACATTTATTTTTGCTTTTTTTTTTTCAACTGGCAGATTGAAATCAGGACAGCAAAGCTTAATTTCACATTAGGCTCAGTAAGCCACTTGTACTAAATATGTTTGGTTCCTAAAATCTTTTAGGTCTGCCAATGCATGGCCAGCATAAACTAGAGTTCAGTATAGAGCATTAGGAGCTGCTGGAGGGAGGGAGTCTAGAATCACTTCGTTCAAATCAATCAAGTAATAATGGCTTTATACTTTACCACATCATCTACAATCTTTATTACTAGCTTCTTACTTAAAGAATTTAAGATAATTAATGAAACAAGGCTGGGGTGTAATTAGAGCCAATGGGAATAAAAAAAAAATGGACATGTTCAAAATGAAGATAGCATTCTCCTTATTGTATTTTTGCCGCTCCCCTGCCCCTGGATCCGTTTATTTTACCCAGCACCGATGCCGGTGTTATCCAAGATGGCTGCTGACATTTGCGTTTCTCTTCTGGGTCAGCAGCCTCTTCCTTTTTACTAGCGCTGGTAAAGTCGCATGAGAAGCAGCACCCGGGCCTGAAACGTTGCATACTTCTACTCATAACTTTTTCCCGGAGTAGAACTATGCATCTTCTCCTCTGCCATCAGCGCTGCCTGTGTAGTGCAGCGTTACTATGTGCCGCTTTTTCAGTGAGACCAGGGAGCTGTGCATCATCGGGAGGGCGGCTCAGAGGGGCGGGGAAAGGGGAGGTGATGGAAATGAATGACGGAGGAGAGACAGAGCAGTGGAAATAAGCTCTGCCTTCTCCCAACAGCATTATATTCGACTGAACTGGTCAAATAAGTATAAATGAGATTTTGGGTGCCAGGCTGCAGCAATTCACATGATAAGGGGACTGAGCAGCACAGGAAAGAAATAGGTACATGATAAGCTATTGGAAATGAAAAAAGAAAAAACTGGTCCCCATTCACTTTAATGGAATAAGACTGAGATGAAATTAGTGGAACAAGACTGAGATTTCCTCCATCCCTCCATTTCCAATCAAATGCATTTCTATAATTGACAGTGTATTTGATCTAATCCTGTAATGAAAGGTATTGATAGTGGGTAAAACATCATATAAAACTGGACCATTTCTGACATGTAATTACAGCTTGTACCGACCCCACAAGCTCAAGAAACTGCATCCACTAGGATGTGCTCTTCCCTTTATTTCCCCCTCCTTCTAATTACATAAGACATTGTACTTCCTACTATAGACCTCGGTGGGAGTGTCTGAAGACTCTGGGTGGAGGCGGGTAACAAATAGACAATTAGCAAGAGAAGAAAAAAGAGTGAGGGAGGAAATGATGTCAGGATTAGCTTCATTCAAAGGTAACCAAGATTGAAGCTGTCCAGAATAGGATTCTCTGCTTTTCTTTTATAAAATTCACAGGAATCATAACGTGGACAGCGCAATACATCTGTTATGTAAGTAGAACTAGTATTTATCTACTTATATATGTGTTTTTTATTTTTAGGTTAGCATGGGTGTCACTTGTTCTTTAAAGATGCTTAAGCTCTAGCTATACTTAGTATAGCTAGAGCTATGGGGAGAGTGGCGGTGTGTAGCGTTGTGTGTGACGGAGATCTTCAATCAAACTCATTAGAGGATATTGGCGTGGGACTTTTTTTTAAGGATATTGGCGTGGGAAAATTGTTTAAAGGTACAGGTTAGTATTTATGATTAATTAAGAAAAATAAAATACTTTTTTTGTTGTTATGTTTTTATTTCATTTAGCCCTTTATGGAAATGGGTAAGGGTACTTTGTACTCCTATGCTCATTTCTCCTGGGAAGGAGAAAGGCATATGGGGGTCTCCTTCTTAAAGGGCACTCACAGATGCCATCATGAATCCCCCCCCCCCAGGACACCGGTGGCCCCCACCTCCTCCTAGGGCACCAGAGGTGGGGAAAAGCCCCTTGTCCATGGATTGGACAAGGGCTCTGGGGGAGTGGAAGAGCCTTGGCCACCCCTCTCCCACAGAGTTCCCCATACCATGAACCATGCAAGCTGGTTTAGCTCAGGGTGTGAAGCCCCACAGGGCCGGGAATCCACATTCTGGCTATCCCAGTCTGCATGCAGGACAAGGGGTTAAAGAGGCTCGGGAGGGGGACCCCACATCATTTTCTTATATTCCTAGACCCCAGACTGTGAACATATAAAAAATACATTTATATACAGTACATGTTGATACATTATCTAGCACGTAAGGGGTTTTTGCTATTAATCACTAAAGTTGGCAGCCGTTGAAACATTTCCCACACTCAGAACTTTAAAATCGATTGTCTCAAAAACTAAAAGGCCTTTTTGAAATCCAGTCTTGTACCCACTGTCCTCCTCTACTTACCCTGCACATTTGGTGTTTCTAGCATGTATGGGGGCTTTGCTATTAACCGCTAAAGATGGCAGCCATTCGCCTGCTATTTAAGTCTACGGAGCCGCCGCGTAACGAGAACAAAATTTTGCATGAATTACGCTATCATGCGTAATTATGGGTAGCAATTATGTTTTCATGCAATTTTTTAATGCGTAATCCGCAAATTTCACATTACAATGCGTAATTATGCATTAGCGGAATTTCTGCTCACCACTGTACACCAAAAGTGAATGGCTATTGAGAACATAAAGTCACTAATATCTGTTTATCAGAGTATTCTCTTCTTCTCAAGGACAGAACTGAAAACACTGAGTTAATAAGAGAGGACTGATGAGAATTTCCTTCTCTTTGACTTAGAAATAGATCAAATGAGATCAATTTGCAAACAAACTGAATTTTTAGCAGGATGATAACTCTCATGTGGGTAAAAGTCAACACAGTTGAAATCACTTATGGGACAGAAGTACTAGAGGAACTGTGTTGGCCTATATGTAATTCGCTGTTTTTCTTGACTTTTCTTGTAGGGGTCATATTCACACCTCGCCGATACAGTGGCTTTGAAACTACTAGCTGGTAAAAAAAATACTCAAAATAATTTTTTCAGAGACGAGCAACAAAATTGATACGTGGGATGGAAGGTCTCGCTTACCAAGAAAGGTTAGATAAACTAGGTTTATTTAGTCTAGAGAAAAGATGCCTTAGAGGGGATCTAATTAACATGTATAAATACATCAGAGGGCAATATAATAGCTTGGCGGATGAGCTTTTTGTCCCTAGGCCTTCTCAAAGGACTAGAGGACATGATCTGCGCATGGAGGAAAAACGTTTTAGCCATTTATTTAGGAAAGGGTTCTTTACAGTAAGAGTGATTAAGATGTGGAATGCATTACCACAGGAAGTCGTTATGGCAAACTCTATACCTGCATTTAAAGGGGGCTTAGATGCTTTCCTTGTGTTGAAAGACATCCATGGCTACAATTACTAGGTAATGCCTAATGATGTTGATGCAGGGATTTTATCTGATTGCCATCTGGAGTCGGAAAGGAATTTTTCCCTTTTGGGGCTAATTGGACCATGCCTTGTAAGGGTTTTTTCGCCTTCCTCTGGATCAACAGGGATATGTGAGGGAACAGGCTGGTGTTGTACTTTGTACTGGTTGAACTCGATGGACGTATGTCTTTTTTCAACCAAAATAACTATGTAACTATGTAAAAAATAATTTTGATGGTACCTTTCTTACCTACTTTTGATTTTTTT
Organism: Hyperolius riggenbachi; assembly: GCF_040937935.1. NCBI lineage: Eukaryota > Metazoa > Chordata > Amphibia > Anura > Hyperoliidae > Hyperolius > Hyperolius riggenbachi. The sequence goes on from NC_090647.1 coordinate 286,761,473, forward strand.
TTTTAATTGCTAAGTCCTGAAAAGTTATTTTAAAGAGAAGATGAAAACGTATCTCCTAGTCCAAAATTCAGGAGAAAAAGTTGTTTGCATATGGACCCTTCTGTTATACATGTCTGTTACTTCAAAATGCAATGTCACAGCTCTGTTGCTTTGAACCAAATTAGCTGTTCATATCAAGTGGGATCAAGATTTTGCCCAAAAGTAGTTGAAGCAGACCTGAACTCAGAACTTCCTCCCTGCTCTAAAAGATAAACAAAAGCATAATAAACTTTGAAGAATAGCATTTTTGTTACATCTGATACAAATCTACTTCCTGCTTTCATGGAAGCAGACATAGGGCTAACATCCTGTGTTTAAAAATTAGCTGCTCTGCCAAAGCAGCCAGGTGACAGGCACAGCTGAGAGACCAAATTACAGTTGTGATTAGCCACAGATGAGGTGAAATTAGACTAAACTCTCTTTATACATACACGGTGCATTTATCTCTGTTGTCCTGCTGTCCTGTGCAAGAGTTCAGGTCCACTTTAAGTCTCTCTACTATAATATATTAGCAGTCACTGCAAAAGAATAGTACACTCGCTAAATATTCTTACATCACCTCCTTGCTTTTCTAAGAAGGATATGGCTCATTAGGATTACATTATCTTTTGGTTTGAGAATGTCCAAAGCGTGTTAAATATTGAAATTATGTGTTAAAGCTAATATCAAATAATTAACTGGTTTAATCTGTAAACCCTTTAACCTCAGTTAAGTAGTCTTAATACAGAAATAGACAAGATCCGTACTATTTATGGACTGATCCTATTTCATGATTTGTTTGCTGCAAAAGCATAACATAGCAGCTGGCAGTGGTTGGAAAAACATTCAATTTACTTCCTAACTATATACAGTATATGAGGCACAAAGTGATATTGGTACCCAAAAAACGTTAAAGAGACTCTGTAACAAAATGTTCAGCTTCTTTTCTTCTATCCTATAAGTTCCCATACCTGTTCTAATGTGCTCTGGATTACTGCAACCTTTTCTAGTTGCACTGTCTCTGTAATATATCTAATCTTTTTTTCTTTGTCAAGCCTTGTCGAGCCAGGGAGGAATGCACTGCTTCTGCACACCCCCTCCATGCCCCCTGCAGGCTCTGTGTGTGTGTGTGCTGTGTGTGCTGTGTGTATCATGTATAAAGCATGTGTATCTGACAGTGTTTTGTATGGTTCTGATCCAGTTCTGAAACATGCCTGAAGAAGAAACTTAACCACTTGCCGACCGCCCACTGCACAGGGGCGGCCGGAAAGTGGATCCCGCAAGGACTGCCGCATGCACAGTGGCGGCGGTCCTTGTACGGGCATGGGCGGAGCGATCCTCCGCCGAGGATCGATGGCCGGGGATTTAGCCTCCAGCTCGCCAGCCACTTAGCAGCGCCGGCGAGCGGAGGAATACAAATCTCCGCCGATCCATGCTTATAATAAGCTTTGTAATGTATACAAAGCCCATTATACAGGCTGCCTCCTGCCCTGGTGGTCCCAGTGTCCGAGTTACCACCAGGGCAGGCTGCAGCCACCCTAGTCTGCACCCAAGCACACTGATTTCCCCCCCTCCCTGCCCCCTGATCGCCCACAGCACCTCTCAGACCCCCCCCCCCCTGCCTACCCACTATTTTTTTATTCCCTAAACTGCCCCCTGCTCCCTCCTGATCACCCCCCCCCACCCCTCAGATTCTCCCCAGACCCCCTCCCCCATGTGTACTGTATGCCTCTATCCCCCCTGTAATAACCCACTGATCACCTGTCAATCACCTGTCAATCACCCATCAATCACCCCCTGTCACTGCCACCCATCAATCAGCCCCTAACCTGCCCCTTGCGGGCAATCTGATCACCCGCCCACAACAATAGATCGCCCGCAGATCCGACGTCAGATCACCTCCCAAGTGCATTGTTTACATCTGTTCTCTACCCTAAACACCCACTAATTACCCATCAATCACCCATCAATCACCCCCTATCACCACCTGTCACTGTTACCCATCAGATCAGACCCTAATCTGCCCCTTGCGTCCGATCACCTCCCCAGTGCATTGATTGCATCTATTTTCCCCTCTAACCACTCCCTGAGACACCCATCAATCGCCTCCTGTCACCCCCCTAGCACTCCTATCCATCAGATGAGGCCCAATACAACCTGTCATCTAAAAGGCCACCCTGCTTATGACCGGTTCCACAAAATTCGCCCCCTCATAGACCACCTGTCATCAAAATTTGCAGATGCTTATACCCCTGAACAGTCATTTTGAGACATTTGGTTTCCAGACTACTCACGGTTTTGGGCTCGTAAAATGCCAGGGCGGTATAGAAATCCCACAAGTGACCCTATTTTAGAAAAAAAGACACCCCAAGGTATTCTGTTAGGTGTATGAAGAGTTCATAGAAGATTTTATTTTTTGTCAAAAGTTAGCGGAAATTGATTTTTATTGTTTTTTTTTTCACAAAGTGTCATTTTTCACTAACTTGTGACAAAAAATAAAATCTTCACCATACTCCTAACGGAATACCTTGGGGTGTCTTCTTTCTAAAATGGGGTAATTAGTGGGGTTCCTATACTGCCCTGGCATTTTAGGGGCCCTAAACCGTGAGGAGTAGTCTTCAAACAAAAATGACCTGTGAAATCCTAAAGGTACTCATTGGACTTTGGGCCCCTTAGCGCAGTTAGGGTGCAAAAAAGTGCCACACATGTGGTATCGCCGTACTCAGGAGAAGTAGTATAATGTGTTTTGGGGTGTATTTTTACACATACCCATGCTGAGTGGGAGAAATATCTCTGTAAATGGACAATTGTGTGTAAAAAAAAAATCAATTAATTGTCATTTACAGAGATATTTCTCCCACCCAGCATGGGTATGTGTAAAAATACACCCCAAAACACATTATACTACTTCTCCTGAGTACGGCAATACCACACGTGTGGCACTTTTTTGCAGCCTAACTGCGCTAAGGGGCCCAAAGTCCAATGAGCACCTTTAAGCTTTACAGGGGTGTTTACAAATTAGCACCCCCCAAAATGCGAGGATAGTAAACAAACCCCACAAATGACCCCATTTTGGAAAGTAGACACTTCAAGGTATTCAGAGAGGGGCATGGTGAGTCCGTGGCAGATTTAATTTTTTTTTGGTCACAAGTTAGCAGAAAGGGAAACTTTTTTTTTTTTTCTTGTCACAAACTGTCATTTTCCGCTAACTTGTGACGAAAAATAATATCTTCTATGAACTCACTATGCCTCTGAGTGAATAATTTGGGATGTCTTCTTTCCAAAATGGGGTCATTTTGGGGGTATTTATACTATCCTGGAATTCTAGCCCCTCATGAAACAGGTGGTCAGAAAAGTCAGAGATGCTTGAAAATGGGAAAATTCACTTTTTGCACCATAGTTTGTAAACGCTATAACTTTTACCAAAACCAATAAATATAGGCTGAATGGGCTTTTTTTTAACAAAAACATGTTTGTCCACATTTTTCATGCTGCATGTATACCGAAATTTTACTTTATTTGAAAAATGTCAGCACAGCAAGTTAAAAAATCATTTTTTTGACAACATTCATGTCTTTGTTGATGAATATAATAAAAAGTAAAAATCGCAGCAGCAATCAAATAGCACCAAAAGAAAGCTTTATTAGTGACAAGAAAAGGATCCAACATTCATTTAGGTGGTAGGTTGTATGAGCGAGCAATAAACCGTGAAAGCTGCAGTGGTCTGAATGGAAAAAAAGGGTCTGGTACTTAAGGGGGGTAAAGCCTACGGTCCTCAAGTGGTTAAAGTTTTAAAAGCTTGCAAAGGAATCTTGTACAGTTAGTCATTAAAGGTATCACCTAAACAACTTTTGTTGTTATGTCTTCGGATTCTCTCCATGACTAATACCGGACCACTCGCAACTGGCTTCACATGCAAGGTCTCTGCTCACAGCCAGTCTGTCTGTGACCTTGTGAACAGCTGTGAGTGAAGAAAGATCAGTTCAAAGCCCAGACGAGCAGCTAAGGCAACAAGTGGGAGAAACATTCCAGCAGTCAAGTCATGCTTGAGAGGAGCCACTGCAAACAGGCACCTGCTCTGATAATGTATTTCCTGTTTGGAAGCCATCTTCATTGTTTACAAAAACAATGAGTAAAACAGTGATTTTATAACCAAGAAATCAGCAGGGAGCGGCAAAAATGTCACAGAGGGGGCTAGGAGAAGACAACAAACAGGCTGGTACGTTTATTTATGTAAGATTTTCACAGTACAGATTCTCTTTAACATAGAATCCATGTTAGCTAGGAACAAAAGAGTATGACAAACACCAAGAACCCTGCCTGCAAAGAGTCAAATATCAAGTAGGATATGTTATTGATTAGTATGCATGCATATTATGTTGATCTTCTTGGCATAGAGTGTTGTTGGTTAGTAAATTGTAACAGCTTTATTTTTACACATATCAGCCTCAAATCATATTTTACTTAATGTTTTTCTAATAGCAGGGAAAGGAAATAAATAGATTAGCACAAAACATTTGTCATTTTTTAATGGTAATGCTGAACTTTAGTCTACTATTATTAACTAGCCGACCCGTGGCGTAGCATACGCCGCATAAGAGGGCAGGAAGGGGGTATTGGGCACAGCGGCGGGGAGGGGGGTTGGACCCCCCCTAACCTGGGTCCTCCATGTGCACTCCCCCTCCTGCTTAAGCACAGTAGCAGCCACCACTATTAGTAAGAGGCAAGGGGCAGGGATGACTCACCTCTTCCGTGTTCCATCGTGCGTTCCACTGTCGTCACTTTCTGCAATGCCGCACACTGTATTGGTGTAATTTGCCTTTTTTAAAACAGAAGGAAATCTGCAATAATTCAGCTATAAGTGAACATTTGTGGTTACCCACAATGCACTGCTACTAATCATGCAAATTACCCCATTTCCCCCTTGGTAATCCAAGCAAGCATTCAGAGCTGCTGGTTTATCACAAGCATATAGCTTTAAGTTTTACACAGTCATATCAAACCCACATGTAGACAGCCTGTTTCAGACTTTTGGTCCTCATCAGTACATGGCAGGGATTGATATGGCTGTATGAGATAGGGCTTGGACCAGTACAACAGAGTAACCAAGCAGCTCAGGGTGACCCAAACCACTCGGAATGTATAGGGGGATAAAAGGGACCAAAAAGACCTCCTACTAAAAAAAGCAAAGCTTGGTGTAATTTGCCTTCCTAAAACAGAAGGAAATGTGCAATAATTCAGCTATAAGTAAACATTAGTGGTTACCCACAATGCACTGCTACTAAACATGCAAATAATTCCTTTTCACCCTTAGTAAGCTAGGCAAGCATCCAGAACCACTGGTGTACAGCAAGGCTATAGCTTTAAATTTTACACAGCCATATCAAACCCACATGTGACAGCCTGTTTCAGACTTTTGGTCCTCATCTGTACATGGCAAGGATTGATATGGCTGTATGAGATAGGGCTTGGACCAGAACAACAGAGTAACCAAGCAGCTCAGGGTGACCCAAACCACTTGGAATGTATAGGGGGATAAAAGGGACCTAAAAGTCCTTCTAATAAAAAAATCAAAGCTTGGTGTAATTTGCCTTCTTAAAACAGAAGAAAATCTGCAATAATTCAGCTATAAGTGAACATTTGCGATTACCCATAATGCACCACTACTAAATATGCAAATTATTCCTGTTCACCCTTGGTAAGTAAAGCAACCCTATAGCTTTAAGTTTTACACAGTCATATCAAACCCACATGTGACAGCCTATTTCAGACGTTTGGTCCTCATCAGTACATAGCAGGGATTGATAAGGCTGTATGAGATAGGGCTTGGACCAGTACAACAGAGTAACCAAGCAGATCAGGGTGACCCAAACTACTAAGAATGTATAGGAGGATAAAAGAGACCAAAAAGCCCTCCTACTAAAAAAAGCAAAGCTTGATGTAATTATCCTTCTTAAAACAGTAGCAAATCTGCAATAATTCAGCTATAAGTGAACATTTGTGGTTACTCACAATGCACTGCTACTGAATATGCAAATTATCCCTCTTTGCCCATGGTTTGATATGACACTACTTCTTCTTCTTGCTTGGACCAGCCCTTTCTTCTTGCTTGGATTGGCCCTGGGGGCAGGGCGCTACTTCTTCTTCTTGCTTGAAGGTTGAGGCACTTACTCTATTATATATATATAGATAGATTAGACTAAAGCTAATGCAGCTCTGTATGGGAATGCTTATTTTTATTTCCTCATTTCCGATCGGAAATCAGTATTTACAAACGGAAATTTGAAAACAGAAATCGCATTTCTACGGAAATACCGCATTACCACAACTCGGTAATTTTAGCCCAATCACAGAACTCGGATGTACTGGACCAATCAGAGAATGCAGAGTCAACTTGGAAGAATTTTGCCAATAAGAGAATGCAAAAAATGACCAAAAAACTCAGAAATCGGAAATCAGCTGAATCAGAAATTGGCATTGGTGGAAAGCAGAAATTTCCGCAGAATCGGAAACCATAATTTCCCTAGCTCTGTATGCATTTACCAACCAACATGTTGTTACACTAAGTATTATAAATGGAGTTTCTCTGTTATACAAAAACAAGGAACGGAAATATAATTAAGTTTAACGTTTCTCCCAACATATGAGATTTTTGAGTTAATTTCCAAAGACATCAGAAAATCACCATGTACTATCGAACCTCTTCCTATTGCTCTCACGTATGGAAGCACCAAATATTAGGTACCATTTTTCCAAAGAGGAAATAACATTCCATAACTGAGCTTTTTAGACCTTTCTTTGAGCCCTGAATACCTATTATGTGATATAGGGAGCACCTTTGCAAGAGCTACAAGTAAGCAAAGAGTGGTCATGTGACAATTGTTTCTATACATAAGGTAAAGAGAAGATTTGTCTAACATTTCAGTGTAAAGATCTATAGTTAGGGATGGTCAATGAGATGGAAATCATTCTAAGTTTATACAGGATTATGCAGATGTTCTATGCAAATTGATGCAGCATGAAAATGGGCCAATCAGATGCCACCATTTCCAGGATTTGATTGTTTTATTTTCAAGCTGCATATGTTTGCTCACAAATATTGCATAATGCTATTCCAGTATGAACTTTGAATGATTTGCAACTTGTTGAACATCCCTACCTATAGGTAGGATGGTGGCCATGAGCACAACAACTTATCTTGGATTAGTCCGTGATTTCCTAGCCAGGTAGAATGTAACTGCTATATACATTTTATTATATAAATTTTCATTCTGGCATTGCATATTTAATTTGGTATTCATTTGACATGTACTCTTTTACGCTCAGAATAGGCAGATTTCTAATTCTATCCATTGTTTAAAGTCACTATTGTATCAACTTCTACCAGCTCTGTTGGACGCTCATTCCTAGAATCAAACACTGCCTAATTTTCCCACCCCCTTACATTCAGTACAATTCCCTTTTAATGTATTTGGCTTCCAGACTCCAGCTAAGCCCTTCAACCTGCCTCCCACTTCCTCATTCTTTCATTTCATGATGTAAAATGTAACAAACCGGTCAAGCGCAGTTTTGCTTGCTTTCTTGCTAACACACAGTCTTGATAATGCTTTCTCAGGCAATTAAGGCAGGTAATTCCTCCATAAACAACCCGTATCTGAATATGGAAATAATTTTAATTAGTTGTAGTCAATATCATTTTATCACTAAAATTTGTTTGAATTTTGTGTAGTTGTGTTTTCAAAAGCCTAATAGGCTGCAAATAAATTATAACTTATTTATAGCTCCAAGTTATCAGTTAAGTAGCATCCCTTCCAGAGCTGAAGCCATTGCGCACTATGATTAACAAGCCAGATACTGCCTCTGACCTTTTTACTATATCACAGTTTAGCATCGTGTTTTCTGCTGCATCTTCTCTCAAGGCCATACCTCATTAACTTTCTTTTTTTGTTTCTTCTTTTAAATACCCTTTCCATCCTGCAGAAATTTCAGAAAACCATGATGACATTAACCCCATGAGACCTAAGCCTTTTACTTCCTTGAAAGCAAAAAGTTTTGAATCAGGATGATGCCATTTATTGGTTAACTTAGAATAAGAGTAAGCTTTCGGCTATTCAGACTCAGAATGGTGTGGAGGCATCATAAATTCAAAGTTCAAACCTAATACCGATGTAAAAAAAAAGGGAATTAGAGTTGAGACATTCAGGAATATGAGCACACAGGTGTTGCATTATAACTATCCCAAAACATAATACAGCGTATGGGTTTATAAGTGTCTGCCATTCACTCTCCTATTAATTAAGGTCTATGCTGCATGCCCTGCCTTTAACCACTTCACCACTGAGGGGTTTTACCCCCTGACCACCAGAGCAATTTTCACCTTTCAGCGCTCCTTCCATTCATTCGTCTATAACTTTATCATTACTTATTGCAATGACATGAACTATATCTTGTTTTTTCCGCCACCAATTAGGCTTTCTTTAGGTGGGACATTGTGCCAAGAATTATTTTATTCTAAATGTGTTTTAATGGGAAAATAGGAAAAAATTTGGGAAAAAATTTATTATTTTTCAGTTTTCGGCCATTATAGTTTTTAAATAATGCATGCTACTGTAATGAAAACCCATGAAATGTATTTGCCCTTTTGTCCCGGTTATAAAACCATTTAAATTATGTCCCTATCACAATGTTTGGCACCAATATTTTATTTGGAAATAAAGGTGCATTTTTTTCAGTTTTGCGTCCATCCCTAATTACAAGCCCATAGTTTATAAAGTAACAGTGTTGTACCCTCCTGACATAAATATTTAAAAAGTTCAGTCCCTAAGGTAACTATTTATGTATTTTTTTTTATTGTACATTTTTTTAATTTTTTTTTAATTACAAAAAAAAAAAAAATTGGGAGTGTGGGAGGTAATGAGTTAATTTTTTGTGTAAAAGTAATTTATGTGTATGTGAAAAATGTTTAGGGTGTAGTTTTACTATTTGGCCACAAGATGGCCACAGTAACTTTTTGTTTAATGCGACCTCCAAGAGTCCTTCCGGACTCTTGGAGGAAATACTAGGAGGCTGGGTAAGTGTTTTTTTTCACAATGATCGCGCTGCTCATCGGAGAGCAGCGGATCATTGCGGGGCTTAGATCAACGAACGGGAATGGATTTTCCCATTCATTGATCTCCAGGCGAGCGGCGGGCGGCGTGTTTATGAGCGGCTGGCGGCGTGTTTACGAGCGGGAGCGCGGGCAGCGGCGGGAGTGCGCAAAGTACGGATTTCTCCGTCCCTGGGGGTTAAAGGATGGAAAAAGGGACGGAGAAATCCGTACGGGCGGGGGTAAAGTGGTTAAACAAATATCTAGTTAAACTTAATATATCTTGTATTGATGATAGTGAAAATAGCCTGACATAAGTGTTTATCATTGTAAAGATCCTTCCTGTAGCATGTCCTGTCAGTTGCAGCAGAGCTGCAACTGAGCAGATTTGATTTCCCTGCTTGCATTTGGTTGCTTAGTTTTGATTGCATTCGCAATAAGTCTTATTGCCATCTGCAATCACTCTGCAGTTCAGAGCAGCTTAGGATATTGTCATAAATCCACCTATGGCTTGCTGCAGTTGAACTGCAGGCAGACAGCTTTGCATTTCTTACCTGCATGTTGTTGCATAACTTGGCATGCATTTGAAATGAGAATCCTTTCCATTCACAGACAGCTTGCAGCCTTCAATCAGCCTAACACAGGATTGAGTGATTACCATTCAGCTGTGTGGGCATTTGCATGTCTTCTCTCATTGGCTGATGTCCATAGAAAAGCCTGCTCCTCCTCTCACACCTTGCCCATCATAGCGTTCAGCTTTGCCTTAGTTGACTGCTGGGTTCCTTGTGTGAAGTTTGAATTGTACACTACACTTTATAGAGAATTTATGTGTGCATCAAACCAAGTAACACCTGACAAAACTAGCTTTGCAAATTCGGCCTAATTGGCTACTCACGAGACATAGCTCATGCAAATACGCATTTGCTTTCGCATGCCAAAGTTTGCAGGGTTAAAACCAATACCGCAAAGCGGTTGCCCTGCGGGAATTAGTTCATGCTACATTAGCACTATCCAGAAGCGCCACGGGGAGGCTTTCCAATGCCCCCATACAACCGGGGTGCCGCGGGGCCCTAAGCTCTCTCACTGCCTGGAAACCACAGCAGCATCCCGGAGGGGGAGGCTGGGAGGTGCAGGCGACCCCCCCAAGCGTGGCCAGCGCCAGGAAGAGACGCCTACACCTGCCTCCCAAAATTTAAAAACAGACTGGGAGGCAGACTGAGCATGACTTGGGAGCGGACACATGAGAAAGGAGTGAAGCATGGGCCACTCCAAGCTTTGGAGCTCAGAGTTGGCTTTCACACAACACCTCCCAGAATAAGCCATCCACCACCCACCTCTAAAGGGGGATAGAAATTAAACACTACACTTTATAGAAAATTTATGTGTGCATCAAACCAAGTGTGACAATCCAGCCCCGCGATCCCTATCGAGATCTGCTCACGTTAGCGTACGCAGGAGACCGGTTGTTGGATCGTCAGAGGGAGAAAGGTTAATGCGACAGAGCGTGCCAATGCCGTCTAATCTGCTCCCATTAGCATACGCAGGAAGTATGGTGAACAGACTGACAATAAGGATTGATCGCGCAGCTGTCGACGATATGTAATGGGACAGCCCCTTACCAATCCCATATTACTAGGCCACTGTTGACATGCAGGTCTCATGCACTAGAGACTGCTAGAGGCAAATTCACTGTGCGTGTAGTAAACGGTTAAGATTGGTTGGAGGTGCCCATACATGTACAATCCCGATTGTATGTACAATCGGTAAACTAAAAAAATATCAATTTCACGCTGGAAATCGGGTAAATACACTGCCACCACTCTTCAATTTGATAGGGCGAAGAGACCCCAACGCTATCATAATACGGTAGCCAGCTCAATCACGTTCGACATGCTATAGTCACCGTTCGGGGAATAGTCACTTCCATCGGCTTAAAGACGGTGAGCGATGTGATGTTGAAGAAAGGTTACTGGGTCCATATATGATGCAATCTCGGTTGTATCCAGTCGAGAAACTAAAGTTATTGATTTTGCACAGGAAATCGGGTACTAGCTAATCCTAGAAGGAAGAAACAGTTATTTACAACCTAGCTAGCAAATCACCAATTTATAAGCAAACAATAAAACAATGTGGTAGTATGACTGACTCTTCAGAGGGCAGATTCATTATAGCAGAACAGGCACAAGACTGAACGATAAAAATCATTTGTTTTATTCTAAAACTGCATACACACACAGCTTACTTTAGAACAGATTAATTTGATAGAAATAGAGTAGAGATGAAAAGAAACAGAATGTCTTAATATACAGTTCAAATACCGTTATTGGTAGTCCATGCGGCAATCGCAAGTCTTTGGAGGAAAGTCCAAGATAGCGGTTTTGCCATGCGGCCAGAGGCCTTGTGAGAAATCCAAAATGGAGATTTTGTGCCAGTGTCCAGCTGGCTGGTCGATTAATGTTACTTCGACGTCTGATTGAAGGTAAAGGACACTATACCTTTGTGTCATGGGAGTTTTGTTCCTCACTGTAGGTGGGAGGAGTTATGACACGTACAAGTCCAGCCTTGTGCAATTTGAATAAGGCAGTGCCTTCTTAGACAGGGAGAGGTTTTGGGCCAATTCATATTTTGCCCGCTCTCGGCATGCCCGTAAGTAATATCAAGAACCCAAATGAATATTCATAATCAGCATACGTGTGTGAATCTGCTAATACCAAACACGAGGAGCAGATATTACTCATAACCCATTTTCTACTTCTCCCCTTTGCAGCCTGGGTTTGGAAGTAGTTAGCTGGCCCAGACTTAATCAGCACCTGCACCAAGTTGAACCTCAGAACTTGTGCACTTTTCAGTGGCCTAGGAACTTCCTATGCCATAAATTATGAGGGAAATATGGAGAACATATGAATATTGGGTATCTCAGGGCCACATGGGGGTCAGCTGGGAGATGGATTATTTTAATCCTTCAGCTGAGGTAATCCTGAGAGACCCCCTGAGGTTGGCTCTTTTCAAGCACGGAACTGAGGAGACACAAAGTCTGGATGCGGACAGTGGAGGTGTGAGATTTCTCTCTTTCTACCGGGTAGGAGGGTCCTGGGCTCTCGCATGCCAAAGTGTGCAGGGTTAAAACCAATACCGCAAAGCGGTTGCCCTGCGGGAATTAGTTCATGCTACCTTAGAAGTTTGAATTGTATTGCATTACCTTGCCTTGCTTGCTTGGATGTTCACTGCACCCATGGGAGTACAGTGAAGCCTTTCCTTTCCTGATAGCTTGGAGACTGCCTTCACCAGGTTGGTGACTGGTAGTATTCCTGCTAGTTCTGTTCCTGTGGACGTAACTATAGCTGTGGTTGCTATTAGTTACATTCCTTTCTGTTTATCTTGTTTGAACCTGTGTGAATGTTTGCTATTACTGGGGCAGAAATTAGATTGGCAAACAATCCTTCTGTCTGTTCCTGCTGGTCCTGTTCCTGTTGACATGACTATAGCAGCGGTTGCTATTAGTTACGCTCCTACTTGTTTGTCTTGTCCATGCCAGTGTGGATGTTTTCTATCGCTGGGGAAGCAATTAGATTGGCAAGCATTCCATCTGTCTGTCTGTTGTCAGTCCTTGTTACTCAGTGTGGTGAACATCAGATGCTCAGTGCTGCGGTCGCACTGAGCAACCATCATGTCTTGTTTATTGTGGTGGTTATTGGAAGCTCAGAGCTGCGGTTGCTCTGAGCAATCTTGCTCCCTTTTTCACAGCTCCTGGTGTGATCTGTGTAAGCTCCTCCACAAGAGCATTCCGCTCTATTACCTAATATTACCCAGCTGCATAGTCTTGCTTGCTCTGGTGGTACTCTGGTTTTTAACAAACAACAACAATGCTGATAAGCATACAGGAAAATACAATATACCCCAAGGTTCCTAAATGGTACAGGAGTGGTGGTAAGTATCGGCACGCATGTATTACATAAGTCATATAGACTGTATACCGTATACAGTCTATATGACTTATATAATATATGCATGGCAGTACTCTGGTCTTCCCGGCCTCAGCCTCTATACCTTGCATGTTAAGACCTAGGTGCAACCGAAGTCAGGAGACATATTCAGTGTCCTGTTAAAGCACATGCTTGTCTATAGGTGAAGACCGTGGGCCGCGCTCAGAGCTACGGCACTAGATTGGGGTATAGTGGCTGAAGGAAAACAGAAGATCTGCCAGGTTTTACAATAATTTAGACTGTGAAACTCTGTGTAAGTAATAAACTGTAGGTGTGCTATAAACCAGCACTTCTGGAGACTTGCTAGAATTTCAAGTGGAAAAAAAATGAATGATTTTCATATTCAACTTACAAGCCTGTAGTGATACGTAACCAGTGTTTTATTTCATTCATAAGAAGGTGAATCTTGTAATTACCTTTTGTTTTAAATAGATAAAACTGTGCTTTGAATAGCTATTTTTTCATAATGTCTATCAACAGGACAGTTCAAATGAAAGCAGATAGCATAGAAGCAAAAGACCAATGGATGCATATATGCATAAATAAGCAGTTTACTGTACTTGCAGGTCCCCATTAAGACAAGGCGGTGGCAAGTAGGGTAGAGATGCCCTACACATATATTTAGTGACCAAGCACCATTGTGCCAGTGGTGAAGTAATGCAAGAAGCGTTCATTTTTGCACACATTATGCAAATGTACATTTACTTATGCATTAAATCAATGCAAAACTTTCCTTATGGCTGTCAATCTTTTTGAATTTGGAGTTATAATGAAGTCAGAAAAAACCTTCATAAAAGGTGTTAATGGAATGAAGGAAATTTGCTGAACCAAACACAATGTCACTGATGTTGTAGTTTGATGGTGCGGCTGACCCTCAGCCTGTGAGCGTCTCCAAGGACAGAAGCTGACATGAATGTTTCTATGACCTCTGTAAAGCACTGTATAATAGGGTGACACTCTGCTAATACAGGAAATAAATAAATCTGTTGTCAAGCAGACATGTCAGTAGTGACAATGATGATCAGAAGGATGATGCTGATGGGTTCCAATGGAGTGCAGGATAATGTAACTGTGGTCTTAGCATAAGGCAGGCTGACAAGCATGGCAAGCTACATGCCTGCATAACTGCAGTGTGACACGCATGTTATCAGTATTACACAGGGGATGATTAATGCGTAGCCTTTTACATTCTTACAAGGAAAAAAACAAACAAAAAACTGCATTTTTTTCTGGACTTGTCAATGAAATGCAAAACAAGGCACCATAAAGTTATGTATTTATTATTTATATATTTATTGTTTTTTATAAAGCGCCAACATATTACGCAGCGCTAGACATTAGTTAAGGTTACAGACAATATTTAGGGGTGACATACAGCAATAAGACAATACAGGAATACATGCAAACCAGATCACGCAGCACAGTATGAGTAGAAGGTAATGCTTAGTCAGTCACTGGATGGGAGCAAGGAGATTAGGCAAATCAAGTTCACTCAAGAGTTCACTAAAATCCATAGGATGGGTGTACGGTAATGGAGGTGCATGAACAGGTAGGATATATAAGGAGGACCCTGCCTGAAGGCTTACAATCTAAAGTTATACATCAAACAAGTGACAGTGCTCCAGGCTGCAAACTGAAATGAAAGCCAACAGAGGCATGCAGAGCCCTACTGGGGCTAAATACATGCCTTGAATGCAATTCAGATGCAAATTATATACTTCCTAATCTAAAAATTTAAATTTTTAGAATTAGCTATTTGCAAAGACGTGCCGAGTATGCACAAAAATTACACAACATGACGGGCCCCCGCAGGGAAGATCTACTGCTAGTCTAACAATAAAAACATAATTTTCCCTAGTGCTGCTTGAAGAAATGTGTATACCATTATGATAAGCAGCACTAGGAAAAATTATGTTTTTATTGTTAGACTAGCAGTAGGTCTTCCCCGTGAGGACCCGTCATGCGCAGAGGCAAAACTACGTGACATGGGAGTGTGGGACTCCCATCAAAAAAAGTTCAAAGGTGTAACTACAAATCATAGGTTGCCCAAACCTAGGCATGTTTGAGCCCACTAGGGTTGAGTGAACCTAGCAACACACAGTTGCCTTTAAAGTGGAATTAAACTCCGAATTTCCTCTCTATCCTAATAGATAAGCCACAGCATGATAACTTTTATGTAAAAAAAATGATTCATTACAACTTATGGAAATCCTGAAAAAAACTGAAGTTTACAATTTGGTTTCACTTCACAGTTAACACTGAAGAGGTTAAGCCTAAGTGTTTACTGTATGTAGTTAGCAGTTAACAGCTAACATTTAACAGCTACTGATTACACATTTTGCTCTGGCTAAACAACCACAGAAAGAGTTTGGGTCATCTTTAACACAGTGCATATAGTGCGTGGATACAGGTAGAGTTGGGCCGAACGGTTCGCCTGCGAACGGTTCCATGCGAACTTCCGTGGTTCGCGTTCGCGTCCCGCAGGCAAACTTTTGTGAAGTTCGGTTCGCCCCATACTGCACCATGAGGGTCAACTTTGACCCTCTACATCACAGTCAGCAGGCCCAGTGTAGCCAATTAGGCTACACTAGCCCCTGGAGCCACTCCCCCCCTACTAAAAGGCAGGCAGCGGCGACCATTACGGTCACTCGTGTGCCTGCATTAGTGAGAGTAGGGCGAGCTGCTGCACACTCTCTCTCATAGGGAAAGATTAGTTAGGCTTAGCTTGTCCCTGGCTGCATACCTGTTCTGTGAACCCACCACTGCATACCTGTACTGTGAACCCACCACTGCATACCTGTTCTGTGAACCCACCACTGCATACCTGTTCTGTGAACCCACCACTGCATACCTGTTCTGTGAACCCACCACTGCATACCTGTTCTGTGAACCCACCACTGCATACCTGTTCTGTGAACCCACCACTGCATACCTGTTCTGTGAACCCACCACTGCATACCTGTTCTGTGAACCCACCACTGCATACCTGTTCTGTGAACCCACCACTGCATACCTGTTCTGTGAACCCACCACTGCATACCTGTACTGTGAACCCACCACTGCATACCTGTTCTGTGAACCCACCACTGCATACCTGTTCTGTGAACCCACCACTGCATACCTGTTCTGTGAACCCACCACTGCATACCTGTTCTGTGAACCCACCACTGCATACCTGTTCTGTGAACCCACCACTGCATACCTGTTCTGTGAACCCATCACTGCATACCTGTTCTGTGAACCCACCACTGCATACCTGTTCAGTGAACCTGCCACTGCATACCTGTACTGTTCAGTGAACCCGCCACTGCATACCTGTTCTGTTCAGTGAACCCGCCACTGTATACCTGTTCTGTTCAGTGAACCCGCCACTGCATACCTGTTCTGTTCAGTGAACCCGCCACTGTATACCTGTTCTGTTCAGTGAACAGTTTGGTGTGTCAGTGTGAAGCAGTACCTTAATTACACTACCTGATTGATGTATACACATGCAAGATGTTTTAAAGCACTTTAGGCCTGTCATTTAGCATTCAATATGATTTCTGCCCTTAAAACGCTGCTTTGCGTCAAATCCAGATTTTTCCCGGGGACTTTTGGCGTGTATCCCACTCCGCCATGCCCCCCTCCAGGTGTTAGACCCCTTGAAACATCTTTTCCAGCACTTTTGTGGCCAGCATAATTTTTTTTTTCAAAGTTCGCATCCCCATTGAAGTCTATTGCGGTTCGCGAACTTTAACGCGAACCGAACCTTTCGCGAAAGTTCGCGAACCCGGTTCGCGAACCTAAAATCGGAGGTTCGGCCCAACTCTAGATACAGGGATGTATAGTTTTCCTCTCTACAACACAGTTGTAAACAGTGTCGGACTGGGAAGTGGTAAAGCTGAGAAAATGCACTTGCTGGCCAAGCAGCAGTAATCAGGAGTTGCTGCTCACAGTGAGGACTTGCTGCAGCTTTCTATTGGGAGTGATAACACAGGGTTACTGCAGCTTGGCCAGCAGGTGCATTTCCTCAGCTCTTCCACATCCCAGTCCAACACTGGTTGTAAAGCATGTGGTAGGCCACTGTAGGACATTGTACCTCCACAACAGGTAGCCACAAATTAAATCTCCTGCAGGATCTTCTGACCAGTGATGTGACTATTAATTCTATACTTTTCAATTAGAGTGTTTGATGGAGATGATATACCACTCAGCACAGCTTACCTGCAAGTTCTGCTCATATGTGATGTTGTCAATGTCCTCAGTCTTCACACTACCCATACCTTACCTTCATAGTCACTGGGTGGAAGTGTAGGAAGATATTAATAGGGCAGTAAACATGTTAGGAAAAATCTAGGCTCCATCTCTGCTTCTGTGTCTTATTGTAAATGCTATGGCTATGCCAGTACAAAACATGAGTCCATGAAAACTGGCTGGATCATTCTTGCATGAGCTTACACTGGGGAAATGGCTCAGATTTTTGTCTTTGAAACCTGTTTATTCATGCCATGGGACGTGATAAATTCAATTTTTCCGTTATACTATCTTAAGAAAATTGCTTTCTATACACGGCACAACAGTGGATATGCTCCAGCATTTAACTAAAATAAAGCAATAGCAATTAGCAAGTAAGGCCTTGCAATTATTGATAGGGTACAAAACACACAAAACAGATAAATTAAAGGTCTTTGCTGTTGTTTGCGGTGTGGTAAATGTGGCGTTTGGTCTGTCAGTGCGAACCGTGCCTAACCCTTACACTACCTAATCGATATGTACATATGGCAGACGTTTTAAAGCAGCACTTTATTCAACAAATGTAGGAATGTAATGT
Source organism: Hyperolius riggenbachi (assembly GCF_040937935.1). Taxonomy (NCBI): domain Eukaryota; kingdom Metazoa; phylum Chordata; class Amphibia; order Anura; family Hyperoliidae; genus Hyperolius; species Hyperolius riggenbachi. Next base: position 286,779,369 of record NC_090647.1, read on the forward strand.
GATTTCTGCCTTTTAGAGATGAGAACATGACTCTGTGTTAACTACGTCATTTTATTTAACTTTTGCCATGGATCCCCCACCGGTATGCCACTGTCCAGGTGTTAGACACCTTGGTTTTAGAATTCACCTGTCCATTAAAGTCTATGGTGGTTCACAGGGTTTGCGAATGTTTGCGTCAAGTTCGAGTTCGCGGACCGAAAATTCAATGTCTCTACTGAAGGGGTTAGTGTAAGTAGGGAAGGGTTAGTGTGATATGTAGGTTAAAAAAGTTACTAGACTAGTAGAATAGCAGTAACATTACCTGTACTCTAACTATTAGCATTATATCCAGCACCCAAATCATAGGGCATGTCTTTTAAATGTATGCCCATCAGAATCCATACAGATTTTGTCAGGCCAAGGCAAAATACACTTAAGGGTCTCTTGCAGGTCTTTCTGCTAGACAAAATTCTGAGTCTACCCCTCTGAGCCTGGTACTGGAGTTCTACCTGTACCCTTGATGGCAGCCCTACATCTGTAGGCATTTATGAAATAAATAGCAGTGCCTTTAATACTCCAATATGTCTAACCAAAGAGATTCAGTCACAACTACAGAAAGCTGAAAGACTTTAGTTTACAATATAATATACCCATATTATCTGTTTATTATGCCTTCTTAGATTAATTCCAGCTGACATAAAGAGAGAGAAAGTGCAGACAAATAACTGGTTTAATTGACCTTTACAGAGTTCTAATTAACAGAAGTCCATTAGTGTAAATTTGCAGTGTTTCTGCCCTCTCCTCCTTTTCCTTAGCATTGCTATCTCTCTCTCTTCTTCAGAGCTTAACCAGCCATTTCCAGCAATCCCAGCCAGGGCAATATGTGTCTCTGGAGACCACTTTCTCTTAACTGGTATCATTTTGATTTATAAACAATGCCAGAGCTGTAATTGAAAGCCTAAAGTCTGGGACGCTGATTTACGCTGAGCAGAGAAATCAAACTCTCCTCTTCAGATGTGAAATTTGAAAGGAAAGCAGCCAGCAGATAATGCAGACTGCTGCATGCTGTATTGTAAACATTAACTCCACTATAAAGTGCACATCGTAAACCTAGGATTAGGTTGGACAGCAGGAAAATGCTAACTATTTACTAGGGCATTTTTGAGGAAACTGCACTTAGATTTCCTAACAAAGCCTGCCCTAAAGATTATAAACATGGTGTTGAAACGCTTACCTTTGCAATTATGTATGAATATTGCCACTATTATGGGTCATGTACAACATAAAAAGTTGGGATTAAGAGAGACTTGTCTTAAAGGGAAGGCTCAGAACTACTGAGCCTGCGCAGTACAGCCCTGGAGGACGTCCGATGACGTCAGCGCACACCAGTGAGATGCAGATTGGAGCGCAGAAGAAGCCCGACCTGACCGCCGGCCTGGCCAGGTCGGGCGCGCCACCGGAGACCACCGGGAGCCTGCGGAGCGGCACCGAGGGCACCTCCTGCCTGCCACGGGCTGGAGGAAGCCCCAGGTAAGTGGATGTGGATTTTTATTTTTTTTTATCGTCCCTGAACCTTCCCTTTAAAGTGGGATGAAACACTATATTAACTGAAAAAAAATTAAAGAAAATACAGTAAGAAATTTCTTATTTAGCTTCCTATCCTGATATTTTTAATGTTCGGATTTAGGAGACAAATTATATGAACAAAATGAAAATAACATTTCTGCTGGTTTCCAACGTTACTGTTTCTCTGTGGTGCCAAAAGTGAAATTACTTCTGCTCCCCCCCCCCTTTTTTTTTACCCCAGTTCAGTGTTAATTTTCCCTCCCTACTGCCACAGCTTACTGTCCCTCCCACAGCAAACATTACCTAGAAAACAGGCTTACATTACTGTGTAAACTCTTTAGAGGGGGGTTTGGGATTCAATTACCTTTGGGTCACAGTGTCCTTTTCTTATCCAACATATTATTATTTATTGGATTTGTATAGCAGCAATATATTACACATTGCTGGACAATAAATATGGTTGCAGACAATGATAATAGGGGTAATAGACAACATGGGTCATTCAAAGCAATTAGCAGTAGTATACACAAAGCCAGACCATGCACTGAAGTAGTATTCTGAGTAAATCAATTTCACGTAACTCTGTAGGCAGGAAGCATGATCAAGTAGGCTACAAAAGGAAGGAGGGCTCTGCCAAAGACTTACAATCTAAAGGTATGGGATGTTGATACAATAGGAGGAGGCTGCATCAAGAGGTTCTCGGCAAAAAAAGAGAAAGGTCATCAGCGTGTTGGGGTAGGCCTTCTTGAAGAAAAAGATCTTATATTCAATTCTAGACTTTTAATATCACACATGGAAATCAACCCAGTGGTATGGTCAGACCACCACAACATCCACTTCTCTCTGGCAGCAGCAGCAGCAGCAGCAGCAATAAAACAAAGAGGGACATAACTTATTTATTTCAGTATAAAATACTGTTCTTTTAAAAAATGTTTAACCCCAGTACATTTGGAATATCCTCAACTTTGATGGATTGACAAATCATTGCTCAGACCTTGACACCATGATCCTGAAATATAACCCCGCTATGTCATCTGCTTTTGACTTAATTGCTCCAGAATGCATTTAACGGTCTACACCACTTCCCCATGTGAGGTAGTTTGATAGCTCATTAAAGGAACTAAAGAAAGGAGTGTGCAGACTTGAAAGAAAATGGTGCAAATCTCAGACCTTAAAGTGACCCTTAAGTAAAAAAAAAAAAAAAAAAGTTGCCCATTTACTTACCTGAGGATTTTCCAGGCCTCTGAAGTCCTCCCGTTCCCCTGTCGTGATTTCTTGCTCAGCCATTCCTCTGCTGTACCCTTCCCTAATCCCTCCGACTTGCGAGTCACCCGGCCACTGCACATGTGTCCTCTATCACGATCCCGCAGCTGTGAGCGGTTCTGCGCATGTGTGGTAGCAATTTTTGCTTACTGCACAAGTGCAGAGTGCTCCCAGTGACAGGAGAGCAGAGGGAGACACCGAAAGGAATGGCAGAGTGCGGGATGACAACAAATGACCAGGAAGACTTCAGGGGACAGTAAGAAACCCCAGGTAAGTAAATGGGCATTTTTTTCAATGTAGGTTTCCTTTAAAAGACAAACACACCCTGGTCTCTCACCTGGAAAGCTACCAAAAAGCTACGAAGGAAAAACCCTTTAAGCTACCACAGGAGATGATTATGAAGCCGCTAGTAGAATATCAGTAACATTACCATTATTCTGCTGTTGGGCGCTGGGTAGTAGCAATAATAGAATATCAATATTCTTCTAGGGTTTTGATATATCCTGAGCCTCCAGTACCTAAATTATGCTTTAGGAACCGTTATATTTTGTAAACTATGCTAAAGAACCTTGGAGGTGCCTAAATTATCCACTTCAAGGTACAACACCATTTTATACACCATCAACTGCATGCTGCTGTACAGCTCATAGCAGTTCTCCAAATTAAATGTCTTCTATTTTATGAAGGGTTAAAGCCTCCCTTAGTAGAAACATTTTCCTGAAATGCGCAGCAATGTGCTTTGAGGCACCTGATGGATTAGGATTGGCTGACACCACCTATCTTACGTTATATTATGAGTTTTATGACTAAAGTATCTTTAGTCCAGATTTGAGCTAAATATTGTTACGTGTAGATTTATATATGGTTTTGACTGCACTTTTGATATGTTTTGCACTAAAAAAGACTTAATTTAGGAGGGTGAAACATGTTGGATTTGTGGGTTTTATTCATCGTGTGAATATAGGTTTTTTTAATGGTACAGTCATAAGTGGAAGACAAGACAAGTAAATTGGGCGCAGGCTTTAACACGGCAAGTGTATAATTTCCAGCATCTGTAGCATGTCAAGTGTGTAAACTGGGTGCTGGGCACCAGAGTTGCAGGTATCATGCAGTGGGGATGATAATCTGCTATTGTGTAACCAAACTCCAATTATTATAGGGAGAGGGTAAACATCAGCTCCAAAGATCAGCTTCTGTATTGCCAAACTCAGGATTGCTGTGGCATACGTATAGACAGCCCACTGGAAATCTGGGCTGTAATAGCCAGCACGTTCACAGAAGTTGGTCAGTAGGGTTGGCTTATGTAAGCGAAAGAAAATGAATGCTCTTGTTCAGTTCTTTCAACATAAATATGGAATTACAATTGGTATGTTGATTGTAAAACAGAAATGCATATTCATCAGTGATGCATTGTGGGACACCTCATATACTCACTCCAACATGAATAATCACAAATACCTTCTGTTTTAAGAAGGCAAATTTCTGTTTGCGTAGCATTTTAGTAAGACTTATTTTGGTCAGTTTTAGCCTCTTACACAATTCTAAGAGAGTTTGCTGGGCAATCTGCAACTCTGTGTTGATTGTACTAAGGTTGGTAGGTCGATTGTTCTAAGAAATAGGTATTTCAGCAGCATATAATACAGTATTGTATAGAAGAACAATTACCTAATATTCCAACATGTATTTAAATCCTCAAAAAAAGTTTAACAATAGACACATGAATTATCTATCATCAGTAGCACAATTCAGAACAATAGAAACATTTGCAAAACAACGTTTTCAGAATTCTTGACCCAATGCGAGTTTCACAAGTCAAATGCTTTGCTTTTTTAGAGGTTTGCCAAACAATTTGCTAAAATAGAATGCATATTATCACATTATCGTAAAAGCTATGACAACAGAATCCCCAAAAAAGGAAGGTATTAGGAGTGTTGATGCAGGGTGTCTGTGCAGTGTAAAATATGCTGGCAATTACGCAGCAGGTTGTTTCAGTGCACAGCGCTCAGCACCGAGCGTTGAAACTAGGCACCCTATGGCAGCAATGTAATGCTGCACGGGCCGCGTAAGGGTGATTCGGGGCTCCGATGGTTGCCAGACCTTGTATTTCATCTCCCTCCGAGTTGCGACAACTCAGATGGGGAATAGTATTTAACGCCACTAGGGAGTTTTGTAGCAGCAGGGAGAGCCATCATTTGTCTCTCTCTGCACTCAACTCACCGGCGACACGTACATATGTAGACGGCAGTCATCCCATATCCAGTGGTTGGGTGAATGGCAGGATCGATTGTTTTTGCCATTTTCATAGGTCAACTTCACAGTCTTTCTTTTTTTCTAAATTACTAATATCATGGTCACTGCAAATACATAACCATTTACATATATTCAAATTCAGCAAGCATCCTGTTTTACAGTTTTCTTTGATATGTGGGTGTATAATCAACAAGCAGTTGTGGACACTCACGTGGCATTCTCTACAAGAGTTGGTGGTCCCAGAGAGTGTTACACATCAAGAAGAAACATAAGAATATGGCATAAGTGGATACCATTGTACTTATGCTTCCAACCAAAGATTGTAGTACCTTGGTATAAATAAGTGTTTATCTGAAACAACTATTTTATATTCAGAATTATATATTCCAAACATGTTTTATTTCCTGTGAATATATGAATCTGCACCCGTTCTTTGTACATCTTCCATTGATGTGCCTGCTTATATAATGCTGCCTTCGTCTTCAAAGCAGATATATTGAAGTCTTTCAGCTGTATTTAATATGTTGCATTGTGTAGAATGTTAACCGATGACTGCTTCTGGATTATTTTTGGCCTTACATGCTTCTAGCACATTGAAAATGTGCTCCGTACAGAGAGGTGAGCATGTTCAGCTTTGCAGACACAAAGGGAGAATATGTTATTTTTGCTAAAATAGGAAATGTAAATTGCCAAGGAAGGGTTGTGGTAATCTTACATGTAGGTCAAATTGACCAAGAGCAAACCAACTGCTGCTAGGTATTAACTGTACAGCTTAGTGAGCCCACGATTCATAATTCTGTTAATTTAATGGCAGTTTGAAACTGAAAATAAACAAATAACTTCTAATGAAGTAAGAGTTTCCACATTTAAAACAAATGCTAAGTCACAGGCAGAACCTGTAAGATCTGCCATGAATTGCAACGATGCCAGATATGATAGTAAAGGACCACTATCGTGAAAAATTGGGTACTTGTGTATTATCCCGTCTAGCCGGACAGCTCGTCCGTTAGACAGGCTTAAAAAGTGTGCACTCTGTTTCTTTAGCAGCTGATTCGTCACAAATCAGCTACTCTGTTCTGCACAGCTTTTCTCGCTGCACAGTGTACCATCCATTAGACACAAGTAATGAAAATGTCCATCCACCGCTCCTCGCCGTTCGGGTTCCCCTGCTTTTTTTGCCTGTCACCGCCTCACCGTGCTAACAGAAAATCAGCTCAGTGAGCTGATGTGTTAGATGTCCCGCCCCCTCTCCTCGTCCCCCCGAGTTTTCAAACATCCCCCCGCAGAGCAGAGTAGCAAAGTAGTCGTTACCAGCAGCATGTCCGTCCCCCTCCTGCACATACATGCTCTATTAGCAGAGTGTACGGCGGAAGCTTTCACTCGCCGTTCGGGTTCCCCTGCTTGCCTGTCACCGGCTCACATCTATGACGCTATGCAGTGGCGGGGCATCATAGATATGAGCCGGTGACCGGCAAGCAGGGGAACCCTAACGGCGAGGAGCAGTGAGTGAAAGCTTCCGCCGTACACTCTGCTAAATGGAGCCTGTATGTGCAGAAAAAGGGAAGGACACGCTACGCTACGGGTAACGATTACTTTGCTAATCTGCTCTGCCGGGGGATGTTTGAAAACTCGGGGGGGGGGGGGGAACGAGGAGAGGGGGTGGGACATCTGAGATTCTGTTAGCACGGTGAGCCGGTGACAGGCAAAAAAAAGCAGGGGAACCCGAACGGCAAGGAGCGGTGGATGGATATTTTCATCACTTGTGTGTAATGGATGTTCTGCACAGCTTTTCTCGCTGCACAGTGTACCAGAGTAGCTGATTTGTGACGAATCAGCTGCTAAAGAAACAGAGTGCACACTTTTTAAGCCTGTCTAACGGACGAGCTGTCCGGCTAGACGGGATAATACACAAGTACCAAAAATTGTAAAATTCAAAATACATGTAGACATATACAAATACGAAGTATGTTTCTTCCAGAGCAAATTGAGCCATAAATTACTTTTCTCCTATGTTGCTGTCACTTACAGTAGGTAGTAGAAATATGACAGAACTGATGGTTTTGGACTAGTCCATCTCTTCATGGGGGATTCTCAGCAAGGTTTTTATTCTTTTCTAAAGACATTCCCTGAAAAGAATTTATATAATGATGCTGGCCAGCCTCCTTGCTCGCTGCACACTTTTTTGGCAGAGCAACTGCCATTCACTACATGCTTTTGAAAATAAAGAAAACCCTGAGAATCCCACGGGAGGAGATGGGCTAATCCAAAATCTGTCGGTTCTGTCAGATTTTTACTACCTACTGTAAGTGACCGCAACATAGGAGAGAGGTAATTTATAGCTCATTTGACTCTGGAAGAAACATACTTCTTATTTGTATGTGTTTACATGTATTTTACATTTTACGATTTTTGCAATAGTGGTCCTTTAATATTTTGAAAAAAGGTCATGCTAACTTCCCAAAGCTCTACTGGGGGTTAATATACTTGGCAGCAGGAAAATCATAGCCTGCTTTTCAGTGTTGTTCTCATCTGCTGCTGTCTCTGTATTATTTCTATCTATGTAACTTGTGTACTCATATAGAAGCCCCATACCCATGAGTTATTTCTAAAGAAAGATGTTGCTAGGCTATCAGAAGACCTTGGCCCTACTCATTCTTGCTCTGGGCTTGCACAATACATGGTATAGAGCTACAAATAACAACTATAGAATGTGTGTAGTGCTAGTAATACATATCTTCAACAAGAATAACAATTACATTATTATTATTATTATTATTATTATTATTATTATTATTATTATTATTATTATTATTTATGTATATTGTACTGTCACCCTTGCTGCTCTTTACACAGTACACAGAATAGTTCTTGGCATGATTTGTCTTTCTGAGGAGCTCACAATCTAGTGTTTCTGCCAAAATCATAGTGTAATATTCCTATCATAGACTAGAGACAAACTGAGAAGTCAAATAACCAACACCTATATTTTCAGGATGTGGAAAGAAACCAAAGTGTCAGAGGAAACGTAACATAAACATGTAGAAAAAAATCGTAGTATACTAATTATAATAAATTATGTTTTTTATGTTGTAACATGGAATTACCCTAATTTTCATAGATTATGACAGCTTTAGATTGTAAGCTCGTAAGGGCAGGGTCCTCCTCCTAATGTTTACTGTTTTTGTCGCAATATTTGTGCTGCTTGAGACTCTGCAGTAAATTTTTTGGTTGTATCTATGTTCCCCTTGTCGTCTTATTGTGCTTTGTAAAGCGCTGCGGAATATGTTGGCGCTATATAAATAAAAGATAATAATAATATTTTTCAGTCAAGAAGTCATGGTACTTTACAGACAGCCTTTTCTTTGACCATGTCTTTACCCACATGTTGCAGCGGTAGCTCCCCCATTTGAATCCCCCACCGCGGGGGACTTCAGAAGTCTTCCATAGCTGAGTCCTTCCGAAGAGTTGCGGCTCTGTAATGCCCCTGTGTGAGGGCGTGAGAGAGCATGCTTGTGCAGGCGCAGTACAGAGCCGTCCGTTTTCAGGAGCATTCAGGCTCCAAAAGACTTTCAAAGCCTCCTTCAGTGGCAGAAAGAGCAGTATTTGACCAACGGCTACCGGGAGCTAGCGCTGGAATGCAGAGACCGGGAGAGTAGAGGGAAGGCTGTACAGGACCCAGAGCCTCCCCCTTCCTTAGGTAAATATATGGCTGTTTTTCCTAGGTTCCCATTCACTTTAACTAATATTATCACAAAAACACAAATTATGTGATCTCTTGATTCAGAATAATAATAATAAATACATATTTAAGTTTCAACTGGGTGTTGTTTTGGTACATAAAATCTTAGGCACATAAGAAAAAAAAATCAGCAAGGGCAATATACAGACCTTAAGAAGATGGTACTTTTGCATGAATTAAGGCACCTATTGCCATAATCAATATTAATTATTATACATTTACACAGATTGTTTTCATCAGCACTTTACAAAGTCCAGCAAGCAATTCATATAAATCACTTTCCCATCAGTGGTATTCACAATATATTGTAGATACCAGAGTCTATGAATAATTTTGGGTGGGAAGTCAGTTAACCTCGAAGTATATTATTGAGTTTTGGGAAGAGACCGAAGCACTCGGAGCAGGGAAAAATGGCACGTGGCACACCGGTTAATTTGGGTGCTGTCATAGGCCCTATATTATTAGTGGCCATAGCGGCTTCCAGAAATTCCTACAGTAAATACCGTGAGGCTCTAATATAGCCGAATGTCAAAGTCAGGGGAGTGGTGTGGGTCATGAAAGGAGTAGTTTGCGTGCCCAGGAGCCACTCGGCATTAGAGCGCTGGACTGCAACTACTTGTTTATGTGGATCTGCTTGTGGGGGTAAAGTGAATGATAGAATATCAGGAGAAATACCAGTATTCTAATATCTGGAATGAGGGATAGTAGAATGTCAGTAAAATTACCGATACTCTATGCATTGTTATTAACTCGCGACTTTTTTTTACAAGTGTCTTTTCTTAAGTGTATCCAAGTACTCAGTGGAATCTCACACAAAGATAGGAAAACATAAAAAAATCACTGAAAAAAATGTCCCGGCCTAATCTTTTAACTATAGCATTTTAAAGGGAACCTTAACTGAGAGGGATATGGATGTTTCTTTTTAAACAATACCAGTTGCCTGTCTGTCCTGCTGATCTCTTTGGCGGCACTTGTGGTTGAATCACTCACCTGAAACAAGCATGCAGCTAATCCAAGCTAACTTCAGTCAGAGTAGAGGTGGCCCAAACCTCCGATTTTCAGTTCGCGAACCGCGAAAGGTTCGGACCGCGCAAAGTTTCGCGACACGCAATAGACTTCAATGGGGAGGCGAACTTTGAAAATTAGAAACACTTATGCTGGCCACAAAAGTGCTGGAAAAGGAGTTTCAAGGGGTCTAACACCTGGAGGGGGGCATGGCAGAGTGGGATAGACGCCAAAAGTCCCAGGGAAAAATCTGGATTTGACGCAAAGCAGCGTTTTAAGGGCAGACATCACATTGAATGCTAAATTGCAGGCCTAAAGTGCTTTAAAACATCGTGCATGTGTGTACATCAATCAGGGAGTGTAATTAGTGTACTGCTACACACTGACACACCAAACTCATTGTGTAATGCACCGTAAACATAGGTTTGCGTAGTGACGGCCGTGCTGGACTGGTGCTCACCATGGCGAGAGTGCAGGCCATGGCGGTTTTCAAGCCCATATGGTCGGGCTGAGGTAGCTGAATGACAGAACAACAGTGGCTGAGTGTCCAGCTGATCGAATTTGGTCTGTCCACAGTGAAGCATCGACCTTATTATCTTCTTGTATGTAGGTAGGCATAGGTAGGTGCCCCAGTATAGGTAGGTAGGCATAGGTAGGTGTCCCAGTATAGGTAGATAGGCATAGGTAGGTGCCCCAGTAGTTAGCTAGGCATAGGTAGGAGTCCCAGTATAGGTAGGTAGGAATAGGTAGGTGTCCCAGTATAGGTAGATAGGCATAGGTAGGTGCCCCAGTAGTTAGATAGGCATAGATAGGAGTCCCAGTATAGGTAGGTAGACATAGGTAGGTGTCCCAGTATAGGTAGATAGGCATAGGTAGGTGCCCCAGTAGTTAGCTAGGCATAGGTAGGAGTCCCAGTATAGGTAGGTAGGCATAGGTAGGTGTCCCAGTATTGGTAGATAGGCATAGGTAGGTGTCCCAGTAGTTAGCTAGGCATAGGTAGGAGTCCCAGTATAGGTAGGTAGGCATAGGTAGGTGTCCCAGTATAGGTAGATAGGGATAGGTAGGTGCCCCAGTAGTTAGCTAGGCATAGGTAGGAGACCCAGTATAGGTAGGTAGGCATAGGTAGGTGCCCCAGTAGTTAGCTAGGCATAGGTAGGAGACCCAGTATAGGTAGGTAGGCAAAGGCAGGTGCCCTAGTATAGGTAGGTAGGCATAGGTAGGTGTCCCCATATAGGTAAGCAGGTGCCCCAGTAGTTAGGAAGGCATAGGTAGGTGTCCCAGTATAGATAACTAGGCAGGGCCTGGCTGGCACAGTAATAGCAATTACCAAGGTCCAGCTGCAACAGATAGGGCTGTATAATGCAGTGTCAGTGGGCAACACAAAATAGAAAAAAAAAACACATCAGGAGAACATTAGCTCTCAAAAGAGCTGTTGAGGGATGCTATTTTAGCAATTACAATCAGCCAGGAGCAAGCTAACAAGCCTACAAGAGCCTACAAGGGGGGGGGGGAGTGGCTCCAGGAGAGAGTGTAGCCTGATTGTAGAGGGTCAAAGTTGACCCTAATGGTGCACTATGGGGGCGAACCGAACTTCCGGAAAAGTTCGCCTTACATGGCAAACGCGAACCGCCGGAAGTTCGCCTGGAACCGTTCGCCGGCGAACCATTCGGTCCATCTCTAAGTCAGAGCACCTGATCTGCATGCTTGTTGAGGGGCTATGGCTAAAAGTATTAGAGACACAGGATCAGCAGGAGAGTCAGGCAACTGGTATTGTTTCAAAAGGAAAAATCCATATCCTTCTCAGTTTAGGTTCCCTTTAAGTTAAGATTAGTAACCATTTAGCCACCACAATGCCCATTGCCCTGTCCATCTACTTACAGCAAGATCCTGTGCAAATTGTATTGCAAAGCTTACTTGGTTTCCACCTGATGATAAGCGACACTGAAACTGTTTAGCTCTGCCAACTCTTACCTCCTCTCCCTAGGCATAAAAGGTATGCTCAGCTGAACTAAACACTCATATTTATGAGCACACGGTTAGAGCAGATGCACTAATGTCATCTTTCTTAGGCAATTTTAAAATAATTGTAATGCTATAGTCTCTATATCATTATTTTACTGTAAGTGTACTGTGACAAAATGCACAATCGAGACTAGAGTATGAATTACTTATCTGCTTCGCTTGGTTAGTCAACTAGAATTATGATTGATTTGTGTTACTTCCCATTGGAAGACTACATTGGAGGGTGAAAACTCATGTTTTTTAATTGTTTGAAGAGGGACTTTAAAGTGTAGCTCCACCTGCCATAAGAAAACAACAACAACAATCTTTACCCTATACCAAATCATTACTATTCACTACAAGTAATTGAATGACAGGGCCATACCTGTAACTGTTGTGAAGCTGCTGTCCACTGTGAATACAATCATGATCTTCCTGGCAGACAGTGCATGATGGAGGGAGGACTTGGCTGTTACAGCCCCTGACCTGCCCCATCATTCTGTCTATATCATTGGCAGATGTAGCTATTGCAAGGGTGACATACCTGGGGTGGTCTAGTGTGATCACTGGGCATTCTGGGATGCATTTTGAGTGATTGTGTTAAAAGACAATCTGCCTTATAGGTGAGAGGTGCCCAGGGAACAGAGATGAGGATGAGCATCAATTTCCAAGAGACAGGTGTCACATTGCCCTCAATTGAAGTTCCCTGTAGATGGGTATTTTAGAAGTATTGGTAACTAGGGTGAAAATAATCTTGGAACTGGTTTTAAAATGACTGGTACAGTAATGACATACAATCTGTTACACATTGTAAATGTTTGTACTAGAGTGGAATTATTTTTGTCTGAGGCTTTTTTTTTTTCCCATAAATCATAACAGAACATAAAAAGTGCTCTTACAATTATATTGGCAATAGCAGTACGTTGGCAGCCATTGATGAACATGTAGAGAGACAAGTACTACTCAACCCCTTAATTAAGGAAACCTGTGCTGGATAGCATGGAGCAGATGAAATGGTACTTCCAGTTTAGCATATAGAAAAAAGTCAGCTTCAACATACAAATGCTTGAGAGCAATGCTTTATTGAACACTCCAATTCAAGATACAGACATATGGATAAGAAGTACACTGTGCTGCGCTTCTTATTAATGTGTCTGTGTCTTGAATTGGATTGTTCAGTAAAGCATTGCTCTTAAGGATTCAGATGTTGACTTTTTCCTATATTGATGAAGGTGTGCGTGGTGTATGATGTCTGGTTATATAATAGGGAAACATGCACACTTGCATGCTTTTTCTCTATTAAGGTCAGTGGAGTTATGAATGGGTGCAGTAGCAGAAGACTACAGCTAAAAAAGTGTAATAGCTCACCCTTTTTCCTATCTGCTGTTGCGTACCTTTCACATGTCTTAGGTAACTGTGACCATACTAAAGAGAGAGATCAAAATGTACAATATCTGGCCTTAGGAAATCCCCCTCCATGTTATAATAGAATGTTGAAATTCTTGGAACATACAAACCTATGTTATTTAATACAATAGTAGGAAAAATACCTCCGTAGCCCTGTACCAAAATTATGCCACATGCCTGATTCATATATCGTATACAAAACATGGTAATTGTTGTAAACATTAGTTGTGCTGTTATTATAGGAAACTTTTCTAGGTTGTCAAAATATTAAAGTATGGGTTCACATCTGCTCCACTATTTGTGAGCGCTTCCCCCACACTCACCCCGATCAGCAACCCCTATAAAAGATTAAGGACTACATGAAGAAAAATAAACTGCCCTAGTCAAGGTGTATCATCCATCTAGAACAGTGGTGTCAAATTCAATCACACAATGGTCAAATATCTAAAACACAGTCTTAGCTGTAGGCCAATCTATGTAGGGAGTGTAAGTAGCAGTAAAATTGCCACTTTCTGCGCATGGCGACTTTACCAATATTTAGTAAATATGGCATAAAAACACGTTACAAATCCTATGTAAAAAAGCTGTACAATTCTTTATTAGAAAATGCAAATTTCTCCTTAAATAACTCAAAATAAAGTAAGGATTCCAGTTCAGTTATATGTCCCAAAAAACATATTCCTACATCTTCTAAAAGCTTACAACTCTTAGCTGAAGCTGAACTGAGTTAAATTAGCATTACCCCATAGTGATATGAAATACTGTAGGTTTTTTATTATTTTTATTTTTACTTATTTAGTCAACTTGAGTCAACACTACTTCAAATGTACTTTATATACATCTATTACAGAAAACACCATGTAACTTCCCCTACTCTTTAATGTTCTAAACATTGACTTTAATCCCTAGTATTTGCAATGTACAGCAATTCTTCAAATGCTAACAAATAAAATATCCTTCTGAGTTTTCCTTTCTAATTTTCCTCATGTTAGATCTAGTGAGATAAGATCAAACAGACACGTGCCAAGCTCTGTAATAAGCATCTCAACAGTAACTTCAAAGTATTGCTTTGTTTGATAAACTTGGCAGAGGCTTCTTTCAATGGTATTACCACAGTTGTCCGGTCTGCAGGATTGTGATAACAATTGTAGTTTGTTGTTTACAGTGGTCTTATTGCTGGAACTCTCCCGGCAGTGAAGAGCCCGCCAGCAGGCAAAGAATTCTTGGTTAGAAGTGTACTAGAGATGTCAGTGCAGAGCTCGGTATTGCAGGCACTTTTGATGAGAAAGTGTTGCAATCATTAGTGTTTAAATGCCACTCTAAAAGGGCTGGGGGGTTAATCAGCTGAAGATTATCGAGAGACTGGTGGAGAGAGACGAAAGAAACCTGGTTTTTAAAATGAACAACTCTTCATTATTGCCATGCCACTTCAGCAATGTCTGAAACGTAATCATTTATGAGTGATCAACTCATTAGAGCTTTTGTTTTTGTTTGTATGGATAGCTGACTTTTTATTTTTAACTTGAGGGAAATCAGCAGAAAACATGATTTTGAAAGGGAAGTGAAATAGCTTCATCATTTCATTCATACACTGTCGGCGCTTCCAGTCCATATGTTGTGGCTATTGTTCCTTGCAGCATGAATTGTTACACTATGTATTGTCAGGAGATTTCTTTCACTTTTGGGGGCCCCAAGCAGACGTTCCTATGTCAAAGGATCCTAGAAGACGTTAAATACAAACAGTATCCTATTATGGTCCTCTGAAAAGCTCTTCAGAGTGGGGAGTCAGAGGTGGCATTGGAGTATGAGGATTCATATATTGTTTTGTCACATACTGGAATGTTTGCTATAAAGGGTATTTAATTAGCAAATGAATCAAAAACTATGATGGGAAACTGTGGCTGCAATAAAGACAAGGATGTCTGAATATTACAAAGTGCCTTGGGATCTTTTGAAGGAGACAAGTATGGCTCAGCTGGATTTTATGGCTCATTCTGACTAGTGTTTTACCTTTACTTAAAAGGAAGCCAATCAATTCTCACTTCCATATAGTGTGTCTCCTTCCTAATGTTTGACCTTTCATGTCCAAACAGACATAAATTTGGTATCTATAAAATGATTTTCTTCTAAAGTCAGTTGGAAGTTCAATGCATGTGAACATTTGTGTTACATCATTATTAGCAGTGATGAGCGAAAATGGCAACATTCTTTTCGCATTCATTTTTCGCGAAAATAATGTTACATTTGATTTTCTATCGAAAAATGCCATTAAAATTAAGGTTTGTTATTTTTTGTGAATTTTGACAGTAAAAATATATAGATTTCTTGTGGCAAATGTTTTTGCAGTATAAATATCAATTATTAATAAATAATTAATATTAATATAATATCGCTTTCCGCATTTTCACAGTAAAATACTGATTTTTGTGAACATTTTCTCAAAATCAAAAATAGCATTTTCAATGTGAAAATGACTTTGGTGAAAAATCTGCAAGCAACAATGATTAATACTATTATCACAGAACAACATACAGTAATCCACACAAAAGAGCTAGCCTAAACTAGATATCATTTTGTATCCTAAAGACCTTCCATTAGGCTACATTCACAGTGGTGCATAGCAGTGTGGCATAATGGCTGCTTTGTAACATGGCTTTTTGCACTGTAATGCACTACCTATGCAATGTTCACAGTGCTGTGGGTATGTTTTGGTGTAACAGTGTGCGGCATCAGACACTAGAAGAGCATTGCTAATGTGATGCGGCTATATTTTTATGGTACTGTTCACATTGGCACATTAGCAGTGTAGTGCAATGGTGCAACTTTTGCATAAACAGGACCTTTTTGCATCTCATTGATCATCTTTAGTCCCCTTAGAACGGGGAAAATACCAAAGACAGAGAATAAGTACAACAGCTAGTAGAAGGGAGCAAGCAGGTTCTCTTTCCACATTCCTCTCCTTTTACATTTCCTTAATGTTTCATTTTCTGCAGTTGTAGAATCTTGTGTTTGTGAAGTACATTTATTCAGCTCAGCTCTCTCATCTATGATTCAGGAGGCCCAGGGCTTGAGGGGGTGTCTGTGTCGTACATAAATCCAAAAATGCGGGATGCAGGACATTCATTTAATATCAAGTTGTCACAAAGTGCATTGCCAGCCAAACATTGGTTTTGGTAAGAGTGAGACATGTTTTAATAGCTGTGTTTCTGCTGAAGATCTGCTTAGTCACATCAGAAGGGAATGGGCAGAAAATCCCCACAGTGGGGGACACAGACCAGCGACAATGGACTAATAACAAATCCCAAAGGACTTCTCACTACACTGTTAAAATAAATTGAAATAATAATAATAATAACAATAATAATAAAACATATATTTATGCTGGCATTTCACTTGAAAAGAAAATACCACCAAATGTCATTCTACTAGGAATGAAATAGGAATAATATAGGAATAATATTTAAAATGTATAGCTTGTAATTTTGTTTTGTCAGTCCTTGTGGTGCGGTGCGATATGAGCATGGCAAAATTACATACTGCAATGCATTGCACAGCACCATTCCACAAACTTTGTTAAAAGGTTGCAAACAGGGAAGCTGGAGGCAACCTGTCCCCAAAAAGCCTCACCGCTCAATCACATGTACGGACAGGAAATAAACCGGACAGGAAATAAACAGCTGGACATCCCCATCTTCAAATGCGCACTGCACTGCTACAGACAATAAAATAATGAAAATGTTCTTGGAAACCACACCCCAATCTCCTGGCTTTCAAGAATGATGTTGTAGATACTGTACACCCGGCTGGCTCTGGCTGCCACCACAATGCACACTATACAGAAACTCCTCCCCCTTCCTGAATAGAAGCCTTTCAGATTGGTGCAGCCAAGCAGGGGCCAGCACACTCAGAGATTGCAAGCTGCAGACTAGCACAGGCAATGTGCTGTCAGTCCTGCTGATCTGGCTGAGAGACTTGCTGGCTGCCTGCACTGAACCAGGCTACGTGAGATGAAATCTGAGGGCAGCTGAGTAGAGGAAATGTAAGAACTGTCACTCAGAGCTGGAGGATGGTGGGGAAAAGAAGTGTTGAAACACCTATCTACTGCTTCTCAGCCATGGCTGCTTGGCTGACACCTGCCAGTTTGTGTGTGTGCAGACGGGTCATAGTGAAGTGGTGAAGTGTAATAATGTGTGTGTGTGGGGGGGGGGGGGGGTAGGGACGCGGTAGGGTACAGGCTGGGATTTTATTAAAGAAGGGGAGTGGGGGTGCAGGCTGGGGTCATAGTAAAGTGAAAAAAGGGATGCAAGATGGGGTCATAGTGAAGTGAAATAGTGCATTTAAAGAGAAACTCCAACCTAGAATTGAACTTTATCCCAATTAGTAGCTGATACCCCCTTTTACATGAGAAATATAATGATTTTCACAAACAGACCATCAGGGGGCGCTGTATGACTGATTTTGTGCTGAAACCCCTCCCACAAGAAGCTCTGAGTACCGCGGTACTCTGGGCAAACTGCCACAATGTAACAATGTTCACAGACAGGAATTAGCTGTTTACAGCTGTCTCTAACAGCCAAAACAGCTAGGAGCAGCTACATAACCTGCCCACAGTAAAAATGTCACCATGTAATAAATGTCAGAATGTAAATCGGGGAGAGGAAAGATTTTACAATGAGCAAACACTGACTAAATCATTTATACATAATTATGGTAAAAAATGAAGCACTTTTTTTTACTACATCATTTTCACTGGAGTTCCTCTTTAAGGTGGACAAGACCGTGAGTGTGGTGGTATGGTATATGGCCTACACTTATGGCTCTAGCCTCTAAGCCTCGCATATGACACTCGCTCCAGGCCATGCATACTCTAAGTCCACCTCTGGGGGGAGAGTACTGTGATGCAACGTGACATGGTAAATGTAAAAGGGGCCTAAAAAAAATCTAAGTATTCATATTTCTGAAAGGTGTTGAGACTCTGTCTTTAGTCAGCATTCAGATTAATGCCTGCAAATGAATCTGGAGTAACAGAGATCTTGACTGACCTGTTTAAAGTCCTGTACACACTACACACAAATGCATTGCTTAGAGTGCTTCTTTTAAACTGTATACAGGTGTCCAAATTGGTGGAACAGAGCAGGCACTTTGGAAAAACACACCTGATTGCTATTGTTATACACTGAGTAAAATTCTGGCAGCCCAGTCCTACTCTCCCAATCTAAACCCTCTTCACAGAACAGAACACACTGCTCAGCAGATAGACAAAAAGTGTGTCTGTACAGCAGGCGGTTGTCTGAATTGATCAAGAGTGATCATTCAAATAACCAATACACAAGGTGGGACATTTATATGAATACACCTTAATAAAATGGTGATATTGGGCTTGATTCAGAAAAGAGTGGTAACTGATAGCATTGCCGTTTTCGCGCAAATGTTCACGGTTTCCCCCGATCCCGAATTTTTGCACGGAATGTTTCACAGTTTCACGTGCAATTTCATGTTTTCGCACGCATACATGAATTTTCAAACAAAACGATAATTATTTCGTGCAAAAATGCGCATTTCGCACGAAACCGCAAACATTTGCGCGAAAACGGACGTGCTATCAGTTATCACTCTTTTCTGAATCAAGCCCATTAACTTTCTGTTTGTGGCACATTAGTACATGTGAGGGAGGAAACTTTTCAAGATGGGTGGTGACCACGGCGGCCATTTTGAATTCGGCCATTTTGAATCCAACCTTTTTTTTTCAATAGGAAGAGGGTCATGTGGCACATCAAACATATTGTGAATTTCACAAGAAAAACAATGGTGTGCTTGCTTTTAACGTAACTTTATTCTTTCATGAGCTATTTACAAGTTTCTGACCACTTATAAAATGTGTTCAATGTGCTGCCCATTGTGTTGGATTGTCAATGCAACCCTCTTCTCCCACTCTTCACACACTAATAGCAACACCGCAGGAGAAATGCTAGCACAGGCTTTCAGTATCCATAGTTTCAGGTGCTGCACATCTCGTATCTTCACAGCATTAGACAATTGTAAAGAGGCGCCCTAATTGTAGATAAAAGCATCTAAAAACAGTTTAAAATTGACAAAAACATGAGGTAGCTTACCTCAATGACGACAAATCTTTGTAATAAACAAAAGATTTACTTATAGCACAGACAACGCGTTTCGCAGGGTCCAAGCCCGCTTGTATTGGCCTGAGGAAGCGGGCTTGGACCCGCGAAATGCGTTGCCTGTGCTATAAATAAATCTTTTGTTTATTACAAAGATTTGTCGTCATTGAGGTAAGCTACCTCACGTTTTTGTCAATTTTAAACTGTTTTTAGATGCTTTTATCTACGATTAGGGCGCCTCTTTACAATTGTCTAGTGCATCTTGTACCCCCATACGTGTCCCGTTTGAGGGGTGGAGACAGACCACGCGTGGTGTACACCACGGTGGACACCTGTCCCCTTTCTTTTACCCAAGGAGTGCGACCACATCCAGGTCCTTGGTGACCTCTCCAAGTGGAATCGGGTTTATTATCTCCACCTGCTTCCTGCGGTCGGTTGCCCCTCTGCAACCCACCTTTGTGAGTAGATTTTCACTTACTACAATTACCCGATTGTATTGACGTACTGCACTATTGGGCTCCCCGTTTTTGTTCCCTGTGTCCTTTTTCAGAAGGTGTCCTGACACCCACTACCCACTACATCTTCACAGCATAGACAATTGCCTTCAGATGACCCCAAAGATAAAAGTCTAAGGGGGTCAGATCGGGAGACCTTGGGGGCCATTCAACTGGCCCACGACAACCAATCCACTTTCCAGGAAACTGTTTATCTAGGAATGCTCAGACCTGACACCCATAATGTGGTGGTGCACCACCTTGCTGGAAAAACTCAGGGAATGTGCCAGCTTCAGTGCATAAAGAGGGAAACACATCATCATGTAGCAAGACTTAGACTTTTAGACTTTTAGACTTAGACTTTACAGATTTAAGCTGAGGGCAAGGCAGACTTGACATTTCAGAGGCAGAAAAAAAGAGGAAAAAAACAACGTATTTAATGAGGTACATTATTAGAGATGTCAGGTTCGCCCGGTGCGTAATTTGCATGGATATCAGCTACCCGCGCCCGCGGCGGACACATAGCACATTCGACCCACCTCCTATACCTCATCATTGGGTTAAACTTTGAGCCTCAACATCAGTCAGCAGACACATGGCAGTCAATCAGGCTGCACTCACCCACGGACTACCGCCCCCCTATAAAAACGCTGCAGCGTCAGTCATGTTCTCACTCTGATGATATTGCTATAGTGAGAGAAAGAGAGAGACATTTGGAGATAGGGAAAGTATTAGTTAGGCTGTTGTTTGCTTGCTCCTCGATCAATATGGTTGCTGAAAGCACCACACAAAAAGCTCTTTTGAGAGCTAATATTCTTCTGATCTGTTTTTTTTTTGTGTGTGACCACAGGCGTAGATAAAGCCCTGTTGCAGCTGGGCCTAGTTGCTGACTGTACTGTGCCCAGCACACTCTGTATTACCATTGCATATCTTTTCACTGTCTTTGTGGGTGACACTGTATAGATAGAGCCCACAGACAGTTGCCAGTTGCTTGGATTAGTAGTCCCACACTGGCAGCACACTGTATTACCATACCATTTCATATCTTTTCATTGCATTTGTGATTTAACTTACTAAAACATAGCTGTCTTTGTGGGTGACACTGCATAGATAGAGCCCACAGACAGTTTACAGCCAGGCCAGCTGGGATTTGTAGTCCCAGCTGGCCTGGGACTAGTCCCACGCTGACAGAACACTGTATTACCATACCATTTTATATCTTTTCACTGCATTTGTGAATGATTTAACTTACTAAAGCATAGCTGTCTTTGTGGATGACACTGCATAGATAGAGCCCATATACAGTTGCCGGCCAGGCCAGCTGGGATTAGTAGTCCCACACTGGCAGCACACTGTATTACCTTACCATTGCATATCTTTTCACTGCATTTGTGATTTAACAGCATAGCTGTCTTTGTGGGTGACACTGCATACAGCCCACAGAGAGACAGGGACAGTTAGCTGGGCTGTTCTTTATTGCTGAAACCACCCCAAAACAAAAACCCTTTTGGGGGCTCATATTCAAATTTCCTTTTGTGTGTGAGACAGACACTGCATACAGGCCGGGCCACAGTCATTGCTGGGCCTTGCAGTTCTACTATCGTCTTCTATCTATTACAAGCCAGCACACAGTCTATCATCATATAAGCTGTGCTTAGCCTCCAACTGTATCTGTTATTGATATCTGTGTGGGTTACACACTGCATACAGGCCACAGGCAGTTGCTCGCCCATGTAGTTCTACTATACTCTTCTAACTATTGCAAGCAAGCCAGCACACTGTCTATCATAAGCACTGCTAAGCTTGCAACTGTATTTGTGATTTAACGTACTTTAGGATATCTCTCTGTGTGTGTTAAAGTACACAGCCCAGTGATACACACACACACACACACACACACACACACACACACACACACACACACACACACACACACACACACACACACACACACACACACACACACACACACACACACACACACACACACACACACACACACACACACACACACACACACACACACAGAGCTGCTGTTCATTTGACACTGATTGTGTGCCTCTTTGTGATTACACACACTGTCGACCACTATTGAATATTGTTCGTAGTGCTGCATACCCCCAATATGGGAAAAATAACAGGCGAAGGCAGGCCATTCCGCAGGTATTTTCAAGGTCGTGTTGGTGTGATTTCTTGTGGCCTCAACCTTCAAAATTCTGAGGACATGGTTGACTGGCTTAAACAGCGCACCACATCTTCTACAGCTTCTGCTCAGAACTTCCGTGACTCACCGTCCTCCTCCTGCTCATCTTCTGGTTTCACACAAAAACGTAACTGTACCACTTGCAACCCAGCTGCTTCACTTGATGTGTCAGAGGAGTTATTCACACATGATGCATTTAGTGATACACTTGGGGTCATCCAGCCAACATGCCCTTCAACGCCTGCTGTTGCCACCATTCCAAAGCAGTGTGGCATTTCTTTTGTTTGTGTGCCTCTGATACCAGCAATGCCATCTGCAACCTCTGCCAAAAGAAACTGAGTCATGGGAAGCCCAACACCCAACTAGGGACAACTGCTTTGTGAAGCCACCTGATCACAAAACACAAACACCAATGGTATGCACACATTAATAAAAGCAGCACACAAATATAATAACGTTAGTAATAATTTTTGATACATTTGACAAACATGCTTTAAGAAAAAAACCAAAAGCAAATAATAGGTGGTACAGTGAGCCAGTCTGCTTGCTACCATCATAAAGTTCTATAATTAACTTCCCATCCCATCTATGCCTCTGGTACACGTGAGATAAGCTGGTCCATTTACTTGAGCATAACGCACAAACTTAATTTATTATTTTTTGTAAATGACATTGTCCCCACACAGCATCTCTGCCTGCAGGCCGCTGGACTGCCTTCTCCACCACCACCAACAGTGTCCAGGACTCCAGGTCAATTCCTGAATTTTAGCAGCGGCCTGCTAGCAAAAATAATAATCATTTTTCTGATGTGTGTACATGCCTATTTTTTCTGGCTGCACTGCGGCTGTAACAACAAAACAAAACGCATGTACATGTGTCAATTCCCCTTCTCCATCCACCATATGAGCTGGAAAATCGCCATTGTACCAGCAGTACACTACTTACACTACCTGATCCATGTATACACACGCAAGATGTTTTAAAGCACTTTATGCCTTCAGTTTAGGAATGCAATGCCATTTCTGCCCTGTGACAAATGCTCCGGACGCAGAGCAGTACAGATTAGTGCTGATCCTTTTCTGTACTACGATGACAATTATGCGAGGGGAATCATTTTCAAAAGTACTAAAGCAGGTCTGTAATGTCAGATCTCATATTTCTGAACTGTGCTGAGCTGTCCATCTAACACTCCATGATCCCTGTACACCACAATCTTCTCTGGCAGCGCTACTAAGTAGCAGTGGGTACCTAGTGGAACTAGTGGAGAGAGATGCCATAAGGTACAGCTTCCATCCATCCATAATCTCCTGGTGTGGAAGCTAAAAGGCTACTAACAAGTAGCAGCGGGTACCTAGTGGAACTAGTAGAGAGAGATGCCATAAGGTACAGCTTCCATCCATCCATAATATCCTGGTGTGGAAGCTAGGAATGCTCACCGTGTTCCGCGGAATTCCGTTTTCCGAGATTCCGGACGGAATTTGATGATTCCGTTACGTCTCATCGGAACGAAATTGCCATAGTGCTATAGCGGAAATTCCGCGGAACGATGCGTAATTCCGGCGGAATGCGGAATTTTGTTCGCCATTGACAAGAAAGCCCCTAGAAGAAGTTTACACAACATGATTTCTTCTAGGGTCCCTTTCAGGTCAGATTATCCAGCAGAAAAAATCTCTCTCCTCCTCCTCCTCCAACCCAGAGGTTGATGGATCGAAACCATCCTCTGCTAGATGTACTTTGTTTTTACACCTTGCTTTACTACATGGGCCAATCGGCGTCCATAGCCCCTTAAGAGAAAGTGTCATTAGGGCCTTGCTGTAACAGAGATTGTAGTGTAACTATTTCAACTAATGTACCCTTCTTAAACTTGAAGATTGTATACAAATGTAAGCAGAGTGGTGCAGTGGAAGTGTGCTGGGCCCATAACCCAGAGGTTAATGGATTGAAACTATCCTCTGCTAGGCATGATTTCATTTTTGCACCTCGCTTTATCACATGGGCAAAATGGTTTCCATAGCCCTGTGAGAGAAAGAGTAATAAGGGCCCTGCCGTAACATAGATATTACGGTAGCTAAGACTCCTAGGCCTTTCTTGTAGTTGAAGAGATGAGTGAACTGTGACACCACACTTAAAAAAAAAAACAGCAAACAGCAAACAGAGAAGCTTCCCCATATTGGAGCATTGGATTTGGTAAAGTCTTAAGCCAATGTGTTGTAAGACACAAGTAAGCTTTAGGTTAGCAGGAATGGTTGCATGGCCACCTAGCTTTTCATCCTTCCCACCCTCGCCCTGGAATCTTCCAGACTTCAAATTCAGCATGTAGTGTTGGTGGTATAGTGGTGAGCTTAGCTGCCTTCCAAGCAGTTGACCTGGGTTCGATTCCTGGCCATTGTATGTGAGCTTGCTTTTGACATGCTACAAATCCCTGGAAGACAAGACAAGACGAGGAGGAGGAGGAGGAGGAGGAGAGCGAGATTTTTGTGTTTTTCCGTCGGAATCCGGAATTCCGCGGAAATGTAATGGCGACGGAATTTAGCGCTGGCGGAATTGCGCAATTCTGGCGGAACGGAATTTGCTCATTCTGATCATCCCTAATGGAAGCTGAAATGCTACTAAGTAGTAGCGTGTACCTAGTGGAACTAGTGGAGAGAGATGCCATTAGGTACAGCTTCCATCCATCCATCCATACTATCCTGATGTGGAAGCTAGCTAAAATGCTAATAAGTAGCAGCAGGTACCTAGTGGAACTAGTGGAGAGAGGTGCCACAAGGTACAGCTTACATCCATCCATAATATTCTGGTGTGGAAGCTGAAATGCTACTAAGTAGCAGCGGGTCATTAGAATTAATTTATGCTGGCCACTATTTAAGCCTGACACTGTCTGAATGGGAACAGCGCATGATTTACCTTGTAGTACTTCTGGATGGCCATCACTACACAAACATTGCCGCCGGGAGGACTGACAGTGTATGTCCTGGGAATGTCAACTAATGACAACCCTTTGTGGCGTTGCGTTAAACAGTGAGTTTGGTCTGTCAGTGTGAAGCAGTACACTATTTACACTACCTGATCCATGTCTACACACGCAAGATGTTTTAAAGCACTTTAGGCCTCCAATTTAGGAATGCAATGTGATTTCTGCCCTTTGGGGATTATAACCCTGCTCTGCGTCAAATCCGTAATTTTTCCTGGGACTTTGGCATGTATCCCACTCCGTCAGGCCCCCCTCCAGGAGTTAGACCCCTTGAAACCTATTTTCCATCATTTTTGTGGCCAGAAACAGTGTTTGTAGTTTTTAAAGTTCGCCTCCCCATTGAAGTCTATTGCGGTTCGCCCAAGTTTGCCGGTTCGCGAAATCTGAGGTTTGAGCCATCTCTATAGATTATAAGCAATGGAAAAAAGTGTATGAAAATGAATTGCAGTAACTGAGGAAAACTTTAATGTAATGTTCCATGGATTTATTTTTTAAAAGGAATGTGGCATGGTAGAATTATGGAACATAACCTCTTCTGCATTTGTTTTTTAAAGGGAAGGTTCAGGGACAGTTGGTAAAAAATAAAAATCCGAATCCACTTACCTGGGGCTTCCTCCAGCCCGTGGCAGGCAGGAGGTGCCCTCGGCGCCGCTCCACAGGCTCCCGGTGGTCTCCGGTGGCCGACCCGACCTGGCCAGGCCGGCGGCCAGGTCGGGCCTCTTCTGCACTCCATTGTGCGTTCCACGCCGGCGCGCTGATGTCATCGGACGTCCTCCGAGCTGTACTGCGCAGACTCAGAACTACTGAGCCTGCGGGAGCCTGCGGAGCGGCGCCGAGGGCACCTCCTGCCTGCCACGGGCTGGAGGAAGCCCCAGGTAAGTGGATTTGGATTTTTATTTTTTACCAACTGTCCCTGAACCTTCCCTTTAAAGCTTATCTCTGGGCAGAAATCTGGGGGTAAACCTCTCAGTTCAGGTGTCCTTTAAGTGTGCAAACTGTCTTGTTCTTGCTTCTCTGTATATGTCGCTGATCTGTAACAAGCCTATAGGTCAGGTGTCCTGAGATTTCACCGTCTGCATGTATCCACTTAGTAACCGCAGACACTACAGCATTAAAATAATTTAGCAAAGGCAGTTCCATGCTGTTCAACCTGTTACATGAAATAATTTATGTGTAATTTCTCCTCCAAGCAACAGGGGCAGCAGAGATAAACAAACATAATCTGTTTTTTACACCTGCTTCAATGCATAAACTTTTTGTAGCTCATTTCTAATGTATTCAGCAGTACCGCAGCAAGAAAAATTCAGATGTAGGGCCCCAGCAGAGCTGTAGTGCAGAATCTTTTTATATTGTAAAATAAAGTACTTTGGTTTTATTGCCTTTTATCTCTCTGGAAACATATATCAGACCTTTTTCTGTCATACAGAGCAGGAGTGAAGAGGGGAAGCCTGGCCTGGGGTTGTAAGAGTATTTGTCTGCTGCGCTCATGTATGCTAATGGAGATTTAAACATGAATATATATATATAACACTAGTTTTATAGACTCTGCTGCTCTACCGAATGTGATCGTTTGACTCTGCTCAAAGTCAATGGGCAAAATAAAATTGCAAATAAGAAGAAATGAAGCTTTATTAGTGGAAGAGATGGTTTTGTGGAATTATGTAGGATGTTAGCTGCCATTCAGGACTGTCGCAAGTATTGCTAATCATTTTATGCAGCAGGTAAGGGTGAGTTGAAAGGATAACAGATGTAGGCAGGTAATAAAACTGGCAGAAATGGCAGGCATTAGAAACATACTCTGTTATTAACAAAGATGAGCGAACCTGCTGCAGATATGATCATCAAAAAATAGCAGTTTTTGAAAATTTTCATTTAATCTCCTAACTTAAGAATGTCCAAACTTTTCTTCCTTTTCTAACATGGACATTTATAAGTGTCCTGAATTTTGTGCCAAAAATGCGATCTTCAGACAGGTGAATGTTGACTTAATATGCAAAATGGTCCATTTAGTCTATAAGAATCGTATGCTTATTATTGCCATTGGTGAATTTAGGCATGATATTGTATCGATGATTAAAGTATCAGTAATAGCTCCGCTAGTGTCCATTCTCTCCTCACACTAGCCTCCCCCCTGTGGACGCCTAACACTAATATACCCCCCATGGATACAAAACACTACCCTCCCCTTTGTCTAAAATTAACACTATCCTCTTCTCTGCCTAACACTACCCCCCCATCTTCAACCCCTAACACTAATCCTTAGCATTTCTTACTCACCTCCGGGAGGACATCGTAGTGTATGAAAGGGAAGAGGAAACATCACCGATCGGGTTCACAATCTACTCTCGCGGCCTATTTCCTCAGAGCACGCCCAAGCATGGCGGCCACTCCTCATGGCGCACAAAGGCCTTCGAAAGCCGCGAGCCCAGCAGATACTTCTACAACTGCATCTCAGTCCTCTCAATCCTCTGAGGCCCTGGGGATTACCAAGCAAGTCCTGGATGAATCGCTGGACCGAATCTACAGCAAATTCGTGAGTAAACTCCAAACGAAGTTAAGAAAAACCACTGACACACTTTCCAAAGAAATTGCAGAGATCGGTGCCAGAACTGATGTTCTGGAACGTAAATATGATAACTTGCTTTCCGACCATAAAGGGCTTCTAAAAGAACACAAAGACCATAAACAGGTCGTGGGCATACTGCAACTACAATCAGAGGACTTAGATAACCACAATAGACGTAGCAACTTGCGCTTGAGAGGTCTGCCGGAGGCCTATTCTGAATTAAGGCTTTCAGTGCCAAAGTTATTTCATTCTATGCTTGAAGATGTTCCTGAAGAGGACTTTATTTTTGATCGGATTCACAGGGCTCTTAGAACAACCCCACTTGAGGGTCAGCCTCCACGAGATGTGATTATGTGTTTCAAAGACTACCTACTAAAGGAGCGTGTATTACAAGCTATGCGGGCTACTCCTGATTTGTCTTTTGAAGGCTATGCAATCCAGATCTATCCAGATTTGTCCCCGGTTACTCTCGAGAAACGGAAGGCCATGAAAGAGGTGACTGCTGTCCTTGTACAAGCTAAAATCAAATACCGTTGGGGGTTTCCGTTTACGTTAGTTGTTATGCACAATGGAACTATGCTATCTGCAACAACACCTGCAGAGGGACATAAACTTTTGGATAAACTTGGACTATCTGCTCGTGCATCAGTGTCCCCACGGTCATCCCCCCCACGTTCGGAGCGAGCCGCCTCTCCAATATGGCAAAACCAAAACTCCTCTTCTCCTAAATCTCAATGGTAGTGCTTCATAAGTAGCCGACTTTTTAGCCTGTGGAGTGGAATGGCATGATATGCCCCACGCTTTATACACTACTCTATAGAGAAAGTTCTCCCTGCTCTCATTATATATGTCAATGTTGTTATCATTAGCTATGGCCTGGTCGATGCTAGTTCTGCCAAATCCCCCCCCCCCCCTGACTACTATTGTGCTGCTGCACCATTGTCAATTTTTTCTTTCCCTTCCTGGTGTCATGGTTACCTGGGTGCTCATTTCTACTATTCTAGCACCCAGATGCTATTGTTATTTTGTGTGGTTTGTTGTTCTTATTAATGTTTTAGGTTTTCTAACTTTTACTTTCACAGGGGATATGTGTACTCAATTGCTGCCTACTAACTTTCAGATTGTGCTATTATTAGGTTGGTTTTCAAACTGACAGTTATTAAGCTGATTTCACATAATGTACAGGGCTTTAATGAACCATGTAAAAGGCGTAAGGCTTTTCTACACTATAAGAGGTTGGGCGCTATGATACTATTTCTCCAGGAATCTCACTTTCAACATAACAAAGTTCCTGCCTTTTTTGACAAGCATTTCTCACGTGGCTATTTTGCCACTTTTTCTTCTAAGTCTCGTGGAGTGGCTGTGTTCTTACATAACAAAGTATCTTTTGACCTTCAGGAAATGTTCACAGATCCTGAGGGACGTATTCTAATACTTAAAGGAACCCTGCAAGGAAAATCTACCACGCTGTGTAATTGTTATGCCTCTAACACTGGCCAATCTAATTTTTTCTCTAAGCTTAATACATTGCTTGAGCAATACCACTCTCCTAATATGATAGTGGCTGGGGATTTTAATGTAGTAGCAAATCCTTCCTATGACAGAAGTGCTCTTTCTCCCTTTGCGCGATGCTTCCCTAGGTCCTTAACTAGGTTGATGAACACTTCTTCTAGGTTACTTGATGTGTGGAGGGCATTTAATATTGGGTCTAGGGAATATACTTTTTATTCTAACTTTAGGAAGTCCTACACACGCCTTGACTATATTATGCTTTCACCTGCATTAGTGGCCAATGTCTCCAGCTCTAATATTGATTACTGTCCCTGGTCAGATCATAATTCGGTCAGTGTAGAATTTAAACATTTTGGGACGCCCTTTAGTTATGGTAGTTGGAGACTGAATGATAGCCTACTAGCCACAGAGGCAGATTGCCTTCCTTTTACTGCTGCATTAGAGGAATATTTTTGTTTCAACACTTCTACTGACACCTCACCAGGCCACATTTGGGCTGCTCACAAGCCGGTCCTCCGTGGCTTATTTATTTCTCAAGCTGTAGCCAATAAAAGATCTAGGATAACGAAGATTTTACAATTGACCACAGAACTAGAGACATTGACTAAGCAACACAGTCACTCCACAGACTCTGCCCTTTACTCCCGTATCTTAGCAAAACGTACAAAATTGAAGTTGCTGCTCAATGACAAGATTGAACGGTCCTTTAAATTTACCAAGGCTAAATTTTTGTTATTGGGCAACAATGCATCTACGATGTTTGCTCGAAAATTAAACAACTTTTATAAGGCCCCTCATGCCTACAAACTAAGAAATAGCAGGGGTCAACTAGAGACTTTACCTCAGAAAGTTATGGATATATTTGTGGAATTCTATACTAAACTTTTTAGTCAGCCGACAACTATGGACGCTACTCAGGCATCTGCTTGGCTATCTTCACTAAACTTACCCACGCTGTCTGAAGAACAATTGTCGACCCTTAATGCCCCTATTAGTCTGGAAGAGGTAGTGGAAACTATCAAATCATTGAGAAACTCTTCTGCCTCTGGACCAGATGGTTTCTCCTCACTTTATTATAAAAAATTTGGACCTTATTTAGGCCCCCACTTAGTAAATCTCTTTAATATGGTACTAAAGGGTGGGTCATTTCCTCCTGAAATGCTTCTTGGCAATTTATCTCTTATCCCTAAACCGGGCTTGGACCATTCTTTCACCCTCTAATTTTAGGCCCATCACTGTTTTGAATAATGATATTAAAATTTTTTCAAAAATTATGGCATCCATGGTTGTTGGGTTGGTGGGCTCTGAACAAACTGGGTTTATACCTGGACGGATGAGTGCAGATAATGTTAGATTGGCCCTTAAACTTATTCAAGATGCTGAAATCTATGAGGAACGATTTCTAATGCTTAGTCTCGACATTAGTAAAGCATTTGACAGCGTAGGTTGGCATTATATGCAACTGGCCCTTCAATCCTTTGGGATCACGGGCGGTTTTTTGTCAGCAGTCTCAGCCTTATATCAGAAACCTGCTACCATTATTAGATTGCTAGGTGCGGTCTCTGACCCTGTGAATCTTGCTAGGGGCACAAGGCAGGGGTGCCCGTTGTCCCCCCTGCTTTTTGCCCTTGCTATTGAGCCTTTGGCGCAAGCTATTAGATTAAATTCAGACATACATGGGTATGGCCCTTTTAATGATAAATTAGTCCTTTACGTGGACGATGTGCTAATGTTTTTATCACAAACAGTCACGTCCCTCCCTATTCTGTTGCAATTACTTAATAAATTTGCTGATTTCTCCCTGGACTTTCAGTGAACACCTCAAAATCAATGGCTATGCCTATAAACCTACCTCACTTGGCCGTGAAACTTCTTGAAGCTAATTTTGATTTCCAATGGCGGAAAAAGAAACTTAAATATTTAGGAATATACCTGTCCCCATCCTTTCATGGATTATTTGAAGCTAATTACCCAGAACTGTTTTCGCAAATTCATAAACACCTTAAGGATTGGGCATCCTACAAAATATCCTGGCTAGGGCGGAGCCTTGCTTGTAAAATGACACTTTTACCCAAGTTATTATACTTTTTTCGACTGTTGCCTATACACCTTACTAAAGCTCAGCTACAACCCCTTCAGTCCCAGTTTAATAAATGTATTTGGAGTAATAAGACCCCTAGGACGAGGGCTACTACACTATATAGGCACAAGCGGTGGGGTGGCATTGGCCTCCCCCACCTTTGGTCCTATTACCTGGCAGCAAGACTGGCCCAATCTTTAGACTGGAGTTTGGTTACTTCCCCTCCTAGATGGGTTCAATTTGAAACTAACTCAATTTTACCATTTTATCTCCCGACTCTTTTGTCATCGGCCTCTCAGACACATCTATCCCAAATCTTATCCCGTAATAAGATAGTAGGCTCCTTTATTAAACTTTGGTGCTCAACTAAAACTCATTACGACCTGGCCCCCCAAGTCTCTACTAGACTGTCTTTTCTGGAAAACCCTGATTTTATCCCCGCATGGGAAGCCCCTAGCTCATTTTCATGGTGGAAAGATCAGGGCCTGTTGACTGCAAATAGGTTCTGGATTGCCGACAAATTCCTCTCGTTTTATCACTTTAGATATTCTAAAGACATTGCATATAGAGAATTTCTAAGATATTCTCAAATTGAGCATTTTTTTAAGTCTCGGTTTCCCTCTCCTCCCATCACCCCCCCTCACAGACTTTGAGAAATTATATTATAATTGTGGACGACAAAGGGGTTCGATCTCGCGCATATATGACCTTTTGATTAATAGGCACACTGACAGTAAGTTACCATATATGATGGCCTGGGAAGTGGACCTGGGAATGCCTATTCCTCTCAAAACTTGGGACTTAATTTGGGCTAATGTGGGATCGGTCACTCACTCTAATATTTTGAAGGATACTCCTGTTAAATTAATGCTACGGTGGTATTATACACCAGCTAGACTCCACAAATTTTTCCCTTCTGTTTCCCCACTATGTTTTAGAAATTGTGGGGCTACTGGAACATTATCTCATATCTTTTGGGAATGCCCAGTGGCCCAGGGTTTCTGGACTGATTGGATGACCATGGTCTCACAGATCTTTCACTTTCCGGTCTCTGTGACTAAAATGCAAGCACTATTATTTACCCCCCATCCAGGCATCTCAGGTTCACTCTCCAGGCTTTATAGATTTCTATTATTGGCAGCTTTGTGGGTAATAGCAGTTAATTGGAAATCTCCCTTCCTTCCACTTTCCCAAATAAGAAATCGTATGGATATGCTTAGACTATCAGACCATATCTTCTATTCCAGCATAGATAACTTGTCTAAGTTTGATGCTATATGGGACTGTTGGGTTTCATATTGTAATACGCTGTAGAATCCTATATAATGTGTTTTTCCGGATTTTGGCATAAGAAATATATGCTTGAGCTCTGTACAATTTGTAAATCTTATATTTTTACCTATGAGCCATATTCCCTTGTGATTTTCACTTTTGTTATGATTACCTGTTTGATTTATGTTATGCATCATTTAGTGCGCATTTTAAGTCGATCACACTATATTTGTACTGTTTATTATGATCTTTTTCAATAAACGCTTCAAATGTTAAAAAAAGACACATGGGAGCCATAATTGCTAAGATGGGGGACAAAAGGGGCCACACATGTTAAGGGGGACCTAGTCGTCCACACTTAAAACACAGGAGAGTGCTGCTAATAGGAAAAAAGACAAGATTGGTTTTAAAATTGCTGGAAGGGTTAATTAATTCAAACTTCACTTGACTCGGAAGTTAATCAGTAAGATTGTAGTTGCTGTATATCATTTTTCGATATACATGCTCAACCAGCACTAGACCAGTAGCCAATAATTAATTCGATAAGTTGTATAGCTAGGTCAATGATACAATTTAAACATTCAAATACCCCAAGTAAAGTGCATAGAAACGGTAAATGCAATCCCCAAATACCATCTTAAACTATTTAAAATATTCCCCCACAAATCACTAATATGACAATGTTATCTCTCTCTCTCTCTCTCTCTCTCTCTCTCTCTCTCTCTCTCTCTCTCTCTCTCTCTCTCTCTTCTCTCTCTCTCTCTCTCACTCACTCTCTGTATTCTAAGGTGGTTCTCAACTGATCTCACCTGGATATACGACCCAGGCCTGGGGGTGTGTTATAAGTCAGTTAGAAATAAATAATAAATATATATAATTAAAATAAATTACTAACAATTCAAAAATGCAGAAATATCCCACTCCCCCTAACTGTGTGTGATCATTAACAAAAATATTAAAGATGGCTCCATAGGAAAATTCAGCATTAAATAAAAAAAAAAAGTCAAGGTGCAGAGCCAAAAAATATTAATTGCAAGTGATGCGTATATATGTAAAGATGAAGAAAGTGTGTGCTGGAATAGTAGATGACTATACATAGAACATTGCATCATAACGCAGGTAGAAAATAATAAGCAGTGAACAATACCCGATAAGGAAAATACAGCTGACCCATCTTCAACTACCTGTCACCCTATTGCTTGCCGCTTTGTCTATGGAAAACCCACTGGGTGGCAAGCACAGGGACTTCATTCCCCATTATAAGCTTAAACTACACTTGTTCTCTTTGTATCTAGCTGATCAGACACCACATTACTTTAGCTAACAAGGTTACACAAGGTTACTTTACACAGGTATTCAACAATGATTTATTGTTGACTCTAACCCCCACCACCACACATTTCTCCTGCCACTGCTTAACCTTCTGCACTCTTTCAAAGAATTTCAGCCCTGAAATTAAACAAAACAATGTCTTTATCGATATTTTGCAACTTACCCATACAAACAAAACAAAGCCCTAACTGAGTGATTTAAATGGAAATGCTAACATTGCCTACCTATATGTGAACATATTCTTCATAAACAATTACACACCCTTACTCAAACAACTTAGATAAGACTTCTGGTGCTTCCCAGGACAGGTAGAATCAGTGTTGTTAAAATGGTGTTCCTCTCAGATGCATACATGAAAAAAGGGTGCTGGGAAATTCGGGCACAGGGTGAAGCCAAAAAATAGCTCACCCTGCTATTGCAATTTTTTCTGCAGTGATAATTACTTTTCTCCCTCCAGGCCACATGGACTAAGGTAGTAAGATGCAATTTGGCCACTAGCTATTAGAGATTAGAACCTCTGATTTTCAGTTCGCGAACTTCCGCAAAAGTTCGGTTCGCGCGAACTTTCATGAACCGCAATAGACTTCAAAGGGGAGGCGAACTTTGAAAACTAGAAACACTTATGCTGGCCAGAGAAGTGATGGAAAAGATGTTTCAAGGGGTCTAACACCTGGAGGGGGGCATGGCGGAGTGAAATAAATGCCAAAAGTCCCGGGGAAAAATCTGGATTTGATGCAAAGCAGCGTTTTAAGAGCAGAAATCACAATGGCCTCAATTCACTGAGCTTATCTCCTGCGTTTCTATAGTTATCACATAGCAAGGAAATAAGCAGCGCTACTTAAAAACAGACTAGTGCCTACCTGCAAAAGAGTGCAAGCCCCACTTGTGGGGTCGAATACACACCGAGCATACACATGACTTGTCTACCACTGGAGGATGTTGGTTTCCTGTAACAGCTTGCATGCAACCTATTAAGTACTCGTCCCTCCCACTGCGAAGAAGTCAATCCTCCATGGGAGGGGCTTAACACTAACCAAATCCTAACCTATGTATATGCATAGCCTGGGTGCGCTACCAAGTAAAATTGAAAAATCAAAAATTGCGCAAAAGGTGGATCAGCGCAACACCAGGCCGCCTCCGAATGGCCTCCAATCAGAGATGCGCTGAGCCCCCCCAGGAACTACAAACGCACCTTGAACCCAAACAGAAGCTCTGCATATACACCAAAAGCATGGCTGTTAACTGGGAGCAGCTGACCAAAAACGAATTAAATTAGTACATAGCAAGGAAATGAGCAGCGCTACTTAAAGTGAATGTTTACCGGATTAAAAACCAAAAAGTCAGATACTCACCTAAGGAGAGGGAAGGCTCGGTCCTAATGAGCCTTCCCCCTCCTCTCCCAGTGCCCGGTCCCGCGCAGGATCCCCCGTGGCAGTATTCGACCAGTTCGGTCAAATACTGCCACTTCCGCATACCTTCGGGAGCTTTCGGAAGCCTTCGGGAGCACTCGGGCTCCCGATAACGCGGCCGCTCCATACTACGCATGCGCGAGCGCCCTCTATGACGCACTCGCGCGTACGTAGTATGGAGCGGCCCGTCTTCGGAAGCCCGAGTGCTCCCGAAGACTTCCGAAGTTCCTGCAGCGGAGGACGCGAACGGGGGAGCCAGTGCAGCACCGAGGGCACCGGGAGAGGAGAGGGAAGGCTCATTAGGACCGAGCCTTCCCTCTCCTTAGGTGAGTATCTGATTTTTTTCTTTTTTAATCCGGTACCCATTGGCTTTAAAAACAGACTAGTGCCTACCTGCAAAAGAGTGCAAGCCCCACTTGTGAGGTCAAATACACACCGAGCATACACATGACCTGTCTACCACTGGAGGATGTTGGTTTCCTGTAACAGCTTGCATGCAACCTATTAAGTACTCGTCCCTCTCACTGCGAAGAAGTCAATCCTCCATGGGAGGGGCCTAACACTAACTAAATCCTAACCTATGTATATGCATTGCCTGGGTGCGCTACCAAGTAAAATTGAAAACTCGAAAATTGCGCAAAAGGTGGATCAGCGCAACACCAGGCTGCCTCCGAATGGCCTCCAATCAGAGATGCGCTGAGCCCCCCCAGGAACTACAAACGCACCTTGAACCCAAACAGAAGCTCTGCAAATACACCAAAAGCATGGCTGTTAAGTGGGAACAGCTGACCAAAAACAAATTAAATTAGTACATAGCAAGGAAATGAGCAGCGTTACTTAAAAACAGACTAGTGCCTACCTGCAAAAGAGTGCAAGCCCCACTTGTGGGGTCGAATACACACCGAGCATACACATGACTTGTCTACCACTGGAGGATGTTGGTTTCCTGTAACAGCTTGCATGCAACCTATTAAGTACTCGTCCCTCCCACTGCAAAGAAGTCAATCCTTCATGGGAGGGGCCTAACACTAACCAAATCCTAACCTATGTATATGTATAGCCTGGGTGCGCTACCAAGTAAAATTGAAAAATCAAAAATTGCGCAAAAGGTGGATCAGCGCAACACCAGGCCGCCTCCGAATGGCCTCCAATCAGAGATGCGCTGAGCCCTCCCAGGAACTACAAACGCACCTTGAACCCAAACAGAAGCTCTGCATATACACCAAAAGCATGGCTGTTAAGTGGGAGCAGCCTACCTATAGTTATCACCATGGTGATAAGGAATGTAGTATTCCGGAAGTATTCAAGAAACATTTTACCTCAGGCAAACTGTGTGGAGGTAATTTTTCTCTTGCCTTATTATCTCCAGCATGATCTTAGTGAATTGAGGACATTGAATGCTAAATTGCAGGCCTAAAGTCAGTGCTTTAAAACATCTTGCATGTGTATACATCAATCAGGGAGTGTAATTTTACTGCTTCACACTGACACACCAAACTCACTGTGTAACGCACCTCAAACAGCTGTTTGTGTTGTGACGGCCGTGCTGGACTGGTGCGCACCATGGCCAGATTGTTCTTCCTCAGTGATATCAGGTAATGTCTGACTGCCTTATAAACTTTCGATGATTCTTTCTCTACCATTGTTAAAGTTTACATCTCTTTTTTTATACTTGTTCTGCTTGCTGTTCAGTACTAGTGTTGGGCGAACACCTGGATGTTCGGGTTCAGGCCGAACAGGCCGAACATGGGCCAGATGTTTGGCATGTTCGGCCCGAACCCGAACTCAATGGAAGTCAATGGGACCCCCGAACATGCCCATTTTGGGGGACCTATGGGGTCGCAGGCATAAGAGGGGAGCATGCCCCGATCGCGGGGGGGGTCGGAAATTCCCCCCACCCCCTCCACTAGCGCTCCCCCCTCTGCCCGCTTCC
This sequence comes from Hyperolius riggenbachi, assembly GCF_040937935.1. Classification (NCBI taxonomy): domain Eukaryota; kingdom Metazoa; phylum Chordata; class Amphibia; order Anura; family Hyperoliidae; genus Hyperolius; species Hyperolius riggenbachi. The sequence continues at coordinate 286,816,470 of NC_090647.1, forward strand.
CCATAAAAAAAGTTTAATGCAAGTTAAATAGTACCGGTGGCTGGCAGTGGAGTAAGGAGGAGGAGTCCGAGTAGGAGAGTGACGCGTTGAGGCCGGGCAGCGGGCGGTTCAGCGGTAGTACCCTTGTGGTACTTCCGCCCTTTCTCTGACCTCACGTCCTCTGCATACGAGGGTACGCGTCACGTAGAGGACGTGACGTAGAGGACGTGAGGTCAGAGAAAGGGCGGAAGTACCACAAGGGTACTACCGCTGAACCGCCCGCTGCCCGGCCTCAACGCGTCACTCTCCTACTCGGACTCCTCCTCCTCACTCCACTGCCAGCCACCGGTACTATTTAACTTACATTAAACTTTTTTTATAGGGAAGCGGGCAGAGGGGGGAGCGCTAGCGGAGGGGGTGGGGGGAATTTCCGCCTCCCCCGCAATCGGGACATGCTTCCCCCTTATGCCTGCAACCCCATAGCAGGGCCGTATTCGGCCGAACAGGGGCCCTGTTCGGCTGGCCATTGAGCAGTTCGGGCAAACCCGAACAGTTTGGCCGAACACCATTAGGTGTTCGGCCGAACTCGAACATCACCCGCACAGGGTGATGTTCTGCAGAACCCGAACAGTGGCGAACACTGTTCGCCCAACACTATTCAGTACCTGCAACGAGAATCTTTTATAGAGGGCAAGTCTGCCATTGTGAGTGACCACGGGTAATGGCTGGGGAATCAGGGTTCGATTCCGGTCTGGAGTGGGAGCCTGAGAAGAGGCTACCACCACCTCACATCCAAGTAAGGACCCATTTTCTGTATAAGTAATGTACCTGCCCTGACCGTGCTTTGCAGACCAGGCATCTGTGGTCAGATGGACCCTTGACCCAGCGGAAGATGAACCAAATCAAAAGCATTTGCCAGAATGTGTTATGGAGGGCAAGTCTGCCATTCATTCAACTGTGTGAAACTTTCTATGGTACTTTCTCAGTAGCATGGTGACCATGGGTAATGGCCGGGTAATGAGGGTTCGATTCCGGTCCGGAGAGGGAGCCTAAGAAACGGCTACCACCACCACATCAAAGGAAGGCAGCAGCCACGCTGTGGGCAAAGGAGCAGGAATGGCTACCACACATCTAAGGAAGGCAGCAGGCATGGCATGCACGTCCTGAGGTAGTGACCAAAAATAACAATACAGGAGGACTTTCAAGGCCCTGCTGTATATGACACTGATTGACTTTACTACCTGTAACGAGAATCTGTTATGGAGGGCAAGTCTGCCATCCATTCAAGTGAAAGGTATGCACTGACTGCTAGGTATAATACAATGTGCAGTCACAGATGCAGTGAAAGGTATGCAGTGACTGCAAACAGCTGTTTGTGTAGTGACGGCCATGCTGGACTGGTGTGCACCATGATGAGAGTGCAGGTGATGGCAGATTTCCAGCCCATATGGTCGCATGGCTGAGGTAGCTGAATGGCAGAACAGTGACTGTCCAGCTGATCAAATTTGGTCTGTCTCCAATGAAGCAACGACCTTATTATCTTGGGTGTGTCGTCCCCCCCCCCCCGCGAGACACTCATATAGCCAGCGGTCATTGCTTCATTGTGATACGCAAGCCCCTTCACCGCGGCAAGGTAATGATCACGAAGGGGAATTGGCACATGTACATGCCTTTTGTTTTGTTGTTGCAGCTGCAGTGCAGCAAGAAAAATTAGGCAGGCACGTACACGCACCAGAAAAATTAGTATAGTATTATATAGTATAGCTGCTACCAGCGGCCTTAAAAATTCAGGAATCCACCTGGAGTCCTGGACCCTGTTGGTGGTGGCGGAGAAGGCAGTCAAACAGCCTGTGGGAAGAGGTGCTGTGTGGGTAGCGACTTAGTCTTGGGGCAGGCAGTCACACGTGCAGGCAGAGATGCTGTGTGTGGGGACTGACTTAGTCTTGGGGCAGGCAGTAGGCCTCCGGGATCCATGCCTCATTCATTTTGATAAAGGTGAGATACTGAACACTTCTGTGACTTAGGCGACTTCTCTTCCCAGTGACAATGCCTCCAGCTGCACTGAAGGTCCTTTCTGACAGGATGCTTGAGGCAGGGCAAGACAGCAGTAGGATGGCAAATTGGGACAGCTCTGGCCACAGGTCAAGCCTGCACACCCAGTAGTTCAAGGGTTCATCGCTGCTCACAGTGTCTACATCCAAACTTAAGGCCAGGTAGTCGGCTACCTGCTGGTCCAGGCGTTGGTGGAGGGTGGATCCGGAAGCGCTAAGGCGAGGCGTTGGACTAAAGAATGTCTGCATGTCCGACATCACCATGAGATCGCTGGAGTGTCCTGTCCTTGCCTGTGTGTACATGGGAGAAGGATTACTGGCAGTGGTACCTTTATTCCGTTGTGCTGTGACATCACCCTTAAAGTGAATGGGAACCGCATTTAAAAAATGAGACAGATACTTACACAAGGAGAGGGAAGGCTCTGGGTCCTATAGAGCCTTCCCGCTCCTCTCCTGGTCCCCTCGTTCCAGTGCTGGCTCGCCAGGTAGCAGTATTTGACTAATTTAGTCAAATACTGCTTTACCCAGCCGAAGGAGGCTTCAGAAGTCTTCAGGGAGCCTGAGTGCTCCTGAAGAAGGGCAGCCCTGTACAGCACCTGCGCAAGCACGGTCTCTTGCACGCTCACGCCTGTGCTGTATGGAGCCACACGTCTTCGAGAGGACACGTTTTCTGAAGACTTCCAAATACCCTTTTGGTGGGGGATTGAAATTGGGGGGAGCCAGCACAGGATAGAGGGCACCGAGAGAGGAGACGGAAGGCTCTATATGACCCAGAGCCTTCCCTCTCCTTAGGTAAGTATTTGCTTCATTTTTTTTTAAATGTGGTTCCCATTCACTTTAAACACACTGTAAAGCATAGTTGCCAGCTTGTTCTGCACGTGCTGCATCCTTTCTGCCTTCAGGTGAGTTGGTAACATGTCCGCCACTTTGTGCCTATATCGAGGGTCTAGTAGCGTGGCCACCCAGTACAGCTCATTCACCTTGAGTTTTTTTATACGGGGGTGCCTCAACAGGCTGGACAGCATGAAAGACACCATCTGCACAAAGTTGGATGCAGACATACTATCCATCTCCGGATTAACAGAGGGAAAACAACGTGCACCTTCCGTCCTTTGATGTGTGTGTTTATTGGCAGCAAAAATATTCCATCATATCGGATATCTTACATGTGCCTTCTCATTACCTGACCCATGCGTGGACAGTGGTGGTGGAGGAGGTGGGTGGCGGGTGAGGATGGCGGTCCGCCATCCTCACCTGCCACCCACCTCCTCCACCACCACTGTCCACGCATGGGTCAGGTAATGAGAAGGCACATCTAAGATATCCGATATGATGGAATATTTTTGCTGCCAATAAACACACACATCAAAGGACGGAAGATGCACGTTGTTTTCCCTCTGTTAATCCGAATAATTACTCTTCCTTTCACTGTTACATGACGGAGCACACGTCCTCAAGGCGACAAACAGCAAAGATCAAGACGAAGGTGGTGAGAGAATTTTTGCTTTTTTATTTCCTTCCACTGCAATTCTTATAGGAGTGCCGCACTATACTTTTCTTTCTTGTAAGAATAAGTACTATCCATCTCCTCTTGCTCTTCCTCAGTGACGTCAGGTAAGTCCTCCTCTTTCCCCCAGCCAAGAACAATACCACAGGAACATTGAGAAGCACAAGTCCCCTGCGACGCCTGCTGCGATTGTTCTTCTGCCGCCGCCTCCTCCTCCAAAGAAACACCTTCCTCATCATTGTAGTCTGACTCCTCTTCCTCACACAACTCTTCCTCCTCCTCCCCCTCTGTGCTGCTGCAGGTGTTGAGGAAACATCTGGTTCTGCTGAAAATTGCTCCCACAACTGTTCCTTCCGTAACTGTTCCTCTTCATGCTCCTCTGCAGCTTTATCCCCCACTCTACGCATGGAACGCTCCAGGAAGTAAGCGTATGGGATCAAGTCATTGACGATGCCTTCACTGCGACTCACCAGGTTTGTCACCTCCTCAAATGGCCGCATGAACCTGCATGCATTTTGCATGAGTGTCTAGTTGTTGGGCCAGAACATCCCCATTTCCCCAGATTGTGTCCTTCTACTGAAATTGTAGAGGTGCTGGGTGATGGCTTTCTCCTGTTCTAGCAGGCAAGAGAACATAAGGAGGGTCGAATTCCAGCCAGTCGGGCTATCGCAAATGAGGATTCTCATCGGCAACTTGTTTCTCCGCTGAAGAAAAGATGTAACTGAGGGAATAGTAGACTATGCCGTTTTTATTAGTGATCAGCAATTTTATTCACACATGCAAATTTCCACTGACCTCAGAACAGAAATTAACTAAGTTTAGCAAAGTGAATAGCTGCCTATCAGTTAGATGGTACCTGGTTAATTAAACAGCTAAAATCTTTAATTGGCATAATTTAACCATTTGCATGGATAAGTGGAGATTTGCACCTTGCTTTTTTTTTTTTTCTTTTATATTGGGAAATGTAGTGCTGAAGTCTTCAGGTAGGAAATAATCCACCACAACTAAATTTAAGTTTGAATTAATCTCACCAGCCATGATCCATGTCCAATATGTTCTCACCTTTCTAATGTCAAAGGAAGGAAATCTTCATAGCTTGTCTAATCACTGATAACATGAAAGTAAGCAGCTTGAACTGCTAATTCCTAAATCTATCAGGTATTGTTCTAAGGAGGGACAGACAAAACAATACAAATCCGCATTTCTATACCATCTTATATCATCTACATTCTCCAGCTTTCAATTGAAGAAGCACATTTAGTAATGTTTGCGAACACATTCATCCTACACCAGCCTCGGTAAATGCTTCTCTTGGAGAGCACGATCTTGTATGAAAATTTCAGCCTCGGGCACTTGAACAGTTTTTATTTTCCTCAAGGAGCATCATATCAATTTACTGAATTATAAACATTACTGAAGCCAAATTCTTTCATGTTATTTTGCAAATCGACCACCTTATGACCCCCAGGCTGTGTCCTATGAGTTATTGCAATGCTATGTACTCTCTTTTATGAATACAAAGCAAGCCACCCAAGAGAAGGAATATGAAATACAAATATAATATGACAGAATGCAGCAATGGCTTGTCCCGAACTGTCTGAACATTATTTGAGTCATAACCTTCCTCAGTAATATGTCCATACCACATCCGTCTTTTTAATTTTACAAACAGCTCAAAGCAATTCTACTGATGTGAGAATTCCATAGACAATTCATTGCACACTATAATGCATTTATTCTCAATCCTATATGGAATTACATTTCGATTGGCTTATTTTAGTTATAAACATCATTGAGATATCATATGAAATTTTCTCCATGGGCTTCAAGTGACTGCTAAGCCCTTTTCTATGGTTATTCTATAGTTGTAAATATTTTTTTACATGTTTCTCAAATTTTTTGTTTACAAATTGACCATGGTATATGAGAAGTACGCAGAATGATAAAGACATTGCACATGTTATTCCTTTAATAAAATGCCTTGTCTTGTTGTTATGCTGATCCCCTCTAATACTTTTTGGGGATGAATTATAAAACAGAAATATTACTATATGTGTTCATTCACAAGTTTCCATTAGTGCCTCGTTGTGGGTGGCCATGTTCACCAGGCAGGGATTGATTACATTTTGCTGAGGTAGAGATGGTTCCATAATGGGCTAAAGCTGCAAATTCTACAGTCAACATAAAATAAAACTGCAAGCAACCAGATAAGACACTGGGAAGCTACTAGCTCTAAACAAGATGACAAGATTCTTCAAGCAACCTAGAAGAAGACTTCTAATGAAATAGACAAACACTCCAAGCTACATATAAGGTAGTGGATCAAAGGCCATAGACAGGCTATTCTATCTTTCATTAACCATTTAGTAGCTTCAATAGCATCAATAGAGTTATCTCGTTTGAGATAAGTGCACTGCTTTTAACCTCAGTCTGCGGAACTCGTTGTGCTTTAAATTCTTGGAATGCTTTGATCTTTCTCTACTAGCAGAAAATATAGAAACTGAAAGCAGAAGTCCTCTGTTATTGTTTCACATTGCCCCCTGGTGACAAGAGGCCATAAATACACATTACAGTAGTACTGATTAGAAGCAAGGAAATGTAACAAAGAAGAAATAAAAAATGTGCTAAAGTAATTTGGCCTTGAGCACTTGCAAGCCCCTAACTAAATTGGCTGCTAAAGGGCTAATAAAAGCACACACATTAAATAAAACCTGAACTAAAAATAAACTTATGAGATCATTAATTGCATATGTAATACTAATGGTAAATAGACCTTTTTCGAGTCTTAGGCCATGTTCTCAGTGGCTGTTGTGTTCCCTGTGACAGCAGGAACGCAATGGATTGGGAAAGCTGCGCTGCATGTTATGCTTGCATTGCGTAAGGTACAATGAAGGATACAGTCAAGGGAAAGTATGCTTCACTTTCACTTTTTACTATTTAGCGGTATCTCATTGCATGCAATGCGTTATGTTGCCACTACCAATTATACCGCAATGCTCCCGCCTCAATGAGAACGTTCCATAGGTGGTGCATTGCAGTGCAGTAAGCCACATTAAAAAGCTCCCATCACACCGCACCTCAATGCACCACTGTGAACGTGGCCTTATATTCTTTGAATTTAAGAGGTGAATTTATAAGACTGTTGTCAGTGTGATGAATCTGGCAGTGAATTATCACCAGAGACCTCACACAAGCTCTTCATAGTACAATTTCTGTATGTTCCCATGTCTATCTCATTATGTCGCATATCAGTTCAAGGTAAAAAGTCCAGAGATGACAAGGCTTTGTGTGTGTGTGTGTGTGTGTGTGTGTGGGGGGGGGGGGGGGGGGGGTATGGGTTAAACTTACCCAGCAGGTGTCTTCTTTAACCCGTCCCATGGTGCCTCCCATGCTGCATTCCAAGCCATGGTCACGTGACTACAAACACTTCCTCCTTCCGTGTTGAAGGAGGACGTTTTTGTAGTCACATGATGCGGCTTGGAATTCAGCGTGGGAGGCGCCGTGGGACGGGTTAAAGAAGACAACTGCTGGGTAAGTTTAACCCCCCCCCCCCCCACACACACACACACACACACAACGCCTTGGCATCTCTGGACTTTTTACCTTGAACTGATATGCAACATGATGAGATAAACATGGGAACATACAGAAATTGTACTATGAAGAGCTTGTATGAGGTCTCTGGTGATAATTCACTGCCAGGGGGGGGGGGGGGGGATCAAGTGATTAGGGTGTACATGAGCTGCACTTGAATCTCTAAAGCAAAGTAACATGACAAAAAAGGGAGATTGAGCTCACTGTACAAAAAAAATGAAAGACTGTGGCCCAATAGTACAATCCCATCTGATGTGAATTGTTGCAAACAGTTTTAGGTCTGAAACCCATGAGCAGTGTTTTTTTAAGTGCTTGTAATACATAAAGCTCTTGCTAATGTAATGCTATGGGTGTGATCCCACTTGAGACATGTGATTTTATAAAAATCACCCATAACATTACATTAGCAAGTGCTTTTTAAATCACAAGTGCTTTGAAAAGCCCTGCTAGTGGGTCCTAGGCCTTAAAGTGGCCACACACCATACAATTTTTTAAATATCTGTTCAATTTAAGAAATGCAATCAATTTTTCTAACTGATTGTAACATTTCAAAAATATGACCAATGTACCACACACCTATGTTCAATTTTTCCCCAATTAAGATAAATCTGATTGTAAACTCTGAGAAAATTGCTAGGGTGTGTATATTAATAAATTGACAATCTAACACACACCATACAATCTTAAACGGGAAATCTGATTGGATTTTTCAGTCGAATGAAAAAAAAGCTTTCGAGTTTTTCGGGAGATACGATCGTTTTTATCAAATTGCTGTAAAATTGGATAATTTTATTGTATTGTTTGTGGCTACCTTTAGGTTCTTTTGTCAAGTTTCAATTTGGGACAAAAGTGCCTATGACTGTTTGTAACAAATAGCCCACCACATCAGACGAGGCCATTGTATTGGGCCACGGCTATTAATTTATTCATACTGTGAGTGCGATCTCTCTTTTTGTCATTTTATATCAGTTCAGGAACACTTTACTATAATAGTTTTTATACTTGCAAGGATGCTTCATAATTATTTTCCCGAACTCTCATTAGCTGGCAATCACTAGAACTGTAGCATGGAGCACAACAATAGATGAAAATCCTATAGTGAATTCCCAGTGTGCCATTGCATGTATCCAGCATGCCCTGTTGTATGTACTGAGTGGTAAACAAATAGTAACTAATTAATTGATTAGTAACTCCCTTAGAATGAACATGCACAACATCAGGTACTCTGACTCAAGCATGACATCAAGATAGCTCCAAGTGTGTGGTTTAGGCACTACCACAAGATCAGTGTGGACTGGTATTTTGAAAAGTAGGAAAAAATATTCCTTTTATGTTAGGTTTCCTTGAAGAGACACTGAAGCAAAAAAAATGATATAAAGAATTGGTTGTGTAGTATGGAAAATTACTAGAACATTAGTAGCAAAGAAAATATTCTCATATTTTTATTTTCAGCTATATAGATTTTTTTATAACATTGCATCATTCTCTAATATTTGCAGTTTACGCACTACTCAGCATTCTAAATGATTTTACAGAGCAGCTTATTGAACTTTTGAACCCTTCTCTGCAGAGAAAAAGAAAATACAATGACTGACAGTTGAGATAACAAGTTTTAGAAGACAGAGCTCTCTGCGACTTTGCCTCTTTTGCATGGATAACAACGGGAGTTTCTTAACTCTTCTTGTACTGGAAACAATATTAGCTTTACTACACATACAAATCATTATTTCATATTTTTTTTCGCTTCAGTGTCTCTTTAAAGATAAATGAATTAAGAGGTAGCTTAAAGTGCAATTCAGTTCTTAAGGTGTGTACTCATGAAAAATGATTGTTGTATGAAGAGATTCTCAACTTCAAGTTTGGTTAGTAGCCCTCTAGAGGCAACAGTTTTGTTACCGTTTTTATGTACATAGTGTAAAAAGTATGTGAATAGTTTGTACAGCCCAAACAAAGACTGCTTGTGTATGTAAATTGCAAAGACTGTCTTCAGACTTGCTTTGCCCATTGACTTTCCCAGAAGGCAAGAAGCATCCACTACTTATCTCCTGTGTTACAATAGTTAAAGGCTGACGCTTTTTGTAAAAGAGAAATCCAGGTTGACATTATGGACTACTATAGGGTTTTTAGTGATCTACAGTCTGCACTGTTCACAGAGCCATAGTCTTATATTGTTCATTAGAGATGGCCCAAACTGTTCACCGTTAAACGGTTCTCGGCGAACTTCCGTGGTTCGCGTTCGCGGAGAACCGCGACCTTTTCCGGAAGTTCGATTCACCCCCATAGTGCATCTTTAGTGTCAACTTTGGCCCTCTACATCCCAGTAAGCAGGCACATTGTAGCTAATCAGGCTACACTCCCTCCTGGAGCCCCACCCCCCTTATAAAAGGCAGGCAGCGTCAGGCTTTTCACTCACTCATGTGCCTGCAGTAATTAGAGAAGGGAGAGCTGCTGCAGACTCTTATAGGGAAAACTTAGTTAGGCTTTTGTAGGCTTCTTATCTTGCTCCTTGCTGATTCTTATTGCTAAAAAAGCACCCCTCAACAGCTCTTTTGAGAGCTAATCTTGTTCTTATGATCTTTTTTTTTTTTTTTGTGTTGGCCACTTGCATTATATACAGCCCTGTCACTCAGTCGCAGCTGGTCTTTGGCACCTTAATTCCTGCTGTGCCACTGCCAGGCCCAGCACATTCAGCGACTACCTGTGTGTGTGACAGGCAGCTGCACATTTGTAATCCCATCCCAATCACTGCACCTGTTCACTGTTCAGTGCACCTACCTACCTACCTAAACCTATGTGAGCGCAGGCATTGTTAATACCACCAGTCATTGCACTTGTCATTGCAGTCCGTGTGTGTGACAGGCAGCTGTACATTTGTAATCCCATCCCAATCACTGCACCTGTTTAGTGTTCAGTGCACCTACTGTGCCACTGCCAGGCCCAGCACATTCAGTGACTACCTGTGTGTGTGACAGGCAGCTGCACCTGTTCACTGTTAAGTGCACCTACCTACCTATACTATACCTACGTGAGCGCATGCATTGTTAATACCATCAGTCATTGCACCTGTCATTGCAGTCCGTGTGTGTGTGTGTGACAAGCAGCTGCACATTTGTAATCCCAATCACTGCACCTGTTCACTGTTCAGTGCACCTACCTACCTATACCTACGTGAGCGCACGCATTGTTAATACCACCAGTCATTTCACCTATCATTGCAGTCCGTGTGTGTGTGTGACAAGCAGCTGCACATTTGTAATCCCATCCCAATCACTGCACCTGTTCACTGTTCAGTGCACCTACCTACCTATACCTATGTGAGCACAGGCGTTGTTAATACCACCAGTCATTGCACCTGTCATTGCAGTCTGTGTGTGTGTGTGACAGCACTGACAGGTAGCTGCACATTTGTAATACCAGTCACTGCAACCTGTTCACTGCACCTGTGTAACCGTACATTGTATTAGTCAAGTCAGTGCATACCTTTCACTTCATCCCCCCAAATATGGACAAAACAAAAGGCATGGCCAGAATATTTATGGCCGCTGCTAGCAGTGGCCGCTATAATCATTTTTCTGGTGCCTGTACATGCCTGCCTGATTTTTCTGGCTGCACTGCGGCTGCAACAATAAAACAAAAGGCATGTACATGTGTCAATTCCCCTTCATGATCGTTACCTTGCCGCGGTGAAGGGGCTTGCGTATCACAATGAAGCAATGACTACTGGCTATGTGAGTGTCTCGGGGGGTAGCACACCAAAGATAATAAGGTCGTTGCTTCATTGTGGACAGACCAAATTCGATCAGCTGGACAATCACTGTTGTTCTGTCATTGAGCTACCTCAGCCTGGCGACCATATGGGCTTGAAAACCGCTATGGCCTGCACTCTCACCGTGGTGCGCACCAGTCCAGCATGGCCGTCACTACACAAACAGCTGTTTGCGGTGTGTTACACAGTGAGTTTGGTGTGTCAGTGTGAAGCAGTACTCTAATTACACTCCCTGACTGATGTATACACATACAAGATGTTTTAAAGCACTTTAGGCCTCCAATTTAGCATGGAATGTGATTTCTGCCCTTAAAACGCTGCTTTGCTTCAAATCCAGATTTTTCCCAAGGACTTTTGGCGTCTATCCCACTCATCCATGCAAAAACTCAGATGTTAGACCCCTTGAAACATCTTTTCCATCACTTTTCTGGCCAGCATAAGTGTTTCTAGTTTTCAAAGTTCGCCTCCCCATTGAAGTCTATTGCGGTTCGCGAAAGTTCACGCGAACCAAACTTTTGCGGAAGCTCACGAACCCGGTTCGTGAACCTAAAATCGGAGGTTCGGGCCATCTCTATTATTCATTCTTCTTTCCTGCCCCAGTGTGCTAAATAGTGCTGATGCCTTGAGTCTCTCTACAGTACTAGAGTTCTACAGACCTAACATGGTATAAGGCAGTTTATTGCTGTTCAGATTGTAAATTACATATGTTTTCTGAGGCTCCTGGTCTTGAAGCATATGCATTGACCATGATGGCATACATTTGAAATCAGCACTGGTAGACTTGGGCGCAGGGTACAGCCGGTATATGGATTTCCTGCTTCTGCACAAGTCCGGGCCAGGTTAATTACTATCCCCCCTCCAGGCCGCCATGGATAGTGGGGAATGATATAATTCCGCTTCCAGCTATTGCTGGAGGCCGAATTATTGTGTTTTAAAAGCAACTTCGGCTCCGTTTTCTGACGGCGCTGACGTTACTCACTGAGCGCCGTTTTAGCTGTAATTCCTATTACAGTCTATGATGGCGCCGGCTGCGCCTAAATCTATCTGCTCTGAAAAGCACTGCTCCGTGACCATGAGCATATGTCTGAAACTGGAGAGGAGGAGGCACTCCAAAAATAATATTGTGGCAATAAATAATATCAAAGTAATAAAATAGCTTACCTCTAGAAAGGACAAAGCCTGAGTGAGGTAATAATCTGTGACCAGGTGTTCCTAGCTTGCTTATCAGGTGCTCCTAGCTTGCTTATTACGCACGCTTCTGCACAATAGCGCCCTCTATGCTGCTATTGCGGCAAGGAAGGCCGCATTAGCAGTATAGGGATGCTATTGTGGCTGGGAACGCGAAGAATCACTCGCGTTCCCAGCCTGTCGGCGGCTGACGGCGAAACCGGAAGTGGCCGCTGGCGGGTCCAGGAGGATCTGAGCGACTCTACGTGGGCACCGATCAGCTGCAGGGGGCTGAGGGAAGCCCCAGGTGAGTAAAACTCATTTTTTTAAATTTGATTTAAGTGCCACTTTAAGACACCTAGGCTGGAGTGGTTAAGTGAATACACCCTTTTAATCCTAGTGGTGGAATCAAATCTGTTACATGATACTTATGTATTATACAGGTTTATTACTAACATCAATAAAACTATTGAAATAGAAAATTTTCTGCTGCCAATAGAGCAATTTTGTAAACTATACAACTATATAAAGTATTTAGACTAATCACTGAATACAGTGAGTTAAGTAACTGCAGTAGAAACCTTACCCACTGAAATCCATGAAGGAACTGAGGCATTTTACAGTGTTGGTGTTTGAATTCAGGAGATTGAATTCAGAATCAGAAACCTGAATCCTCACGCACACCAGGCATTTCAGCACCAAAGCAGTGGACAGGGTTACTCCTGTTCACCTACTTGCAGCTGACATCACACTTAACATTTTCTCCTTCAGGCATGGAAGGAGATTGCATCTGAGTGAGGTGGTGCGTGGCATGAACTGCAAGTAAGTAATCTCCCTGTGATACTTCCAACTGCCTTGGGTGCTTAAGTGTAATGCACAACATAATTTGGGTTTCCAAAATCAGTTTCCCAAATTCACCAACACTAGTGCTTTACAAGGCATTGACAGGTCCTCAGTTCTGTATCCATGTTTCCACACAATAAAATATATTTAAACTGAAATATTTGTTCTACAACAAGCTATGCTGTTTATATAGTCATCAACTTTTCAGAAGTACTTGTGTAAGCAGTTCTTTACTAGACACTTTTTATCATGTATTCACAAAGGGTTCTGTGACAAGATATAAGATAAGGAGCTCAGCTTAGGGAATATAGGTAAACAAAGGTGCCCTTCGGACAATGTCTCATTATTTTTCATTATAGTTTTTGCTCTCTTTTTGTTGCCATAAATTAAATCAGTACTTTCCATTATTTCACTAAAATTGCACTGCTTATCTTAACAGAGCCCTGTGCCAAAAGAGTTGTATTCATCTGTGTCACCAAGGGCTAACATCAATCTCCAATCAAACAACACCATATGGTAAAATAGGGATCTCTCCTTAGCAGTGCTTTCCACAGCAGGAAACATAGTAGTCCTGTGTATCCACCACCCATTGTGGATTTTTTTTTCTCATTGGAGTGCTCTTTACTTGAGGCTGCCTCTAAAGCCTAGTGCACACCTTAAATAGTCTATTTGTAGTCCATTGCATGGGCAAGGGGCATTGCAGTCATTGTGAATGATTTTCCATGTCGAGACAGATGGTTTCCCGTATAGTGCCTGCTTTCAGCGCCACCATAGACATAATAATATTATGGCTATAAGGATGCAGTGGTATTTTCAAAGTAATTTGGGTGCCGGATATTTTTTTTATATTAAAAGCTTATTTGGCTTTATGCATTAGGAGCATGTGGGAGGCTCTCCAGGTCCAGCTTGCTATACAATTTCTTACTACATCCCACCCTTTCAGTATCTTTTCTGGGAGGCTCTCATTTCACGCATCTTTCACCCAAGTTCTTAAGTTCTAGGTCACAGTTTGTCAGTGTCACAGAGGCAATATTATGTATAGTTCCCACGCTTGACTTTACCATTGATCTGATCTGTACATATGGCAAAAGTTCACCCGGCTGTTTCAGCTCAGTAAAAGTTTCCAAGTACCTACTCCTATCTACAAAAGCTGTACTATTGAATACTAGGAGGGTATTCTGGGTTACCCATATTGGAAAATATTTAGATAGCAGACATGGCAGACCAAACCTTCTTCTAAAGGTGGCCATACACTGGCCCGATTCGCGGCCGTTTTGACAGCAAATTCGATCCTGGGATCGAATCTGCTGCCAATCGTTCGCGCTAAACGCACCCGCCGATCCGATTTCCTTCCGAAATCGTATCGGTCCGTCGATCGCGCCGTGCGGGAAATTACCCTCGATCGCCCGCGGGTAGGGAGCGCGTCGCTAGCGGCGGCCAATCCGATCAGGTATACATTACCTGACGCTGGCTCCCGGGCGTCTTCTCCGCATCTTCTCCACGCTGCACCCGCTCCATCCCGGTCAGATTCGATCAGATAGGGATCTGTCAGCTGGTCGATCTAATAGCAAATCGACCAGTGTATGGCTACCTTTAGAGACATTATGGCAGGCTGGTGAACTGTTAAGGTAGCCATACACTGGTCGATTTGCCATTAGATCGACCAGCTGACAGATCCCTATCTGATCGAATCTGATCAGAGAGGGATCGTATGGCTGATCGAGGGTAATTTCCCACACGGCGCAATCGACGGACCGATCCGATTTTGGGAGGAAATCGGATCGGCGGGTGCGTTTAGCGCGAACGATTGGCAGCAGATTCGATCCCAGGATTGAATCTGCTGTCGAAACGGCCTCGAATCGGGCCAGTGTATGGCCACCTTTATCATTATATTTTGTTTTAAACACAAAGGGAGGCTTTTGACTTTAGTGTGTAGGATGCACATGCGGACCAATGGTAAGATTATTTCAGCTGCCAAGCTATAAATGGAGTGTCTATTTGAGTTCATCATCCAGTCTCTGACATGCCTTATTAGTGTGGCCAAATTATACTATTTAATATAGGTTAGCTTTAATCCACCAAGCTTTTTCTTAAGTTGCAGGTTACTGAAAGTCCTGCGTGTTTTTTTTTTCCTTGTCACAAACATTTTATAAATGCAGAGTTTAAGGTATTCATGTCCTTATGACATATGTAAATAGGGGCTGTCTGCAGGGAATACAATAGGTGACCCATTGGTTTCATCTTCAAGAGTGCAGCCTTTCCTGCTAAACCCAATGATAGTTTTTTTTTTTTTTCCATTTAGCTAATTGTTTGCTTATACTTTTGATTAGTAGAGAATAATTTACTGGATAAAACTAAGCGGGTTCTCTATTATTCCTAAATATTTAAAGCTGGAGCAGGAAATAGTCCCTCCAAATGTGCTTAATATGTTGGCTTGGACAAAGGTACCAAAACAAATTTTCCCTATTCAAACAAAAAATGGAATTGTAGTGTTCCTCTATTGTCAACAATTGTTCAAAATTGCTGCTAGGATAGAAGTAAGAGAACACCCCAAATCTTGCTTTGTAAAGATAAAACATATAAATAGACTCTTGTGCAATAAGCAATATTTTGCTTTATTCTTAAAAAATATAAATAAATGTAAATGTTCACAATAAAAACACACACATACACCCACACTTACTGCGAGATCTCGCACGGGATGTTATGGACAGATCTCGGCATGCTTGTGTGTCTAGCAATATTTGGTGATTTCCAAAAGAATTCACCATAAATTCATTAATCATAAAAGCATAAAAATATAGCTGCTGTCCGTTTTTAGCAATAAAAACAATGATAAGGTTGGTAGATAGTCACTAGATTGGTTCCGAGGTCTCTCTGTGTAGGTAGAGATATTTTGGGCTCTTATTCATTTTTATTGTGAACATTTACATGTATTTATATTTTTGAGAATAAAGCTAAATATTGCTTATTGCAAAGGAGTGTATTTATATATAATTTTTCCCTCTTCACTTTATATCTTGACAGTATCCCAAATTTCTCTATTATCTCATACACCCCTCTTACTTATTTTGTTGGATTTTCCAGAACGATGAGAACATTGTCAGCAAACAGTGCCTGTTACACTTCCTACCTCTCCCACTCGTACACCTCTTATCCTCTTTCTTAACTCCATTACCATGAGCTCACCACGCCAGATTAAAAAGAATCAGTGAAAGGAACAACCCTGCCTTGTACCCCTTTGAACCTTTGACCACTTCACGCCAAAGGTGTTTTTACCCTAACGGACAAGAGCGATTTTCACCTTTCAGTGCTCATCCCTTTCATTTGCCAATAGCTTAATTACTACTAATCACAATGAAATGATCTATATCTTGTTTTTTTCACCACCAATTGGACTTTTTGGGGTTGATATTTGTTTTCAGTAATTACTTTATTTTCTATACATTTTAAATGGAAAAACAAGGAAAAAATGAAAAAAAATACACCATTTCTCCAATTTCATCCCTAAACACTGCTACTATGCATAAAACCCACACATTTTATCTGCCCATTTGTTCTGGTTATCACAACATTTTAATGATGTCCCTACTACAAAGTATGGTGACAATATAGTATTTGGAAATAAAGGTTTATTTTTTCTTTGGTGGTTATTTTTTCACAATTTTCACGTGCACGGGAATGCACAGGAATGCACGTGCACGCACGCACGTGCACACGCACAGCGGCAGCACTGTCTGACATATAAAAACGTCCTGGAGCCATTAACCTCCTTGGCGGTAACCCCGAACGTAGTTCGGGGTAAGCCGCGCAGGAGGTTTTCTCCGGCCCTGCTAGGCCGATTTGTTTAATTTTTTTTTGTTTGCTGCATGCAGCTAGCACTTTGCTAGCTGCGTCAGCACACCGATCGCCGCTATCCGTCGCGCCGCACGCCCCCCCCCCAGACCCCGTGCGCTGCCTGGCCAATCAGTGCCAGACAGCGCTGAGGGGAGGTTCGGGACTCCCAATGACGTCCCGACGTACGACATCCTGCCATGGCGACGGGGGAAGCCCTCCAGGAAATCCCGTTCTTTGAACGGGATTTCCTGATCGGAGATCGCTGAAGGCGATCGAAGAGGGCGGGCGGATGCCGCTGAGCAGCGGCTATCATGGAGCGAGCCCTGGGCTCGCTACATGATATAGGAAAAAAATTTTTAAAAAAAACTGCGGCGCTTCCTCCTGGCGGATTTTTTTATACCGCCAGGGGGGTTAAGAGGCGCTAGCAGGACATTTTTATAAGTCAGTTTGTCATTAAGTGCTTGAAGAAGGTTTGGGCTGGAGATGTAGCCCTGGGTCACCACCTCCACACTGCGCATTGCCCTAATTTAATTTAAGAATGGGATTTTAATTCCCCTATGCCTTAGAACAGGCATGGGCAAATGTGGCCCTCCAGCTGTTAAGGAACTACAAGTCCCACAATGCATTTGTCTTTATGAGTCATGACTGTGGCTGTAAGACATTGTAATACATTGTGGGACTTGTAGTTCCTTAACAGCTGGAGGGCCAAGTTTGCCCATGCCTGCATTAGAACCATTGACTTTGATATCATCAGAGAGAGATTGATACTGTGGGGTTGCTTTTGAGAGAGGAATTCTCAGATTCATCTCAACCCAGCTAGTTTGTATGTGAAGCTGTGTAGTTTACCCTTAATCATGACTGGTTTTAATCATCAGTGAGATCTGTGTGTACACCAGTTTACGCATACCTCCATCTCATTCTACTGGAAATGCAGGAGGTCTACATCCACTGAAAGTATTGATCCCATATCTCACTGTGGTTCAGCCTTATCTGCGTTATCAGTGATGTGCTGGTGGTGTGGGGCAGAGATGATGAGGAGAAAAGACAAGGATGAATGGCATTAATTTGTTTCTGATCCTAATCAAAATGATCACAATATCTGGTTAGTATACAAATAAGGCAAAAGGGGGCCATACACTAGGCGACCAACCAACCAATCGCCCATCCAATTCAATTATTATAATCAAATTGGATGAAAATTGGTGCTGCCAATTGCATGCCCGACCAACAAAGCAACCAATTTCGGGACAGAAATTGGCTGCATAGTCGATCGCGCATGTTGGAAAATGTGCCGAGGTTGGTTGGCCGGGTGCACGTCGGCCGAATTGCAAACGAGCGATAAGATGACGAAACCCCCGCCGCAATGTATAAATGTATGTAGTGTAGTGCATTTATACATTACCTGTCCGGTGTCAGCCTCAACGCGGTTTCCGTCCATCTCCTGGTTGCGCATACATGCCCGCTGCGCAATGTCTGACGTCATGAAGGCGCATAGTGGCTGACGTCAGAAGCTATGTGCCGCTAGCGTGTATGCCGCTTTCCCGGGCGAGATGGACAGATGAACCCAGCGAGCTGCTGCAGGGCAGATAATGTATAAATGCACTACACAACATACTTTTATACATTTTGGGGACAGCAGTGGGGCGGACACGGCGGCTCAGCCGATTCCCTGATGATTTCATACTGAAATCAGACGAGAATCGACCTGTAGTGTATGGGCAGATTCGATTAGAGAGAAATGTATCTCTAATCAGATTCGATTAGAGATAAATTTGTCTCTTGTTCAAATCTGTCCATATTCGTTCTAATGTATGGGCACCTAAAGACTGATGTTTTGATTCTGGGTTTGTCTATGTGGAAGGTAGAAGAAGGTGGATGGGTTAATACAAGCCCTTTCCTCAAACCAACCAGTAAAACTACCGCCTCTGTGAGCCACCATCCAGAATAATTCAAGCTGGAAATCCTCAAGGGATGGTTCCTGTGTATTTGTAGTAGTAAAAATGTTTCTGTACCATGTACCTTTTAGCCATTAAAAGGTATTACTCTTACAAGACAATTTGTGTATATGTAGGAGTTGTTCCACCTATGAAGATGATAAAACAGACACTAAAAAAATGTGCCAATGATTTCAGAAATATGGTTAATCTCTGAGGATAAATAAATCATATTGTCTAAATAGATCAGATTTTTTCTTAGACGAAAAAATGCATATGAGTGACATTGACTGCAGTTGAGATTCTCATATATTACATTTGCATGTGTTTCTAGACACAACAGTTGAGGAGATTGTTGGGTGACATCCTCTGACGGAAGCACTTACTAGAATATGTATCATCAGCCTGTGAAATCAGAATATATAAGAAACACATTTGTTACTTATTTGTTCTCTATCAAGGGAATATAGCAGTAAATGTGTTGTTTGTCTACATGCTAAAAAAATCCAAAAGTGGTTGTGAGTATATCATTTAAATACAATGAAACCCAAACCATAAACACTGAAATGAATTTGGCTCCACTTCTGGAGTCATGTACTATTTACTGCATTTGAATCATTTGCTTAAGTCTGCGAAACAACCTGTAGATTAAGAGCAGGATAAAGCAAAGCACCATTTAATCTGCAAAATATGGAATTTTGAAGGCTTATATGTATTTTAATGTGAATATCTATGAGAGTTTTTCTTCGAGATGAAACCAAAGTAATGGAGCTAAACTCCATGCCCGCTAGATAAAATTTGTACTGTCCTAATAAATTAGAATGCTGATGCTGAATACTGCTATTAAGGGGATGACATTTCAAAGAAGGGTATGAATATTCATAAGCATAAATTGACCCCCACATCCACCAGTCTGACAATAAAAGCAGGGAATATAGGGCCCACAGCTGGCTGGTTTGTTGGGCACTGCTATAGTGGCACCAGTGAAACAGTGATGGTAGGACGTAGGAGCCAGCTGACATTAAAGGGAAAGCGCAATGAGAGGGTTATGGAGGCTGCCATATTTATTTCCTTTTAAGCAATACCAGTTGCCTGGTAGCCCTGTTGATCCTGTGTCTCTAATACTTTTAGCCATAGACCCTAAACAAGCATGCAGCAGACCAAGTACTCTGACGAAGCTGACTCAGGATTTACTAGATTAGCCATATGCTTGTTCCAGGGTTTTGACACAGACACTACTTATGCAAGAAGATCAAAAGGGCTGCCAGGCAACTGGCATTGTAGGAGCCAGTGTCATATGGCATACTGTGTATAGTGGCAGAAAGAGCAGCGAAGATAGAAGCATATAGTTTGGCTCAAGTCCACCATTGCCGAGTGAAGACCCCTCCAAAGGAATCTGAAAAGAGCTTGCCAGAGTTCAAGCATGCAACTGCACCCCTGTTCAAGCACAAGCATGGCCATACTGCATCTGCACATTAAGCCAGAGCTATTTGTGCATGAGGGGCTCTATATTACTGCGCAGGCACACATGGGTGCAACGCACCTGTGCTCGTGCATAAGGAGGAGTCCCGTCACAAAGTGCAAGAGGGTCCTGGGCAGCGGTGGAGGTCCAGAGGGTGGTGGAGGAAGCATTTGAAGGATCCAGAGGCTTCCCTCTTCTTAGGTAAGTATTTGCTTTTTGATTTAATGTTCCCCTCAGGTTCTCTTTAATTATTTTGTTTTCCTGGATTTTTACCCCTTAAGATTCCTAATAATTTTGGCATATCAGCTGTGCCGATATTAATACAGCAATAACTTTTTATTACCTATACCAACAAAGTAATACATATATTGTTTTTTTCAGGGCGATCTAGGCTTTCAATGGGTAATATTTTTTTTTCCAAGTATTGTTTAATTTCACATGCATTTTATCACTGAAAATACTGTAAGGCATAAATGCATGGATCACACATTTTCACTTTTCTAATTTTTACATGACAAGTGCTAATGTTTTAAAACACCTCAAAATACATTCTTTGGTTTGTCAAAAACAACACTATATAGGTAATATTTCCTTATTAGTTGGGCAGGCAGCAAATCCTAATCCCCAGTCTGTGCATCTGCAGCGATTGCATGCGATAGCTAGAGCACACAGTTTAGTGATCCCAGTGCGGTATATATGCATTGCTAGGCAACAACAAGGCATTCGATCCCAAAGGGTGGCAGCTATTATAAGTGTCCATGAATCTTAAAGTGGATCCGAGATGAACTTTTACTCATTGCATAATTGTGTTCCTTTCCTATTGTTTATAGGGCATTCCTCAAGCCAGATACTGTTTTGTTTTTGTTTTAATACTCTAATTCCCTATAAACTATACAAGCCACTCCCACAGGTTTTCAGAGAGCCAAGGCACTTTCAGACAATAGCAAGGGTTCATGGGAGCTCAGTCTGGGCAGGAGGAGGGGGAGGTATTACTATCCAGCGATTTCAGAGGCAGAGGGGAGGAGGGAGGAGGAGAGGGGATTAGTTTTTTTTACTCAAGATGCAGATAAGCCTGCCTCTGTGTAATGTTTACAAATAACATGGCTGCTGTCATTGTATCACAGGAATAATCAATCATATTCTGTTAAAGCTGTTTGCAGCTAGATTTGCTGTGTAAACTATCTGAACTTTAGGTAGCATATATACACAAGTTACTTGTTATAGTTAGTTTTTCATCTCGGATCCGCTTTAAGACCAAGTATAGATGACAGTGACACAAGAAGTTAATCAGTCTGGTAGGGGTTAACACTGCACCAAGGAAAAAAAAACACTTTGTTTTAACCACTTGAGGACCGTGGGCTTTACCCCCCCTTAAGGACCAGGCACTTTTTTTCCATTCAGACCACTGCAGCTTTCACGGTTTATTGCTCGCTCATACAACCTACCACCTAAATGAATTTTGGCTCCTTTTCTTGTCACTAATAAAGCTTTCTTTTGGTGCTATTTGATTGCTGCTGCGATTTTTACTTTTTATTATATTCATCAAAAAAGATATGAATTTTGTCAAAAAAAATGATTTTTTTTTAACTTTCTGTGCTGGTATTTTTCAAATAAAGTAAAATTTCTGTATACATGCAGCACGAAAAATGTGGACAAACATGTTTTTGATAAAAAAAAACCATTCAGCCTATATTTATTGGTTTGGGTAGAAGTTATCGCGTTTACAAACTATGGTGCAAAAAGTGAATTTTCCCATTTTCCAGCATCTCTGACTTTTCTGACCACCTTACATGTTTCATGAGGGGCTAGAATTCCAGGATAGTATAAATACCCCCCAAATGACCCCATTTTGGAAAGAAGACATCCCAAAGTATTCACTGAGAGGCATAGTGAGTTCATAGAAGATATTAAGTAAGCGGAAAATTACACTTTGTGACAAAAAAAAGGTTTCCATTTCTTCTAACTTGCGACAAAAAAAAATGAAATCTGCCACGGACTCACCATGCCCCTCTCTGAATACCTTGAAGTGTCTACTTTCCAAAATGGGGTCATTTGTGGGCTGTGTTTACTGTCCTGACATTTTGGGGGGTGCTAAATTGTAAGCACCCCTGTAAAGCCTAAAGGTGCTCATTGGACTTTGGGCCCCTTAGCACAGTTAGGCTGCAAAAAAGTGCCACACATGTGGTATTGCAGTACTCAGGAGAAGTAGTATGATGTGTTTTGGGGTGTATTTTTACACATACCCATGCTGGGTGGGAGAAAAATCTCTGTAAATGACAATTGTTTGATTTTTTTTACACACAATTGTCCGTTTACAGAGATATTTCTCCCACTCAGCATGGGTATGTGTAAAAATACACCCCAAAACACATTATACTACTTCTCCTGAGTACGGTGATACCACATGTGTGGCACTTTTTTGCACCCTAACTGCGCTAAGGGGCCCAAAGTCCAATGAGTACCTTTAGGATTTCACAGGTCATTTTTGTTTCAAGACTACTCCTCACGGTTTAGGGCTCCTAAAATGCCAGGACAGTATAGGAACCCCAATAATGACCCCATTTTAGAAAGAAGACACCCCAAGGTATTCCGTTAGGAGTATGGCGAGTTCATAGAAGATTTTATTTTTTGTCGCAAGTTAGCGGAAATTGATTTTAATTGTTTTTTTTTCACAAAGTGTCATTTTCCGCTAATTTGTGACAAAAAATAAAATCTTCTATGACCTCACCATACTCCTAACGGAATACCTTTGGGTGTCTTCTTTCTAGAATGGGGTCATTTGTGGGGTTCCTATACTGCCCTGGCATTTTAGGGCCCCTAAACCGTGAGGAGTAGTCTTGAAACCAAATGTCGCAAAATGACCTGTGAAATCCTAAAGGTACTCATTGGACTTTGGGCCCCTTACCGTACTTAGAGTGTAAAAAAGTGCCACACGTGGTACCGTCGTACTCAGGAGAAGTAGTATAATGTGTTTTGGGGTGTATTTTTACACATACCCATGCTGGGTGGGAGAAATATCTCTGTAAATGACAATTGTTTGATTTTTTTTACACACAATTGTCCATTTACAGAGAGATTTCTCCCACCCAGCATGGGTATGTGTAAAAATACACCCCAAAACACATTATACTACTTTTTCTGAGTACGGTGGTACCACATGTGTGACACTTTTTTGCAGCCTAGGTGCGCTAAGGGGCCCAACGTCCTATTTACAGGTCATTTTGAGGCATTTGTTTTCTAGACTACTTCTCACGGTTTAGGGCCCCTAAAATGCCAGGGCAGTATAGGAACCCCACAAGTGACCCCATTGTAGAAAGAAGACACCCCAAGGTATTCCGTTAGGTGTATGGCGAGTTCATAGAAGATTTTATTTTTTGTCAACAGTTAGTGAAAAATGACACTTTGTGAAAAAAAAAACAATAAAAATCAATTTCCGCTAACTTTTGACAAAAAATAAAATCTTCTATGAACTTGTCATACACCTAACAGAATACCTTGGGGTGTCTTTTTTTCTAAAATGGGGTCACTTGTGGGGTTCCTATACCACCCTGGCATTTTACGGGCCCAAAACCGTGAGTAGTCTGGAAACCAAATGTCTCAAAATGACTGTTCAGGGGTATAAGCATCTGCAAATTTTGATGACAGGTGGTCTATGAGGGGGCGAATTTTGTGGAACCGGTCATAAGCAGGGTGGCCTTTTAGATGACAGGTTGTATTGGGCCTGATCTGATGGATAGGAGTGCTAGGGGGGTGACAGGAGGTGATTGATGGGTGTCTCAGGGGGTGGTTAGAGGGGAAAATAGATGCAATCAATGCACTGGGGAGGTGATCGGAAGGGGGTCTGAGAGGGATCTGAGGGTTTGGCCAAGTGATCAGGAGCCCACACGGGGCAAATTAGGGCCTGATCTGATGGGTAGGTGTGCTAGGGGGTGACAGGAGGTGATTGATGGGTGTCTCAAGGTGTGATTAGAGGGGGGAATAGATGCAAGCAATGCACTGGCGAGGTGATCAGGGCTGGGGTCTGAGGGTGTTCTGAGGGTGTGGGTGGGTGATTGAGTGCCCTAGGGGCAGATAGGGGTCTAATCTGATAGGTAGCAGTGACAGGGGGTGATTGATGGGTAATTAGTGGGTGTTTAGGGTAGAGAACAGATGTAAACACTGCACTTGGGAGGTGATCTGACGTCGGATCTGTGGGCGATCTATTGGTGTGGGTGGGTGATCAGATTGCCCGCAAGGGGCAGGTTAGGGGCTGATTGATGGGTGGCAGTGACAGGCGGTGATTGATGGGTGATTGACAGGTGATTGATAGGTGATTGGCAGGTGATCAGGGGGATAGATGCATACAGTACACAGGGGTGGGGGGGGGTGTCTGGGGGGGGGGGTCTGGGGAGAATCTGAGGGGTGGGGGGTGATCAGGAGGGAGAAGGGGCAGTTTAGGGAATAAAAAAAAAATAGCGTTGACAGATAGTGACAGGGAGTGATTGATGGGTGATTAGGGGGGTGATTGGGTGCAAACAGTGGTCTGGGGGGTGGGCAGGGGGGGGTCTGAGGGGTGCTGTGGGCGATCAGGGGGCAGGGGGGGGGAAATCAGTGTGCTTGGGTGCAGACTAGGGTGGCTGCAGCCTGCCCTGGTGGTCCCTCGGACACTGGGACCACCAGGGCAGGAGGCAGCATGTATAATATACTTTGTATACATTACAAAGTGTATTATACACTTTGTATGCGGCGATCCGGGTGCTAGTAACCTGCCGGTGCTTCCGAACGGCCGGCGGGTTACAGTGCAAGGTGGGCGGAGCCAGTCCCCGGCGGCCGATCGCGTCACGAATGATGCGATCGCACCGCCCATGCCCCTACAAGGACCGCCGCCTCTGGGCATGAGCTGGTCCTTGCGGCATCCACTTTCCGACCGTCCCTGTGCAGTGGGCGGTCATTAAGTGGTTAATTTGACACTGTCACTTTTTACCTTTTAAACTTTTTTTTACTGTAACTTTAAAGGGACTCCGAGCTCTGAATAAAAAGGAAATTGGTACTCACCTGGGGCTTTCTGCAGCCCACCTTAGGTCGGGAGGCCCCACAGCATCCATCTGGCTCTTCTCCCAGGACCTGGTCAGAAATGGCTGCCCGGCGGCTCCCGGCGACACTTGGCCCCCGAGTATCGGGCTCCTTCTTCCTCATACGTCACGTCTGACGTCACCACGCCGGCCGCCTCGTGTCATCATGGCGGCCGGCGTGACAGTATGACGCATTTGCCAAGTGGGCCAAGTGTCGCCGGGAGCCGCCGGGCAGCCATTTCTGACCAGGCCCTGGGAGAAGAGCCGGATGGACGCCGTGGGACCTCCCGACCTACGGTGGGCTGCAGAAAGCCCCAGGTGAGTACCAATTTCATTTTTATTCAGAGCTCGGAGTCCCTTTAAGTGAATGTTTGCTGCTATGGCTGCAATCATTCACTACTGATTAGGCGCACGAGCAGCCCCATATTGCTCTCACTTCGGGTTTCCATTGAGTAGGAATTTTGATTGTATTAATGGCATGAAATCGGAAATAGGGTTTTCCTCCCATCTTTACCTGTGATCAGTGCAGCATGTCTAAAACTATGGAGAGTCCCAATATTTTGTGAAGTAAACAAAACCAAAACAAAAACTAAAATCCCACCACTAAAAGCACTGGAAAATATAGCAACATTTATGATATTGAACTGCAGGTCATCCTTTGCAGCATGTGTCCTTATAGAAAACAAATGTTGCTGTGGGTGCAGCAGAAAAGAGTAAAATGAGCTCATGTAACATGTCATATTCCAGTGTGTCTCCTGGGTAAAGTAATGTA
This sequence comes from Hyperolius riggenbachi, assembly GCF_040937935.1. Lineage (NCBI taxonomy): Eukaryota > Metazoa > Chordata > Amphibia > Anura > Hyperoliidae > Hyperolius > Hyperolius riggenbachi. The sequence goes on from NC_090647.1 coordinate 286,842,433, forward strand.
TTGGCCAGCTGGAATCAGAGGCAGGGTAACTATCTTTGGCTTTCCAGGCACACAAAACACGCTCCCAAGAGTGTAAATGAAGTTGACATTTAAAATAATAAAGACATCATTACACGTATAAGGACAAACTATAGCTGGTATATGCTTAGACAAAACATTTTTATGGCTTTTCCTAAATGTGACCATAAAGAACAAGTTCATTTTAAAGTCATCAGTTTTACACTATAACAAATGTTACGTACAAGAAGAAAAGTAAACCATTTTTCTGAAATTTAAGATCATTTATTCTGGCATTACAAGGATTTTTTCCCCATATGCACTCACGGGTGGCACAATATCATGTTACTCCATTAGATGTTGTCATTGCCTAGAAACTGACCCAAGATTTACATCAGCAATTTACTATACTGTAGCTCTATGTGGCAACAAAATCAGGAATTGCAATTCTAGGATACATTTTATGAAAATGTTGTGTCTTTGGAATTTTAATCATAGGGAGCAATTTGTATGGTGTATACTGTATGTGCTCATTCAAATGGGGTGAGCCTCGGCTTTCCCCTGGCTGCTTTAAAAAGCAAGGAAAACGCCTGGAAAATGTAACTCATACAAATCTTTGGTAAATTCTGAGCCAGTTCCCTTGGGTACTTATTGGCAGTGTTGGGTCAATGTCACGTTTACACAGTAAAAGTAGACTGCTGCATACAAAGCGTATGAAGAGGCAGACACAGTGAGGCAATTTTAGTGTTTTTCTGGCATTTTACTGGCACTTTTCTTATATATATATATATATATATATATATATATATATATATATATATATATATATATATAATCTTTTTATTAAATTTTCATAGAATTATAAAGAGACATCACATAGAAGGCACATAAAATGCATAATACAACACATTGTACAGAAGGTATCCAACTAATGATCCAACAAAACCAAAGTCACAGTGTTCAGCAGAAGGTGGATCAGTAACGAAACAAAGAACAAATGACATAAAATATATAATCCGAATAAAGTTCATGCAATAGAACTATATCAAAAAAGCAACCAAACACATGGGTAATCCGAGTCCAACAAAAGGCAAAAATAGAACATGAAAAGAGAAAGAAACAATGAATGAAATGTCTGCAGAAAGAAGGGTTAAAATGTAAATTACGTAAAAGGGCCATAGTGCTCCACTGTTTTCCAAAGTTCCCAAGGACGCCAAATGTCATCAAACTTATCAGTGGTATTGGCACTTTTCTGTGATCCAAGAGGTACTGCGATCACCGGAATAATTGCCAGCCAAGCACACCTGAAATAGGCATGCACAAGTAAGGTCCACACATGCCCAACAGAATGAAGAGCTCTTGCATGGAGGAAATAGGCTCCCAACTACTCATGTAAATATCTAATTCTTTTCCTCCCACTTCAGACTGCTTTAGGAAGTGTCTGCATCGCTGTACCCAGGCATTAACACCCTAGCAATATCTGAACAAATACATAATTATAACATTAACTACCTGTAGTGGAAGCAGCAGAAAAAGAATAAGTGGCACCAGGTTGCAACCAGACCTTGTGACCTCTCAAGTCTTGCGCATATATACATATATCTTTAGCACCAAGCAGTATAATAAGTTGCAGTAGCAGTTTTCCCAATCCTTGATCCTAAGCAAGATCTGTTTGAAAATATAATATTAATACTAGTGGTCATAAAATCCTTGTAATATGTTTTATAGTATAGCATAAATGTAAAGTGTAAAAATAAACAGAAATCTACATGTACGACATTGTTGAGATTATGACAAACCAGGAACGGTGCAGGGGGCACCCCCATCTTTATATTCCTATAAAAATGCCTCTTTGGCTGTAAAAATGAAGCTCTGCCTCTGGTTGTGATAAGCTCCACCCACTCCTGTGGGAAGCCCACACCCGTAGGAAGCTCCTCCCGATCTGGCATACTTTGAAGTAAAGAGGTGCCATACAGGAATCCTAGTGTAACCATCCCCACCACTGCGTGGGAGCAGTTAAGATTGTGTCTCTCTGACAGCAGTGACCTCTCCCTCCCCCAGCATCCACAGTGACCTTTCCCTCAACCTTGCCCCTACAGGGACCTCTCCCTTCTCCTAGGACCCATACTGACCTCTCCCTCTCCAGCATTAGCACTGCAGTGATCCTGCATCCCCCAGCACCCACACTGACCCCTCCCTCCACCAGCACTAGTGATGCTCAGATACACCGGCCACGGCAGAACCGAAATCCGGATAACTGTGATAACATGTAGAATCCGTGATCACAATAATAAATAATTCAGGACTGAATAAATAATTAGATCCATGATTGATGAAATTAATTAAATGCATGACTAAAATCCATGTGATGCCCAAAGCCCACCCATAGCCAGCACCTAGTAAAGACATGGTGCCAAGTATTCGCACCCATGTCACACCCTAGTACCTGCACGCAGCACCCACATGACATCCAGTACATGCACCCACATCTCACATGGCACTAAGTACTTGCAATCAACACCCGCATGACACTCGATACCCACCTATAGCCAGAACCCACATGACATTATGTACTTACACTCATATTGCAATTGTTTCGAAACATCAATGATGTTGCTTGCTGATCTACATTGTTAATTAAGATCGAACAATAAAAAACTTTTGTTGAAGAATAGGTACGGTTGCATTTTAAAATGACTGAATGATTTGATGTTCTAAATACAGATAACATTTTGCATAGACAGTTTACCTTAAGTACACATACATAGGCTATATAGAAGGCCATGTATTGCGTTAACAATAATACCACAGCATTGCACAATTAACTCGCTGCCAGAGGTGACAGAATTGCAAAGAATTATATTGAAGCTTTGCTCTATTACTGAATTATATCAAATGCATAATTGAATAAAAAAAGTACATGAATAAATATAAATAATTCAGGACTGAATAAATAATTAGATCCATGATTGATGAAATTAATTAAATGCATGCATAAACTAATAAATACATACATGATTAAATAAATTCATGATTAATAAAAACTGATATTCAAAGACTGTTATAGGGAGAGCTTGGGAGGAAGAGACAGGGACACTGGATTCTGCAAAGGTAGGCCAGGAATTTTCCATTGATATAGGTCTGGTTAATTTTTAAGAATGTAAGTTTGTCCATGGACACTGTCTGTGAAAAGATGAATCCTCTTGTTGATGATCAACTCATCTTCTTCACTGAAAGTCAGCTCAGACAGTATACATGAAGAGGAGTAAGAAAACAGTGTCTAGTGCATGCTGAGTGAGCTCAGGGCAGTTTTCTATCCTGGTGACCAAGGTACCCTGATGAACCCCAAGTAGCCCAGGCAGTCATAGTGAACTCCAGACCTGTTTCTGCTGGTGGAGGTATTGGACAACTCAGGTTAGAGAAATGGCACCAATCAGATTGCATCCATGACTGATAGTGATAATCTTATATTATATAAGATTATATTGTTGCCCACTTTTCTGATGTTTGATGAACACTTAGGCATAAGGCTGAAAGAAGGCTTCTACCAGCTGGTACAAGGCCCATAAGCAGCTGGCACTATCCCACACCATACTTCCGCGGTCTGCCGTTCAGCCGTGATCAGCCCTGGTAATAGGCTCAGTCATGTCAGTCCGGTCCTACTGAGCATGAGCGGGAGGTCTGCGCATGCGCAGAAGACCCAGACTGGACCCGACTGAGCCTGTTACTGGGGCTGATCGCAGCTAAACAGCAGACCGTGGGAGGACGGTGTGTGACTCTTCTTGTTTTACAGCTCTGGTACACTTTAACCACTTGAGGACCGCCCCCAGCCGATGGGCGGCGGCAAAGTCCGGGCCCAAACGACCGCAATACGCCCATCGGCGGGGGCGGCTGCGGGAGTGGCTATGCGGCGATCGCGTCATTCGTGACGCGATCAGCCGCCGGGGACTGGCTCCGCCCACCGCTCGTAGTAACCCGCCGGCCGTTCGGAAGCGCCGGCGGGTTACTAGCACCCGGATCGCCGCTGCACATATGTATAATAGGCTTTGTAATGTATACAAAGCCTATTATACTGGCTGCCTCCTGCCCTGGTGGTCCCAGTGTCCGAGGGACCACCAGGGCAGGCTGCAGCCACCCTAGTCTGCACCCAAGCACACTGATTTCCCCCCCCCTGCCCCCTGATCGCCCACAGCACCCCTCAGACCCCCCCCTGCCCACCCCCCAGACCACTGTTTGCTCCCAGTCACCCCCCTAATCACCCATCAATCACTCCCTGTCACTATCTGTCAACGCTATTTTTTTTTTATCCCCCCCCTGCCCACTGCCCCCTCCTGATCACCCCCCACCCCTCAGATTCTCCCCAGACCCCCCCCCCCAGACCCCCCCCGTGTACTATATGCATCTATCCCCCCTGATCACCTGTCAATCACCTGTCAATCACCTGTCAATCACCCGTCAAACACCCGTCAATCACCCCCTGTCACTGCCACCCATCAATCAGCCCCTAACCTGCCCCTTGCGGGCAATCTGATCACCCCCCCACACCAATAGATCGCCCGCAGATCCGACATCAGATCACCTCCCAAATCCATTGTTTACATCTATTCTCTCCTCTAAACACCCACTAATTACCCATCAATCACCCATCAATCACCCCCTATCACCACCTGTCACTGTTAACCATCAGATTAGACCCTAATCTACCCCTTGCGGGCACCCAATCACCCGCCCACACGCTCAGATTGCCCTCAGACCCCCCCTTATCAATTCGCCAGTTCCCTGTAATAACCCACTGATCACCTGTCAATCACCTATCAATCACCCCCTGTCACTGCCACCCATCAATCACCCCCTGTCACTGCCACCCATCAATCAGCCCCTAACCTGCCCCTTGCGGGCAATCTGATCACCCACCCACACCAATAGATCGCCCGCAGATCCGACATCAGATCACCTCCCAAGTGCAGTGTATACATCTCTTCTCTCCTCTAAACACCCACTAATTACCCATCAATCACCCCCTATCACCACCTGTCACTGTTACCCATCAGATTAGACCCTAATCTGCCCCTTGTGGGCACCCAATCACCCGCCCACACGCTCAGATTGCCCTCAGACCCCCCCCCCTTATCAATTCGCCAGTGCAATATTTACATCTGTTATTCCCTGTAATAACCCACTGATCACCTGTCAATCACCTATCAATCACCCCCTGTCACTGCCACCCATCAATCACCCCCTGTCACTGCCACCCATCAATCAGCCCCTAACCTGCCCCTTGCGGGCAATCTGATCACCCACCCACACCAATAGATCGCCCGCAGATCCGACATCAGATCACCTCCCAAGTGCAGTGTTTACCTCTCTTCTCTCCTCTAAAAACCCACTAATTACCCATCAATCACCCCCTATCACCACCTGTCACTGTTACCCATCAGATTAGACCCTAATCTGCCCCTTGCGGGCACCCAATCACCCGCCCACACGCTCAGATTGCCCTCAGACCCCCCCTTATCAATTCGCCAGTGCAATATTTACATCTGGTATTCCCTGTAATAACCCACTGATCACCTGTCAATCACCTATCAATCACCCCCTGTCACTGCCACCCATCAATCACCCCCTGTCACTGCCACCCATCAATCACCCCCTGTCACTGCCACCCATCAATCAGCCCCTAACCTGCCCCTTGCGGGCAATCTGATCACCCACCCACACCAATAGATCGCCCGCAGATCCGACATCAGATCACCTCCCAAGTGCAGTGTTTACATCTCTTCTCTCCTCTAAACACCCACTAATTACCCATCAATCACCCCCTATCACCACCTGTCACGGTTACCCATCAGATTAGACCCTAATCTGCCCCTTGCGGGCACCCAATCACCCGCCCACACCTCAGAACGTCCTCAGACCCCAGCCCTGATCACCTCGCTAGTGCATTGCTTGCATCTATTTCCCCCCTCTAATCACACCTTGAGACACCCATCAATCACCTCCTGTCACCCCCTAGCACACCTACCCATCAGATCAGGCCCTAATTTGCCCTGTGTGGGCTCCTGATCACTCGGCCAAACCCTCAGATCCCCCTCAGACCCCCTTCCGATCACCTCCCCAGTGCATTGATTGCATCTATTTTCCCCTCTAACCGCCCCCTGAGACACCCATCAATCACCTCCTGTCACCCCCCTAGCACTCCTATCCATCAGATCAGGCCCAAAAAATCCTGTCATCTAAGAGGCCACCCTGCTTATGACCGGTTTCACAAAATTTGCCCCCTCATAGACCACCTGTCATCAAAATTTGCAGATGCTTATACCCCTGAACAGTCATTTTGAGAAATTTGGTTTCCAGACTACTCACAGTTTTGGGCCCGTAAAATGCCAGGGCAGTATAGGAACCCCACAAGTGACCCCATTTTAGAAAGAAGACACCCCAAGGTATTCTGTTAGGTGTATGATGAGTTCATAGAAGATTTTATTTTTTGTCAAAAGTTAGCGGAAATTGGATTTTTATTGTTTTTTTCACAAAGTGTCATTTTTCACTAACTTGTGACAAAAAATAAAATCTTCTATGAACTCACCATACCCCTAACGGAATACCTTGGGGTGTCTTCTTTCTAAAATGGGGTCACTTGTGAGGTTCCTATACTGCCCTGGCATTTTAGGGGCCCTAAACCGTGAGGAGTAGTCTAGAAAACAAATGCCTCAAAATGACCTGTGAATAGGACGTTGGGCCCCTTAGCGCACCTAGGCTGCAAAAAAGTGTCACACATGTGGTATCGCCATACTCAGGAGAAGTAGTATAATGTGTTTTGTGGTGTATTTTTACACATACCCATGCTGGGTGGGAGAAATCTCTCTGTAAATGGACAATTGTGTGTAAAAAAAATCAAAAATGTGTCATTTACAGAGATATTTCTCCCACCCAGCATGGTTATATGTAAAAATACACCACAAAACACATTATACTACTTCTTCTGAGTACGGCGATACCACATGTGTGACACTTTTTTGCAGCCTAACTGTGCTAAGGGGCCCAAAGTCCAATGAGTACCTTTAGGATTTCACAGGTCATTTTGAGACATTTGGGTTCAAGACTACTCCTCACGGTTTAGGGCCCCTAAAATGCCAGGGCAGTATAGGAACCCCACAAGTGACCCCATTTTAGAAAGAAGACACCCAAGGTATTCTGTTAGGTGTATGATGAGTTCATAGAAGATTTTATTTTTTGTCACAAGTTAGCGGAAATTGATATGTATTGTTTTTTTTTCACAAAGTGTCATTTTCCGCTAACTTGTGACAAAAAAAAAAAATCTTCTATGAACTCACCATACTCCTAACAGAATACCTTGGGGTGTCTTCTTTCTAAAATGGGGTCACTTGTGGGGTTCCTATACTGCCCTGGCATTTTAGGGGCCCTAAACCGTGAGCAGTAGTCTAGAATCCAAATGCCTCAAAATGACCTGTGAATAGGACGTTAGGCCCCTTAGCGCACCTAGGTTGCAAAAAAGTGTCACACATGTGGTATCGCCGTACTCAGAAGAAGTAGTATATTGTGTTTTGGGGTGTATTTTTACACACACCCATGCTGGGTGGGAGAAATCTCTCTGTAAATGGACAATTGTGTGTAAAAAAAAATCAAACAATTGTCATTTACAGAGATATTTCTCCCACCCAGCATGGGTATGTGTAAAAATACACCCCAAAACACATTATACTACTTCTCCTGAGTACGGCGGTACCACATGTGTGGCACTTTTTTGCACCCTAAGTGCGCTAAGAGGCCCAAAGTCCAATGAGTACCTTTAGGATTTCACAGGTCATTTTGCGACATTTGGTTTCAAGACTACTCCTCACGGTTTAGGGCCCCTAAAATGCCAGGGCAGTATAGGAACCCCACAAATGACCCCATTTTAGAAAGAAGACACCCCAAGGTATTCCGTTAGGAGTATGGTGAGTTCATAGAAGATTTTATTTTTTGTCACAAGTTAGCGGAAAATGACACTTTGTGAAAAAAAAACAATTAAAATCAATTTCCGCTAACTTGTGACAAAAAAAAAAAATCTTCTATGAACTCACCATCCTCCTAACGGAATACCTTGGGGTGTCTTCTTTCTAAAATGGGGTAATTTGTGGGGTTCCTATACTGTCCTGGCATTTTAGGGGCCCTAAACCGTGAGGAGTAGTCTTGAAACGAAATTTCTCAAAATGACCTGTGAAATCCTAAAGGTACTCATTGAACTTTGGGCCCCTTAGCGCAGTTAGGGTGCAAAAAAGTGCCACACATGTGGTATCGCCGTACTCAGGAGAAGTAGTATAATGTGTTTTGGGGTGTATTTTTACACATACCCATGCTGAGTGGGAGAAATATCTCTATAAATAGACAATTGTGTGTAAAAAAAATTAAAAAATTGTCATTTACGGAGATATTTCTCCCACCCAGCATGGGTATGTGTAAAAATACACCCCAAAACACATTATACTACTTCTCCTAAATACAGCAATACCACATGTGTGGCACTTATTTGCAGCCTAACTGCGCTAAGGGGCCAAAAGTCCAATGAGCATCTTTAGGCTTTACAGGGGTGCTTACAATTAGGCACCCCCCAAAATGCCAGGACAGTGAACACACCCCACAAATGACCCCATTTTGGAAAGTAGACACTTCAAGGTATTCAGAGAGGAGCATAGTGAGTCTGTGGCAGATTTCATTTTTTTTTGTCGCAAGTAAGAAGAAATGGAAACTTTTTTTTTTTCTTTTTTTTGTCAGAAAGTGTCATTTTCCGCTAACTTGTGACAAAAAATAAAATCTTCTATGAACTCACCATGCCTCTCACTGAATACTTTGGGATGTCTTCTTTCCAAAATGGGGTCATTTGGGGGGTATTTGTACTATCCTGGAATTTTAGCCCCTCATGAAACCTGACAGGTGCGCAGAAAAGTCAGAGATGCTTGAAAATGGGAAAATTCACTTTTGGCACCATAGTTTGTAAACGCTATAACTTTTACCCAATCCAATAAATATACACTGAATGGTTTTTTTTATCAAAGACATGTAGCAGAATAACTTTCGCGCTCAAATGTATAGGAAATTTTACTTTATTTGAAAAATGTCAGCACAGCAAGTTAAAAAAGTCATTTTTTTGCCAAAATTCATGTCTTTTTTGATGAATATAATAAAAACTAAAACTCGCAGCAGCAATCAAATAGCAGCAAAAGAAAGCTGTATTAGTGACAAGAAAAGGAGGTAAAATTCATTTAGGTGGTAGGTTGTATGACCGAGCAATAAACCGTGAAAGCTGCAGTGGTCTGAATGGAGAAAAAGGCTCTGGTCCTTAAGGGGCGAAAAGACTGTGGTCCTGAAGTGGTTAAGACTGAAATGAAATTAACTGGGGGGGGGGGGGGAGGGAGAATGAGGAGGAGGAGGAGCTACAGGCGGCTCTTGTAACACTTTCTCACTCTCTCTATCCATAGCTAGCCCCTCTACAGTCTATCTCCCATTCTGTCTTTCTTTATCTCTCTCACTTTCTCTTTAGCTTTTCTCCCCACCTTAAAACAATTCCCTTTTATTCTACCCACCATAATCTCATCTCCTGAAGAAAGAAAGGGTTTAATAGTTAACAAAAATATTGATTATTTCTATTTTTAATTTTGTGGACAGTAATAGTCATATTAGTTTGTAGGGTGTACATATAAAAGCTAAATTTGATGCTGAGGATAGCCACTACTAAAATATTGGTAACATTATCGATATTCCATTTGGCTATGGGTAATACAATAATAGAACATTACTTACTGATATTGTACTATCACTACTAAACCTTACCCTATTCTCACATTTAATCTCTCTCCCCGACACCCCCCCGTGCAATATCTACCAATATATGCAATGCCTTTGCTGCTAACAATGAAAATTATAAGGCGCCGCTGGCACCCAAACTACCTCCACGGCTCCACTATTGCCATAATTAACATTGCAATCTATGCGGTGCCCATTTTACAAGAGTGACACCGGTGCCCAAATTACCTGCAATTTACCATCATGTGATGCACTTTCAAAATGTGGAATTTCTTATATATATATATATATATATATAAGACTTGATTTTAATATGACAATTCTTTATGAATCTCTCCTACTCCCAATTGTTCTTTTTTTTTTTCAAAATACAATATTTTTTTTTATATTTTCTATTATATGTCATAACTTAAGATGTGTATTCTAGACATTGTTTTTTTTAAATCATCTGTATTTTAAATTTTTTCAAGATACAAACATCATACAAATTTAATATGTAGTATAAGATAAAGAACCAATGACTTTTTACCACATTCAGTGTTACATCTGTATTATACAACATAAATATAGATTACCCCCCCCCCCCCCCCCAATAATATTTCTTTAGTGTACTATTCTCTACTATTACCCCTTATATCACGTATGTCCTTGTGCCTATTTTGTGGACTCTCCCACAGCCAAAGTTTTCATACACCCCTACACACACCTCACAACTCACTTCATCCATCCTCCATTCATTCCCTCCCCTCACCCCATGGGTCAGTCTATTACATCTTTATTTTTGCTCTCCTTTGCTATACATCTCCTGTCACTTGTCATTTCAGGGGGCTCCCGTCTATTCCAACTTCCTCCTCATTCTCCTATATTCATCCGAGGTTTTAAATTCTTGCCATTGCCTCCATCTCTCCTTGTGCCTCCCTATATCTCCATGTACAAAGCTAGTTAGTTTCTCCATCTTCCAAATCCCTTCTGTTTCTACAAACCACTCCCACGCTGCTGGGCTCTGAGTCGATTTCCAGTGCCTTGCTATGAGGGCCCTGGCTGCAATAACCAGAAATCTCATCAGAGTCCTCTCATATTTCTTCAATGGCCACTCATTGTAATGCAGTAGAAAAAAAGCAGGATCCTCCAGGGGTTCTTCCCCTGTTATTTGAAAAATGTATTTTTTAACGACCTCCCAGAATCCCCATATTTCTTTACACCCCCAGACAATATGCAGAATATCTCCCTTTCCCTCTCCACACCTCCAGCACATTGTTGGGTATCGGTTGAAAAGGGCGCCTGAGCTGCCTGTATGAAAAGGGCGCCACCATAGACATCAATGTTATTTCTGGAAATATGGGCTAGTGTAGAAAAGGGCGCCCGAGTTTTGATATAGGCTACAAGTGGGCTCCCCTTTGTAGCCCATATTTTTTCGGCTACAAGGTTTTCGGCTACAGTAGGGTGCCCCTTTGTAGCCCATATTATTGCCTTTTTTTGTAGCCAAAGTTTTTATATGGGCTACAAGCACTGTAAGCCAAATTATTTCATTCCCCTACTATCCATGGCGGCCTGGAGGGGGAATAGTAATTAACACATTCCGGAGTTTTTTTTCTAGCCGAAGTTTTTATATGGGCTACAAGCGCTGGAAGCCGAATTATTTCATTCCCCCACTATCCATGGCGGCCTGGAGGGGGGATAGTAATTAACACATCCCGGAGTTTTTTTGTAGCCAAAGTTTTTATATGGGCTACACCAGGCGCCTTTTTTTGTAGCCGAAGTTTTTATATGGGCTACACCAGGCGTCTTTTTTGTAGTCGAAGTTGGTATATATGGGCTCCACCAGGCGCCCTTTTTTACCAGCGCCCTTTTCATATAAACCCCATTGCTGAAGTACCTGGGAACATCCTACTCAGCCTCTCAGGTGTAAGATACCATCTCGCAAATATAGATGACTTACTTGCTAACTCAGTTATTGTCTTCCATTGTTCTACTGTAAATGCTTTTCCAAGGTCCTTTTCCCAACCGGTCCGAACTAAGGCAGCAAGCTTTTCAGTATTATTCAGTAAAGCTTAAACCTTTGAGAGGGTCCCTCTTTGTTGACCCTTCCCCCTACATATCTCTTCAAATGGGGTATTTTTTCTACTTAGTGCCACAGCTCTTTAACCTCCTTGCCGGTCTAAAAAATCCGGCAAGGAGGCAGCGCCGCATATTTTTTTAATTTATTTTTTTTTAAAATCAATCATGTAGCGAGCCAAGGGCTCGCTACATGATAGCCGCTAAGCGGCAGCATCCCCCCATCCACTCCGATCGCCTTCGGCGATCAGAGTATGCAGGGAATCCCGTTGAGAACGGGATTTCCTGCAGGGCTTCCCCGGTCGCCATGGCGACGGGGCGGGATGACGTCACCGACGTCATGGACGTCGGGACGTCATAGGGAATCCCGATCCGCCCCTCAATCAACGCTGCCTGGCACTGATTGGCCAGGCAGCGCAGGGCTCTGGGGCGGGGGGGGAGCGACTCGGCGCGGCGGATTGCGGCGGATCGGCGGCGAGCGGCGGCGATCGGAAGTTACAAGCAGCTAGCAAAGTGCTAGCTGCTTGTAACAAAAAAGAAATAATGCAAATCGGCCCAGCGGGGCCTGAGATATCCTCCTGCGCAGGTTACCCCGAGCTGAGCTCGGGATAACCGGCAAGGAGGTTAAAGAAAACCTGTACTGAAAATAAAAAGTCAAAATAACCATACACAAGTCATACTTACCTGCTGTGTAGTCTATTCATCAATCTCTTTCTCCTCTCCTGTGTCCTGTTTGTCCACTGTGATCAATGGAATTATCCGGCCTCCATTTTGAAAATGGCCATTACCCCATAACAGCTTCCTGGTCAGCACACAGTTAAACTGTAATATCGCCCACTTGAGTCATAGGGAAACATGGACACATCAGTTCTCCTCTCAGCTGTAACTGACAGCAACTGATATATAACTGACAGCAACTGATATATTTCAGTTCTGACAAAATGTTGTCAGAACTGGAAGGGATCACTGTAAGAAGAAAATGGTGAGCTTCTGAGAGGAACTGATGGCAAGGTAACTATGTAATGCTCATTTGATATTACCTCATGTGTTTATTTTAAATAATTTTACTCAGTACAGGTTCTCTTTAAAAAGGATTTAAGCAGAATGTGACTTCAATTGTCTAAAATTCCTCTCTCAACCTTTCCTTCCAGTTCCTGCAAGGGAATCCACTCCCCATCTACCACTAAATCTTGTGCTATCAATTCTCTCCCTCCCCTCCAATTAAGATAGCTACTTGGATACATGCCCAGAGGGAAATTTCTATTTCCTTGTATTGGCATGAGGGGGGTTGTCATGGGATATCTCCTCCTTTTTCCTGCATTTTTCAAAGATCCCTACCGTATATGTTATCATCTCTACCCCCTTACCCATTACATTCCCTTTATTTTTTCTCGAGGACCACACCAATTTTGTCAAGGGGCACCCCATCATGTCTTCCTCCAAGGATACACATCTCTTTTCCTCTGCATTCCTATGCCAATGTACTATTTTAATCAGTGTCGCAGCTTCATAATGATATTTAAAATTTGGTACTGCCAATCCTCCCCTCTCCCTTCCCTTTGCAATCTATGCTTTGTTCTCATCTTTTGGCCCCTACTTATAAACCTATTGATACAACTTGACAATTTTTTAAAGAAAACAGATGGTACCGGTATAGGTAGGGTCTGGAACAAATACAGTAACCGAGGAAGAATATTCATTTTAATTATGGAAATTCTGCCAAACCATGAAAACGTTGGTTGATCCCAAGACTCTAGGTCCTTTTTTACCTGTTCCAACATCGGATAATAATTATATAATACCATTTATTTTATACTGAACATCATCTTTACTCCCAGGTACTTCAGCACTTTGTCTGGCCACTTAAATGAGAAATTTTCCTTCAGCAAGCCCTTCTGACCAATATCCAGTCCCCAAGTTATTGCCTCACTTTTATCGAAATTGATTTTTAAATTTGCTCCCAAACTAAAACTATGAAATTCCCACATCAAATTTGGGAGAGATATATGCGGCTCCACAAGATAAAACAAAATGTCATCAGCGTATTGTCGCCACTTTATGCATTTTTCCCCTTACTTCTATACCCTGTATGTTGGAGTCCCACCTTACCCTGCACAAGAAGGGTTCAAGTGACAGTGGAGTCATTTGGCACCCCTGTCGCGTTCTGTTCCTTATACCGAACGTATCAGATAGAACTCCATTTGCCCTTATCCTCGCATTTGGCTCCGAGTATAATGCCATGATCTTATTCCCCAAATTCTCCTTTATGCCTATATATTTTAACACCCCTTCGATGAAGGCCCACTCCACCCTGTCAAAATCCTTCTCAGCATCTGTAGACAAGAACATGACAGGGTTGGAGTGGGCGGTCATCCACTGAGTCAGGGGGAAGGTCCGTATAGTATTATCCCTAGCTTTCCAGCTCTTGGCAAATCCCACCTGATCTGGATGTATAAGTTTATTCATCATAGGGAATAGTCTATTAGCCAGTACCTTTGCATATAATTTAACATCCATTTAACAAGGCAACTGGTCTATAACTCTGACATTGTGTGGGGTCTTTCCCCTCCTTGTGCAGTACTGAAATAAAGGACTCCAACATACGGGGGGAGAACCCTCTCCGTGCACCCTCATCTGCTACATTATTCAATGCCTTTGCCACCTATCCCACCACTTGCTCTCCAAACTTTTTGTAATATTCACTTGTGATCCCATCAGGTCCAGGGGCCTTCCCTGTTGGTGTCTGCTTAATTGCTAATTTTAGTTCTTCTAACGAAATAGGGGATTCCAGGGCCAAGGCCTATTCATCTGACAGTCTGGGCATACCACTTTCTTCCAGGTAGTCCATTATCTCCCTTTCCTTTACCTCCATTTCTCCCTCCTGTGTTAATACTTTTAAATTATATAGCCTTTTGTAGTAGTCCTGAAATTCTCTAGCTATATCCTCTAGCTTATGGCATTTCTCTCCCTTTGTATTTTTAATACATGCTATGTAATTACTTTTTTTGCTGTCTCTTAAGGGCCCTAGCTAGTAGCGAGCGGCATCTATTTCCATACTCATAAAAAATACGTTTACATCTTAAAGCTGTATGTTTGACCCTGAAAAAAAGGAGGTTTTCAAGATGTTTCCTTTCCTTAGTCAATTCCTCCAAAATCTTCTCATCCTTATCTTTTTTATATTGTTGTTCTAATTTTGCTATATTATCCAATAAATCTTTTATCTTTTTATCTCTCGCTTTCTTTCTCCTAGCTCCCTCCTGTATCAGGATCCCCCTTATAAAACATTTATGGGCCTCCCAGACTGTCATATCCGAAGTCTCGCCCCCGGAATTAAGAAGGAAATAACTTTCCAACTCTCCCCGTATCCTTTGGGCAACTTCTTCATTCCTTAATAGTGCCTCATTCAAATGCCATACCATAAGTTCCTTAGCCCTTTCCCCCCACTTCAATTCCACCAATACCTGTGCGTGGTCTAACAATGTCATGAGGCCTATACTTGGAGACCTTGCAACAGAGAGCAAATCATGTGAAACAAAGACATAATCTATTCTAGAATATCTATTATGAACCTGAGAATAATAAGTATAGTCTCGAGCAGTGGGGTTGCATATCCCCCAAATGTCAACCAGCTGTAATTCATGCAAAAAACTTTTACTTTTCCTCTGTATGCCACTAGGAATGGCCGATTTACCAGCAGAGGTATCTATCTGCGGGTCCAAAGCTATATTTAAATCTGAACCGATAATAATACTTCCCTCCGCAAACACTCTAATGTTTTTGCCTGGCCCGTATTTGGCGCATAATATGACCCCACTGTTATCGTTCTGTTGTATAATTGTCCTTTTATTAAATTAAACCGACCCTGTGGATCCGCATATTCCTCCCCCAATACAAATGGAAGTTCCTTCGCCAATAGAATTGCTGTTCCCTTAATCTTGGATGCCTGCAGGCCACTCATATATATTGTTCTATAGTATTTATCAAACATTCTTGGTGCCCTAGGCCCTTTAAAATGCGTTTCCTGCAAGCATACAATTCCAGCCTTCTCTCTACGGCAAAGTCTCAAAATGGCTGATCTTTTTTCTGGTGTATTGAGACCCCTAATGTTTAACAACAGGACTTTAAGATCCATACTCTTTATCTGTATTGTAACTTACAAGTTCTGGACTGACCCCCCCATTCACCCTCTCCCCTCCCCCCTCACAGTCACCCCCTTACATTCCTTCTTTCCCCTTGCAACATTCCCCTTTTGGAGTTCGGGCCCGCATACCCCTCCCACTACCTTCCCCAACCCATTCTCCATCTTCCTTAAAGGAAAAATTCCATTGGGTACCTCCCCTTGGTTCCCTTGGTGTGTTGCAACACCTTTTTGGGTATTAAGCTGACTTTTTCAGGAGCCGGGATCCCTCCTCAGCCCCCGGTCTCGGATTTAATTACTTTAAGAGGGTGGGCAAGAGCAGTGGGACAAAAAAAACCTTTTTTTTATTATTCACCTCCCTTCCTCCCCCAACGTGCTCAGGGGGCACTAGCCCTTTAGTATCCCTCCCCCTCTCGGTTGTGCTCAGTTCTCTGCCTCCGCCTCGATTCACAAGGGACGCCGGGCCCTCAGGCCACCCACACAGTCCTCAGCTAGATCGGGCAGCATGTGGGAGTGCACACGGGATCTGCTACTCAGCGGTTCATTCCACACTGAGTTGGGAGCTCCCTCACTCCTTCATGGCAAGCTCCCCCCCCCCTTCGGGTAATCCCTGCTGTAATGTTTTTTTACTGGGGTTCTCTCTTCCCTTCTAGACATTGTTTTAATAATTCAGGAATTTAGGTAGATACTAAATGTTTAATAATGTTTTTGTTAATTAAAAGTTTGTTAAAAGTAGTGTTACAATGGGCCAATATGTTCAGCAAGGCCCGGCACAGTGCAAACCTGCAAGCACAGTGGCCCACCAACAGCTGCAGGGGGCTGGTAGAAGCACCAGGTAAGTGAAACTCTTTTATTTTTTAGTTGGCTTATCTACTTGCCGACCACGTCACGCTGACGGGTGTGGCCGCGGCAGCAGCCCCGGGACCGCCTAACGCCGATCGGCATAACATCCTGGGGCTCTGTTTTTCAGGAGATCGTGCGCAGGCTGCGCGTGCTTCTCCTGCTTGGTGGGCAAAATGGAGCTCCGCCTTCAGTCTCTGAGCGGCGATCGCTGTGATAAACTGAAGTCTATCACAGCTGGTCGCTCTGTGATAGGCTGGCTGGGGGAGAGAGGGAGAGTAAATAAAAAAATAGACAAAAATGTTTATAAATAAATAACCAAACATGCTGGGGGCGATCAGACCCCACCAACAGAGAGCTCTGTTGGTGGGGAGAAAGGGGGGGGGGGTCACTTGTGTGCTGTGTTGTGTGGCCCTGCAGCTTGGCCTTAAAGGGATACTTAAAGGGAAGGTTCAGGGAGGGTGGGTAAAAAATAAAAATCAAATTCCACTTACCTGGGGCTTCCTCCAGCCCGTGGCAGGCAGGTGGTGCCCTCGCCGCCGCTCCGCAGGCTCCCGGTGGTCTCCGGTGGCGCGCCCGACCTGGCCAGGCCGGCTGCCAGGTCGGGCTCTTCTGCGCTCCAAGGCCCGGAACTTCTGCGTCCCACGCCGGCGCTCTGACGTCATCGGACGTCCTCCGGGCTCTACTGCGCATGCGCAGAACTACTGCGCATGCGCAGTAGAGCACGGAGGACGTCCGATGACGTCAGAGCGCCGGCGTGGGACGCAGAAGTTCTGGGCTTTGGAGCGCAGAAGAGCCCGACCTGGCAGCCGGCCTGGCCAGGTCGGGCGCGCCACCGGAGACCACCGGGAGCCTGCGGAGCGGCGGCGAGGGCACCTCCTGCCTGCCACGGGCTGGAGGAAGCCCCAGGTAAGTGGAATTTGATTTTTATTTTTTGCCCACCCTCCCTGAACCTTTCCTTTAAAGAGTAACTGTCAGGCTGCAGAAGCTAATTTAAACCTCTATTCTCCTGTGTTAAACAGTTTAGAAGGAAGCTCAAAAGCCATTAGTGAAGATAACAATCTCAGTTACCTTTGATGTGTGCTTATCAGCAAGTCTGTTATAGACCCATAAAGACGCAAGCCGCATACTAAACTGCAAAGCATTCTGGGGCCCTCCCCTCGGCTGCTAATGAGACGTTACAGAAGCTTGTAATCAGTCCAGCGTGTAGCACTGATAAATCTCGGGGCAGAGTACTCTGCAGGAGTCAGCTATTGTTCCTAGCCACATGCCTCATTAATATTCACTGCACACTGTGTTGTTCAAGTAGGAGCTTATCTGTGATCAGGAAGCAGGCAGGACATGACGACACATTTGACAGAAAAACATGGAGCCTGCCATGAGCTGTCAGGAGCATCTATCTCTGCATATACTATATACAAATTCTGTGAAATCCAAACGTGGACAGTGAAATGCATATGTAATGTAAGTACAGCCAATCTTTAGCTACTGATATATGTGTTTATTTTCTCTGAGACCTTATACCTAACAGCTCCTCTTTAAGTCAGAAATAAAAAATGATTTTTACTCACCTTGGGTATCCCTCAACCCCCTGAAGCTGTATGGTGTCCTCGCCGTGTCTCTCCAATCCTCCTGTCCTTGCCGGCGGCCAGTGCTGGGCCGAAATTACGCATGCGCGTAATTACGCACCGTAATTTACCGCTATTTTACGCGTAAGCGCTACGCGTAATTTACGGTCTTACGCGTAAGTATGTACGCGTAAGTCGTAAAGCGGTATTGTAATTACGCCGGCTACCGTAATAGCGTAGGCATGCGTAATTTTACAGCAAATTACGCGTAATTTTACGCGTAATTTCGTAGGCACAACTCCCCTTTTCTAGGAGTAGCCAATCAGTTATCAAGTTTGTTTGGGAGCTACATCCTAAGCAACCAATAGTATCTTCTCCCGCCCTTCAGTATATAAGCTGTCAGCCATGATCTGTGTTCTTTGTGGGTTGCTTTCACTTTCTGAGGAGAAGGAGTGAGACAGAGAGTGATACAGTTACACATCCATATTAATTGCAATTCTATTGCATTTTCTTACATCTTTGATCTGTGTGATTGTAAGCCTGTGTTAGCAAGTTGATTATTGTAGTTAGGGCTTTGTTTAGGGTTAGAATTCTGTTGTTTAGTGAGGCAGGGAAAACTGATTATAGGGCTTGTGATTTTACAGTGAAAGCGTGTAGATTGTAGAGACAAGAGAGGGCCTGTGATATGTAATAGAGTGAAATCAGTTAGATTCAGGGATCGTGTGCTGAGAGTGAATTGTATTTGTGTGTTTTTTTTTTTTGTTTTTTTTTTATCATTTTAATTATTTGATTTGATTGAATTTTATTTTCATTTTTTTTGTGGGGGGATTTATTTCAAGTGCGTTGTCCAAAAGCAATTGATATATAATTTGGACTAGCTCTCCAGTCCTCTCCTCCCTCATTACATTGAAATTTTAATTTGATTTATTTTTATTTTATTTTATACGTTTATCATTTGTCACTTTCCCCTACATTTCAATAAAACACTAACGTTTGGCACTTGCTGAACATATTCCCTACAATGTCTGGCAGAGGTGGAGCAGGCCGTGCCCGTGGCCGAGGAATTGAAACCACTGCAAAAAGATGTTTGTTTGACACCTTGACAGGCAGTGATCAAGAACCAGCAGCCCAAAAAGTACATCCCTATTTCACAACAGGAAGGGGACGCTCTGCACCAAGCAGGGGATGCACTGTACCCGGCAGGGGTCAGTCCAAAACTGGCAGGGGACAGTCAGTTGGTAGTGGACAATCAGTGCGAGGTAGTGGCCAATCCTCAACAGGCACAGTGAGGAGTGAAGATGTAACTCCAAAAAAAGTCTACAACCTTACGCGCGATTCTATGATGATGAAGGGCCCACGACGCCCCATTAGGGAGAGCCAGGCTGATGATATTGTGGAGTTTGTGACGAGAGATAGCGGTTCTCAGTCCCCCAATCTTCAGGCCCTGGAGAGTAGCAGCAGTACCAGCAGCACACCCATGCCTGCTCAAAGATCTGCCACCAACATCCAAAATGAGCCTTCACTTCCATATACTGCACATATTGCAGACCTTGTGGACAAAGCTCTTTCGCAGTCCGACATAAACCTAGAGTCTGATGCCCAGAATTTTTTTAATGAACCTCAGAATGTTATCGATGAGGGATTGGCGGGTGATGATCATGATGACAACTTGTACCATGCCCGCGGTCAGTCTCAGTCCTCAATGGGAGAACATAACATCCAAGATGAGGCCTCTCCCAACCTTCTTTCTCCCAATTATCCTGATGATGATGAGCTGGGTTCTTATAAGGGATGTAGTACGATGATCTGGATAGGGACTATGCCCCGCCTGAACATCACGATGATGCCAGCTCAGATGATTCAGAGCCGCAGAGGCTGCATCAGCATACCGTGAGACCTAGTGGAAGCAGTGGCTCCTCTGGTAGGCTTTTTCAAACGAGGCAGCAGCCACAGCCTGAGCCTGCATCTGAAAGCACCCTCTCCCAAATTGTTGTGCCTGAGACTGAAAAAACAGTTAAAAAATCATCTAAGAAAGCCCCAGTTTGGAAGTACTTTACCGTTGATGAATCTGATCCCCACATTGCCATATGCAACATTTGTGGTCATAAGGTGCGTTTAGGGAAGGACTTGTCAAGAGCGGGCACAGGTGGACCACTCTCCCACATAAAAAAGCATAAGAGAGAAAATCAGCTTGTTCAGGAAGCAATGGGTAAAAGACCCCGCACAGTGCCCCATCCTTCTTCCCATTCAGGTTCTGACATCGGCACCCCTTCCCCTGCCTTCACTCCGCAACACAGTCTGGCAGTAGAGGCCACATGTCAGCTACCTCAATTGCACGTTTCTCGTCAGTGGCTCACAGCACCCAGCCCTTAATTACTGAGTCGATAAGGTCGACAAAGCCACTGCCTTCCCATCACAGCAGGATCCGGAGGCTGAATGGGCTGCTGTCACAGGCTATGGTCCAGCAGTTATTGCCCTACAGTCTTGTAGAGGAGGGTACAGCCATTCGCGAGCTGCTGAGGTTTGGCATACCAGAATGGCGGATCTCCAGCCGCCATTTTTTTGCTAGGACAGCAATACCTGACCTGTATCGCCACACTGTGGATAATGTGACCCTGTCCCTTGACTATTCTGTAGGCAACAGGGTACATCTCACGACGGATTGCTGGACCAGCAGTCATGGCCAGGGACGTTATATGTCCTTTACGGCACATTGGGTCACCCTCCAATGTCAACAGGAGGGTTCCAGTCCTGGGGCGGCCAATGAGCTGGTTGCGCCGCCCCGTGGTGTCAAGGGGAACAGTTCCACACTTGCCTCTAGTCATGTCGCAACCGCTACAGCTGAGGCCCCCAGTAAGCGTGCCCGTGGGACTGGCCACAGCAGAGTGGTACATCGACGCTGTCAGGCGGTTCTGGGCTTAGTCAGCGTTGAGCAGCAGAGACTTACTGCACCAAATGTCCTGGCCATTATCAACGGACAGGTGCAGAAGTGGCTGACCCCAAGAAGACTCCAGGCTGGTCATGTTGTATGTGACAACGCAGCAAATCTGATTGCCGCCCTGAATCAGGGCAACATCCCCCATGTGCCATGTTTTGCCCACATACTCAACCTGGTGGTGCAGCGCTTTATACGCACCTACCCAGGTTTGAGTGATGTGGTGCAGCATGCAAGAAGAGTTGTATCGAAGTTACGTTATTCTTCAAATGCCAAAGATTCGCTGTCAAAATTGCAGGAGAAACATGGCCTGCCCCCCCATAGGCTCATTGCAGACAGTGCAACACGGTGGAACTCCACACTTCGCATGCTGAATAGGTTGTGCGAGCAGAAAAAGGCGGTTGCAGAGTACCTCCGAGGAGGACATGGCACCCAGGGCGCACCTGCCCGATTCACCCAGGAAGAGTGGCGGCTGATGTATCAAGTCTGCCGTGTCTTGTCCCCATTCGATCAGGCTACAACATTCGTAAGTGGGGCACAAGTCTGTATCAGCGAAGTGATCCCTCTCGTGTACATGCTGGACGAGAGTCTGAGTAGCCTGATGGCAGCTGGGGAGGATGCGCTTGATGAGCTTGAACAACAAAGCTTGCTCCAAGCCACCCAAACTCAGGCACATGAGGAGGAGGAGGAGGAGCTTACTTTCACGCGGGACTTACTTGAGGTGCCTGACCATTGTGAGGAGGGAGAGCAGGCCAGTGCGGCATCTGTGGTTCATGGGTGGGTAGACATTGGAAGGCAGGACGAGCAGCAGCAGCAGTCAGAGGATTTTGATGTGTTGAGCAGACTGGATGATTTGGAGGCGCAGGCTCATCTCTTCCCCATGGCTGTTCATATGTTGAAATGCTTACGCAGAGATCCCCGGATCCAAAACATTAAGGAGAGGGATGACTACTGGTTGGCCGCCCTTTTAGACCCTCGATGCAAGGGGAAACTGGGTCAGTTCATTCCAGCAAGCCGGCAGGAGGAGAGGATGCGGGAGCTGCAGCAGGCCCTAATACGTCATGTGCAGGAGGCCTTTCCACAGTCTGAGATCACAGCTATCCCCACTCATCGCACCCAGCAAGTAGCTGAGCCTAGCAGACCCATTCTTCCTGGAGACCTTTTTGGAGCAATGAGAAACTTTTACTTCTCTGAGCGTCCAACAATAACAACAAGAACAGTAGAAGGAAGTTTTCACCAGCGGGTGAGCCGCATGGTCAGTGATTACATGGGGTCACTTGGTGCATCTGACAGTATGCGCACAGAGGGCCCTATGGAATTTTGGTCCGCCAGACTGGAAACCTGTCCCGAGCTGGCGCAGTATGCGCTTCAACTTCTGTCATGCCCGGCTTCCAGCGTCATTTCTGAGCGTGCATTCAGTGCGGCAGGTGGGGTGGTTACTGAAAAGCGATCCTGTTTGTCTACAGATTCAGTGAACAGACTGACCTTCTTAAAAATGAATCAGTCCTGGATTGATGGTGAATACTCAGCCCCTGCCCTCAGAGACAGAAACTGAATGAGATCGCTTTCAACTCCCTCTGATATACCTATGTGTCTATAAGATAACATTAAATATTTAATGTTCAGTTGTGTTCCTAACATTATTGTGCACTGCACAATTTGATTCAAAGGTACAGCAGTCTTCCCACTTTTATGGAGCTCTATGGTTAAACCCCCCCCCCCCCCCAAAAAAAACCTTTTATTGATATCGTTGCTCACACCGTTACAGTGCACTGCACAATTTCATTTTTTTCTGCTCCTGCTGCAAAAGTATTTCAGTGTTCCTACCCTCATGGAGCACTGCTATGTCCTGCTATGTTTACTGTTGTCCCTGATGTTGCTGCTGTTTTGTTTATTGGTCTTCCACCTTTCCGGTGACTTTGCCTACTACCTGCCACCAAAATGTCTTGGGCTGACTGAGGGTGATGGTCAACTTACTATATGACTGAGCCGCTGCTCCTCTCAGGGCCACAAGCTAGGACTTTGCCTACTACCTGCCACCAAAATGGCTTGGGCTTACTGAGGGTGATGGTCAACTTACTATATGACTGAGCCGCTGCTCCTCTCAGGGCCACAAGCTAGGACTTTGCCTACTACCTGCCACCAAAATGGCTTTGGCTTACTGAGGGTGATGGTCAACTTACTATATGACTGAGCCGCTGCTCCTCTCAGGGCCACAAGCTAGGACTTTGCCTACTACCTGCCACCAAAATGGCTTGGGCTTACTGAGGGTGATGGTCAACTTACTATATGACTGAGCCGCTGCTCCTCTCAGGGCCACAAGCTAGGACTTTGCCTACTACCTGCCACCAAAATGTCTTGGGCTGACTGAGGGTGATGGTCAACTTACTATATGACTGAGCCGCTGCTCCTCTCAGGGCCACAAGCTAGGACTTTGCCTACTACCTGCCACCAAAATGGCTTGGGCTTACTGAGGGTGATGGTCAACTTACTATATGACTTAGGCTCCTCTCAGGGCCACAAGCTAGGACTTTGCCTACTACCTGCCACCAAAAAGGCTTCTGCTGACTTAAAAAAAAAACTCACCTTTTTCTTGTTCAGTTTCTTGGTGTCCCCACCGTTAGGGTGCACTGCACTTTTTTAAATAATTTACCACCTTCTCTTGATTATAGATAGCTGTGTTCCCACTGTCAGGGAGCACTCCACAAAAAAAAAAAAAAAAAAAAAAAAAAAAATCACCTGTTCCTGTTCAATGTCTTGGGTGTCCCCACCGTTAGGGTACTCCACACTTTTTATTATAATGTACCACCTTCTTTTGATTATAGATAGCTGTGTTCCCACTGTCAGGGAGCACTCCACAAAAAAAAAAAAAAAAAAAAAACTCACCTGTTCCTGTTCAATTTCTTGGGTGTCCCCACCGTTAGGGTACTCCACACTTTTTATTATAATGTACCACCTTCTTTTGATTATAGATAGCTGTGTTCCCACTGTCAGGGAGCACTCCACAAAAAAAAAACAAAAAAAAACTCACCTGTTCCTGTTCAATTTCTTGGGTGTCCCCACCGTTAGGGTACTCCACACTTTTTATTATAATGTACCACCTTCTTTTGATTATAGATAGCTGTGTTCCCACTGTCAGGGAGCACTCCACAAAAAAAAAAAAAAAAAAACTCACCTGTTCCTGTTCAATATCTTGGGTGTCCCCACCGTTAGGGTACTCCACACTTTTTATTATAATGTACCACCTTCTTTTGATTATAGATAGCTGTGTTCCCACTGTCAGGGAGCACTCCACAAAAAAAAAAAAAAAATCACCTGTTCCTGTTCAATTTCTTGGGTGTCCCCACCGTTAGGGTACTCCACACTTTTTATTATAATGTACCACCTTCTTTTGATTATAGATAGCAGTGTTCCCACTGTCAGGGAGCACTCCACAAAAAAAAAAAAAAAAAAAAAAAAATCACCTGTTCCTGTTCAATTTCTTGGGTGTCCCCACCGTTAGGGTACTCCACACTTTTTATTATAATGTACCACCTTCTTTTGATTATAGATAGCAGTGTTCCCACTGTCAGGGAGCACTCCACAAAAAAAAAAAAAAAAACTCACCTGTTCCTGTTCAATTTCTTGGGTGTCCCCACCGTTAGGGTACTCCACACTTTTTATTATAATGTACCACCTTCTTTTGATTATAGATAGCAGTGTTCCCACTGTCAGGGAGCACTCCACAAAAAAAAAAAAAAAATACTCTCCTGTTCCAGTTCAATTTCTTGGGTGTCCCCACCGTTAGGGTACTCCACACTTTTTATTATAATGTACCACCTTCTTTTGATTATAAATAGCAGTGTTCCCACTGTCAGGGAGCACTCCACAAAAAAAAAAAAAAAATACTCTCCTGTTCCAGTTCAATTTCTTGGGTGTCCCCACCGTTAGGGTACTCCACACTTTTTATTATAATGTACCACCTTCTTTTGATTATAGATAGTAGTGTTCCCACTGTCATGGAGCACTCCCAAAAAAAATAAAATATACTGAAACTGAATTTCTGGGGGGAGGGTGGAAGGGGTTCAGGTCTGGTTACCTATGATTTACTGGGGGGAGGGTGGAAGGGGTTCAGGTCTGGTTACCTATGAATTTCTGGGGGGAGGGTGGAAGGGGTTCAGGTCTGGTTACCTATGATTTACTGGGGGGAGGGTGGAAGGGGTTCAGGTCTGGTTACCTATAAATTTCTGGGGGGAGGGTGGAAGGGGTTCAGGTCTGGTTACCTATGAATTTCTGGGGGGAGGGTGGAAGGGGTTCAGGTCTGGTTACCTATGGATTACTGGGGGGAAGGGGAGAGGTCTGGCTACCTATGAACTACTGGGGGGAGCGTGGAAGGGGTTCAGGTCTGGTTACCTATGATTTACTGGGGGGAGGGTGGAAGGGGTTCAGGTCTGGTTACCTATGAATTTCTGGGGGGAGGGTGGAAGGGGTTCAGGTCTGGTTACCTATGATTTACTGGGGGGAGGGTGGAAGGGGTTCAGGTCTGGTTACCTATGAATTTCTGGGGGGAGGGTGGAAGGGGTTCAGGTCTGGTTACCTATGGATTTCTGGGGGGAGAGTGGAAGGGGTTCAGGTCTGGTTACCTATGATTTACTGGGGGGAGGGTGGAAGGGGTTCAGGTCTGGTTACCTATGGATTACTGGGGGGAAGGGGAGAGGTCTGGCTACCTATGAATTACTGGGGGGAGAGGGGAGAGGTCTGGGTACCTATGAATTACTGGGGGGAGAGGGGAGAGGTCTGGCTACCTATGAATTACTGGGGGGAAAGGGGAGAGGTCTGGCTACCTATGAATTACTGGGGGGAAAGGGGAGAGGTCTGGCTACCTATGAATTACTGGGGGGAGAGGGGAGAGGTCTGGGTACCTATGAATTACTGGGGGGAGAGGGGAGAGGTCTGGGTACCTATGAATTACTGGGGGGAGAGGGTAGAGGTCTGGCTACCTATGAATCACTGGGGGGGGGGGAGAGGGGAGAGGTCTGGCTACCTATGAATTACTGGGGGAAAAGAGGAGAGGTCTGGCTACCTATGAATTACTGGGGGGAGATGGGAGAGGTCTGGGTACCTATGAATTACTTGGGGGAGAGGGTAGAGGTCTGGCTACCTATGAATTACTTGGGGGAGAGGGTAGAGGTCTGGCTACCTATGAATTACTGGGGGGAAAGGGGAGAGGTCTGGCTACCTATGAATTACTGGGGGGAGAGGGGAGAGGTCTGGGTACCTATGAATTACTGGGGGGAGAGGGTAGAGGTCTGGCTACCTATGAATCCCGGGGGGGGGGGGGGAGAGGGGAGAGGTCTGGCTACCTATGAATTACTGGGGGGAAAGGGGAGAGGTCTGGCTACCTATGAATTACTGGGGGGAAAGGGGAGAGGTCTGGCTACCTATGAATTACTGGGGGGAGAGGGGAGAGGTCTGGGTACCTATGAATTACTGGGGGGAGAGGGGAGAGGTCTGGGTACCTATGAATTACTGGGGGGAGAGGGTAGAGGTCTGGCTACCTATGAATCACTGGGGGGGGGGAGAGGGGAGAGGTCTGGCTACCTATGAATTACTGGGGGGAAAGGGGAGAGGTCTGGCTACCTATGAATTACTGGGGGGAGATGGGAGAGGTCTGGGTACCTATGAATTACTTGGGAGGGTGGGGGATTAGGTCTGGCTACCTATTTTTAACTGGATGGAGAGGTCTGGCTACCTCTATTTATATGTGTATCAGATATACATGCATGGAGATTTATTATCAGATGCATATATATATATATATCTATATATATATATATATATATATATATATATATATATATATATATATATTTTTTTTTTTTTTATTTATACATATACTGTATATACATATGTCCCCAATATCCACCAGCTGTGATCACTTGAAGCCATATTCATGTGCTTGTCGGTTGCTTACTTGAACCACCAGCAGAAAAAAACGCAAACCTGCTCCAAAATATTCACTGAAACCTCCAGCAACATCTTTCAGCCCTCCTGAAACTCCTAGCGGCTTTCTGCCATCCTCCTTGCATGGAAGCCGGCGTGTTACCTGACCTGCCTAGAGTCGAGTGATACGCCTGCTGCCGTGAACAGAGTATGTCAGAAAGCCAATAGGAGCATGCTAGGAGCTTCAGGAAGGCTACAAAACGCCGCTGGAGGCTCGGTAAGTATTTTGTAATGCCTGCAAACCAGGCCCAAATTCTTCTCCCCCACCCTAAAGAAAGAACCCCTGAAAGGGACACTGAGCAGGGTATGTTTTTAAAGGGACTCCAAGACCAAATTAAACGCAAAATGTGAACTTACCCGGGCTTTGCTGTAGCCCAGTGTTGGTCTGTAGTTGGCCGGCGGATCCTGGCGACACTCGGGCCGAGTGTCGGGCTCCTTCTTCCGCATACATCACGCGTAACGTCATTACGCCGGCCGCCTCGCGTCATCACGGTGGCCGGCGTGACAGTACGGCGCATGCGCGATTAAACCACGCATGCGCCGTACTGTGACGCCGGACGCCGTAATGACGTTACGCGTGATGTATGCGGAAGAAGGAGCCCGACAATCGGCCCGAGTGTCGCCAGGATCCGCCGGCCAACCATTTCTGAAGAGGCATTGGGAGAAGACCCGGAGGTACGTCGTGGGAACTACAGACCAGCACTGGGCTACAGCAAAGCCCGGGTAAGTTCACATTTTGCGTTTAATTTGATCTTGGAGTCCCTTTAAGTATACCCAAGTGTATATGAAGTGTATACACTTCCTCTCTTAATCCCTCTCCATCCCGGTATGCCCACTCTCAATGCTATTGAAAACATGGCTCCTACAGAAAGTAGAGCTGAAACATGAAAAATGATGTCTGTGGGTCCTTACAGCGCATGCGCAGTCTCTGTCTCCTCGAATTACTTTCCGACTCTCTGCATCGCATCATAGTTCCGTGCACTATGACGCGTGCCACAGAGAGGAGGGGAGGAAGAAAGTAGAGTAGCCTGAACCTGCATGCGCTGTAAAAGAGAACTAAAAAGCAATGAATAATTGCTACATATACTCTTTACACTTTAAATGTCTATTTTGCACACTGGTGCTTTGTGTTGGACACAGAAGAAGATCTACAAAATTAAGGGATTGCATCACACAAGCAATGTGACACATACAACTAAGTATTCTGCATAAATATATGTTTTTGAAATGCATTGTATTAACAATGTCATTGCATTTCTTTTGCGATTATTTAGTCCAACACAATGTGTCAGTGTCAGAGATCGTACAACAAAAGAGAAGAAACTTATCCTTTTTTAAGAAAAAAATTTATTTTTTTGTGAAAAGTTTTTCTTTTCTTTTTTTTTTTCTTAAAGGGGAACTTCAGCCTAAACAAATATACTGTCATTAAGTTACATTAGTTATGTTAATTAGAATAGATAGGTAATATAATCTCTTACCCACCCTGTTTTAAAAGAACAGTCAAATGTTTGTGATTCATGGGGACAGCCATCTTTGTCATGGGGGCAGCCATCTTTTTGGTTGAAAGGAGGTGACAGGGAGCAGGAGACACAGTTCCAACTGTCCTGTGTCCTGATCACCCCTCCCAGCTGCACACCCTAGGCTTCAAATGTCAAATTCAAAATGTTAAAAAAAAAAAATTGCACCAAAACAGCAGAACGAGAACAACAACATCAGAAATCCCATCATGCTTTGCCCGGATTCAGAGGAAAAATGCCCGGGCAGTTTTCTTCTGTACAGCTAAAAATGAGGCTTGTATAAGAGAAACAAAGTTCTGATGCTGTGAAACTGTTAAAGAAACACCAGGCCTTTTAAGTGCTGCTGAGTCGATTTTTTTTCCTGTCTGTGAACCTTGCTGCATTGTGGAAAATAGCTGTTTACAGCTGTTTCCAACTGCCAAAAAACCATGCAGCAGCTACATCACCTGCCAGCAGTAAAAATGTTCAACAAAAATAAACAAAAAGAACAACAAAAAAAAAACCCTCAGTCCACCCTACCCCCTGTCCCCTTCAATTGGCGGACCTCCTCCTCCACATTCGCCATATGCTGGCGCATCTCCAGCATCTGCTGCTTTAATATGCGGATTTCCCGCTCATGCCTCCTCTTGGTCTTCGTCAGCCTCCTCACCTGGCCCCTCAGCCTCGTATATGTTGATAGAGGAACTGTAGAAAAAAATGTGCAAAATAGGTAAACCCAGCAATCCATCAACTTGTACATATTTCAATCTCATTGATCATCCCTAAAATTAAGAACCTGTAATGTAATACATATAACATAGCATTTACTTGCTTTTCCATAGTATGCAATGTTAATCATACAGTAAGAGAATTTTACCATAAAGCGGTGTCCTGGCTCGACTAAGATAAGCCCTCTGGCTATGATGGCTGGGGCCAGGTGAGGAGGCCCTTGACGAAGAAGGAGGCCTGGGTGCAGAGGATCCCCGGGGCCGGGCAGTGCGGGAACCACTTGCAGCTGTAGTAAGGAGTAATGAATAATACAATTTAATCAAAATATATGATAAAATGGATACAAAGTAATAACTTTATTGTTTGAACTACAATTACTTTTATTTCTATTTTCAAGTGAACTTTGATAAGGACCTTACTCTAAACACAGAACAAAAAATCATATTCTTATTCCTTTAATGTATTTATTATACATGAAAGAATATGACTCTTCAATACTGTAAAATCAAACTAGGATAGGCTTTAAAGTGATCCTTTGCGGCTATTGCGGCCTCCGGGACGTAATAGTAGCATAGGGGGCGATATTTTTGCTGGGAACACGAAGAATCACTCGCGTTCCCAATGCCTGTCGGTTCCTGACAGCGAAACCGGAAGTGGTCGCCGTGGGGTCCAGGAGGATCTGAGCGAGGCGGCGAGGGCACCGATCGACTGCAGGGGGCTCAGGGAAGCCACAGTTGAGTCAAAATCTTTTTTTTTTTTTACAGGCTTAAGGATCACTTTAAAGAGAGCACTTGGAACGCAGACTGGGGCAATGGTTCATCTTGTAGTAGGAATACGACCCTGGGCACACAGTCAAGATATCAATGGTGTGGCTCCGAGACAACTCTGTGTATGTCCTTGAGTGGCCCAGCAAGAGCTTAGGCTTCAATACGATTGAATAGCTCTGGAGAGATCTTTAAAAATAATTGCTGTGCAACAAAGCCGGACCATCCACAAGGCAAACCTAGCCACTTGCCTAGGGCCTGGAGAGGATATAGGGTCCAGATGGACGACAGCACCTATCAAATTTTTCTAAAAAAAAAAAAAAGTTAATTGATCATCAGTGGTTATCAAAAACCAATGTTAAGCCTAGGGGCCCATTTTTTTTAATAACTTTATTTGCATGAATGCAGTATAATCAGTACATATTGCACAAATATCATCACTATGCCCACACAGGAGCACAAAATAATATGTTTTAACCCATTTTGGAATAAGCCCCTAACAAAACAAAATGTGGGAAAAGTGCTGCACTGTGAATACCTTACGGATATATACTTTAACTGTACATACTGCACAACTCTATAGTATTCAGCCCATGGAATTATTTTTTAGGATAAATACATACAGCATATAAAACCCAAAATAGACATACATAAACTAATAGTTTGCTGACTTACCGTATTTCGCGCCGTATAAGACGCTCCGGAATATAAGACGCACCCAGGTTTAGAGGGCAAAAACCAGGGGAAAAAAATATACTAACCTGGAGCATCTATATTCCAGGAGCGTCTTGTAAATGTTCTCCACCAATGATTGTGTCTCCCATGTGCTCTCTTCGGCCCCCCATGTACTCCCTTCTGTCCCCAGTGTGCCCCCTCCTGTCTTCAGAGTGTCCCCAGTGTGTCCCCTTCTGTCCACCATATGTCCCCAGTGTATCCTCTTATATACCCATGTGTACCTTCTGATCCCATTATATCTGTCCCCAGTGTATCCCACTCCCCCGCATGTTCTCCTGCCCAATCCATGTATGCTGTGCTGCCCCCAGTATGTTCCTCTGCCCCCTCCATGTGTGCTTTGCTGCCCCCAGTATGTTCCTCTGCCCCTTTCATGTGTGCTGTGCTGCCCCCAGTATGTTCCTCTGCCTCCTCCATGTGTGCTGTGCTGCCCCCAGTATGTTCCTCTGCCCCTTTCATGTGTGCTGTGCTGCCCCCAGTATGTTCCTCTGCCCCCTCCATGTGTGCTGTGCTGCCCCCTCCATGTGTGCTGTGCTGCCCCCAGTATGTTCCTCTGCCCCTTTCATGTGTGCTGTGCTGCCCCAAGTATGTTCCTCTGCCCCTCCATGCGTGCTGTGCTGCCCCCAGTATGTTTCTCTACCCCCTCCATGTATGCCCCCCCCGGCATGCCCGCATGTTCCTGCTGCCCCCCCCCCCTGCTCCCGAGTATGTTGTGCTGCCCCCCGCACATATGCTGCACTGCCTCCGGCTCCCGCATATATGCTGCGCTGCCCCTGCATACCTGTATGTTCTGTGCCCCTCGTATACCGATGAATTAGCGGCAGTAAGCGGCTCACCTCCCTCAAAGTTCCCGCAGTGACAGCAGACCTTTTTATGTCCCGCGCGGCTCCCCGTAGTAAAGGCTTCTGCTAATGACGCGAACAGCAGAAGCCTCCACTACGGGGAGCTGCGCGGGACATAAAAGGTCTGCTGTCACTGCGGTAACTTTGAGGGAGGTGAGCCGCTTGCTGCCGCTAATTCATCTGTATACGAGGGGCACAGAACATACAGGTATGCAGGGGCAGCGCAGCATATATGCGGGGGCAGCGCAACATACTCGGGAGCGGGGGGGGCAGCAGGAACATGCGGGCATGCCGGGGGGCAGCGCAGCAGACATAGAGTCAGTGCAGGGAATCCCCAATGTGCCGGCGGGTCGGCGGTTCCTATCGGCGATCGTTCGTTAGTTGGGCATTCCCTGTATTTGTCGTATAAGACGCAGGGACTTTTTCTCCCCATTTTTGGGGGAGAAAAAGTGCGTCTTATACGACGGAAAATACGGTACATCCTATTTGGGCAACCACCCGCCTGAGCAGGTCCTGGTCCCTCCTCTTAAGGTCACTCCGAAGCATTTGGACCTGCTTGGTGGTGAGGTCCCGCCGGTACTCGGACCTCAGGATCCCCTGCACCCTTCTCACAACGTCCCGTTTCTCCCTAGCGGTGGTGAGGTCGTAACGGCCTCTTGTAAATTCCTGGAAAAGAAATATTACAGTATTAATGACTACTGTATTATACCTTAATTAATTAAGAATCTTCTTACTTACAGCATAATGTAAAAGATTATAATATTATTCATAATGACAGTTTTCAAAAATTGTGGGAAGCAACCAACTATGACTTCGGGCAGATACTAGGGATCAATGATGACTAGTGCCACCTATAACTGCTGACATTGCTAGCCATAATAACTACATCATTTCATTTCATGTGTGATTGGACTGACAGAGAAGATCCTGTGACAGCAAGCATCAAATATATAATTGAATGGATTCCATGAACTGGCCGCGGCGTCTATAGACTTTGTGCCAGTTCATAGCCATGGGCGTCCGCACAAAATTTTCCAGGGGGGGGGGGTGCAAAAAGGCAGGGAAGAAGTGGTGCGCCGCAAATTTTAGAGAAGATGTGTGCACCGAAAAACCTGAGGGTTATGTTGTGCGGCGCACGTACGCGCCGCCCCCAAAAATGGGTGCGGCCATGGACCAGAATGTGGGTGTGGCCATGGGTGGCGACAAATTTTCGTTTACTTAGCAATGTGGGACATTAGATTAGGACAGTGGTGGCGAAACTTTTGGAGGCCGAGTGCCCAAACTGCAACCCAAAAGTCAATTTATCTATCGCAAAGTGGCAACAGCAATTTAAAACTTCATACAAACGTTTTAACTCATACATGAACATTATTGAAAATCCAAGTTGCAAATAAACTGTGAAGATAAACAATTTCTTTCATCCTACTCCTGAAAAATGTATTCGTTTTTTAGAACCTCACAGTTTTATTTTCCGTTTTAAAAAGCAAAAATGTAGGTTTATTGCTATTGTCTCATAGGATAATGATTCAGCTTTTCCCAGAGGCCCCCAACAAGACAAATGTAGCAATCATGAGGCCCCCAAGAAATCATCAGGCTCCCAACAAGACACATTCAGCAATCTTGAGACCCCCAACAAGACAAATTCAGCAATCATGATGCCCCCAACAAGACAAATTCAGCAATCATGAGGCCCCCAACAAATCATGAGGCCCCCAACAAGACATTCAGCAATCTTAAGGCCCCCAAAAAATCGTGAGGCCTTCAACAAGACGAATTCAGCAATCATGAGGCCCCCAACAAGACAAATTCAGCAGTCATGAGGCACATAAATAGACAGGATTTCACATAAATAGGCAGAATGCCCCCTTAACCACCCTGGCGTTCTGATAAGATCGCCAGGGAGGCTGCGGGAGGGTTTTTTTTAAATTAAAAAAAAACTATTTCATGCAGCCAACTGAAAGTTGGCTGCATGAAAGCCCACTAGATGGCGCTCCGGAGGCGTTCTTCCGATCGCCTCCGGCGGCCAGAATAAACAAGGAAGGCCGCAATGAGCGGCCTTCCTTGTTTTGCTTACACCGTCGCCATAGCGACGAGCGGAGTGACGTCATGGACGTCAGCCGACGTCCTGACGTCAGACGCATCCGATCCAGCCCTTAGCGCTGGCCGGAACTTTTTGTTCCGGCTGCGCAGGGCTCAGGCGGCTGGGGGGACCCTCTTTCGCCGCTGCTCGCGGCGAATCGCCGCAGAGCGGCGGCGATCGGGCAGCACACGCGGCTGGCAAAGTGCCGGCTGCGTGTGCTGCACTTTATTTGGGGCAAATCGGCCCAGCAGGGCCTGAGCGGCAGGCTCCGGCGGTACTGGACGAGCTGAGCTCGTCCATACCGCCCAGCTGGTTAATATGGTAGACACCTCTCACCTGGATTCTCAATTCTCCTCTACTGGCTGTTGTGCCTGGCAATACTGTTTTTGGTTGGATTGGGGATGACGTGCGGGCTGAAAGGCCTTGCGTGATGCTTGCCTGAAATGTGGCCCAAATTGCGATTTTTTTTCCCTGCTAAAATGTGGCCCAAATTGAGTTTGTTTTCTGCTAAAATATGGCCCAAATTGCGTTTACTTTCTGCTGAAATGTGGCCCAAATTGCGTTTATTTTCTGCTGAAATGCAGCCCAAAGTGCGTTCATTTTCTGCTGAAATGTGGCCCAAAGTGCGTTTGTTTTCTGCTAAAATGTGGCCTAAATTACGTTTGTTTTCTGCTAAAATTTGGCCTAAATTGCGTTTGTTTTCTGCTAAAATGTCTATATTTGTTGCTTTGGGGTTACGGTTACGCTCCGCCCATACAATGTCATGACCACACCCATTTTTTGGTGGGGCGCCAAAAAATGGGCGTGGTCATGACATTGTATGGGCGGAGCGTAACCGTAACCCCAAAGCAGCAAATATAGACATTTTAGCAGAAAACAAACGCAATTTAGGCCAAATTTTAGCAGAAAACAAACGCAATTTAGGCCACATTTTAGCAGAAAACAAACGGGCCTGGGGGGCGTGTGCGGCGCGCATAGTGCGCCCCGCACTATGCGTGCAGCACACGCCCCCCAGGCCCGTTTTCCGGCGCGCTGCGACCCCCTCCCCAGCCGTCCACAGCCCACCCCCCACCTTCACTTGTCCCAGGTTGGAACCAGAAAAAACAGGTCACTGTAGTGAATATGTCTCACTCTACTATTAACAGTACTGCTACAAATGCAAAGTTACAGAGATAAACTAAAAACAATTCTCTACTACAACACCTATGATATCCTTTTACATGATGGGACATATAAAGATTAGAGAAATGCAGTCAGAAACAGTAGCCAAAAACTATACATTCTGTTAATAGATTGCTTACCTCAATTACCATGACTTTCATCCTGAGGGGGATTTTGGGAGGCATCTTGATGGCAGACTGGCAGTGCTGTGTGTGTGATGCGTGTGATGCGTCCTCTCCACGCGTTTGCCGGTGCCTGCTCTGGCCAACTTCCTGTCTCTACGCATCAGCCAATCAAAACTTCCGCTTGTGACGTACGCGTGTACGTACGCGTACGGAGGCAAAGTACGCATGCGCGCGTGCAGTGGTTGCAGAGCTGATACGGAAGGTAGTACGCTTGCCGACTACAACATACGCATCGTGGGCAATCCGGTCCGCACATGCGCGGTACACTCACGGCTAACGCGTAAAGAAAATCCGCATGCGAGCATAATGTTACGCATACGGTTACCATAGCTACGCGGAGATGCGAAGTTCAAAGAGTAGGCTTACGGTATCCTTACGCGTAACTTCGTAAGTTTACGCGTAATTACAGTGATGTACCGTAGATAATTTCCTACGCCGTAACCGTAATTGCGTAATGCGTAATAGCGTAAAATTACGCGGAATGATCCGTAAGCGTAGATTTTTCCATTACGACCAGCACTGCCGGCGGCTACTTCCGGGTTCGACGACAGCCGCCGACAGGCTGGGAACGCAAGTGATTCTCCGCGTTCCCAGCCGCTATATCACCCTTTATGCTGCTATAGCGTATATGTTATACGGTATAGCAGCATAGAGGGTGATATAGCGGCTGGGAACGCAGAGAATCACTTGCGTTCCCAGCCTGTCGGCTGCTGTCACCGAACCCGAAAGTAGCCGCCGGCGGGGACAGGAGGATTGGAGCGAGGCTGCGAGGGCACCAAACAGCTTCAGGGGGCTGAGGGATGCCCCAGGTGAGTAAAAATCACTTTTTTTTTCTACTTAAGTATCCCTTTAAAGCTGCAGTGGCCAATTTCACTAAAAAAGGCCTGGTCTTTAGGAGGGCTTAAGGCCTCTTGCACACTGCAAGTGATTCCGATTCCGATTTCGCTTTTTAATCAGTTTTTACATCAGATTCAGATTCCGATTTGCAGTTTGCTCCCTGCACACTGCAAATCGGAATCGGAATCGGATGTAAAAACTGATTAAAAAGCGGAATCTGAATCGGAATCACTTGCAGTGTGCAAGAGGCCTAACACTGTGGTCCTCAAGAGGTTAAGTATCCTTTTAACAGCAAAATAAGCTTTTCAAACAAAAAAAAAGTGAACATATTACACAATGATTTATAAAGGTTTACAAAACAATTGTAGCTCGAAAGTAAAATTTTTCTCTATTTTTGCAAAAATGAATGCAAAACGGTTATTGTCCTTTTTACTGTTATCTGGTCGTATGTTGTAAGGGTTCTTACCAGGGTTATATTACATGACACTCATGTGTGCTTAGCGGCTTATAAATTAATGGTAGGCTGATAGAAACAGTATGCAGCATCCACAACAAGAGTCTCTTTTTAGGTAAATCCAAGACAGCCTGAGCTTATTGAATAACACCTTCTCACTGTAGGCACCTTCATGAGACTGAACTCACACAACTGCTAATGTACTAATCTTTTATCTATCCCCACTGTGCCGATAAAACAGGACTCGGTCACAATTTTTAATGTGGCTCTATGTGGTGGGACTGGAAACACCCAGAGTTACAGATTGCTCAGCAGTGATGCATTGTGGGAGACCTCATAATCTCACTCCAAACTGAATAATCACAAATTCCATCTGTTTTAGAAGACAAATTTCTGTTTTGCATAGTGTTTTAGTAAGAGGACATTGTGATCCTTTTAGCCCTTACACACTCCTAGGAGTTCTGATTCACCAGGAGCTTGCTGGGCAATCTGTAACTCAGGGTGTTTTAAGTCCTACTACATAGAGCCATATTAATCCATGCCATGCACTGATGAGGACCAACCAGTCTGAAACAGTACAGCGCTGCGATCTACAATGTAAATAGACAGCGGTTTGTCCGTCTAAGAGTCTGCTAGCGCCACTGGCAGATTGTTGATGGAATCTCAAGCGGGGATGCGGGCGCATAGGCACATGCGCTCCCCACTGATCTCCTCCCCAGGACTTGATGGCAATTGGCGTTAGGCAGTCCTGGGGGAGCCACTTTGCGACCGACAATTGGCGTCAGGTGGTTGTAAGGTGGCTAAGGAGACAAACGTTTTGCTTAGTAAATCAGAAGATACTGTTGGGTGCTTTAGTGATTCAGGTTTCATGGTAAAGTCATGTTTATTATTTTAATAATGGCATCACAAAGCAGGTAAAAAGGGTCCTGCAAATTGCTATAAATGGTAATCTGGGCACACTCTGCAATGGAAAAGATGCAAAAAGGTAAGTAAAGTATTTTCTTCCTCGCTTGTGGTTTAAAAAGCATTTTATTGATAAAGGGCTTGATTCACAAAGCGGTGCTAACAGTTAGCACGCTGGTGAAAAGCCCTTTATCACGCCTAAACTCAGTTTAGGCGTGATAAGTTTAGGTGTGATAAGTTTAGGCGTGATAAGTTTAGGTGTGATAAGTTTAGGCGTGATAACTATAGCACCAACTGGGTTAGCACCGCAGTGCACAGCTGATCAAAAGTCTGGTGCACTTCGCAGAGAGTTTAATGGCGCTGCTTTGCGTGCGGGACTTTGCGATCATGCCTAAACTGGCGTGGTGCAATGGTTATCACGCCTAAAGTCTCTAACTGAGTTAGCACCGCTTTGTGAATCAAGACCAAAGTGTGAAAATATCACCTGGGAGAAAACTCAGTGAAAAAGTGAATTGCATATGGGCCTGGGTCTTAAGTGTTAGGACTGTGTGGGTGTGTGGGGGGGGGGGGGGGCTTAGGGGTTAAGGTTAGGCACCTGGGGAGATTAAGGTTAGCCACCACTAAGGGGGGTTTGGGGTTAGGCATTAGTAGAGGGAGGGTTCTGTGTAAGAGTAGGGATAGGCTAGGTCATAGTAAAATATTTGTAAAGATTACCAATATTTTACTAGTAATTAAGTAGTAAAATATTGTTAATTTTACTAGCGGCTAACCCTTGTGACCTTTTTACCGGTGCCTTTTATTACGTGTATGCATCACAAACTGCTTGCATGTCAAGTGACACATTTAGGAAATAGCTGATATACTTTGTAAGTACAGCTGAACTTTCACTCAGTTAAATATTTTTTAATCAACTGTATCACAAAGTGTAATGACAAGCAAAATACTGTATAACTTTTAGCAGTCAAACTGATTGTCCATTTTAAAATGGTCTAACTGCTGTAGAATAAGCCTCAGAACATAACATTAATTAGCAATGAACAGTTACATAATTTAAAACTTGGTTTTACTGTGCTGACAAACAGAAACGCTGCTCAATGCCTGATCTAATATGTTGCAGTTGTAAATATAGAAGAATCAGCATTGTAGAAGATGGTAATGATGATGATGAGCATAAAATGTGCGGACAAGGGCTTGATCACACCTAGGGCGTTTTGGGTTTTTTTTTTTTTTGGGTGCTGGCAATTTTTAAAAACACCCTGAAATCGCTAGTGCAATGAATCCTTATGGGACAGTTCATATCAGCACGTTTCGTCCCCTTTCCGCTCAGCAAGGCGCTGCATATACCATTTTTGGGCTGATTTTGCTACAATGGAAGGTGTAGGAAACTAGAAAAATGCTCACAAATTGCTTTATCTGGCGATAGCATTCACGCTTTTAAGAATAAATACATTGTATTTATTCTTTTCCGGGTCAAAAAGTTCACCTCCTGACTTGCATCAGGAAGTGAAAAAGCAGAATTGCTCTGCAAAAGCGCTTTAGAAAAGTGCTGTAAAAAAAAACCACAGCGCCCACCCGAGCAACGGGAGGGGGAAAAAACACCCACAAAATCGAAAATCGCTGAGGTCAGCAATTTCAACTTTAGATGTAAACAAAGCCTTAGTGGCCAATACTTGGTGTATTATGTTACACGTGCTTGAATAAGTGGCGTAGTTACGGAGCTAAGGGCCCAGTTGTGAGTTTTACATAGGGACCCCCCAGGCACTCTATACATAACAATTAATACGGCACACCAAGACCTGCCAAGGACATCCAGTATCAGAGGCGCAAAAAGGGGATGAGGAACAGCTTGTTAATGATTATTATTATTCAAAGCATTTATTGAACTCTGATTGTATGCAGCGCAACACAGTCCTGTTGAATGGGGAGGCGTTGTCCCTCTCACCAATGGTACCACTGGTGAGAGGGACAACACCTCCCCATTCAACAGGACTGTGTTGTGCTGCATACAATCAGACTGTCTCTTTAATACCAACATATGAGCGCACTGCCTGATATATACATTTTATTACATTTGCACATCTCAATTGATTATCATTTATAGAAGTGATCATTACAAGCACATGACCAATAAAGGGCTAATACTGCAGTTGATGGAGGGCCCTACGGAGCCCCTCTTGTCCAAGACCACTGCACCCCCTTTTGCTACGCCACTGAATAGGACCCACTGACAGCCCAAAGCAATGACCATAGAATTGTCAAACTAACCGGAGCTATGATGTGCAGACAAGTTGTAATACTGCTCATTGCTTTGTGTTATATGCTCCTCTTGAAAATCTACCACAATAATCTCCATTGCCACAGTTAGGGCACTAATGTGCAGTCAGAGGGCAATAATATGCGGTCAGAGACTCAGTACTGGTGCCCAGTGCTTGGTGTTACATGTTGCCCTTATAGTCTAATACAATAAGCCCCACCGACAGTAGAAAGCAATGTTGATGTTGACTTCATTATAACACAAGCTATGCATTAATACTGATAGTCCCTAACCCTATCACAGTGAATCATTAATTTGCAACATTTCTTTATCTTAATTTCTATTCTAATTTCATTACTGATAGATAAAACAAGAGAAAATTAAAACCACCTCATATTCCCTTTAAGACTTGAACCACTTTTTATATGTTGAAGTAAAAAAGGTAATTTCCCAGTTTAATCATATTAACCATAATTCATCTGTTGCAAATAGCTTTCTGTCAAATCCTACTTATAACGTATATAAGCAAAGATCTCCTATCTCCTCTATGGTAGTATATCATATCTCCTAGCCATCTCTGCTCTTCATAAATTTTCAACTAGGTTTCAGGTAGGCAGGTTTCTACATGAATCTCCATCATTCCTTGTAAGCTGGAACTGTCAGGTGTGCACACTGTGTAACACATTTGGAGTCATGCTGTACAGTACCACTACCGAGGAGTGTTCGGGCATGCCTCTAGTTAATGTGAAATATGTAAACACCATCCCTATTGTATGCACATTTCACAGGGAAACTTTTAATCAATGTGGAATATGAGATGGGATGTGTTGATGTGACTCTCATTCATCAAGCTTTAGACTCCGTGAACAGCTTTCATAGGCACATATAGGCAATTTTACTGAAAATACTATAATTAATAAAAGTGAATATGTTTTACAATATTTATCAACTATTTAGTGAGTGTTTGGTGCATCACTGTGGAATGTTTGATTACAGTGTGTTCTGAAGTTAGTAGAAATAATACCTTGGGCTCGATTCCTAAAGCGGTGATAACCCAGTTATCACGCCTAAAAGACTTTAGGCATGATAACCATTGCGCCACGCTGGTGAAAAGCCCCTAATCACGCCTAAACTCAGTTTAGGTGTGATAAGTTTAGTCGTGATAAGTTTAAATAAGTTTAGATTGCGGCAAAGTCCCGCGTGCAAAGCAGCGCCATCAAACTCTATGCGACGTTTCGCGCGCACCAGACTTTGCTAGCGCAAAACTTTTGATCAGCTGTGCACTACGTTGCTAACCCAGTTGGTGCTATAGTTATCACACCTAAACTTATCACACCTAAACTTATCACACCTAAACTTATCACGCCTAAACTTATCACGCCGAAACTGAGTTTAGGCATGATAAGGGGCTTTTCACCAGAGTGCTAACTGTTAGACCGCTTTTGTGAATCAAGCCCTTTGTCTCCCAGAATGCTCTGAGTGGAGTATTCCGCATAGCTAAAACGTCTAGGCAAAACATCACAGGGAGGGTGGTGCTACATACCAATATACAGATATGGGAAGTGTTTCTGATAATGAAACCAGGATAATTAATGTGGATATCCTGAATAATTGACAACATTCTACTATATGTCATT
Organism: Hyperolius riggenbachi; assembly: GCF_040937935.1. Lineage (NCBI taxonomy): Eukaryota > Metazoa > Chordata > Amphibia > Anura > Hyperoliidae > Hyperolius > Hyperolius riggenbachi. The sequence goes on from NC_090647.1 coordinate 286,883,823, forward strand.
AGAGTTCCTCTTGAACTGGAATTCATAATTACTCTGTCAGGTATGTCCTACCTTCATCACACACAATACACAATCCTGTTGGTAGGCAATATACTTCCTCTTATTACCGTAAATCATTGAACAAATGACAGTGGCGGTAAACATTTGTGAATCTGAAATAAGCTCATTTATGTGCTGCGTGGTGTACATAACACAGTCTCAGTGGGAAATATTGTTGTTACTGATATTTCAGTTGCTTCTTAGTGAAAGTTAGTAGCATATTTCACAAATATGATTCTATTCAAATAATATTTGTTGCATTAATAGCAATGATTGACAGGAATAAAAAAAACTCATTACAGCTGAATTTAGCTCTAAATCCTATGAGAGAGTTACACTGCCAATCATATACACTGTTGGAGGATTACCAGTCAATAAGCCACGCTCTTGTCTATCACACAGGAGAGTGTTTGTGGAAAATGTTTGCATTGAATTATTCTAAACTGCTGTTATTTCCAACAGTTTCTTCTCATTTAAGGTGTTGTTTCTTTGCCACAAACAAAATCCGTTTTCTGTTTATCTCATTGTAAAGAACAGGCTGGCATCATTCCCTTAACTTTTCTTCTAGTCTTATAAAGCGTACATGTTCTGCCAATGCCCTAGCACAGCAACCGAGTTGATATTTTAATAATTGGCAGTTTTTGCTGACAAACTGGCAATGTTTACAAAAACTGATGTTCATATTTGCAAAATCCCTGAAATAAGTGGGCCACCAAAGGTATTTAGCAAGGAGCAGTTAAAAATGGCGCAAGATGAGCTTTGTTTAAAAAGGCGGTTGCAATGCTGCAAATAGAAGGTGTTTGTAGCCACAATCTGCATAGCGGGCAGCTACAGCGATAGCTGTTAAAGCAAGTGCTCTTTTAAACAAGAAGCCAGGGGCTAAAGTTAGACGGGGGGGTTAAGGGTTAGGCACCATGGGGGGGGGGGGTTGTTAAGGGTTAGGCACCACCAGCCATGGGGCGTAACTAGAGGGGAGCAGCAACTGCGGCTGCAGGGGGTCCAGAGCTGTGGGGGCCGCGTCTCCTAACCTTACCTCCCTCCTTTACAGGGGGACCATGCTTCAAATCAGGTGTTTTTATGGCTACATTTGTTATGGGTATGAAGACAATGATGGCCACACTTGTTTATTGACGCCTGTAAGATGGGCCCCTAGGCTGTGAAGGTCACCAAGGGAGGCAAGGAAAGGGATGTGAACATTGGTTTGGGCCCCATCAGAGTTTAGCAGGGGATCCCTATGAATTGTAGTTGCGCTATTGCAGCCAGCGGAGGCTTCTGTGTGAGAGTAGGGAGAGGTTAGGTCTTAGTAAGATATTGGTAAATAAAACCAATATTTTACTAGATGGTTGTAGTAAAATATCAGTAAATCCTATACAATAAAACCCCTGTGTCTCTGCATCCTCCTCCTGTGTGTCCCTGTGTCCGTGCTTTTACATACCGCACATGTGCGGCACACGGGCGGCAGTTAGAGCAGGAGGAGGACAGAGCCAGGGTGTTTGCAGGCACGGTGCGCTAACATGTGGCGGTGGGCGGCGGTGGTGACAGGCGGGAGGGGGGGGGGGTTGTGAGGGAGGCCTAGAGCCTGTTATATAATCTTAGGTCGACTCGTTTACCAATATTTTACTACCGCTATAAATGCAGTATATGGATATCGGTAAATGTACTGATATTCTACTACAGCTATCCTGCATCCTTTTAAACAGGCATTTTTTTTAAATGTATGCATTAAATATACCTGAAGTGAGAGGGATATGGAGGCTGCCATATGTATTGCTTTTTAAACAACACCAGTTGCCTGGCAGTTCTGCTGATCTCTTTGGCTGCAGTAGTGTCCGAATCAAACACCTGAAAAAAGTATGTAGCTAATCAAGTAAGACTTTGGTCAGAAACACCTGATCTGCATGCTTGCTCAGGGTACATGGCTAAAAGAATTACAGGCTGAGGATCAACAGGATAGCCAGGCAATATATATTGTTTGAAATGAAATAAATATGTCAGCTTCCATATCCCTCTCGCTTCAGGTGCACTTCAAAAACCTCTTTAGTACTTAAAGAGAACCTGAGACGCAAGGGAAGAACAGTATTATACATACCTGGGGCTTCCTCCAGCCCTCTCCACGCAGATCGCTCCCTCGCCCCCATCCTCCGCCTCCTAGATGTTTTCAAATTGCCGTAAGAAAGACCTCCAGTCCATGGCGCAGTGCGCATGGCACAGAACGCTCCCAGCTACTGGATCGTGATGGGAGGAGCGCGCTTGGCCAGTTTTAGAAGATCCAGGAGTCGGAGGCGGGCGGCGAGGGAGCGAACTGCATGGACGGAGCTGGAGGAAGCCCCATGTATGTATTATTTTTTTCCGTCTCCCTGTCTTAGGTACACTTTAAGAATTGTGTACCTAACTCAAGAGCAAAATGCAGGACACTTGTCAGAATGTAAGTTCTCTGTGTGTCATCCTGAACTGTAACTTTCTGATTACTTCAGGTTTGTACTTTTAACCTCTTATCTAGCATGCAAAAGATGCACAAGTTGATTCTAACTTTATATCCACCCTTTCCCCTTACTCATCATAACTTACTACCACCTGGCTACAGGATCTACAGGACCTACTGTATATTGGACAGCATTACTTCAATGTCAAAATAATTGCCAGTCATAGCAAGCCTCCTTCTGAAATACAGTAAAACATTGCATTGCAAATAACTTGGTTTGCAAGCATTTTGTAAGACAAGCAAAACATGTTTTTATTTGCTTTTGCCTTGATAAGCAAGCAACATCTTAGTACAGTACGTATACACACGTCATGTCAGTACAACTGAGCTGATGTTTCTTCTTTTTTATTTGCTGCAGGATTCTTCTTGTACAAATGTTGTGACTGTTCCATGTCATTTTTTTGTGAAATCTTTAAAGGGAGGCAAAAGCAACTGTCATTGGATAAGTTCCTCGTTAAAGTACTAAAAAAAGGTGAGCCAACAGATAGCAATTATTCCATTGTAGTGAAAGTCTTCCTACACAATAATCCCCATCCTCTTGTCTTCATCAGCCACAATTATTTTCAGATGTAAAGTGCACGTTTATTTGTTTTACTGTATGTATGTTTTCTGTATACAGATAAGTACTCTGTATAAAACATTTTTCTATAAATGTTTTTGGATTGTGGAATGAATTGTCTAAGTTTCCATGAATTCTTATGCTGAAATTCACTTTCATATATGAGTGCTTTGAATTACAAGCATTTTTCTGAAACAAATTATGCTCATAAACCAAAACTCCACTGTAGCTGTTTGGGGATCTTCTAGTTGGTAAGATCTGCTTCAGTATTTGTAAAACTAGACAAAACATCCTGCAGATCCTGATAGTGATTCTGGGCACTGTATTTAGGTTTTGTAAGAACTGGTATATGCATTGCAATAGATTGTACACTTATTATCTCCTAGTTCAGCACCATGGAGAGAGATCCTTCTTCTTGTGATATCTATACCTAAAGCTTCCATAGGCTTATAGATTGCCATCTGACATTGTAAAATGATCAATTTCTCTCTGAAAACCTACCATACATGTCTATCAATCAATTTTCAATAGATTTCACCAGAGAATCTTTAGAAAATGTATCAAACTGCAGTGTTGCACTGTTCAATACAGCAACACCAGAGGCTAGCGATGGCAAAACTGTTCACCAGGTGGATGGTTCCAAGCGAACAGTCACTGTTCACCTGCTCACGATAGACACAAACAGTTCCAGCCATTTACGCCCACCCTTTACTTTCCCATAGGGCCATTTCATGACCCTTCAATCTAAAGTCAGGTGGGACAGGATGGCCAAACTGACCTGCTCACCACCCGAGGGACCTCCCAATAGTCCTTTTTGAGGACTCATCCTGACCAAAAAAAGTCATTTTGTGCACTGATATTGACCCTGCGGTACTGATATTTTGTTATTGTGGTGTGGTGTGTGTTATAGCAACACAACACCCGTATACAGTGTAGTGTGTGGCTGGCTGCGTGACTATTCTAGCCCACTGTCACTATGCATAAGTGGTTGTTTGTCACTGATCCCCACACAGTGTCACCCTTATCACCTTACTGTGCATTATTTTAGGCGTAAACAGCGTTAGGTTAGCGTATTAATACTTAATAGCGGTAGGTTAGAATTAGAAGTAGGTAAGGTGGGTGAGTTTTAGTCTTAGATAGTGGTAGGTCAGTGTTAGGAGGTAATAGAGGAAGGGATAGTGTGAGGGGAAGGGCACCAAGTAGTAGAATAGCAGCAGAATTACCTATATAGCAGCTGTGCCGTGTGCACCCAAATTTCCTCGGTGCCCTTTTTTGCATATATACCATTAGCATACTTACAGACACTTGAAATACATATCATGTGTAATTTGTTGAAATTCTTCCAAAGAATTATTGTTAATTGTTTAGAGCACTGCTGCTGATGTGCAGATTGCAGCATCACAATCCAACCAATCACAATTTAGTTCATTGAAATCTGATAAGTGAAAATTAACTTGATTGATTGCTACAGGTTACTGCAATTTGCAATCCATATCATTATTGCTTTTCTTTGCTTTATTGAATAGGGAAAATTACACATTTGATGGGTCAACAAACTTCGCTAGGATAGTAAGAAAACAGAAAGGCGGAGAATAGATAAATGGATAGGTAATAAGTGTCTCAAAACAATAGTAAAAAATGTGTGTCACTCAAAAAAATAGTGTTTTTACAACAACAGCATACACAGGTCCCCCTTTTAAAGCACTGGAGTGTACTCATCAATGTCTGACACCATCAAACATTTGACAGTGTCAGGCAGCTTATCTAAAATGTGTAGTAGACAGATTTATCCCCTGAGGCAAAAACTGCAAACATTTCTGGAGATTTTTACTTAAAAAGGTTGTTGATCTGGGCTCTTTGTTTGAATCTTTTTTTTTATCCTCCTTATGGTGCCCATACATGGTACAATTATTTTCATCCAATCTTACCATTTCTATGTAGAATAAGGGTAAATTAAGTGAATATACTGAAAGGATAATTTAGACAGTTCCCTTTAATTACATAGAAATGTTAAGATTGGATGAAAAAAATGTACTATGTATAGGCACCATAAGGAAGAGCTTTATAACTTTTAGTGTATTTTTAAACTTAGATTAATTAATAAAGCTCTGCTTTACATCAAGTATTTTATCAATATATCATTCTTATAATTTTGGTTTTGCATAGCTAACTGCATAATAAAGTCAAACTTGCAAAAACTGCCCCTAATTTAATAAGTCTACAGTATTTTATCAGATGGATAAAGTCTTTTGCAGTGAGATTTCAGAGAGAGATTTATTTCGTTAAAATTGCTTTGTCAGCCATAAATTCAAATTCCATTTACAAAATGCTCTGTGTTTATTATGCATCCTGCAGCCATACCCTGCATTGTAAGCACTCCAATCTATTCAGAAATCATTTTCTGTTGTCAGCCTGGCTTGATTTTTGCCATCGACGATGAAAGGGAAGCTTGTCATCTCCCCTCCCACATTCCTGATCCTCACTGATTGGCTGAGGGCAGTACGGTGTGAAGCTGCTGAAATCTGATCTTGTTGTCTTCCCATGTTTACAAAGCAAGCTAGCTAGGAGGAAATAAAAGTAATGGAGGAAATTACATCAGGAGTGGCTTCAGTCAGAGGAAATTAAAAAGGCATATGCCAGGAACAAAATTCTCTTTATTTACTATATAAAATTCACTAAAATCAAAATGTGGACAGTACAATGCATATGTTATGTAAGTAGAAAAAGTAGTTATACATATACAATATATATATATATATTTCCTGGTATAGTATTGCTGTCCCTGCTGCTTTAAGTGCAGTTGTTTCCACTAGGGGTGATTCAGAGCAATTTCTTGCATGCAAATCTGGACTGGGGATTGCAAGTTATTGAAGTCAATAGGATTTGATTGCAGGAAAAAAAATCGGCGGTTGGCAACATTTCCTCCCCTTAGCCATGCATGGCACAGGTAGAGGGATTCGGATGGTTACTTGCATCAGACTGTAGGTGTCTGTCACAGAGACGGAATGCCAGTTCAAGTTTTGTGGAAAGAGGCAGGAACATACTGCATGTGTTCTCAATGGGAAGATGTCCCAGATGCCAATTTCTAGTGTGAGTGCTAACAAGAAGCAAGAGGAAATCCCCATGGTGGAGAGACAGAAACAAGCAATAAAAACAAGATTCTTACTGTCCCCCACCTTGTCCAAAGCTAAGTAAAAAGTTTTGGCTGGAGGTTAATTGTAAGCCTCCTCTATTAGAAATGTTGTAGGGAGTTTTGAAGGATGTGCACTGTATTAAGCCACTTCGTACATGACTCTTCAAACCAAACTTTGGTAGTGGATTGTGTAACGTTCTCAAGAACGTTAAAGGACACATGACCCGAGGCAAAGTTAGTATGTTCATGCTGGATCCACATACCTCTGTGCGCTGTACGTTCATTTCCTCTTACCCCCAGTCCCTGAAATCACTCTGAAGTAAAGCTTTCAGGTTTGGGGCAGAGAAGAAGAGGAAATGAGAGGGTGATAGGAGGGAACATCATTACAAGTCTGCCTCTTCCTGTTGGAAAATTTGACTTTAGCTATAAGTCACATTTTTAAAGGAGTGATTATGGAAACCAGGGGGAATGAAGAGAAGATCAGACAACATACAGAGGTATGTGATTCCAGCATGCACATACCTCTGTGCTTACCTTAGATAACTTTGCCTCAGGTCAGGTGTACTTTAAGCTGTCTAAAAATAAGGTCTAATATCAAGCAGAATTGCTTTCCTATAAGCAAGGATGAGCAAAAACACTCTCACGAAGTGAGAGCATCCTGCAGAGTGCGGAAGGCCAGAGTGGAAAATGCAGGGTTAACTCATCAGCCTCCCACCTGCATTCCTGTGTATTCCATTTGTGTAGGCTTCCACATTCTGCTCTGAATGCTGAAGTGTACACTGGTGGAAAGCACCAAGATGCAGGTGGAAGCCAGTTGAGTTAACTCTGCATTTCCCTTGATTGCCTCTTTCATTCTGCAGGATGTTCTCACTTTTCGCAGGCATGTTTTCACGCCTCCCAACCTATAGCCAAGTTGCTAATAAATATGAAAACTGTAACATTTCAGGTTCTAAAGCAGAAAGATGGTAATGTTCATAACAACAAGGTAAGTCCGTAACTGAGTGATACCCACTATGTTATTAGAACATGGGCACGAGAGGGAAATGACTGTTGTACTGCATTTCTCCTCAGGGCAGGTAATATAAAGTTTAGAATTACCCCTGCCTATACGCCCAGCACTCTCATTCAATTGGTTATGGTTAAGAGAAAGCTGAAGAGGATACTTGGTGATACAGTAAGGTAAGCAATTTTATTAATGAGGCAGCTGGATTGGGTTTCTGATTTTCCATTGTAGCATCTTATTCATAAGAGCACTTCCTCTTTAACCAAAAAAACAAAACAAAACAAAAAAAACAATGCAGTAATTTAAGAATCATTTCAGATTGTTCATTTTATGCAATGTGTAAGCAGTTTTACTCTGAAACATTTGAAAACATTTAAATGACTGAAAATTGCAATTCCTTGCTTATGCTGCGTCATTAGTTCTGAGTATACAATGTATAAAAACAAACTTTATACTACATTACTGCTCTGGGCGAATCAAAATAGTCACTCTGCACCTTGTTTTGGAGAATTGACCCATAATTTATTTTGCAATAGGGTCCAGTTAACATGGTTGATTAAATACGTTAACAACATGATCAGGGTTTGCTTAGAAAAAACTGTTTCTGTTTCTTTTCTGTTCTAATTATTGTCAGCAATTTTAGTAAATCACTATCTGAAATACAATGCGACCATTATTTCTCCACTTCTTCTCAACTGACCTCATGGAAATCAGGCAACGTAATCTGAGATCTGCATGCTGTTGCTGGGCATGTTTACACATAATCAGTGAGAAATAACTAACAAATATCTCAGGGATGGTTGAAGCCAAAAGTGGGGCCCAGTGCAGAATAAATGTAGAGGGCCCAATACAAGTGGGTGTGGTCATAACAGATCATGGGTGGATATTTTCTACATATCTATTAGGTCTTATATATACATGACTGGGCCACAAGCAACTACCACTATGACTCATGCACACACATGTTCCTAAGAAAGAGATAACAACTTGTAATAATGTAAATGGTCGTAAATGGTCGAAAAAAACCCAAAAAAACTACCATACCATTATTATTATATTATTATTCTGTATCTTAATAGCACTGATATAATGTTTTTATGCAATACTTATGGGGAGACTTGAAAAGCTGTCCCATGATGCTCTGGACCTCTGAAACATCCAACTGGTAGCCGGGGATGAGCTGGGCTGGGGAATATTATATGTGATATATATTATTATATTTCATCCCTTGTCAAAGTAGCAGTATGCGGTGGAGCACTCCTCAGTTGCTGTCAATGTCGACGTGCCTGGTCAGTCTGTCAGCACTACAGACTCTTCAGCAATTGTATAGACAATGACCGGCACCATCTGTAGTATTATGCTCTTTTTATTCAATAAGAAGTCATGTACAGCCTATATTCAATGGCGACGTTTCGGAGCACAGCTCCTTTCTCAAGCCAGGCGTATACAGACTACAAGTTACATCATAGTACATCCATTTATATACACAACTAGCTGATTGCCCGGCGTTGCCCGGGTATGTATTTTGGTATCAATAATTTGCATTGAAATGAAAAAATCTGATTGGCTGTTTGTGGCTCCACACCCTTTTCTGAATTTGAACCCCAGTCACTCAATAACCAACTGTACCAGGTTTGAGGCCTGTGCCATTAACAGTGCAAGAATGGTAGCAATTAAATATTCCCATTGAAAAGCAATAGGTGAAGTTTGATACACTTTTGTAGGCTCCACCCACTTTTCTGAATATTAATCCCAGTCACCCAGTGACCAACTGTGCAAAGTTTAAAAACCCTGCCATTAACAGTGTAAGAATAGCTGCAGTTTACATTTTCCCAGTGAAATTTGTATTTGTCTCCACCAATTGATGACCCGGCATTGCCCGTGTATGTATTTGGCTGGTGTTAGCTCCGGCCACTTTATAACCCTAACGGACAAACACTCAATTACCAAGTTTGTGAGCTTTGGGGTCCTTGGCATCAATAATTTGTATATTCCAATAGAAATTAAACAAATCAGATTGGCTGTTTGTGGCTACACCCCCTCTCCAGCATTTGAACCCCAGTCACCCAATGACCAACTGTAGCAGGTTTGAGGCATCTGCTATTAACAGTGGAAAAATGGCAGCAATTGAAATTATCCACTTGAAAATCAACAGGTGAATTTTGATTGGCTATTATAGGTTCCACCCACTTCCCTGAATATTAATCTCAGTCCCTCAGTGACCATCTGGGCAAAGTTTGGGAACCCTGCCATAAACAGTTTAAGAAGGGCTGCAGTTTACACTTTCCCAGTGAAATTTGTTTTTGGCATGACCAAGTTTGTGAGCTTTGGGGTCCTTGGCATCAATAATTTGTATTTTCCCATGAAATGAAACCAATCTGATTCACTGTTTGTGGCTCTGTCCCCTTTTCTGAATTTGATCCCCTGTGACCCAATGACCAACTGTACCAGGTCTGAGGCTTGTGCCATTAACCACTTGCCGACCGCACGCTTATACCGTGCATCGGCAAAGTGGCAGCTGCAGGACCAGCGACGCAGTATTGCGTCGCCAGCTGCAGCCTAATTAATCAGGAAGCAGCCGCTTGTACAAGCGGCTGCTTCCTGTCAATTCACGGCGGGGGGCTCCGTGAATAGCCTGCGGGCCGCCGATGGCGGCTCGCAGGCTAAATGTAAACACAAGCGGAAATAATCCGCTTTGTTTACATTTGTACGGCGCTGCTGCGCAGCAGCGCCGTAAGGCAGATCGGCGATCCCCGGCCAATCAGCGGCCGGGGATCGCCTCCATGTGACAGGGGACGTCCTGTCACTGGCTGCACAGGACGGATAGCGTCCTGTGCAGCCCAGATCTCCCGGGGGTGGCAGGTAGGAGAGGGAGGGGGAGGATTTCGCCGCGGAGGGGGGCTTTGAGGTGCCCCCCCCCCCCCCGCAAAATGCCAGCCAGGAGGAGCGATCAGACCCCCCCTGCACATCATCCCCCTAGTGGGGAAAAAAGGGGGGCGATCTGATCGCTCTGAGTGCCCTTTGATCTGTGCTGGGGGCTGCAGAGCCCACCCAGCACAGATCATCTAAAACAGCGCTGGTCCTTAAGGGGGGGTAAAGGGTGGGTCCTCAAGTGGTTAACAGTGCAAGAATGGCAGCAATTGTAATTTTCTCCTTGAAAAGCGACATGTGATTTTTGATTGGCATTTTAAGGTTCCACCCACTTTTCTGAACATTAATCCCAGTCACCCAGTAAGCAGCTATGCTAAGTTTGAGAACCCTTCCATTAACAGTGAAGAAGGGCTGCAGTTTACAATTTCCCAGAAAAATCTGTTTTAACTCCTCCCACTTTTTGTAACCTGGACACACAGTCACTACACAATGACCAAGTTTGTGAGCTTTTGGGTTCCTGGCATCAAAATTGTGGTAATGGAAGCAGTTTATCCAGCAAAGAAATCTGGCTGTTTTTGGCTCCGCCCCTTTACTGAATTTGAACCCCAGACACTTAACGACCGACTGTAGCAGGTTTGAGGCCTCTGCCATTAACAGTGTAAGAATGGCTGCAGTTGCAATATTCCCCTTGAAAATCAAAAGGTGAATTTTGATTGGCTGCTGTAGGCACCACCCACTTTCCTGAATATTAGTCCCAGTCACCCAGTGGCCAACTGTGTCACGTTTGAGAACCCTGCCAATAACAGAATGGCTGAAATATATCTAACAAATCTGATAGGCTGTTTGTGGCTCCACCCCTTTAGTGAATTTGTACCCCAGTCACCCAATGACTAACTTTATCAGGTTTGAGGCCTCTGCCATCAACAGTGTAAGAATGGTAGCAATGTGGATAGTCCCCTTGAAAATCAATAGGTAAATTTTGATTGGCTGTTGTAGGCTCCACCCACATTTCTGAATATTCATCCCAGTCTCCCAGTGGCCAATTGTGTAAAGTTTGGGAACCCTGCCATGTTAAAAATGTAGTTGTTGGCACCGACCACTTTTTCTAACCTTGACATACAGTCACTCAATTATCAAGTTTATCAGCTTTGGGGTCCTTGGTATCAATACTTTGTATATTCCCATTGAAAAATAAACAAATCTTATTGGCTGTTTGTGGCTCCGCCACCTTTCTGAGTTTGGGCCCTAGTCACCCAGTGACTGACTGTACCAGGTTTGATGCATCTGCTTTTAACAGTATAAGGGCCTGTACACACTGCTGCGCTTTTAAAATCGCATGCGATTTTTAAATCGCAAGCCTTCATGAGAATAGGAAAAGCGCATCGCACCAGTGTGTACAGGTCTCCACGATTTTCATTATTTTTCAAAAGACCTTGCGATTAAAAAGCGGATGTGATTTGAAAAGCGCAGCGCAAGCGCAGCGCAAGCGCAGCAGTGTGTACAGGCCCTAAGAGAATGGTAGCAGCTTAAACATTCCCTTTGAAAATCAAAAGGTGAATTTTTATTGGCTGTTGTAGGCTCCACCCACCTTCCAAAATCTTAATCTCAGTTACCCAATGACCAACTGTGCAAAGTTTGAGAACCCTGCCATTAACGATGTAAGAATGGCTGCAGTTTATATTTTCCCAGTAAAAGCTGTTTTTGGCTCCGCCCACTTTTTGTGACCTTGACACACAGTCACTCAATGACCACATTTGTGAGCTTTCAGGTTCCTGGCATCAAAAATGCGTGAATGGAAGCAGTTTATCCACCAAGGAAATCTGATTGGCTGTATGTGGCCCCACCCCTTTAGTGAATTTGGACCCCAGTCACCCAATGACGACTGTAGCAAGTTTGAAGCCTCTGCAATTAACAGTGTAAGAATGGCAGCAGTTTAAATATTCCCCTTGAAAATCAATAAGTGAATTTTGATTGGCTGTTGTAGGCTCCACCCATTTTCTTGAATCTTAATCGCATTCACCCAGTGACCAACTGTGGCAAGTTTGAGAACTCTGCGATTACCATTCTAAGAATGGCTGCAGTTTACATTTTCCCATTTAAAATGAACGGCTGAAATTTGATTGGCTGTTTTATGCTCCGCCCACTTTTCCTGGATTTGTAACCTCGGTCACCAAGTGACCACCTGTGCCAAGTGTGGGCACTGTGGCTTGATTACTGTGAGAATGGCAGCCTTTTAAATTTTTTCCATTGACTTGAATGGGTGAAATCTGATTTGCTATTTGTAGCTCCGCCCAGGTGTGCAGGGGGGCCGCGAGACCCCCAGAACCTATCATCCCAGGTAGTAAGGGATCTGTGTACCAACTTTCGTTCAAATCGGTCAAGCCGTTTTCGAGTGGTCGCGGCACACACACACACACACACACACACACACACACACACACACACACACACACACACACACACACACACACACACACACACACACACACACACACACACACACACACACACACACACACACACACACACACACACACACACACACACACACACACACACACACACACACACACACACACACACACACACACACACACACACGATTTTATATATATAGATATGGTAGGCTGTTAACCAATCCCGTTAGGTAGAACCCAAATAGCCAATTAGTTAGGTCCGTTTCATCAAGGTGCCTGATGGGGAACTGCATTCATTATAGCCCATTGGTTGCCACATTTGAAATTTCTCACCTCCTATACACACGTCATACATTGCTGGAACGGGCATCCATCGCAAATCTGCACATGCGCACAGTCCCGACATCCTGCACCGCCCATCGCCATCATAGACGGACCTGATGGGAAACCGCAGTGTGGTGACAACGGAGGATGTTGTCCACAGGCCACTCTCACACCCACTATACCATGCGGCCAATGGGAGAGCATCAGGGGAGCCCACCCACAGCGTCATAGTGACACGGTGTTCTGTGGGTAATCCCCCGCTATCCCGCGGCTGATGGAACACGGAACCTGCAATGGAAGCCCGCCTGCAGTGTACTACAATGTTATGCATAATCATTAATACAAATAGAGATTAGAGGGGGGTTCATTTGGAATCACGCTTAGTAGCCGTGGAGCAGACACATCAGCACTTGTTATTATAAACAATAGGAAAGTGACCCAATAAAATAAAAATAATGAAAAAATAAAAATAAAATAAAATTGAAATAAAATAATAAATAAATAAAAAGAAAAGAAAAAATGAAAAATGCAAAAATAATATGAATAAAATAACATAAGAATCAGAATACTCTTCAAATAAACGGAATTAAATCTAGTTCTCAATTGAGGCCCTTTGGCTCCATGGTGTCCAATCTTTTGATTCACCATGCCTCTCTATACAACAACTTTTTGAGCCGATCACCGCCTCGTTTAGGGGGGAGTACTTGTTCAATTATTTGGTACCTAAGTGGGCTGACATTATGTCCTGCCTGGACAAAGTGAAAGGGGACAGCCTGTTCCACTAATCTTTCTCTGGTTTCATGTTTGTGCGATGAAAGGCGCACTTTCATTTTTTGTGTGGTCTGGCCAACGTAGATCAGACCACAGGGGCACTTTAATGCATAGACCACATGTGGAATCGCATGTAAAACAATCTTTTATTTTAAACTTGGTACCTCTGTAGGGGTGTCTGATCTCATCCCTTTTGATCACTGAGCTGCAATGGACACAGTTTAAACAAGGAAAAGTGCCCCTCCGGGACAACCCACAGCAGCCAGACCGCCCAATTTGTCTGTCAGCATGTACCAACTTATCTCTCATTGTAGGTGCTTTTTAATGGAAAAAATAGGGACATTCCTAAATTGTTGGATATCAGGGAAACTATCTGTCAGAAGATACCAATATTTTTTAATAATCTTTGCAATATTATCACTCTCGACATTATATCTAGATACAGATGATATACATCCTGTAATGTTCTTCCCCTGTCTCTTAGGACTACTATGTGTCCCTCTCTGATAGGCATCATCTACACTGTGGTCCCCAACCTTTTTTGACCCAAGGACCGCTTTAGCATCAGCCAATTTTTCCAAGGACCGGGCAGATGCAAGCATATGCGTGGGACGGGGGTGTTATTGCACGCGGGGGGGGGGGGGGGGAGGGGGTCGAGGGCTTGTTCTACTGGGTACACCAGCCCTACCTAACCACTATCTTCATCGCCGTCAGCACACTGGCGGCGGGGCGGCTGTCTCCGCGTTCAGACCGGCGGTTTCCGCACAGCAACATGTGTCTGGTTTGCCTGGGCCTTCTAGTGCACACAGATGGAGAGCTACGTGCGCGCGCGCCAGAAGACAGGACCTTTATGCCAGAAGGAGAGGTATCAGCTGATCAGGACGATCAGCTGATTCCAGTGGAACTCCTGATTGGCTGAGTGGCTGGGGGCGGCGCTGCGGAGCGCTGTAGTATATAAAGATCTTGTTTGTCAGTTGCTGGTTGTCTGCCGGTTGTCTGCCGTTGCGAATACAACGGTACCTCTGCCTATCTGTCTACCAGTTGCCAACCCTGCCTGTACCCGGTTACCGAATCAGCTTTCTGTCTCTGTACCTTGTCTGCTCGTGTGTTGCCAACCTGGCCTGTCTGACCTTTCTGACTGTCACTCATCCCTTGAGTGATCAGTCTGTCTGTACTACCCGTGACACTGATCCACCAGGTGTCAGCTAGCTGCAAGGACCTCCTGCTCCTCAGAGAGTCCTTCCTGCAGTCCAGCCAGTGGCCTCTACCCCATTGGAGTCCACTGGCTGCAGTACAGTCTGATTCCCAATCCATCTGGGAATCCTTGGCTGCAGTACAGTCTGATTTCCAATCCATCAGGGAATCACTGGCTGCAAGATTATCTCTATCTCCTCCTCTTAAAGAGATAGTCCCGGCACAGCCAGAGGCCACCTGCCCCTCAGGTGGTCACTGGCTGCGGTAGTATCTGTGTCTCTCGCTCCACGGGAGATAACCTTACAGTTGCACCAAGCACTTACATTTCATTGGGTGTCCAGAGGTTAGTCATACTTGTATTATTGGTGATTCTGCAGATCATCCATAATCAGGTATACATCTGTATTGTTGGTGATACTGCAGATCACCAATAATCCCAGATACTCTCTGTGTGCTGACACCAATCGTTACATCTAATTACCATAGTATCAAGGAAAGATATTCTATCCTTGGTTGTATGTATTGTGAGCCTCATGTCCGGACATCACCTCATCAACAAACATCTCAAGGGTTGAATGTGGCCCCGCCCACACGCAAATTATGTCATCTATATATCTAAACCACTGTAGGGCATGTGATTTGAATAATGTATTAGTGTAGATGAACATCTCTTCATAAATGCCCATGTATATATTTGCGTAGGTTGGGGCTACATTCGACCCCATAACTGTACCTCGTTTCTGCATGAAAAACTGTTCTCCAAACTGAAAATAATTCATCCTAAGGATCAACTCCAACAGTTTGCAAATGAACTTTATCTGACCTTCTGAAAATAATACGGAATTAAATCTAGTTCTTGATTGAGACCCTTTAGCTCCATGATGTCCAATCTTTTGATCCACCATGCCTCTCTATACAACAACTTTTTGAGTCGATCACCGCCTCGTTTAGGGGGCAGTTTTTGTTCAATTATTTGGTACCTAAGTTGGCTGACATTAGAAAACCCAGAGGGGGTAACAATCCCCTCACAAGCCAAGATGAGTCACAACGAGAATCATCAGATTTTTTGACCAGTTCCTCACAAGAGGGACTGTCAGACATTCTAGCAAGGGGAGGCGGAGGCGCAGGGGTGGCCGCAGGAGGAGGCAACATCAAGTCACGATTGAGACCCCGACAACCCCGTCTGAGGAAAACAAAGTTGTCAATATCTCTTCAGTACATCTCACTCCGACACAGATCAATGCAATCAATCATGGACTATCTTTTTCCTTTACCAATTGGCCAGATCCACTTGAAATAGATATTGAATTACAGAGATTCTTTAGAAACACCAAGTGGAAATATTATTTCTCCATACCGAGAGAGTTTCCATCACATACATCAGAGGGACCAACTCAGGACCTTTTGTCCCTAAAAGACACTGGTTTATTATTGAAAAGTCATTTCCACCCACCGTCTTGTCAGATCATAGACCTGTATGCAAAGAAGATACAGCAAGATATAGATGCTTTGATATGGTCTGGTAGATCAGGAGTATCTATCAAGCATAACTTGGAAAGAGAACAACGGGAAGCTTTGAGAGAACTAGTGGTTAATCCTTTGTTGACCATAAAACCGGCCGACAAGGGCGGAGCCATTGTCATTATGGACACTGCCCCGTATAACAAAGAGGTGGAACACCAACTTGCGGATGAAACCACATATGAAATATTGTTAAGTGATCCCCTGAATCATATACAGGGACAGATAGAGACTATTGTTACTAGAGCCTTGCAAGAAAACATCATTGATAACAAATTGGCTAAATACCTCATACACAATGAGCCAATCATTCCGGTACTTTATATGTGCCCCAAGATTCATAAAAATTTGGAGAATCTACCAGGTCGCCCCATTGTTGCAGTGGTGGACTCGGTGTTTGCTGCAATTGCCAAATACCTGGATAGGATTTTGAGACTATATGTGGCTGGACAAAAATCGTACTTGTGAGATACTAAAATGTTTCTTAATGTGATTAATAATATGGATACACTGACTGAGAATTGCATCTTGGTCACTATGGATGTTGAGAGCCTCTACTCCTCCATCCTGCATGATGGAGGTGTGGAGGCTGTCAAATATATGCTTGAAACAGTGTCAGAATTTTCAGACGTTTAAACAAAGTTCATTTGCAAACTGTTAGAGTTGATCCTTAGGATGAATTATTTTCGGTTTGAAGAACAGTTTTTCATGCAGGAATGTGGTACAGCTATGGGGTTGAATGTGGCCCCATCCTAGGCAAATATATACATGGGCGTTTATGAAGAAATGTTGTTCTACACTAATACATTATTCAAATCACATGCCCTACAGTGGTTTAGATGTATAGATGACATATTTTGCATGTGGGTGGGGCCACATTCAACCGTTGAGATGTTTGTTAATGAGGTGATGTCCAGATGCTCGGATGTGCCTCATCCACGAATTCGGAAATCCACGTGGTTGCAAAAAAAAATCCGCATTCGGCCCCGCCGCATGCGGATTTTCGTCCGCGTCCACGCAACCACGCGGATTTTTTCCCGTGAATGGCGTAATCACGCGCGGATTCATGCCCGGAGGCGGATTTTCTTTTACCGTTAATAACAAAGCCCCCATACATGCTACAGTCCCCCAAATAGCATGGATTATCGAGGTGATAAGGGGCAACATAACTTCAACATAAAAAATTCCCCCCAAAAATTTTTTTCTAGAGAAAATGGATGTTAAAGTGAAATCAACACTTTAAATGGGGCTATTAATTGGTAATAAGTGGTTTTAAAAAGGGATATACGCGTTAAGCAGTCAAAGAGGTGAAGGCGAGTTCCAATGGCACTTGGCGGCGAAGGTACCGCTGGAGGAGGATGAGTGGCTGACGGCAAAAAGGCTCCAGAGAGGTTTTTGTAATTTTTTTTTTGGTTTTTTTGCAGCAATTAGCAATGACATCGCAGCAGAGTTGTCAGTGGACACGGGCAGTGTGAACGCAGAGTGCAGTGGTGGTAGCGACTGAGTCAGGAGAAGGACTATGCGGGCGGTCAGTTCAGCAGCACAGAAGGACCACGGCAACATACTGGTGGTAGTAGTAGCAGCACAGCGTCATAGTGCTGGCCAAAAAATTAAATGCACCCGGCGACCCGGGCAGTGTGAACGCAGAGTGTAGTAGCGACTGAGTCAGGAGGACAAAGCGGGCGGTCATTTCAGCAGCAGCAGCACAGTAGTAGTAGCACAGCGTCATAGTGCTGGCCAAAAAATTAAATGCACCCGGCGACCCGGGCAGTGTGAACGCAGAGTGTAGTAGCGACTGAGTCAGGAGGACAAAGCGGGCGGTCAGTTCAGCAGCAGCACAGTAGTAGTAGCACAGCGTCATAGTGCTGGCCAAAAAATTAAATGCACCCGGCGACCCGGGCAGTGTGAACGCAGAGTGTAGTAGCGACTGAGTCAGGAGGACAAAGCGGGCGGTCAGTTCAGCAGCAGAAGCACAGTAGTAGTAGCACAGCGTCATAGCGCTGGGCAAAAAATTAAATGCACCCGGCGACCCGGGCAGTGTGAACGCAGAGTGTAGTAGCGACTGAGTCAGGAGGACAAAGCGGGCGGTCAGTTCAGCAGCAGCAGCACAGTAGTAGTAGCACAGCGTCATAGTGCTGGCCAAAAAATTAAATGCACCCGGCGACCCGGGCAGTGTGAACGCAGAGTGTAGTAGCGACTGAGTCAGGAGGACAAAGCGGGCGGTCAGTTCAGCAGCAGCAGCACAGTAGTAGTAGCACAGCGTCATAGTGCTGGCCAAAAAATTAAATGCACCCGGCGACCCGGGCAGTGTGAACGCAGAGTGTAGTAGCGACTGAGTCAGGAGGACAAAGCGGGCGGTCAATTCAGCAGCAGCAGCAGCACAGTAGTAGTAGCACAGCGTCATAGTGCTGGCCAAAAAATTAAATGCACCCGGCGACCCGGGCAGTGTGAACGCAGAGTGTAGTAGCGACTGAGTCAGGAGGACAAAGCGGGCGGTCAGTTCAGCAGCAGCAGCACAGTAGTAGTAGCACAGCGTCATAGTGCTGGCCAAAAAATTAAATGCACCCGGCGACCCGGGCAGTGTGAACGCAGAGTGTAGTAGCGACTGAGTCAGGAGGACAAAGCGGGCGGTCAGTTCAGCAGCTCAGAAGGAGGACCATGGCAACTTACTGGTAGTAGTACCATAACACCAAAAAAATTAACCAAGGTAGGCACTAGGCAGGTAGTAAATGTCTTTATAAAGGCAGGCATAGTTAACAACAGCACATGCAGCAGCCACTTCATGTCCCCCTGTGTCCGACAATAGGGGCCAGGAACTCACCTTCCACCCAAGCCTGGTTGATTTTCAGGAAGGTGAGTTTGTCCACAGAGGCGTGGGAGAGCCGAGAGCGCTTCTCTGTGACCACGCCACCGGCCGCACTAAAGCATCTCTCTGAGAGGACACTGGAAGGAGGGCAGGATAGGAGTTCCAGGGCGTACTGGGAAAGCTCGCTCCAGATGTCCAGTCTCTTGACCCAGTACTCCAAGGGGTCCACGGGGCTGTCGGTGTCATTGAGCCCGCTGGATGACCCCATATAGTCAGACACCATGGTGGTCAGTCGTTGCTTGTGCTGGTTGGTGGTGGATGCTGTGGCGGGCACCTCTGTTCTGGGCTGCTGCACTGCATATAGGCTCTTGCTTAGGCTCTTCAGGTCTCCGGGGAGCCAGTTGCTGCTGCTGCTGCTGGTGGTTGTTGTTGTGCTGCTAGTGGCAATGGCAGGCACCTCTTGCTGGCTTGGCAGAGCAGTTACAGTGGGGGTGGAAGGCTGGGGGAATGCTTCCAGTAGTCTTCGCACAAGGGCCTCCTTCAACTCCCTTGTGCGTTGCTCGGTGGTGGATGGCGTCATTAAGTCTCCCAGCTTCCCCTTCAGACGGGGATCAAGCATCAAGGTAATCCAGATGTCCTCCCTTGAACGCATCTGGATCACCCGGGGGTCCCTGCGAAGGCAGCGCAACATGTGCACAGCCATGGGAAACAAGTGGGCCCTGCCAGCAAGATCTTCCTCGTCCTCGCCATTGTCCCATAACGCATGCCTGTCCTCTTCCTGTGCCATGTCGTTGTCCTCCTCAAACCGCCATCCACGTACAACGCCTGCTGCACTCTGCTCCTCCTCCTCATTCAGGTTAGGGACCTCCAACTCTTCCACTACCTGCTGTGAGCCCTCCTCTGAGCTGGACTGTGCTGCCATCTGCTCCTGTTCTTCCAACTGCCTCAGGGCTTCATCCCCACGCTCAATTAAATTGTCCATTGCCTGCTCCAGTAGACAAACCAAGGGCACCCACTGGCACACAGAGGCCCGCTCCTCACTGACCATCTTGGTTGCCTCCAGGAAGGGACTCAGCACCAGGCATACTTGCTGCATCAGTGTCCACTGAGTGGCAGTAATCATGGGGACTTGATGGTTGCTGGGGACACTTGGGTCTAGCATGTAGGCCCTAAGAGCCAGCCTGTGCTGACACAGCCGCTCCAACATGGCCAGAGTCGAATTCCAGCGAACTGGCATGTCGATGATCAGCCGGTGTTGTGGCCTTCCATACTGCTGCTGTAAGGTGGACAAGAGTGCAGAGGCAGTGGCTGACAGGCGGAAAAAGCGTACCACCGCCCGGGCATCCTGCAGCAGCTCGCTCATCCCCTGGTAGGTGCGCAAGAAGCGCTGCACCACAAGATTGAGCACGTGGGCCAAGCAGGGGATGTGCTGGAGGTTTCCCTGCTGCACTGCTGCCACCAGGTTGGCCCCGTTATCGGCTGCCACATACCCCACTTCCAGGCCTCTGGGGGTCAGCCACCTCCGCTCCTGCTTCCTGAGGGCGGCCAGGACGTTGGTGGCCGTAAGCCTCTCCTTCCCCAGGGTCACCAATGTTAAAAGGGCTTGGCAGTGCCGAGGCTTGGCGCTGCTGCTGCCGAGGCGGGCTTGCTTTCCGGGTGCTGAGGGAGTGTCGTGACAGGACCCTTCTGCATCCCCCCTGATCCCGCGTGGTGGCACCACTAGCTGGGCTGATGCGCTCTTGTCCTCCCTCCCTTCCATCAGTGTCACCCAGTGGGCCGTAAAGGACAGGTAGCGACCTGTCCCAAATCTGCTACTCCACGAGTCCATGGTCACGTGGACCCGCTTGCCCACAGAGTAGTCCAGGGAACGGGCCACGTTTTCCACCGCAAACTTGTGGAGTGCTGGGATCGCGCTCCTGCTGAAATAGTGGCGACTGGGGACTTGCCACTCGGGGATGCCAAATTGGAGCAGCGTCTGCATGGCGCTCCCCTCCTGCACCAGGGAGTAGGGAAGCAGCTGTGATGCCATGGCCCGGGCCAGCAAGCCATTTAGTTTGCGGATCCGCCTGTGGCTTGGAGGCAGAGGCTTGGTCAGACCCTGAAAGGTGTCGCTCAGCAGGGTCTGACGACGCTGGGATGCAGGGGAGACAGAGGAGAGAGGCGAACACTGGCTGCCAGCCTCAATGTCTGTGTCCTGAGCAGCCGAGGTGGAAGAGCGCTTGCGTGCTACTACTGCTGCTGCTGTGGGGGATTCACGACCCTGAGGGAGGGAGGATGCTGCTGTGCTGGTGGGCCTTCTGCTCTCAGGAACCCCTGCCAGCAGTGCCTGCTTCCTCTTAAAGTCCGCATACTCGCGGCAGTGGCGGCTTCTCAGGTGGCCCTGGAGGGATGAGGTACCCATCTTGCTCAGACTTTTCCCACGGCTCAATCTTTTGCTGCATAACCTGCACACCGCATACCTTTTGTCATCAGTACATTCCTCAAAGCAATCCCACACTGGTGACTTTAATTTACTGCGGCCCCCACTAGCAGAGGGTGCAGCGGAGCAATGTGTGGTAGTAGTTGCCGGGGGTTGCATGGTGGTGGTGCCGGCTGAAGCAGTGTCCTGTCTACTTCCTCCACGCCCACTGCTGCCGATGCCCCTGCCCCTGCCTGACATATGGCGATATCCTTGCCTAGGCCGAGGTGACTCGTCATCCTGCTCTGACCATTCTTCCACGGACTCAGCAGGCTGCACATAGTTAGGGTCCACAACGTCGTCATCATCAGCAGCATCATCATAATCCAGCTCTTCCTCTGACTCCCCCGCCTCCTCTTCTGTCCCTACATCCCCAGACACAGACCCCTCGTCTTCATCACCAGAACTCAACAACGCTTGTGATTGTGGCCCGATCTCAATCTCTGCCACATAAGTCCCCAGTAAGTCCTGAGCTTCTTGCATCAGCAGGTTCCCAGATGCCGGACTGAGGGACAGAACGCTGTCATCCTGGGAGGGCTGCTGACCAGTGGGTGCTGGGGTGGATGTCACAACAAGCGTGGGATGTTGGCTGCTGCTGCTACTGCTTGGAGTGGTGCTCACAGCAGAGGTCTGGGAGGAAGTCATGATGTCCATGAGTACGTCAGGTTCCATTTGCTCAACCACCACACGGGGACCAGAAACTTTAAAATATTTGGACAATGGCGTCCGCTGACTCGGCCCAGGCTTTGCTGCCCCCTTTTCTGCTGCATCACGACCACGTACAGCTGGGCGTCCTCTCCCTGGACGTGGAGCAGTCCCAGAAGTGGCTGAGGCAATTGAACTCCCTTTCCTCTCACCCCGCGAAACCCTGCCAGACATGTTGCTAGTAATGAATCACTGGATGCAGTGGGCACAGTACAAGGTCACTGAAGGATGCAGTGGGCACAGTACAAGGTCACTGAAGGATGCAGTGGCCACAGTACAAGGTCACTGAAGGATGCAGTGGGCACAGCAGTGGGCACTGGATATACAACTAGGTCACTGAAGGATGCAGTGGGCACAGCAGTGGGCACTGGATATACAACTAGGTCACTGAAGGATGCAGTGCGCACAGTACAAGGTCACTGAAGGATGCAGTGGGCACAGTACAAGGTCACTGAAGGATGCAGTGGGCACAGTACAAGGTCACTGAAGGATGCAGTGGGCACAGCAGTGGGCACTGGATATACAACTAGGTCACTGAAGGATGCAGTGGGCACAGTACAAGGTCACTGAAGGATGCAGTGGGCACAGTACAAGGTCACTGAAGGATGCAGTGGGCACAGCAGTGGGCACTGGATATACAACTAGGTCACTGAAGGATGCAGTGGGCACAGTACAAGGTCACTGAAGGATGCAGTGGCCACAGTACAAGGTCACTGAAGGATGCAGTGGGCACAGCAGTAGGCACTGGATATACAACTAGGTCACTGAAGGATGCAGTGGGCACAGTACAAGGTCACTGAAGGATGCAGTGGGCACAGTACAAGGTCACTGAAGGATGCAGTGGGGACAGTACAAGGTCACTGAAGGAGGCAGTGGGCACAGCAGTGGGCACTGGATATACAACTAGGTCACTGAAGGATGCAGTGGCCACAGTACAAGGTCACTGAAGGATGCAGTGGGCACAGCAGTGGCCACTGGATATACAACTAGGTCACTGAAGGATGCAGTGGCCACAGTACAAGGTCACTGAAGGATGCAGTGGGCACAGCAGTGGGCACTGGATATACAACTAGGTCACTGAAGGATGCAGTGGGCACACAAGGATGTCACACTGTGTAATGAGATGCTCATATGCCAGCGAGCGAGCGAGCAGTGGGCACTGGGCACGGCACAAGGTCACTGACAGAATGAATGAACAGCGCTGGCAGAGAGTGGCGGCGCCGGCGGTGTGACTGGCTGCCTGCAAATAGTACGGGCTCGATTCACAAAGCGGTGCAAAGTGTTAGCACCATGGTGAAAAGGTCCTTATCACGCCTAAAGTCACTTTAGGCATGATAAGAAGAAACTCGCGCGAAGTTGCCGCGCGTACGCGCGTAAGTGCGCGCGCAACACCCGCCGCTTCGCGCGAAGCTCCCATTAAGCCCTATGGGACTTTGCGCGCGCTCTCACGCGCGTACGCGCGAACGCGCTTACGCGCGGTAACTTCGCGCGAAGAGCAGGAAAAATCGGTGATAACTCAGTGGTGAAAAGGTCATCACGCCTAAAGTCTTTTAGGCGTGATAACTGGGTTATCACCGCTTTGTGAATCGAGGCCTACAAGTGTATAACTGTCACTGGAATATACAAGTGAACACTGCAGCTGCACTAACCTGCCTGCCTGCACTCTACACACAGATAATCCCCACTCCCACTACACTGCAGCACTGAACCTGCCTGCACAGCACTACACACAGTTAAATAATCACTAGACTCCCACACTCCCACTACACTACACTGACTACAACTAACTACAGCAATCACTCACTGACTAGCTAACTGTGTACAGTATAAGAGCAGTGTTAGCAAAAAAACGCTTTGTTTTTAACACAATAAATGCACTTGCTCAAACAACAATGGCCTGGAGATAATCCTCTCAGCACCACAGTCTAACAAGGACAGAGCTTTTCCATCATGGCCGCCGCTTTATATTCAGGAGGGGAGGGCATAGCTCCCCTCCTGTGATTGGTTGCTAGGGCCTGGCTGGGGCACTCTGATTGGCCTGCAATGTGTCACTTCCGCATAGTTTGACGCATTTCCGCAAACCACGACTTCAGCACCGGGTTTCACGAGCGTGAATGCGGATTTCTGTCCGCATTCACGCGAAGCCGAAGTAGATTTTCGTGGTTGAAAATCTATTCACGGATTTTCGCGGCCGAGGCGGAATGCGTCAAAATGGTCGTGAATCCACGCGTAAGCGTGATCACGACCTGGCGGTGAGCACCACTGGTCCAGACCTCACCTTTCCTGATTCAGACCCATCAATTCATTTGAGCTGTATCAAAAATGTGTGAGGATCTTGGCCCTCGTAGGACCAGTTTGACATACCTGATCTAGATATAATGTTGAGAGTGATAATATTGCAAAGATTATTAAAAATATTGGTATCTTCTGACAGATAGTTTTCCTGATATCCAACAATTTAGGAATGTCCCTATTTTTTCCTATAAAAAAGCACCTACAATGAGAGATAAGTTGGTACATGCTGACAGACAAATTGTGCGGTCTGGCCGCTGTGGGTTGTCCCAGAGGGGCACTTTTCCTTGTTTAAACTGTGTCCATTGCAGCTCAGTGAGCAAAGGGGATGAGATCAGACACCCCTACAGAGGTACCAAGTTTAAAATAAAAGATTGTTTTACATGCGATTCCACATATGTGGTCTATGCATTAAAGTGCCCCTGCGGTCTGATCTACGTTGGCCAGACCAAACAAAAAATGAAAGTGCGCCTTTCATCGCACAAACATGCGATCAGGGAAAGATTAGTGGAACAGGCTGTCCCCTTTCACTTTGTCCAGGCTGGACATAATGTCAGCAAACTTAGGTACCAAATAATTGAACAAGAACTGCCCCCTAAACGAGGCGGTGATCGACTCAAAAAGTTGTTGTATAGAGAGGCATGGTGGATCAAAAGATTGGACACCATGGAGCCAAAGGGTCTCAATCAAGAACTAGATTTAATTCCGTTTATTTGAAGATTATTCTGATTCTTATGTTATTTTATTCATATTATTTTTGCATTTTAAATTTTTTCTCTTATTTTTATTTATTTTTTATTTATATTTTATATTATTTTTATGTTTTCATTATTTTTATTTCATTGGGTCACTCTCCTATTGTTTATAATAACAAGTGCTGATGTGTCTGCTCCACGGCCACTAAGCGTGATTCCAAATAACCCCCCTCTAATCTCTATTTGTATTAATGATTATGCATAACATTGTAGTACACTGCAGACGGGCTTCCATTGCAGGGTCCATGACACATCAGCCGCGGGATAGCAGGGGATTACCCGCAGAACACCGTGTCACAATGACGCTGTGGGCGGGCTCCCTGATGCTCTCCCATTCGCCGCATGATATAGTGGGTGTGAGAGTGGCCTGTGGACCACTCCTGCTGACTTCACCACACTGCGGTTTCCCATCAGGTCCGTCTATGATGGCGATGGGCGGTGCAGGATGTAGGGACTGTGCGCATGTGCGGATTTGCGGCGGATGCCCGTTCCGGCAGTGTATGACCTGTGTATAGGAGGTGAGAAATTTAAAATGTGGCAACCAATGGGCTATAATGAATGCAGTTCCCCATCAGGTCCGTTGATGACACGGACCTAACTGATTGGCTATTTGGGTTCTAACTAACGGGATTTGTTAACAGCCCACCATATTGTGTATATAAATGGATGTACTATGATGTAACTTGTAGTCTGTATACGCCTGGCTTGAGAAAGGAGCTGTGCTCCAGAACGTCGCCATTGAATATAGGCTGTACATGACTTATTATTGAATAAAAAGAGCATAATACTACAGATGGTGCCGGTCGTTGTCTATACAATTATATTTCATCCCTTGTGATAACATGCAAAGACTTCCTCCTTTAAGAAGGCAACACTGCACTTTCCAATAATCCAAGAATAGACAATAATGATTTCTGAATGGAATCACATTACCATATTTTTCAGACTATAAGACTCTCCGGACTATAAGACACACTTAGGTTTAGAGAGCAAACATCAGGGAAAAAAATACTGAACCTTGTGCATCTATAGTGCAGGGGCGTCTTGTGCATCTATAGTGCAGACATTTCCCCCCACGTTGTATCTAAGCTACACTGCCCAGCTACAGCACACTAACACCTGCTGCCCCCACCAGTTCCACTGCACTACACTATGCAACACTATTCCCTGCTGCACCCACCAGTTACACTGCACAACACTACACGGCACTTCACTATGCTAACACACTACACTACACTAACAATACTCTACACTACACTGTAATGCACTAACACTAGACTACACTTTCTTGGAAAAAAAAACCACTCCACTACACTAACACTTCAGTACTTCAGCTATTACCTGATCCTGCCGTTGCACTCCTCTCTCCCTCGCTATGGTCTTGCTGATAGATGTGCTTCTCTTCTCTTCCTGCAGCTGTGTATATAGCGGTAAACTACAGCAACCTACTTCTGCTAAGTGCATCGGGGTCAAACATGACATGTGGCAGGTGGCCACAGTGTACCGCTATATCCACAGCTGCAGGATGAGAAGACGGGTGCTTCTATCAGCAGGCAGGAGAGAGGGTGAGAGGAGTGCAGCGGCATGATCTGGGCAGAGCTTCCCTTGCACACATTTTACTGTATCTTCTAAATATAAAAATCACCCACTTCCCATCCCCCCAGTTTTGAGGAAGAAAAAGTGTGTCTTCTATTCTCAAAAATATGGTAGCATAAGTGAGGATTCTTATATAGAAGTATGTGAGACAGAAACAATGCTGGATAGAGAAAATACAGGCTGTGTGTAGTAAAATATCAGTTTTTCCAGATCTTTTGATAAAAAAAAAATATGATTTTGTTCAAAATATATTCTTGTAACGAATCAATTCACTCATGTTTTAAACCTTTCAGCCTGTGGGCATGATTCCTGACTTGGCACCTCTCTGCCTCCGAAACATGCTTCACTGCTTCTCTTTGTTGGTAGGCTCATTTAGAGGCTTTTATCAAAGTCTTCTGGCTGGAAAAGAAAAGGCAGCACTGGGTTTATTTTCATCAATATTTTATCTTTTTGTGTGCCCCATTTGATGAGCAGCTCCCGGTGTTGAGCTGGCTAAGTTAATGAAACTTAGAGCCTTTTGTTAAATGTTGGCCATTTACAAAGCCAAATTTACATAAAATATTTAACGCCACCCACAAAATTGACACAAGGGCCAGCATGACAAACTAAATATAGTGCCCATGAAATCTGAAGCAAATTATTTTGGATAGAAATGTTGGCTGCAAGTGAAAGTGCAGAGCATTAGAAGATGATTGTGTCTATAATAGCTGCAATAAACATGTTCTGGAAGGGGGGGGGGTGGAAATTAAAGTACAGACAGGACATGTCAAATGTAGGGACAAGCATCTGTTTATTAAATCAGCAGCCTGTCCTAAATCAGGCTAAATGCAGCCTTGTTAAATTATTCCAATCTGTGGCTTTACTGCAGAAAGTGTGATGTTTTAGCTTGAAGGGAGAAGAGAGAGTGGGAGCATCTCGATGGCAACTTTCACAAATAATAAGTTATCCAGAACACTATGGAACATATTTACACAGAGGGGTGGTAAGAGCTAACAATCCAAAGCCACCGGCCAACACTTTTGTGATGGAATATATGATTACAAAGAATGAAATGGAATATTGCACTTTGTTTAACTCACAGCAGGCATGCTTTACTTCTGTAGGAATATGTGGCAACTGATGAAATACTAGCTGACAAGCAGCAACTGATAACAGATCATAGAACCTTTCCCATTATTGCTTCTGTACAGTTACACAGTTGTCCAAAGGCTGCAGTTTGATTGAATTATATGTGGCATGTGCTAAGATAAAATTAGAATGGGTTATTTCTGTTGTTATTATTATTACTATTATTAGTACGCTGACATCTTCATCACCACTTCCTCACCACAGAGTATACAGTAATGTCACTAATAAACTGATTCTCAGGGGCCAATCAAGTAAAAGGGCGAAGAGCACACCTTTTAATTTGGGCAACAATATAGACCACATTTTAATTATTGGCTATGGCGGCACCAGGGGGGTTTAATTTGGGTTCCGGGTGCCCAAAATCGGCGATCATATTAGGACCACTTTTACAGGCTCACAGCCACTGCGCTCTGTAGCGGCTCCCTCTTCCACACTACACCAATATGTTATTTGAGCACTCCCTTACGCCCATTTTAAAGGGCACCACTTTTAACTATACTTCTCAGAGGAGCTCATAATGCAATCCCCACCACAGCATAGTATGTGTTGGGGATGTGGAAGGAAACCTCAGTGCTCAAAGGAAACCCATGCAAAAACAGGGATAACATACAAACTTTATACTGATACTGGTTCAGATTAGAAGTGGAGACTCAGTGTTGCAGAGGGAGGTGACTAGCAGCCAATGCCACACTGATGTTGCTTATTTGCCGCCCCTAGAATGTGGGCTACCACTACTAACCTTAACCCTTACATGTGTCTTAAACTAGCCTTATCTTGTGTTAGATTTAACAATATTACTTAAACTGCAGTGTAATAAAGCAGCCAGAAGATGTCACTGACACTGTCGGTAATGTTCTGTGATGATCTCTATGGTATTGTGACTTCCTGTATTCATTTTGTGTTTCTCTGTTGTAAGTAAGCTGCATTACCTAATGGTTCTGTGTGATTTATCTCTGAACGTTTTCTCCAGTAAAGAGTTCTAACTTGTAATATCTGGTGTCTATCTGCTTGTACCTACTACTCTGTTCCATCAATCTCTCCATCAAACTCTCCATAAACACAACCATCTTACTTGCAGCCCAAATACGACTCTTACATCCTTTTATAACATTTTTTTTTTGCTATCAAACATCTTTATTGAAAGTGAAGATAAACAGTACATACTTATTAGAGCTTTACTACAGTCATAACAATGGGGAACTGAAGTGAAAAGTGAATATCAATTGAGTAAACAATAGGATGTGCAAAGTAGAATATAGAAAATACAATCTTAAAATGATACCATACAAAATAAACAGAGAAGGTAGTTGAGGTCACGAACATACAAATTCTCTAATAATTGTGCATCCAGAAAGAAGAAAGAGAAAAAAGAAAGACAAAGATAATGTCTGAAAGAAACAGATATTGAGTGTCAAATCTGGATACGTAGAAGTAAATGAGAACCATACGTAGAAATGAGCCAAGGTTTCCATACTTTAGAAAAGGTATTAAAGTCGTCCTGGATACAACTCGTAAGATACTCATTTTGGCAAATGAAGTTAATTTTGGCCACAATTTGATTCCAATCTAGATCTTTAGAAAGCCATTTGGCTCTGATGGATATTCTAACTGCTGAGGCGAACTTAGCGAGTAATTTATTTTCATTTTGGGATAATGTATCTATTTTCGCATTAAGAAGCGCATTAACTGGACACGGGCTGATAGATTTATTAAATAAAATGCTAGCCATTCTATACAATCTAGACCATATTGCCTTATTAATTGGGCAAGACCACCAAGTATGCCAGAAATTACCTATATCTTGGCATCCTCTGAAACATCCTGGAAGTACATCTATAACATTTTTCTACCAATATCCTGAAGCTAACCTGAACTATGACCTTAGCCCTGAGACGTTATTACTTTAAATTATCTTAAGTTTAGAATTATTGCAAACACTAACATCAGCTGTTATTTGCCCAAACTATGCAATTGGCACCAATAAATTAGGAAAAACATTGCAAATTCTCCATTTACTGGATAGTGGAACCCAAGTTACTCACGCTTCAATTAACTGCTACACAAGCAATATATCTTAACCTGTACCTTTCATCATTCAAACCCCCATGCTAGCCTTCCCTAACCTTAACGTGATTTTCCTAACTATTGTAAATAGCAATACTAGCTTAGCAGCGTCTACATTCCCAATCGAAGTGACTTTAAATTATGTCACAAACAGGAAGCATGGCACAGGCAATTGCAGCCATAAAGGAAGGGATCTACCTTTTCAAGCAAGTAGACTAAATAAAGCTTGCTGGACCTGTACTGTATGTATGAGAAATATTAAACTCACTTTATTTATCAGCCCCACAGATGGACAGTAGAAAGAAAATTGTTTAGGTAAGGAATAACCATCATCAATAAATCAAGAGATGCTTAGCCGTGACATAGTGCATTGCAAGCTAAGAATCATGGTCAAGCAGGAGGATTTACTGTAGACACTCTTAAAGTAATTTGTGCATCAAAATGTCAGGATATAATAAAAACAATTTCTACTAATAGCAGACTAATGGTTTTCAGCCTGGCCACATGGAAGGAAAGACTGTGCTAATTCTGAGAATTGAGTTAGGAAGAAATTTCTCTCTAATGTTAATTACAAAAAAGAAGTACATCATTTCTGTATTCCTGCGTGTGGTAAATGACATAAATGGCCAAGGAGAGTTTCTCTAATCAGAAAAAATAAGGGCGCACAGAGCAAAGTGGAAAGAAGGGTGCCACCATAGACTGCAATAATAAAAGCCACAGTTAGTGGCAAAAGAGGGAAATTGAAGGCGCACAATAAAGTAGATGGAATTTTTGGGCGCCTGGAAATTGCGGTTATAAATAGCGGAAGCAAAGTGTCTGCTATTAATAATCGCAATTACTAGATGCCGGGCAAATCTGTTGCCACCAATTATGTTTTTTAGGGTTTTCAGGGTTTATTAGGGTTAGTCATTGGTTGCAGGAGGGTTCTGTGTGAGAGTATGGTTAGATTAAAGGTGCGTACACACACGCACTACTGTAACGGACGGGTCCGTCAGACCCTCCCGCTGGGTGGGCGTTCTGCCTACAGCAGAGCATGTGTACAGTCTGTCGGCAGACTGATAAGGCTGTTTCTGAATGATCCACTCAGCGGATCGTTCAGAAACAGCCTTATCAGTCTGCCGACAGACTGTACACACACACTACTGTTGGCAGAACGCCCACCCAGCGGGAGGGTCTGACGGCCCCGTCCGTTACAGTAGTGCGTGTGTACGCACCTTAAGGCATAGTAAACTATCAGTAAAGATTACCAATATTTCACTATCGGAAGAAAGTAGTAAAATTAGAATATCAGTAAATTCACCAATATTGTACTAGTGGCAATCCCCTTCGCCTTTTTTTTCCAGGTGCCTTCATTACATGTATGCAAGATTCTCATCACTATGACAACATTAATAACTAAGCTGGCACCAGTTATGGAAGACAGAGTCTGTCTTCCATAACACAAAATGGTTACGTTTGTGAATTGTCCCTCTTCTGCTGTAATATTTTTTAGACATTTTCAATTGCTGTTGTTTTCTCATATTCGTTACATAAACAACACATTAAAATCTGTGACACATAAAAGAGAAGAGAAAGATCAGACTGTCACTGTGTTTCATCCCCAGTAGGGGTCCTGTACCAAGGACCCCCGCTGACTTTAAAACACATCGAGAATGTGATCTTTTTCTTTCCTTTTATGTGTCATTCATTTGTGAGTTTTAATGTGTTGTTTATGTAATGAATATGAGAAATTGCAGTAATATGAGATTTTATAAGCAGCCTATATTTCTTGTTTTTTAATAAACTTAAAAACCCTACAAAAAGCTGTTCCTGCCTATCTGTAGTTATTCAGAAGGTAGTGGGTGATGTGTGTTGCTTATGTTTCCTGGACCCGTAGGATGTTGGACAAATAAGAGTGTACCTATACATCCAGTGCTGGAGCTATATGTTATGTCTATATAGCTTTTCTTACTCTCTTTTACAGGAAGGAAATCTTCGAATAATGTTGAGTACTGAATGTAATACTCTTTTTAGCTGCATTAACACATTTTGTTATAATATAACCATAAGTGTTGTAAGTGGGGGGGGGGGGGGGCGGGGAGTGCGACCCGCACCAGGTGGGCAGAGCAGGGGTGATAGGGGCACCGTGATAGAGGGGGAGCCGCGGCCACACTGAGTGAGACTCAGCCGCTGGAGGGGAGTCCGACTTCCCCCCTCTTCCTCTCCCCGGGTCTCTTCTCCGTGCTCCCCCCTCCTATGCAGAGATAGCGCAGCAAGGAAGCCTGTGTTAATAAATCCCCTCCCTGCTCACTCCAACCACCGCCTCTCATCTCTGCCACTGATCTCCCCATAGCCGCTGATATACACTATACTTCCTGCTTAACAGGAAGTATAGTGTATATCAGCAGCTACGTGGAGATCAGTGGCAGAGATGAGAGGCGGTGGTTGGAGTGAGCAGGGAGGTGAGTTATTAATACAGGCTTCCCTGCTGCGCTATCTCTGTATAGGAGGGGGGAGCACGGAGTGGAGACCCAGGGAGAGGAAGAAGGGGGAAATCGGGCTTCCCTCCAGTGGCTGAGTCTCACTCAGTGTGCCTGCGGCTCCCCCTCTATCACCTATGGGGGCACCCACCTGCCTACCCTATACTCGGGACACCTACCTATCTAACCCATATTGGGGGCTTCTACCTATCTAACCTATACTGGGGGGCTCCTATCTAACCTATACTGGGGTCTCCTACCTATCTAACCTATACCTATCTAACTTACTGGGGGTACCTACCTATCTAACCTATACTGGGGTTACCTACCTACCTATGTACCCTATATTGGGGGTACCTACCTATCTAACCTATACTGCGGGTACTTACCTAGTGAACCTATACTGGGTGCTCCAACCTATCTAGCCTATAGTGGTGGCACCTACCTATCTAACCAACCTACCTACCTACCCTATACTTGGTGCACCTACCTATCTAGCCTATACTGGGGGCAACTATATTGGCTTCCTATATTGGAGGTTCCCACCTAGCAAACCTACTGCTCCCTGCATGCTTCCCCTCACTCCATAGAGACACCACTTTTTCCAGCATGCTTTCCCACTACATAGAGGCACCCATGCTCCCAGCATGCTTCCTCTCTACTCCATAGATACACCACTGCTCCCAGCATGCTACCCCACTCCATAAAGGCACCACTACTCCCAGCATGTCACCCCCCTCTGTAGGGGTACCACTGCTCCCAGTATGCTCCTCCTCTCCAGAGAGGGACCGCTGTTCCCACCATGCTTCACACCCTGCTCCATAGAGGCACCACTGTGCCCCCCCCCCACCCATAGAGGCACTGCAGTTCCAAGCATGCTCCTCCTCCTCCTCCATGTAGTGTTGGGTTGTCCCCTAGGGCTGACTGGCGTATCCCCCTGGTCTCTCCAGGGGGACCACTTTTTACATTGGAGGAGGCCTGGCAACTAGCTCTGGGGCCCTGGAGGACAACCCAATACTATAGGGAGATGGAAGGGCATGCTTGGAACTGTGGTGCCTCTGAAAGGGGAGGAGCATGCTGGGAGCTGTGGTGCCTATGTGGAAAGGAGGCGTATGATGAGAACTGTGATGCTTTTATGGAGGGATAGGGACATGCTGGGAGTTGTGGTTCCTCTGTAGAGGAGAGGACATGCTGGAAGCTAAAGTGTCTCTATAGAGGGGGGGCATGCTGGGAGCTGTATGCAGTTTGCCCCTATGGAGACACTGTCCCTGGCAAGACCATTAATTCATACCCTACCCTGACAGACATCTTCAGTGTAAACTCCGTTTAGTAGTGGGGAACCTCTGGATAATCTCTAGAGCCATATTGCCCTATACCCCACTATTTTAGTGCTGTATCCCTCTCTGGACGAATAGGTATCTTCAGTACGGAAGCGTGACCGTATCTGTACTGGGCATGTGCAAATAAGGTCTGCACATGCCCAGTAAAATGAAATGCTTGTGCATGGAGGAAAACAGCTACGTGCCTTAGTTCTGGGCATCCACCGACCTCACTTACGCATACCCAGTGCATACATCCTCAGCCACGCTTGCACAATTAAGTAACCTATTCAACCAGAGAGGAACCCAGTGCTAAATGGTGGGATCTAAGGGGGGGGGGGGGGGGTTGTTGTGTTTTGCATTCGTGTATTGATATAGTGGTGGTGGTGAGGCGGCTGGTGACAGTGGGCCTAGGGCGGTAAAAAGTACAAATCCGGCCCTGGCGGCTAACTGTAGCAGCGCAGAATGATGGTGAGGGATCGGGAGGACTTCAGGGGGCTGGAAGAAACTGGTGGCCACATTACATTTACTTAACATTTCCTTAAAGAGACACTGAAGCGAAAAAAAATGATGATATTATGATTTGTATGTGTAGCACAGCTAAGAAACAAAACATTAAGATCAGTGTAATTGTTCCCAGTACAGGAAGAGTTGAGAAACTCCAGTTGTTATCTCTATGCAAACAAGCCATTAAGCTCTCCGACTAAGTTAGTCGTGGAGAGGGCTGTTATCTGACTTTTATTATCTCAACTGTTCCTGGACTATTTACTTTTCCTCTGCTAGAGGAGAGGTCATTACTTCACAGACTGCTCTGAAAGACTCATTTTGAATGCTGAGTGTTGTGTAATGTGCACATATTATAGAATATGTTAGAAAAAACACTATATACCTGAAAATAAAAGTATAAGAATATTTTCTTTGCTGCTAATCTTCTAGTAATTATTCATAGTACACAACCAATTCACTATATCATATTTTTTTTTTCGCTTCAGTGTCTCTTTAAGTCAACAGTAAACCTCTTCCAGTGCTCTCAAGATCTCCAAAACAAAAGCTTGTCTCCTTCGTTTGCATACAAAAAAGAGAACAATACAAAGACAAATATTGAAGATGAGTCCATATGGTGGCAGTAAAGAGCATATGAGGAAGAGGGCCCTGCCAAATACGCTTACAATCCAAGGGAAATTAATATTGCACACGGTAATTCAATATTACTGTCTAAAAATGATTTGTCATACAGTCTGCTGAAATGTAACTTTGTTGATATGAACAAACATGCATGTGTTAAACTGAAGAAAGTGAAAAAAAAATGTGTATATTGGTGGTTGCAGGGAGAGAGTCTGGCAAAGTGATTGATGGTGTGTATATTTGTCCCAGATTCTTCTTATCTGCGCTGCCATTTTAATATGCTCTGGGATTTTGTGTTCTGTCTGAGAGGGGTGCTTACAGCTCAGGTGAGAAAAGAGATCCACACCAGGATTTGATCTTCTCCCTGCGAGGTGAGATCAGGTGGGAGGAGGCTGATTTTTTTTTAGAACATTGCATCATATTGTCACAATTGCAATGTTAAAACCACACTCTGTCTTTTAAGCAATAAAACAAAGCACAAATAATGACCCTTTGAACTTTCCTGTAGTAAAACCTTATTTCTAGCTGTCTCTCGCTGTTTTTAGCTGTTTAAGTGCTTCAGAAAACAGGACTGTATTCAACCCAAGTTGGGATGAACAGCTCAGAGAAGCTTTTTTTGCATAGATAACTGAGTTTTTTTGTT
Source organism: Hyperolius riggenbachi (assembly GCF_040937935.1). Classification (NCBI taxonomy): domain Eukaryota; kingdom Metazoa; phylum Chordata; class Amphibia; order Anura; family Hyperoliidae; genus Hyperolius; species Hyperolius riggenbachi. Next base: position 286,919,487 of record NC_090647.1, read on the forward strand.
TTTTTTTACTCTTCCTATACTGGAAAATAATATGAGAATCTTTAATTTGATATTAATGTTCTATTTCTTAGCTGTACTACACATACAATGAATCTTATAAGTTTACACAACAAATTAATTATCTTATAAGTTTATTTTCGCTTCAGGTTGCAAAAACTGGGAGACATTGACTTCAATGTTAAATGTAAACACAATTTTTTAACACAAACATTTTTAGTAAAAACAAACTTCAGACTGTCCTCATCCACCCGTAACTGTTAGCTGGTGAACTAGTTCGGCCATCTCTAAGTGTCTGTAGTCAATGTACCCTTGTAGTATTAGCCCAAGGTAAAATAGTGCTTTTTTCATTCTAGACAGTTGAGTGGGGTATGATTACAATCTCAGTTACATTTTACTGCTGAAGGTATGTGTGATTGAGAAATTACTTCTAAATCCAGAGTCACAAAGGAAAGTGAGAGGCAATCTCTCCATAGGACAGTTGTCACCAGAACAAGTGTCCCTAGTGGAGATTTATTCCTAACACAAAATGTCTGCTATGTGGTTGTGCCATTTGGTGTGTGTTGTTCTTGTCAACATTTCATACTCTTCCACTATGCGTTGGACTGTCTTTGGGGCATATCTGCATGTGTACATTCAAAAAGGGGTGCTTGGTAACATGTGCATGAGGAAATCTCTATAGTAAAATATCAGTAATTTTATAGTTATTCTACTATTCTTGATCCCTAATAGAAGACTATCGGTAATCATACCAATAATCTATGTCTCACTGTACCCCTATTCTCACACTAATCTCCCCCCACTTACTACTAAAGGTGGCTACACACCAGACCATTTTTTAAATATCTATTCAATTTAAAAATTGCAATCAATTTTTCTGACTGATTGTAACACTTCAAAAATATGACCAATGTACCACACACCTATGTTCAATTTTTTCCTCAATTATGATAAAAATGATTGGAAACTCAGAGAAAATTGCTAGGGTGTGTATATTAATAAATGAACATCCAACACACACCATGCAATCTTTAGTAGAAATTGAAGAGAACTATCTGGCATTCCGATAGATTTTAATCGAAAAAAAAACAGGAAATCCGATCGGATTTTTCAGTCGAATGGAAAAAACCTTTCAATTTTTTCGAGAGATACGATCGTTTTTATCGAATTACTGTAAAATCGGATCATTTTATTGTATCGTGTGTGGCCACCTTAAGGCTCAACACACACCATACAATCTTGGTTGTTCAATCTTACCACTTTCATGTAGTATAAGAGCTTATCCAATCAATCATTCAAGGTATTTTCAATGTGTTGGCCCTTATACTACAAAGATTTGGTAGATCTGTACAACCAAGATTGTATGGTGTGTGTTGAGCTTAAGACTAAAAGTGGCCACACACCATACAATTTTTTAAATATCTGTTCAATTTAAGAATTGCAATCAATTTTTCTGACTGATTGTAACATTTCAAAAATATGACCAATGTACCACACGCCTGTGTTCAATTTTTCCCCAATTATGATAAAAATGATTGGAAACGCTGAGAAAATTGCTAGGGTGTGTATATTAATAAATTGACAATCTAACACACACCATACAATCTTTAGAAAGATTGAAGAAAAATATCCGGCATTCCGGATCGATAAAAATCGAAGAAAACGGGAAATCCGATCGGATTTTTCAGTCGAATGGAAAAAAAGCTTTCGATTTTTCGGGAGATCCGATCGTTTTTATCGAATTGCCGTAAAATCTGATCATTTTATTGTATGGTGTGTGGCCACCTTTACTTCCCCTTATCGCTGCCTAAATGTGGCCACACACCATACAATTTTTTAAATATCTGTTCAATTTAAGAATTGCAATCAATTTTTCTGACTGATTGTAACATTTCAAAAATATGACCAACGTACCACACACGTGTGTTCAATTTTAGTATAAGGGCCAAAATATTGAAAATACTTTCAATGATTGATTGGATATGCTCTTATACTACATGAAAGTGGTAAGATTGAACAACCAAGATTGTATGGTGTGTGGCCACCTTAACACTAACTTCCCCTTATCTATGCCTAAAGGTGCCCATTAACAACACAATTTTAGTGATTGACCTTCTGTTCTGATAATTGTGATATAACTAAATATAACCCATCTGCTCATTTCATGTAGAATCGATCTACAAAATGGATTGATGAGATGATGGACAAATCAATGGTTTAATGTTTATTGGCACCATCAACACTATCCAGCTAAATTTGTATTGTTAAAGTGGCACTATGGCGAAAAATGTAAAATATGTGCAAACATAAACAAATATTCGTACGTTTTTTCCAGAGTAAAATGAGCCATAAATTACTTTTCTCCTATGTTGCTGTCACTTACAGTAGGTAGTAGAAAACAGACAGAAGCGACAGGTTGTGGACTAGTCCATCTCTTCATGGGGGGATTCTCAGGCAGGGAACACACTTGACTTTCAGTTTTCCGCGCCCATTTTTTCTGCATACTAAGTGCATACTAAGTGTGTTTCCATGCAGGAAAACGCGCGCGTTTTTTTCACAGCAGCTGATGTAATTGATACAGAGAACTGCCAAAATGTGCAGAATCATCATGCAAAATGTCAGTTTTTTTTCTGCGCGCGAACGACACAGTAAGTGTGTACTGGCACATTGATTAACATGAGTTCTCAGTTTTTCTGTGCAGAAAACGCGTACGAAAACAGTCAAGTGTGTTCCCTGCCTCAGAGATTTATTTATTTTGAAAAGCACTTAGTGAATGGCAGTTGCTCTGTCCAACTGCTAAAAAAACTGTGTAGTGAGCAGGGAAGCTGGCAAGCATCATTGTTTAAATCCTTTTTAGGGAATATCTATATAAAGAATAAAAACCTTGTTGAGAATCCCCTTTGAAGAGATGGACTAGTCCAAAACCTGTCCCTTCTGTCAGATTTCTACTACCTACTGTAAGTGACAGCAACATAGGAGAAAAGTAATTTATGCTTCATTTTACTCTGGAAAAAAACGTATTTCTTAATTTTTCACCACAGTGCCCCCTTAATGGGCATCTTTACCCTAACCCCACAGCTAATGAAGCTGAGCTCTGGTGCCCATTGCCACAATCTCACCAGCAGCCAACCATAGCCGCTGGCACCACTGCAATCCTGCTGGAGTTCGGCTATAATGGCCATACTCAGGGGCGTAGCAATAGGGGGTGCAGAGGTAGCCACCGCATCAGGGCCCTTGGGCCAGAGGGCTCCCAAAGTACCCTCCCTTAACTACAGTATTAGCTCTCTATTGGTCCTGTGCTCATAATAATCACTTCTATAGATACTTTGAATAGTGGTTATCATTAACAAAGTGCTCCCAATCCCCTTCTTGCACCTCTGACACTAGAGTTGCCATTGGCAGGTTTTGGTGCACCGTATCAATTGTTATGTATAGAGTTCTTGGGGGGCCCCATTGTAAAACTTGCATCGGGACCCACAGCTCCTTAGCTACACCACTGGCCGTACTCTGGTGCCCAAATTACTTTGTAAGCACCAGCTATAGCCAGGCACCTATCATAGCCCTTGTCCTACCAGATTTTGGTAACTGAACAGTGACATTTGGCTTGCATGCTGGCTGATGGGTTAAGTGGCACTAACAATCTTGATTTTTGTTTCTTTTTAACTATGGTGGTGTTGGCATTCTGCTGGCTTCTTTAAGGTTATGTGTTAGAACTGCAGCCTTTTAAGGTTAGGTGATCAACTGGGATCTGTGCTGAGAAGTGAGAACCTACAAAAAAACATCAAAACTGCATAGCTGAGTACATTACCTTTTCTGAAGGTATTGTAGTCACCACCTGTCAGCTGCTCCCATGCACCAGCTGGGTGCATGTTAGCACTTGGCATGGCCTTGGAAAGACAGCACCCCTTGGTTATACAACTGATTTTTTTTTCATAGGACAAGGGTAAGCTAAAGACAATTATTTAATAATCCCTTTAACCTATTAGGGCGTTTGCTCTACATTGAAAATAGAATTAAAAAAAAGAAAAGAAAAAAAAGAAGAACGTAATGGAGCACACTATTTTTGCAAAAATGCAAAAGTCTTTATTACGCCAAATGATATTGCATACTGGATACTGACAGTCAAAGACACCTATGGTGTTTCCAACTGCAGCCATTCGGCTGCTTGACAATCAAGCTGCAAGGCAATCTTGGCCAGGAGGCGGAATTGCCCAACAAATGGAAAGTTAAGCCATCCCAACAAAACAAAAAAAAAAAAACAGGAAAAAATGAACATGAACACCAAATCCTCCCATGCCAAATACAAATATACACCTTATTAGGTCTTTGTGAACACAGAGGAGGGATGTTAAATGTGATTGAGTAATACCCTTAAAATTAGGAGTCATACACGCTAAATCCAACTTTAATTGTCAACTAAGATATTGCATCTGACATACTAGAGTGCTCCAGGGATGGAGATAGCCAGAGTCGGACTGGGACCCTGGGGGCCCACCAGAGAAATTTCAACCTGGGGCCCACACATCCCATTGCTGCGGTGAAAAAAAGAACATGACCATGCATTGGAACGTGGGTGTGGTTATGATGCATCATGGACAGGGCCAAATGTACATGAACTTAGCAGCATTGTAATTAAGAAACACTGCTACCCAGTAAAACTTTGCATAGAGTCCCCCTTTAATATAATGTCCTAGTTACCATACATATGACATGGATTAGATTGTAAGCTCCTCTGAGGACAGTCAATGACACGACTATGTCAATTAATCCAAGTCAATAAATCTAAGAATAAGGCCTCCTTTCCACGGACTGCTGATAGGCAGTGAAATGCCTCTCAAACTCTCTCAACTGCTTACTGCTGCCTAGTAACTGCTCGTTGCTGCCTGGTAACTGCTTACTTCTGCCTGGTAACTGCTTGCTGAGCACACAGCTCAACAGTTCGTGGAAAGGAGGCCTCAGTCAATCTAATATCAATTTCCTGGTGGGTGGGCTAATATCAATTACCTGGAGGGTGGGTGGGCTAATATCAATTACCTGGAGGGTGGGCGAATATCAATTACATGGAGGGTGGGCTAATATCAATTACATGGAGGGTGGGTGGGCTAATATCAATTACCTGGTTCTAATATCAATTACCTGGTGGGTGGGCTAATATCAATTACCTGGTGGGTGGGCTAATATCAATTACCTGGAGGGTGGGCTAATATCAATTACCTGGTGGGTGGGCTAATATCAATTACCTGGAGGGTGGGCTAATATCAATTACCTGGAGGGTGGGCTAATATCAATTACCTGGAGGGTGGGCTAATATCAATTACCTGGTGGGTGGGCTAATATCAATTACCTGGAGGGTGGGTGGGCTAATATCAATAACCTGGAGGGTGGGCTAATATCAATTACCTGGTGGGTGGGCTAATATCAATTACCTAGTGGGTGGGCTAATATCAATTACCTGGTGGGTGGGCTAATATCAATTACCTGGAGGGTGGGTGGGCTAATATCAATTACTGGGTGGTTGAGCTAATATCAATTACCTGGTTCTAATATCAATTACCTGGAGGGTGGGCTAATATCAATTACCTGGAGGGTGGGCTAATATCAATTACCTGGAGGGTGGGCTAATATCAATTACCTGGTGGGTGGGCTAATATCAATTACCTGGTGGGTGGGTGGGCTAATATCAATTACTGGGTGGTTGAGCTAATATCAATTACCGGGTGGGTGGGCTAATATCAATTACCTGGAGGGTGGGCTAATATCAATTACCTGGAGGGTGGGTGCCTGGGCTAATATCAATTACCGGGTGGGTGGGTGCCTGGGCTAATATCAATTACCGGGTGGGTGGGCTCACACAAGCCTAAGTAAGGCAGGGTGGGTGATCTAATAAGTGAGCTTACACTTTGAAATGGCTTATGTACATAGGCAAAAGAGGTTAGTATTAGGCAGAGTAAAGAGGGAAGGTTAGTGTCAAGGTGGCCATTAACGATACAATTCTCTAGATGATCGACCATCTGATTCAATCGTAATATCGATCGGAAACAATCATTCAAGATCACTAACAGAAGTAATGATGCTAACCAATTTGATCAGACCAATGAAATTGATCCAGAAAATGTATCGATTCCATTAATCTTATCAAATTGCATAGAAGTTTTCATTCCGCTAGTGGGACCGAACGATCATCTCCAAAAGATATTGCGATTAGGTGATCGTCTAGAGCAGGGGTCCCCAACCTTTTTCGGCCCGGGGACCACTTTCTGACCACATTTTTCTCCGGGGCCCGCGGGGGGTGTAGCGTCCTAGTGGACAGCGTCGTGCACAGCGGGTTACCGGGGGGGCATAGCTAGCATAGTTGCCCCAGTATAGGGAGATTAGTTGCCCCAGTATGGCTAGTACAGTTACCCCAGTATAGCTAGTATAGTGCCCAGTAAAGCTAATATAGTGCCCAGTATAGGTAGGTAGTGCCCCAGTATAGCTAGTATAGTGCCCAGTGTTGGTAGGTAGTGCCCCAGTATAGCTAGTGAAGTGCCCAGTATAGCTAGTATGCCCCAGTATAGGTAGTATAGTGCCCCAGTATAGTTATTATGCCCCAGTATAGCTAGTATAGTGCCTCAGTATAGCTAGTATAGTGCCCAGTTTAGCTAGTATAGTGCCCCAGTATAGCTAGTATAAGTATAGCTAGTAGTGCCCCAGTACAGCTAGTATAGTGCCCAGTATAGCTAGTATAGTGCCCCAGTATAGCTAGTAGTGCCCCAGTACAGCCAGTATAGTGCCCAGTATAGCCAGTATAGTGCCCCAGTATAGCCAGTATAGTGCCCCAGTATAGCAAGTATAGTGCCCCAGTATAGCTAGTAGTGCCCCAGTACAGCCAGTATAGTGCCCCAGTATAGCTAGTAGTGCCCCAGTACAGCCAGTATAGTGCCCAGTATAGCCAGTATAGTGCCCCAGTATAGCTAGTAGTGCCCCAGTACAGCTAGTAGTGCCCCAGTACAGCCAGTATAGTGCCCCAGTATAGCTAGTATAGTGCCCAAGTACAGCCAGTATAGTGCCCAGTATAGCCAGTATAGCGCCCCAGTATAGTACCCAAGTATAGCTAGTATAGTGCCCCAGTATAAGAGCCCCAGTATAGTGCCCAAGTATAGCAGCCCCCACTTCCCCCCCCCCCCCCTCCCGCGGCCACCGCTGCTGCAGTTACCTTGGCCGGCGGTGTCTTACATTCCCCTCTCTCTCTCGCCGGAGCGCGCCTCGCTGCTGCTGTAATGGAGAGGGTGGAAGCAGGAAAGAGAGAGCGGTTCCCATAGTAACGGCGCGCCGCTACAGGAAGCCGCTCTTTCTCTCCTGCAGGGCGTGCTGCTGTGACTCACACGCTGACAAGAGGGAGAGAAGGGGAATGTAAGATACCAAGCGGCCGCCAGAGATAACAGCAGCGGCGGCTGCAGAGGGGGCGGGGGCAAGAGGACAGTCCCGCGGCCCAGCTGAAAGCGTCCTGCGGACCACCAGTGGGCCGCGGACCACAGGTTGGGGATCCCTGGTCTAGAGAATTGTATCGCTAATGATCATTAGCAGAGGAGAGAAACATAAATGCAATGCAAGTAGGTAGGTAATCCACACAAATAGATGTGTTAAATGGATAGGACTTACTGCAATTCAGTGACAATAACCGCACAAAATAATCATACATAAAAAGTGCAAATGCTATAATCATACACCAGGAATACAATAAACTGCATAACCTGAAAGTGCAAACAATACATTGTTGTAAACTAAAACAAAATACAACAAGAGGGATGAATAGTGTGAGAATTCTCCAGACAGGAAAGAGTGGAGATAGGGAGTTGTGTGATAAGAGCTGACAGCTATTTCAGGCTCAGCTCAGTGCTGGGACAGGAGAGTGTGGGCACGGAAGGGAGGGGGGGAAGGGTAGTGTCTGCAGCACTGACAGGCAGGAGGTAGCCAGAGGGAGAGATAAAAGAATACCTGCTGGCAATGGCAGTCCGTGGAGGAGGCAGATCAGCTGGACCAAAGACATGTCTGTGCTGGCTGATTCAAATTAGCCGCGCTGTTGCAGCTTTCTCCTCACTGCTGTGCACTTGGGGGGGCGAGGCCTCTTCCAGTAACCAGAGTAACTCTCGTCTCTGGCTGTATTCCCATCTCTGTCTGCTGTAGAGTGGAGGGGTGGAGCCACGCCCACTTGCTGTGTTTTCTCTGTTCAGCCGGACCTTTAAACTAATTGACGGCTGGAGACAGAGAGCGCAGGGAGGCGGACGGTTAAAATAGTCCCTTTCACCTGCCTGAGTCTCTGCATCAGCTTCTGGGGGTGATTTTACTTATTGAAATGGCCCAGCCAGGGCTGCATTAACCACCCTGGCGTTCTGATTAAATCGCCAGGGTGGCTGCGGGAGGGTTTTTTTTAAATAAAAAAAAAACTATTTCATGCAGCCAACTGAAAGTTGGCTGCATGAAAGCCCACTAGAGGGCGCTCCGGAGGCGATCTTCCGATCGCCTCCGGCGCCCAGAATAAACAAGGAAGGCCGCAATGAGCGGCCTTCCTTGTTTTGCTTATATCGTCGCCATAGCGACGAGCGGAGTGACGTCATCGACGTCAGCCGACGTCCTGACGTCAGCCGCCTCCGATCCAGCCCTTAGCGCTGGCCGGAACTTTTTGTTCCGGCTACGCTGGGCTCAGGCGGCTGGGGGGACCCTCTTTCGCCGCTGCTCGCGGCGGATCGCCGCAGAGCGGCGGCGATCAGGCAGCACACGCGGCTGGCAAAGTGCCGGCTGCGTGTGCTGCTTTTTATTTGATGTAAATCGGCCCAGCAGGGCTTGAGCGGCAGCCTCCGGCGGTGTTGGACGAGCTGAGCTCGTCCAGACCGCTCAGGTGGTTAAAGAAAATATTAAAACACAAGTAGCCAGAACAGGCGGCCGAGGCCCTCTTTATGGGCCCCATAGTTATCCCTACGCCACTGGCCCTGGGGCCCACCGGAGATGTGGAGGCGGGGCCTACCGAGCAAAACATTGGCACTTCGCTGGGTCAGTATGATGCTGGAGATAGCTAGAGAACATAAATAGTTCTGCAAACCTCAACTAAATCACAGTTACATTTGCAAATTTCTGCCACCTAATATCATATAAAAAGAGATCTGTATAAGTTTGCTTGGCTACTCACATTGGGTTTTCTGGCTTGTTACTTAAAGAAATCTTGGACACATTCATGTTTACAAGACAGCTGGAGAATTCAAATACAGAGAGAAAACCTGTATTCCTGTATCAAAATACTGATTTGATTTTTTGGAAAAAAGAATCAAGAAAAAAAAACGTAACTTTTTTTTTCCCCTGTAAAAAGCCAGCTTGTTTCTAATGGTGATAACATAATCAAGCTACTGAGCAATTAGACAGACCTCCTCAGCAAATGTGTAAATTATGCTACAGGGTGTAACCACTAAACGGTGTCTGGAAGCAATGACAAAAATCATTTTCCATGTTCTGATCCCAGCAGATTTTCTGTAAAATGCATCTCTAGCATTTGCTAAGCCCCTGGGCACCAGAACATTTCTTAATGTAACATGTTGAGAAATGATTAATTTACACATAGTAATGCAGTGTAATATCGTAAAGCAGTGTGAAAGTGAAGTTCTCAAGTGTTCCAAATTTGTAACACAATATATGCTTTGTAATATTACAATGCTGTGACTAGGCATAAGAGATTTGTATTTCGTTTTATTTTAAGGCCATAAGACGCTCCGGACAATAAGACGCACCCAGGTTTTGTGGACAAAAATCAGGAAAAAAATGTTTTCGCTGATCTCAGCGAGTGCCGTGATTGGCTAGAACGGCAGAGCCTGCTCCCGCCCGCAGGACCATCGGCCCCCACCTGATTGGCTGGCGGCTTCTCATAGGGACATGTGGAGACGGAATCCCGGAGAGAGAGTGAGCAATCCCGCTGGCTGTGCGATGGGCGGCAGGGATCAGCATTTTTGGCCATGACTGGCACAGACAGTGCAGAAAGAGCGAGCCAGCCCTCTGGAGGGGGAAACTTGTTGCAAAAGCGCAGGACAGCCGACCCTGACCCCGGAAACATCAGGCCAAGTGGAAGTATGACGGCAGGGGTCAGCGTGTCTGGCGCTGCAGCGGCCATGATGGACAGCGCACCCACATCGGCCACCGGCATCTGAAGCAGGACTATGGGAGGAGGCCACGTGAAAATTGCAATTAAAGTGAGTGATACGTTGTGGCATTGTGCGGTGGGCGGCAGGGATCAGCTATCTGACCGCAGTGTATGTGTGGGTTCCTGGCGCTGGCCCCAATTGTTACATTTGGACCATAAGATGCAGGTACTTCCCCCCCCCCCCCCAAACACACACTTTTGGGGGAGAAAAAGTGCGTCTTATGGTCCGGAAAATATGGTACTTTTTTACAATAAATGTTCAATTCTAGGCACACATGTTTTTAAAGTTCTGTGTTGGTTACCAGTGCCATATCTTGCTTTAATCAGCTCATTTCCATTTACAATGCAGGTGGCCATGCGTCAGCGTAGCTGTGCGTTGAATATAATTCCCCCAGAGGCGGCACTTGCAATCCCATTTATTTATTTATTATGAATGGGATAGCGGTGCAAATGCAACCATGCACTGCGATTCAGCGGTGAACTGCAGCACATGTATGGAAACATCAAACAGTGCAATCTATGCATCCTCTGATGTCCCTGCGATGGATTTTATGAATTGACCCCACTGTGCTTAAACTCTTCCCACAGTTTGCTGCATGTGAACCTTATTGCATTTTGGGAAATAACAACTTTTTCCAGCTGCCAAGCAAGCAATATCTCCCTATGTACATAAAACTCTCAGTAAATGAAAATTGGAAGAGGAAAGATTTTACAATGGGCAAAAACACTGTCTTAATAATCTATAAGTGAATATTGTAATAAATAAGCAATTTTATTAATTATGTTATTTTCACTACAGTTCCCCTTTAAGCATGAGCATGAAGAATTAAGCATGAGCCCACATGAAAATACCTTCTACTCTTGAGTTGTCACCAGGTGATATTTTCACCTTTTATCATTAAACCACCAGCAAGCAAGAAAACACTCCATATAATATTCCTAGTCATTTTTCAGCTAATTTTTGGTACTTTTTAAATTGAAAAGTGCTGAAAAGGTATTTTAAAGAGAAGATAAAAAAAATCTCTTAGGAGAAAACTCAGGAGAAAAAGTTAATTGCATAAGGGCTTCAAAGTAAAGAAACAATCAAGAGTTTTGCAGAGGGTTGAGTTTGCTATAGGATGTTGTTGAAAAGATACGGCAGACAGTGGCATAGTGGTTAGCGCTCTCGCCTTGCAGCGCTGGGTCCCCGGTTTGAATCCCAGCACTATCTGTACAGAGTTTGTATGTTCTCCCGGGACACTCTGGTTTCCTCCAACATCCAAAAAACATACAGATAAGTTAATTGGCTTCCCTATAAAATCTCCCCTAGACTACGATACAAACACTACACAATACATACATAGATATGGTACATACATAGACGTATGACTAAGGTAGGGATTAGATTGCAAACCCCTCTGAGGGACAGTTAAGTGACAAGACAATATACTCTGCACTGCGCTGCAGAAGATGTCAGCGCTATATAAATACTAAATAATAATAATAATAATAAAAGATGCAGGAACCAAGTCATGCAGGCACCACCAATGTAGTTATAGCTTCTTTTATTGGTTACATCAGATAAAGCAGAGAGTACAACGACAGACCGCTGTTTCAAGCAATCAAGCTCTTTGTCAAGTTGATAAAAACTGCATCCCTGGGTGCTGTTTGCGAACCGAAAATCGGAGGTTCCGGCCATCTCTAGTCAGGATATTTATCTTAAAGCTGAATTATGGTTTTCATTAATACTGTAGCCTCCTTTCCTCTCTTTACTTACTAAAAAGTCAATACTGAGCTGAAATAAAATATGTAGCTAAATACCTTTACTGGCATCAGTGCCAGTGGTCAGGTGACAACATTTAGTCATTGCCTCTTGGCTCAGGGTTGAGGTAAGGCACATGGCCAGGGAAGGTCTGGCATGCAATAGACTGGGTCATGCTTCCTTCCATTAAGCATTGAGAAGGCTGTATTGTTAGATATAGATGCAGTGCTCCTTCCCCAGTGCCAGGAGGGCAAGGGGGATTGTAAGCACTTTGGATCATCACAGTGAAAATTACAGACATGCTCATTTAGCCTAGGATCCCCCTATGTGTGTTCTAATTAATCTTCTGTGCTCAAGTGTGTAAAAACTTCCACAGCAAAACCAGAACACTTGGATCCAACATCTGTCTGTCAAATCATGCAGTCATGATCTAAAAAGGAAGTAAGTGCTTTTGAAAATTAAAAAAGTTCTGAGAAACCTCATAAGTAGATGGTCTAGTCTAAAACCTGTCAGATATGTCATATTTTAGTAACTGTAAGAGACAGTGACATAAAAAAAAATCTGCAATTTACAGCGCATTTGACTGTGGGACAAAATGTACATCTTATATGTATTCAAATACATATATTTTTAATTATCCACAATAGTGATCCTTAGTTGATACTAACCTTTTCTCATCGTCATCCCAATGAAGTCTTCCCAATGCAAGCTGATGTTTGTTGCTGTCAACTTAAAGTCGATATGTGACATGATGAGATAAATGTGTGTATGTAAAGTGCAAAATTTATTGGCATGGAAGTGACAGCTTCTGTCTTGTCGGTACCTTGTCAGGAATATAGGAAACATCGCTGATAATCAAATTACAGTCATAAAAGTTTTTCTGGCAGAATACAACTTTTGAGGGCACAATTATTCTGTGAACTTAAAGTTATTGTCTTTCATATGCATACATTGCACGACTTGACCTCTGTACCTGACTAAAATAAAAATGTAATGTACATTTTCCATGGGCATATTCTAATACAGAACCATACAAATGATCAAACATAAGCAAATGTACTTCATGTCTTCAATTCACTAAGCATCAGGGATGAGCGAGATCGAGAAAGCAAGAGTATCCTGCAGAGTGTGGCAGGTGAGAGCATATGTGAAAATTGTAAAATTGGAGTCTAAAACACAGAATGGTGTATTACCAACCCTGTATTTTTTATACTAAACGTGTCTTAGCGATTTGATACCATTGTACTCTAGTCACTTCATGTGACAGAAAATTCCAGGTCATCTTCATGTTCATGTAAAATTCAGGTTTGTTGTCCTAAAGTGGACCCAAATGAAAAATACAAGATTTCAGAAATAAAATCTGTTTTCTAAATTATAATAATAAATAGCAGCCTTTTTTCAGCTGCATGATGACAAATATAAAATATTTTACATTTATTGGAGGAACCCCTCCCCTTCCTTTCATATTGCCGGGACAGAATCCGGCAAACTGGTGGAGTAGGAGGTGTCTGACAAAGGAGGAATTGCTAATGGCTGCCACCTGTATAACCCTAGTTATGAAAAGAGAAGGGTGAAAAGCATACACTGAAATGCTCATAGGCTTGAAGGAGTGTTTATTTATCTTTGTATGTGTCAGAGTGGTGCAACTAAATATTTTGAATTAAAAAAAAATGTTTGGTTTGGGTCCGCTTTAAATTATTCAAGGCTAAGAACTGATCTTAAATAAGTGGCTATTGTCCCACGTGCAAGTTTTAAATTGGACCTCCTGAAGCACTTTACACATGAACAATTGCTTGCAGGGCAGACCTTGTATGACGCCACCTGAACCACGTGTTTCAGGTGGCATCTTCCAAGGGACACCTATACCTTGCTTCCTATACTGGAGGTACCTATACCTGGCTACCTATACTGGGAGCACCGATACCTGGCTACCTATACTGGAGAACGTATACTTTGCTACCTATACTGGGACACCTATACATTGCTACCTACACTGGGGGCACATATACCTGGATATCTATACTGGGGGCACCTATACCTGGCTACATATACTGGGGCACTTATACCTGGATACCTGTACTGGGACACTTATACTTTGCTACCTATACTGGGACACCTATACATGGCTACGTACACTGGGGGTACATATACCTGCATAAATATATTGGGGCACATATACCTGGATACCTATACTGGGGCATCTATACCTGGCTACATATACTCAGGGCCGGATTTGTACTTTTTACCGCCCTAGGCCCATTACCTCCAGCCGCCCCATGACAACAACGTGGTTAGGATAGGGTTATCGGTCATAGAAAAGGGGGGGAGGTTAGAAATACTAATAGATCAGGTTATTAGGTTTAAGTACTTACAAAAAAAAAAAAAAAAAAGGGCTTAGGAAAGATTAAAAAATAGGGCTTTTGGCAATTTAGGTTGAGGCTAAGAATTTGGGAATAGCATTATGGGAAAAGGATTAAAATTATGTATCAGGTTAAAATGCAGCTGGCCATACAATTATAGATTTCTACCCAATTTTCCAAAGCGATCGGCCCCTTTCTGAAAGGAATCTGTTCAGAAGGAATTGATTCCTACCACACACAGCACATTCATTTTTAATAGATTCCAGCAGGGAATCTATTGAAAACTGATCGAACCCCAACGTTGCACTGTTTGATATAACGCAACGCTATGGCCTATCAATCATCTACCACTCCTGCTCCACCCCCAATTGACCCAGCCGTCCTGTTTGATTGATACTTTAGATACATTTTTGGTCAAAATCAATGAAATATAAAGGAATTGATTTCCATTTGATTTGATCAGAGTGAACGAATCTGCAGGGAATCCAATTAGAAATGTAATGTGTGTGTATGGGGACCTTTGCTGATCACAATACTAAGGTGATTAAAGGACCACTATCGTGAAAAAAGTAGGCATTTACAATCTGACCGGTTTTGGGCCAGTCCATCTCCACATGGAGGATTCTCAGGGTTTTCTTTGTTTTCAACAGTATTTCCTGAACAGCAGTTTAACTGTCAAAATAGTAATCTACCAGCCAACCTCCCTACTCACTTGCACACTATTTTGTCAGTTACACTTTGCAACTGCTGTTCAGGAAATGCTGTTGAAAACATAGAAAACGCTGAGAATCCCCCATGAGGAGATGGACTGGCCATAAACCTGTTGTTCAGTCAGATATTAACTGCCTACTTTTTTCACGATAGCGGTCCTTTAAAGTGCTGCAGAAGATGTTAGCACTATATAAATACATAATAATAATAATGTAGGTCATTAGACTATGACTATGGTAGGATTAGATTGTGAGCTCTTCTGGGGACAGTCAGTGACATGACTATGTACTCTGTACAGTGCTGCAGAAGATGTCAGTGCTATATAAATACATAATAATAATATGGTAGGACATTAGACTATGACTATGGTAGGATTAGATTGTGAGCTCCTCTGGGGACAGTCAGTGACATGACTATGTACTCTGTACAGTGCTGCAGAAGATGTCAGTGCTATATAAATACATAAAAATAATATGGTGGGACATTAGACTAGGACTATGGTAGGATTAGATTGTGAGCTCCTCTGAGGACAGTCAGTGACATGACTATGTACTCTGTACAGTGCTGCAGAAGATGTCAGTGCTATATAAATACATAATAATAATATAGTAGGACATTAGACTATGACTATGGTAGGATTAGATTGTGAGCTCCTCTGAGGACAGTCAGTGACATGACTATGTACTCTGTAATGTGCTGCAGGAGATGTCAGTGCTATATAAATACATAATAATAATATGGTAGGATATTAGACTATGACTATGGTGGGATTAGATTGTGAGCTCCTCTGAGGACAGTCAGTGACATGACTATGTACTCTGTACAGTGCTGCAGAAGATGTCAGTGCTATATAAATACATAATAATAATATGGTAGGACATTAGACTATGACTATGGTAGGATTAGATTGTGAGCTCCTCTGAGGACAGTCAGTGACATGATTATGTACTCTGTAATGTGCTGCAGGAGATGTCAGTGCTATATAAATACATAATAATAATATGGTAGGACATTAGACTATGACTATGGTAGGATTAGAGTGTGAGCTCCTCTGGGGACAGTCAGTGACATGACTATGTACTCTGTAATGTGCTGCAGGAGATGTCAGTGCTATATAAATACATAATAATAATACGGTAGGACATTAGACTATGACTATGGTAGGATTAGAGTGTGAGCTCCTCTGAGGACAGTCAGTGACAGGACTATGTACTCTGTAATGTGCTGCAGGAGATGTCAGTGCTATATAAACACATAATAATATGGTAGGACATTAGACTATGACTATGGTAGGATTAGAGTGTGAGCTCCTCTGGGGACAGTCAGTGACATGACTATGTACTCTGTAATGTGCTGCAGGAGATGTCAGTGCTATATAAATACATAATAATAATATGGTAGGACATTAGGCTATGACTATGGTAGGATTAGAGTGTGAGCTCCTCTGGGGACAGTCAGTGACATGACTATGTACTCTGTAATGTGCTGCAGGAGATGTCAGTGCTATATAAATACATAATAATAATACGGTAGGACATTAGACTATGACTATGGTAGGATTAGAGTGTGAGCTCCTCTGAGGACAATCAGTGACATGCCTATGTACTCTGTAATGTGCTGCAGGAGATGACAGTGCTATATAAATACATAATAATATGGTAGGACATTAGACTATGACTATGGTAGGATTAGATTGTGAGCTCCTCTGAGGACAGTCAGTGACATGACTATGTACTCTGTAATGTGCTGCAGGAGATGTCAGTGCTATATAAATACATAATAATAATATGGTAGGATATTAGACTATGACTATGGTAGGATTAGAGTGTGAGCTCCTCTGAGGACAGTCAGTGACATGACTATGTACTCTGTAATGTGCTGCAGAAGATGTCAGTGCTATATAAATACATAATAATAATATGGTAGGTCATTAGACTGACTATGGTAGGATTAGATTGTGAGCTCCTCTGAGGACAGTCAGTGACATGACTATGCACTCTGTAATGTGCTGCAGGAGATGCCAGTGCTATATAAATACATAATAATAATAATGTAGGACATTAGACTACGACTATGGTAGGATTATATGTATGCCACTTCCCCACCTGCAGCGTGACGTCCCTCTCCCTCCCAGCATGACAACAGAATGCAGGCCCAGTGCACACTGGGTGGATCCGCCGGCCGCATCCGCTTGAAAATTCGCATGGCTAATGTATCTCTATGGGATGGTGCACACCGGCGGTTTGAGGTTTTTAGCAAGCCGCAAACGTGCCTCCTGCTGCACGCTTGCGGTATGCTTAAAACCTCAAACCGCCGGTGTGCACCAGCCCATAGAGATACATTAGCCACGCGGATGCTGATGCGGATGCGGCCGGCGGATCACATACAAAATCCGCTCGGTGTGCACCCAAAACCGCTAGCGTTTTGACGATCTACTAGTGGTTTTGGTGTGCACTGGGCCTCACACAGCTGAGACACATCTGTACAGTCCAGCATTGTCACCCAAGGGGATTGGATCTTTATCCCGGACAAGTGACATCAGTCGCAGGTGTGTACGCACCTTAACAACGACCCATAAGTACTAAGAGCGGTACAAACTAATCAGGCAGGTTCAATTAGATAAAAACAAGTGTAATACATTTGTAGTCAACTTTCAAAAGTGCTATTAACCATATAATGTAGCTGCAGGGAGAAAGTGCTGGTGCTCAAACATAGATCTAATTAGGTTGATTCATGACGTTAGTGCACTAAGCCGCATGGGTTAAACCGGTGAGCGCACGCTATCAGCGTAGCGAGCGCTCTTGGCTGCTTCTTTGAAGTACAGTGCGATGGTATGTAGCACCACCGTCATACTTTACTAGTGCGGCCGCTGCTACATTAAATGTAACAGCAGCTGCGTTAGTAAAGTATGACGGTGGTGCTACATACCATCGCACTGTACTTCAAAGAAGCAGCCAAGAGCGCTCGCTACGCTGATTACGTGCGCTCACCGGTTTAACCCATGTGGCTTAGCGCACTAACATGTCATGAATTAACCTCCAATATCCTTTAAAAAATAGGGTGAACCAGTGATCTCAGAAGACTAAAAGTGCAATAAAAAAAGGAGCAAGTGTGGATAGCTGTGCTAGGGCAATGGAAAGACAAATGACTGTGGGGGGAGGAGAAGGGAAACAAATGATAAAATGAATGACGGTGGTATGGAGAGAAGAGATGGAAGCCAGGCTACAGGACAGAGGGGACCACCAGGCAGCCCTGTTTTTAGTCAGACTCCTGGGAAGGAAGAAGGAGGGGGAGAGAGAGGGATCCCAGCTGGTCACTCATTCCCCAGAATCAGGCAGGCACATCGTGATTCTAGTCTAGTGTCCTGCAGACACTTCGACTCCCTCCCTTCCCTCTCACAGCTAGCGCTGCCACCATGCACAGATACCTGTATGCTGTGCTGAGAGTAGCCGCCCGTCTTCTTCCTGAATCTGAATCTCGCGGCTTGGCTTCTCTGCTCAGCCCCTCCTCCCTCAGTGTCAGAGTGGAGAGGAAAGGAGGGGAGGGGCGCTTTCCTCTGTGCAGTTCGTAGCAGAGACAGGGGACAGCTGATCTGCAGCCTTGTGTACAGTGTGCGACAGCCGCCCCAGCTCTCCTGTCGGCTGGTTTCCGCCCTAGGAACCGGCCTAGGTGGCCTGTGCGGAAATCCGGCCCTGCATATACTGGGGCACTTATACTTGACTACCTATACTGGGGGGCACGATACCTGGCTACCTATACTGGGGCACCTATACTTTGCTACCTATACTGGGGGCACCTATACTTGGCTACCCCATTCCAAAAACATACAGATAAGTTAATTGGTTTCCCCCAATACCTACACTGGGGGCACCTGTACCTGGCTACCTATACTGGGGCACCTGTACCTGGCTACCTATACTGGAGGCACCTATACCTGGCTACCTATACTGGAGGCACCTATACCTGGCTACCTATACTGGGAGCACCTATACCTGGATACCTATACTGGTGTAGAATCTGGGCACCAACCAGCGAAATCCAAATTTGGTCACCTTTATTCCATCTTTAATTCAACTGACATAAAGTGTACATAGAAAAACCGAACAGATGTTTCACGGGTTATACCTGCTTCATCATGATAGAGTGGGTAAAACTTGTGAAATGGTTGTTAGGTTTTTGTATGTACACTTTATGTCAGTTGGATTAAAAGATGGAATAAAATTTGGATTTCGCTGGTTGGTGCCCAGATTCTTTTACACTTTTTGGACACTTGGAAGCTAATGTTACCTAGAAATAAATTCTGAATGTCAGCTTTAAAAATAACAATCAACCTTGGCATTTTATTGCCATTATAAATTCAATGCATTTAACCTGTACTCTCATGCAAATTCCCTCCATAAATGCTAGAATCGCAACTAAATAACAGCAAGGGGGGTAAATTATCCAGTACGTCACTTAACATTTATAACAGATAAATACAATCATTTTAAATGAAAACGGGGTTAAGTGGCCTAACTCAAAATTATTTTTAATGCACTTTAAAAACACTTTCACGGCTTTGGACCTGTTTACTTCTTAGAGGATTGGGCGAGATGTGGAATTTGCATGATTTGATTCTGACATATAAAATAACATACATTTCATGGCAACATTAAAAGCCTAGAATGAAAAGATGGTATGATAATTACGATGCCACAAAACTCATCTTCCAGCTGTTCGAAACGTGTTTTCTCGATTCCATATATATCTCTCCGTAAAACTCGCTATTGTTCTGCGTAGCGACAGTAAAGAATTAATATTGCTTGTTCTCTGTGTGGCTTAGTTGGCCTGAATACAATGGCTCTAAGAAATGGGATTGTGCCCCTTTATCTGCTAGAGGAACAGCAATTTGAGTAGCATTTCAATTAATTTTCTGCAGTGGATTGATTAAAATTGATTAGCAGGAGAAGGCCAAATATGTTGAAAATTTCTCAGCTAATCATGTTAATTCAATCCGGTCCCAGCAGGGAAGACAATGTGCTCGCCCTGAACAAGCTCAGGTAGCAAAGAGCACCGCATACGTGAGCCTGCTAGATAAGGCGGTGGGGGGTCTATAATTTAGTATCTTGTGTCAATAAGATGTGTGTCTTCTCTTGCTGTATTTTGTCATTGTAAAGAAGCTTTGGCGACCTAAATAGATCATGCTGTTTCAAGTAAATACACAAGGCGCACAATCCATTAACTCAGCCTGCTGCCAGGGCCGAGAGAAATAGTCCTTCTACTATACAATGGGTGTGCATGCAGGCTGTATTTATGATCTTCACACTGAATCACTTGCTGTACCATTTACTGGGGTTCAAAATAAAAAAAAGAAAAACCTTTAACCGTCAGGATTGTCACTGCTTCCTTATTGATTGGTGAGGATTGACCAAATCACTGATTTCACGTTGTTACCCGTTAATCATCTATATCCCGTGTAATTTTATCCAATTTGCCTGCTGGGAATTATTGCATGATTACAGATCAGTAAGTTAGGGTGCATACACACATCAGACCATAGTCTTTGGAAAGTGAAAGATCACAGACCAATCTTACCACCCTTCATGTAGTATGAGAGCATTTCTACACAGCCTGTTCTATGGTGCTGAACCCCCCCATCAGAAAAAATCTTTGCAAGATGCTGCTCACAAACATGCTGATCAGACACAAAAGATCAGTATCTGCAAAAGATCTGTTCCTGGCAAAGATCCGTTCCTGCAAATTGCATTCATAGTCTATGGGACAAGCGGCATGGCGGCTATCTCCGCGTATAGGCCGGCGGCCTCTGCCACGCAGTTACATGCAGCTGCTCTGCCTGGTCCTTCTATTGCACATAGATTGAGGGCTATGCGCGCGCGCACCAGGCGACAGGACCTTTATACAAATAGAAGGGGAGTAAGCTGATCTGCCTAGTCAGCTGACTCCAACGGTACTTTGGATTGTCTGAGTGATGGGGGAGGCGCTGCGGGGCATCTCTATATATATAGTACTAGTATGTCAGTTGCTCCGTGTCTGCTGTTGCGAATGCTATCGTGTGAGCGCTCAGACCCTAGTCAGATCCCAAAGTGTGCTAGAACCGGCTGGAGCTGGGTATCCACACTTAGCCAGATTCTGTTGATAGCTTAAAGTACTAATTGCATTGTATTATCTGTTATGACCTTCTGCTTCCTTTGACTATTCTCCTGCTTAGTGATTCTGTACTTCTGCCCATCTGATTCGTGTTGCCAAACTCTGCCTAAACTTGACACTGAATCAGCCTTCTGTCTTTGTACTGTATCTGTCCGTACATTGCCTACTCTGCTTGTCTGACCTTCCTGTCCTCACCAGTGGGCCTAGTCACTGGTGAGGGATCTGTACTAGCCTTCACCTACTCCTCAGGTAAAGCTCAGCTGCAGCACTGTCTGTAACACCTGCTCCTCAGGTGTCCGCTAGCTGCAGTATAATATTAATCACCTGCTCCTCAGGTGATCAGCCTTTGCAGCACAGTCAGTGGTCCCTGCTCCTCAGGTGTCCACTGGCTGCAGTATAGTCTTAATCACCTGCTCCTCAGGTGATCATCCTTGCAGCACTGTCAGTGGTCCCTGCTCCTCAGGTGATCATTGGCTTCAGTACAGTCTGAATCACCTGCTCTTCAGGTGATCATTGACTGCAGTACTGTCTGAATCACCCGCTCCTCAAGAGATCTCCTATTACTCATTACTGTTGCACCAAACACTATTCCACATTGGTTGTCCTGTGTCTGGCTATACTAGCATTATTGGTGATTCTGCAGATCATCACATAATCAGGTATAGCATGTGTATTATTGGTGATACTGCAGATCACCAATAATCAGAAAATCTGTTTTGCTGACACCAATCGTTACAGGGTGCTGCTGGGGATAGGTGGGAGATGTCACTGTGGGTAGGTGGGAGAAGTCACTGTGGGTGGTACTGGTGGTGGGTGGGAGATGACCTTGTGGGTGCTGCTGGGAGTGCAGGGAGACATCAGTGTGAGTGCTGCTGAGGGTGGGTGTCATATGTCATTTTGAATGGTGTATTTATGTTTTTACATTGCTTTGACATCTTCTGCAACACTTTAAAGAGTACATAGTCATGTCACTAACTTTCCTCAGAGCATTTCACAATCTAATCCTATCATAGTCATTGTCTAATGTCCTACCATAGTATTAATATAGCACTGACATCTTGTGCAGCACTTTATAGAGTACATAGCCATATCTGAGACTTTACTCTCATAGTATAAACCTGACCATATACCAATTGATCCCTATCTGACTGTAATTCACAAATGTATAATTATCAATTCATTTATTACACAGAACACGAGGCTCAATTTATTTTAGCAGAAATCCATCAAACATCAATGAAACCAGAAAAAGCGTACTGCGCAATGTGGTGCAGCTCTGCAGGTCATTGCCCTGCATCTCTTTCTCACTAAGATTTATTATCCAAAATGTACAATCAGACTTCTGGACAATAAAATGCTTAGAATATGTAGAAAAAGAAGTTAAATTAATATGTTGGAGCAAGCGATGAGTGGCAGATTTGGACAAAGTGATCAAATTGGCCAGGGATTCAACAGAAAAATTAATATGTATGTGGCAAGCCTAATCCTCAATATAGTCTTGGGGCGCATATACACATCCAATTTTGATTGGCCTCCATGTAGTATCAGAGCTTACCTACACAATCTAGTCGTAGTATTAAAAATCTGTTGGCCCTTACTTTACAGAGAGGTGGTAAAATTGGTCAGTGTTTGGCTAATTAAAATTGTATTTGTGTACCAGGCTTTAGTTTAACTTCCTAGGCAGTTATCATGAGTTATGCTTGGGATGGAATAGCAAGCCAGGAGCGGTAACCCCGAGCGTGACTCGTGGTAGTTACCAGGAGCCGTGTGCAGAGCAGTGGGCATTTTAACTCCCCTCCTCTGGGATCCAGACACCAGCAGTCATTTTCTTTCCTGTCCTCGGGGTCTCTCCATCCCTCGGAAGTGGTCGGCGTCTGTCATCATGACTACAGACGAAGATCTCACTACAAGGTTACGATACCCAGAGGATGGAGGGAGAACTGCAGCGCTGGATCCCAGGGAGTAGAGATGTCCCGAACGGTTCGCCGGAGAAAGGTCCCCGGCGAACTTCGGTGGTTCGCGTTCGCCTGCCAAAGGCGAACTTTCCCGGAAGTTCAATTCACCCCATAATGCTCTATTGAGCAAAACTTTGACCCTCTACATCACAGTCAGCAGCCACATTGTTGCCAATCAGACTGCACTCACTCTTGGAGCCATACCAACCCTTATACAAGGCAAGGTCCTTGTGCCATTTGACTCACTCATCTGCCTACATTAATTAGTTAAGGGACAGCTGCTACACACACTCTGCTAGGGAGAGTTTAATTAGCCTCTTGTAGGCTTCTACCTCCTCCATTCTACCTATTCCCTCCTCCCTCCTACTGGAGGGAGGGGGGTCTCATTTGCCAGGGAATTACAGTATTTCAAAGGCCAGCTTAAATACCGTGGCTGGAAATTGAACCTAGGTCTCAGTGTATGGTAGGTAACTAACATATCCATTATACCACCAACACTACTAGCTGAAGCTAGCCTAGCATGTACCATTTATGCTCAATCCAAAAGAAAAATTAGACAAGACAAATAACATTTATATCACACTTTTCTCCTGGCAGACTCAAAGCACCAGATCTGCAGCCACTAGATCACACTCTATAGGCAGTAGCAGTGTTAGGAAGACTTGCCTAAGGTCTCCTACTGAATAGGTGCTGGCGTACTGAACAGACAGAGCCAAGATTCAAACCCTGGTCTCCTGTGTCAGAGGCAGAGCCCTTAACCATTACACCATCCAGCCACTACTTAAGGATTTGTAGCCAGGCATGGCCTTGCCTTTTGTGTTCAACAGTTGTCAAGAGAAAAATTAGACAAGACAAATAACATTTATATCGCGTTTTTCTCCTGGCAGACTCAAAGCGCCAGAGCTGCAGCCACTAGGGCACGCTCTATAGGCAGTAGCAGTGTCGGGCGTTTTGTCAATGTTTGTATAACTTGTTTAAAAATAAATATAAAATCAAAAATGTAAATGTAATGCTCCTGGGAAAATAGGAGGAGCTAAAATACAAACATACGCCTAACTGTGTGAGCTTGTTTTCCGAGGTTTTACAGTACTGGTTTAAACATGCAAATAAATGTGGACCAATTTATAAAAATATCAATTTAATATCGAATAAATATTACAATATCAAAACAATATAATATTGCACTTTTGATATAAAACAAAACTCATAAGGTCATTCTTATAATAAGCAATGAGCTGGATAATAATTTCAGTAAAACATCAAAATGTTATTATACTTATTCACCAATACAAAAGGCTTAAACCATTTAGCAGTCAACTCAAATACAGTGCAGAGTTATGACTCATCAAATATGGCCGTCGGCCCTGTTACTCAATTTACCACAGGGTCTCTGGAGACAAAATGGATGAATTGAACGACAACAAGATGGCTGTTATCAAAATCAAAATGGCTGCTATCAAAAACAAAATGGTGGCTATCAAAAACAAAATGGTGGCTATCAAAAATCAAAATTGCGCAGTCCAAAATCAAAAATGCGCTATCCAAAATAAACTGGCTGATGTCAGCTATACCATTCAATATAACAAATTTAGGATGACTCAGTGGATCTGACGACTGGGCGTTGCCCCACAATCGCTATGCAATCAACTATAAATGACAGGAATTTTCCCACTGTCTATACTTTAACCTCCGCTGGCCTGTGATACTACACAGAGCAAGCGGGTAAAATACATATAATTTTGGAATAAGATATCTATTGAGTCGTCCTAAATTTGGCTAGGTGTGGCTTGCACATGCTGCGGCAAAGTATCAAAATATCTAGAGGAGGTAGCTTGAAAGGTCTAGCTTTTATCCAAAAAGAAAAATAAGTTATGGATTTCACAGTCAGCGATTCTTGAACGATTGATTGTGTCAATCTAAAGAAAAATATACCCACTGAATGGGTTTTATCAAATATGCGGAATGAGTAATTCCTGTGCACTGGAAGAACGCACTCCCTTTGGCTATAAATGACTATAAACTTAAGAAAGACAATGGTCAATAAATCAAACGTTCAGATATTTGTGCTGTGATAAGCCATATGCTTAAAAAGAAAAATCAGAACTGGTTTCAAATATAGTCACCAAGATGGCCTCTGGGCGTGTTCCTTTTAGGCGTGGCTGTGTTCAGATGGCATGAATCCTCTATGTCCTGGTCTGCTCAGATCTCCTCATGGTCTGATCCTCCTCATTGAATGACCCCTCTCATCTTATTCCCCTCACTACCTATGGTCCTGCCCAGGAGATTAAATCTTCTAGCCTATCACTGGGCAGTGGGAGTGATCAATGGGAGCTTTCTGTGACTAATCTTTAACCCAAGTGTAATACTGGCTTTCACCCTTTGTAGGTGCTGTTGGCTAACTAATCACAGACTTACTGGGATATTTGGCAAACTAAAAACAAAAATCATGTTTTATTATAACCCAACAGTGAATAAATCAATGTTATAAACATTTCATATCTTATGGATAGCTGATCTGGATGGGATCACTGGTTATTATTCAGGATACAGTGACCTTTTCTACCATATTTAAGATAGATTGGATTTGATCCAAAAATCATTGGCATGCTTAAAACCACCATGGATCTCTCATTATAACACATTGTTTTTGTTAGCATGGTTTTATATCTCTAACATTATTGTTTAATATACAACACTGGTAACCATATAACATTTCTATACCATTCTGGATATATTCATTCAGGGAATCTTTATATTAACACGTATACATTTTCAATAACATTTTCATATTGTTACTGGTTTGCCCAGCTATAAGAAAAATAAAGGTATTTCCTAAGCCTTGTGTTTGTGTCTGGACTTTGGAAACACATACATTGTGCAAGGAAAACAACCTCCATCCAAGGCTTCTATGCATTAAATACAGCCAGGTCTGAGCCATTGTTTACAAAAACTGGTTGATTTACCGACAAAAGCTAGTTAAGGCCTGGTCTGTCTCTTTCATTGTTCTAAGACTCCTCTTGTTTGCTGTCTTGTCAAGTGTTTTGGCCATGCAAGATAACTGTGTTACCTATTGCAAATAGCACCTCAGCTGACTGCCTGTTGTTCAACATCTGACCTTCCTTTAGAGACACATACAAGTCATCTTTGTAGGGCAATATTATATCGCCATATTAAAATAATCTATACATTTCTAAATAATCAATGCACCTATATTAATCTATAATAACCCTGATCATCAGAAAGTCTTTGTCTCCTATAACCTAAGGGAAGGAAATTATTAGGTTTTATTCCTATTTGATCATACACAATTCAGTTTATCGGAAAAACGATATTCCGCCATATGGAAATCTCGACACATCCCCCTTTTCTTTTGGAATGTTCCAGGGTGTGACCATTTCAAAAGGACAACAAGGATTATTAAACGTTTTACGTTTTCTTCATTCCTGTGGGAACGCGTTGCGAACGAAGCTTTATATTTTGTATTTGTAATCCAAGTATGAAAGGGAAATGGACTTTAAACATTGTCTTCATCACATTGAAGTTCATGTTTCACGCTTCAAGAAAAATAAACTTGGCAAATGATACTCCGGATGTAAACAAACAGGTTTCCTCTTGTTGCAAAGGTAGCAAACAGCGATTGTAAAAGCGATGAACTGCTTTGGTCTTCGGCTTAAACAAAAGGATTTTCCGGATCTGCTTCAAGATTTGAACAACTCACTCCTGTGAGTATCTGGCGTGCAACAGGTATCAGACTTGCATCTCCATCAAATGGACCTCGGATACATCAGCTCGTCATTCAACGACACATCGCGGGTTTAGGCTCATCTGGACCCTCTAGGATAGGAACATCTATCTGGTCATGATGAACTCCGCTGTATCCGGTAACATCACGGATGCTGGATCTGGCACCACACTTGGCTCGGCACTCTTCCCCAAGATTAGGACTGCGTAAAGGATGACAATCATCAGGTGGGGCATCTTTGCGCCGGATTGGAATCTTTGTGTCTATATGGATTCTAGTAGAGATTAACACATCGTTAGGTATACCTGTCAGGAGAAAAATAATTTGTTAGGACACATTTCAAGATTGCTCAATTCTCCGTAGCTGTGAGCTAGGGTGACATATACGCAACTGATTAATATGCACCCATTTTTCAACAAAGTCATCCCCCTTAGGGATCTTAACCTTATACACCACAGGAGACAACTTATCGGTGATTGGATATGGACCTTTCCATGAAGGGAGGAACTTCTTTTCCTTTACCTGGTCTCTGGCAAAATTATACAGATACACCTTATCGTCAACCTGATACTCCTTTTGGGTGGTTTTGAGGTCATAGTACGTTTTCGCACTGACTGCGGCTTTCTCGATGTTTCTTTGAGCAAATGCGAAGGCATGCTGGAGGTGTCTGCGTAAGTTCTCCACGTATTGATGTGCAGTAGTTGCATTCATCAAGTTGTGATCTGTGGTTTTGTAAAGCAAATGCTGGGGTAACACCATCTTTCTACCTGTGAGCATCTCAAATGGAGAAAGTTTGGTTGCTGCGCTTGGAGTAGCTCTAATAGCCATGAGAACTAGTGGCAGCTTGACGTCCCAGTCTTTACCTGATTCGCTAACAAATTTTTTCAGGATATTTACAATGGATTGATTGTAACGCTCCACTCCACCACTAGAGGCTGGTCGGTAAGCTATGTGTAGCTTCCGTTTTACCCCTAGGATTTCCCACATTTTGGTCATTACTTCACTGGTGAAGTGACTTCCGCGATCGGATTCGATGCGCTGTGGAAGACCAAATCGGGAAAATATGTGGTTAATGAGCAGTGATGCGCACACACTGGAACTGCATGTTTTACTTGGTAGACATTCTACCCATTTAGTGAACAGGCATGTTATGGTTAACATATACCGGTTTCCTTTTGAGGACGTTGTTACTGGACCAATAAAATCGATCTGGATGTCTGACCATGGCATAGCTATGCCTCTTTTCATCAGCGGTGCCCTGTGAGTGGGACCTTGTGGCTGGAATTGAGGGCATACCAAGCACCCTTGACAATATGTCCTGACATCCTGTAACATGTGTGGCCAGTAAGCGTAGTCTCTTAATAACTCATACGTTATTTTCTCTCCTCGATGACCAGCTGTTGGGGCATCGTGAGCATGTTGTAACATTAAACCCCGATATGCTGCGGGTACTACCCACTGCGTAATACCATTTTTCGAGGTTCGTATCAGCAATCCATCCTGTAATGAAAATTGTGACACACCTTTCATCAGAATACGTAATTCTTCGTTGTCACTGCAGTCTTCCACGGTGATGGGATAATCATGTGGACTTCCAATATGTTTATAAAACAAACCAATAACAGGATCCCCCTTTTGGCTCGCAATGAGATCCTCATTAGGAGAATCTTGACTCCACATTGCTATACTGGGTTGAGACTCCTTTTGGGCCTGCCCCCTAGTGGTGACATTTACTTCGATAGTTCCCATGAGGTCATTGATATCGAAGATTTCACCATCAATGGCTGCTTTCTTAGCGAGGGAATCTGCTAGATCGTTCCCATCTTTATCAGCGCCAGGGTGTTTCGAATGACCCCTTACCTTTTTCCAATAAATGGTAAGGTCGTGGGTATTAACCAGTTCATCAATTTTACAAAACAATTTACCATGTTTGACTGGCTTTTTGTTACTCCTTGTCATGCTAGTCCTTTTCCAACTGGGAAAATATTCCACAAAACTGTTCCGAACATACTCAGAATCTGTTATCAAAACAAACTCCTTAAGATCATGTTCGATAGCCATTTGTATAGCTTTATACACGGCAGCAAGTTCTGCGACCTGGCTACTTTTGGGACCAATTTTGTATCCCGCAGATATCTCCGGGAATATGTTATTCCATACGATACCGATACCTGCAACCAGCATCTTTTCATCTCCTTCTGTGTGAAAAGAACAGCCGTCAACATATGCACATGGTAGTGATTTGCAGTACTCCTCTTCATAGGATTTATATGGAGATAGAGATTGCTCTTCCAGAAAATCGTTTTCTGGTGGCTCATCTTTATGTTCCACATGAGTGCAATCATGGAGTTCAGCTAATCCTTGAGCAACTGGATTTTTAGTATCCTGTTTATATTTGATTTCCAGTGGCCATCCCATTAGGGACATTGTCCATGCCGTTATCCTACTGTTTGACAGGTTACCTTCTTTTATTTGGTTACTTTGCAAATATTGTAGTGATTGGTGTGCAGTTTCTACAATGATCTTTTCACCTTGAATAAAACTTCTGAAATATTGCAATGCCCACACAGTTGCTAATAATGCCTTCTCGCAATTATTAAATTTGATTTCAACTGGTGATAATGATTTGCTGGCATAAGCAATTATTTTATTCAGTCTTTCTTGCTTTTGGAAAAGAACTGCACTTACACTCTTGTCGGTAAAACCTGTTTCAACATAGAAGGGTTTACCACCTTCTGGATAAGCAAGGCATGGGGCCTGTATGAGTTTTGTTTTAAGCTCAGATACAGCTTGTTCATGGCACTCATTCCATTCCCATTGTACTCCTTTCTTTAGCAGCTGCAATAGCGGCTTTGTAATCTCAGCATAGTTATCTATGAACTTGCGAGAATAATTCATCATCCCCAGGAATGATCTCAGTTCCTTGAGATTTGTAGGGGACCTCGTATTTTTGATTGCTTCCACTTTCTTTTTCTGTGGATTAATTCCTTCGGCAGTAATTTCATGTCCTAGGAAATTTACCTTAGATCGGCACCATTGAGCTTTCTGTAGGGAAAGTTTAACACCTGCTTCTCTTAGTTGATTTAATACATATCTCAACTCTGAAATATGTTCCTCAAAGATTGTACTTTTGATAAGGATATCATCGACATAAGTTAGGGTACCTCGTTCTGCTGCATCAGGCATTGCTTTGTGCATAAACACAGCAAATTCGTGGCCTGCGTTGATGTATCCGAAAGGCGTCCGGGTCCACGCAAATTGTCTATTACCGAATGTGAAGGCTAGTTTGTATTGATCCCTTTCATCCACTTTAATTGTCCAATATCCTTGTGCGCAGTCAAGGGCTGTGAATATTTTAGATCCCTGGATTTGCGCCAAGCATTGGTCAATGTATGGTACAGGCCAACCCGACATGTAGACACGTTTGTTTAACTGTCTCAAGTCTGAGCATAAACGGAACTGACCATTCGGTTTAAGAACTCCGAGTACTGGATGATTGAAGGAACTGTGTACTGGTCGGATAATACCTTTCTTTTCCAGGTTCTTAACAATTTCCGATAATGATTCATAGGCTGCTAGCGGAAGTCGATATTGTTTGATAAACACAGGGGGTGCATCTGGATCAGTCAGGATTCTCGTAACATGCAGGTTAGTTTCCCCACAGTCATAAGAGTCCTTGGCAAACATGTCCTGGAAATCCCAGAATAGTTGCCTTAGCTGTTGTCGTTCTGATTCATTAGAACATCCATCAGCTATAGAGAGCTGTTCTTCCACCCGTTCCTGAAATTCTGGGAAAATCTCAGGTTGACCTACCTCATAAGCTTCTTCAAGCCTATTAGTTAAGTCATTTGGGGTGTAACATGCTTGATCCTTACCCTGCTGGAGTGATTGATACTCACTTTCATTGATTTCATGGTTAAAAATCAATGATGTTTCCTCGACATGACATGTACCTTCCTCAGAACTGAAAGGATAAATAGAGTGTATGCTGAACAATCCTTCAGGTGTTGAAAAATATTGTTGGTCCACTATTTGTTCTTCTGTCAAATATTCATCAGGTATTAATCCAATGACTTCATTTTGGAATCCAAAAGTGT
This sequence comes from Hyperolius riggenbachi, assembly GCF_040937935.1. Taxonomy (NCBI): domain Eukaryota; kingdom Metazoa; phylum Chordata; class Amphibia; order Anura; family Hyperoliidae; genus Hyperolius; species Hyperolius riggenbachi. Next base: position 286,950,402 of record NC_090647.1, read on the forward strand.
AATATTCTGAGTCAATGGCTAAGCCAATCATTGTATCCTCCTGTAACGTGATACTATGAGGGCTCATGTTTTGCATGACCATGTATAATGGTTCCTGATGAATATTTATTAGGGGAATTGGTTTTACCTTCAATCCCAATTGTTGCATCCGATTGGATAAACAAATCAAGGCATCTGCATTTCTCATCTTTTGCCCCTTCTTTACTCGAATGGGTAAAAGAAATGATTTGCAACCTTCAGGGATTTTTACTTTTTCAGCGACAGTGATATCCACTGCATATGGTATTCGCTGTCCCCATCTCAGGGCTTGTTCTCTATCCTGGAATTCCTCTGGGTTTCCGGATAATTTGGACCACAGAACATTATTGACCAGATCAACCTGTATGGCAAATCGGTGAATAATGTCGTTTCCTAAGTACATTTGGTACTGTGGTTCCTTTAACACACTGAAGACATGTTTTGTAGATTTGTTTCCTAGAGACACAGATAAAATGCATTTTGCAATCACATTATGACTCTGGTTATCGTTATCCAGATCATGGATCCATTCCTGTGTGGAAATAAATTTGATTATCTGAGGGTCGGTAACCTGCTTCAACAGTCCTAGGCTTATGTAGCTGGCCTCAGATTTGAGGTCCAACTTGGCATATTTTACCCGAGCAATATTATTTACCTGCACGGGAACCAGCACATTATCATTGATTTTCTCGATTTCAACCAATGCCTGTGTATGCTTGGTTATGCCTGCCACTTCCTGGTTTCCCCCTTTAAAGGAAATAGTTAACACATCCTCTTCAAGGACTATCTTTTCAATCTTATCCTTTCGGATATTTATGATGTGAAAAGCAGTGTTAGCATTTTCCTCGGGTTTACCGTTTTTCAGGATCGTGACTTCTGGTATCTGACTGTTTCGGAAATGGATTTCAACAGAGTTAGGCCTTTCCTCAATCGTATGGCAGCTGCGTTGCAGTTGTGCATTGCTGGAGCGCTCAAAAGCAATTGGAGTATTGACTTGAGCCCATATTGCTTCATTAATGAAGTCAATTATGGAATTTAGTCGTTTGAGCAAATCGATTCCAATGATCAATCTATCATATGGAAGATCAACAATCAAAGTTGGATGTTTAATGATCTTTTTACCGATCTTATATGTCAGCCAGGATGTGCCTTTTACTTGTAAACTATTACCACCAACGCTTATCAGCGCACCGTCAAAGGCTTTTAATCTTGGCTTCCTTTGTGATGAATCCAAGATCTGCTGGTAATAGTTAAAAGACAGAATAGTAACCTGGGAACCGGTATCCAGTAAACCTGGGATCGGTCCGATACATCCATCTTGTAGATGGGTATCGATAAAATACCGGCCATCTATCTGTTCAAGATTGCAAAGAAAATTGGAATGCTTTTCCATTTGTTGCTTCAGAGAATGATTTCTCTGCAGTGCCAGGGTATTAGGAACTTGTTCCTCCTGATTCCGCCTGCAAGGCATTTGGGTTCCCATGGATTCTACCACTGGGACAATCTGAACAGAGGGTACTTCACGCTCTGGCTCAAATGACATAATATCACCCATTTGTGGTGAAATATCAAGAACATTAGACTTCCCTTCCTCGACCTGGGATAGGTCGGTACATTGCAAGTCATTTTCATTAACGGTATTTAGTACTGCCATATCCGTTTCCGTATAGTGATTTGTCTCGGTTTCCTTTAATTGGCAGAGCTGGGCCCTGCCTCCCCAGCTAAAAAATCCTCATGCTGTCTTCCTGCAGATCCCTGAGCCAACTTACCCATCATGTCACTCAATTTGTTCACTTGATCAACAAGCTGATCAAACCTATTAGGTCGGCGAGGGTTCTGGTTCCTGGGATCATATCTGTTCCCTGCGGGTGATCCACTCCTAGGTGAGTTAGGTGGTGATCTACCCCTAGGTGAATTAGGTGGGTGCTGTCTCCTTTCCCACTGCTGCCTGGGTCGGTTATCCCACCGTCTATATCTTTGGGGACGTCTGTACCCCTGGGGTTCTCTATATCCCTGGTAACCTCTATACCTTTGACTACCCTGGTTTCCTTGGTAACCCTGGTATCCTTGATACCTGCGATTGAACCGAGGACGGTAGACCTGGTTCTCAGAACCTGAGCTATCCCTATCTGACCCTTTAGGATTTTGTGGTCTGTTTTGATTAGGGTTTTGTTGCTGTCTTTGGCCCTGCTGGATAGGTACTTTTGCAGGAGGTATTTTCTTCTGTTGGGATTCAAGGTTTAGGTCCGCTTTCACTTTGGTTTCTTCTACTCTGTGCTCTGGGTACTTTCTGTTGTTCCTCCCACTTACGTTGGAACTCCCACTGATATTGAACAGCAGTGTCGCTGAGGTAACCATTTTCTCTAGGGAGTTTCCGAAGTCTAACTCATTGGCCATGCTTAACTTTATTTGGGTAGGCAATGCATCGTAATATGCCTGTTTAAAATCAAGAGACTCCCAGTTAGGATTCCGATATGCTAAACTGTAAGAGTTTTTTAGCACGGAAAGGAATTCTCGGGGGCTCTGATCGGGTCGACAAGTAAGTCGATACACATCTCGTTTTGCTTCTGAGATAGTGCGATACGGCCCAAACTCCAGCTTCACTTCGTGTGAAACTGCTTGCCATCTAATGATACCTCGCTCCTTAAATGAGGTGAAATGGTGGCGGTATCTGTCATCAAAAACCCATGGGAGAAATCTGATTTTGTCTGCTTCAGACAGATTTAAAGAGTCCATAGTGGATTCATACAACTCCATGTGGGATTCTATTTGCGCTGAACCCTTTTTAGTGAACTTTGGCACAGCGGTGTTTAAGAATTTTATGATGCTGGCCGAGCTCTGTTTTTCTTGGGGGTACTGATTATTTCCCCTATTTGACTCCCCCCTATACGTACCTTTCCCCCTTCTTGGGATAGGGCTGGATTCTCGCTTTCTCTCATCAGCCTCCAATTCATCTGAATCAATATCAGCAAGGGAGTCGTGACCTTTATGGGAATCATCATACCTAGGGGCCCTCATTTGCATATCTCTCTCTGGAGAGGAATCCAAATGTTGATCTTTAGGGACCCTTGTACTGTCATCGATTATGGTATTCATAGTCTTACATACCGTCTCCATACGATCCAACATGCCTTGCCATTTTAGGTCATATGGAGTGAGTATTGGCGGGCAAGGGCTGGATGATCTATCGAGTCTACCTGCCTGTTGGATTTTGAAGTACTGCTGTTGTAGTTCTTCAAAATCCTGTTTAAGTCTGCGATGCGCTTCACGATTCCGTTCGGCGTCTCTTTCCAGACTTTTGATCGCTACCTCCCTGTCTGAAATATTAATCATTAATTGGTCTCTATCAGCCCTTATAATTTGAAGATCTGATTCCACATCCCGTAACTGGGAGTTCAATGATTGGACGTCTCCCTCTGTTCCTTGCAATTGGGATCTCAACTGTACAATCTCTTTTTTTCTAGACTGTGCAAGGATATCTACCTCTAATAACCCATATAGAACAGAGGGTAGGGCGCCTAACAACCTCTTCTTCAGTTCGGAATCCGAGGTTATTGTGGTCATACATGAAAGATAATGATCCACCAGACCCTTAGATTGAAATATATGATCAGCTTCCTGTTTCATACTTTTCCTCATTCTGCTTATCCATTCATCTACTTCCTCATTATATTTCAGTTGTATAAATATAAATTCCACAATTTTTCGGAACGTCTGTTCCAAATGCAGTTCTGAATCACTACCTGTAGCACTCATGATTCAATAGCCAATGCAATAAAACCAGCTCAATAAAACGTTTTTACACTGTTTAAACCAGTAATGGAAAGTAAACGGATCTCGCTGGGGCCTCCAATCTTATGTCGGGCGTTTTGTCAATGTTTGTATAACTTGTTTAAAAATAAATATAAAATCAAAAATGTAAATGTAATGCTCCTGGGAAAATAGGAGGAGCTAAAATACAAACATACGCCTAACTGTGTGAGCTTGTTTTCCGAGGTTTTACAGTACTGGTTTAAACATGCAAATAAATGTGGACCAATTTATAAAAATATCAATTTAATATCGAATAAATATTACAATATCAAAACAATATAATATTGCACTTTTGATATAAAACAAAACTCATAAGGTCATTCTTATAATAAGCAATGAGCTGGATAATAATTTCAGTAAAACATCAAAATGTTATTATACTTATTCACCAATACAAAAGGCTTAAACCATTTAGCAGTCAACTCAAATACAGTGCAGAGTTATGACTCATCAAATATGGCCGTCGGCCCTGTTACTCAATTTACCACAGGGTCTCTGGAGACAAAATGGATGAATTGAACGACAACAAGATGGCTGTTATCAAAATCAAAATGGCTGCTATCAAAAACAAAATGGTGGCTATCAAAAACAAAATGGTGGCTATCAAAAATCAAAATTGCGCAGTCCAAAATCAAAAATGCGCTATCCAAAATAAACTGGCTGATGTCAGCTATACCATTCAATATAACAAATTTAGGATGACTCAGTGGATCTGACGACTGGGCGTTGCCCCACAATCGCTATGCAATCAACTATAAATGACAGGAATTTTCCCACTGTCTATACTTTAACCTCCGCTGGCCTGTGATACTACACAGAGCAAGCGGGTAAAATACATATAATTTTGGAATAAGATATCTATTGAGTCGTCCTAAATTTGGCTAGGTGTGGCTTGCACATGCTGCGGCAAAGTATCAAAATATCTAGAGGAGGTAGCTTGAAAGGTCTAGCTTTTATCCAAAAAGAAAAATAAGTTATGGATTTCACAGTCAGCGATTCTTGAACGATTGATTGTGTCAATCTAAAGAAAAATATACCCACTGAATGGGTTTTATCAAATATGCGGAATGAGTAATTCCTGTGCACTGGAAGAACGCACTCCCTTTGGCTATAAATGACTATAAACTTAAGAAAGACAATGGTCAATAAATCAAACGTTCAGATATTTGTGCTGTGATAAGCCATATGCTTAAAAAGAAAAATCAGAACTGGTTTCAAATATAGTCACCAAGATGGCCTCTGGGCGTGTTCCTTTTAGGCGTGGCTGTGTTCAGATGGCATGAATCCTCTATGTCCTGGTCTGCTCAGATCTCCTCATGGTCTGATCCTCCTCATTGAATGACCCCTCTCATCTTATTCCCCTCACTACCTATGGTCCTGCCCAGGAGATTAAATCTTCTAGCCTATCACTGGGCAGTGGGAGTGATCAATGGGAGCTTTCTGTGACTAATCTTTAACCCAAGTGTAATACTGGCTTTCACCCTTTGTAGGTGCTGTTGGCTAACTAATCACAGACTTACTGGGATATTTGGCAAACTAAAAACAAAAATCATGTTTTATTATAACCCAACAGTGAATAAATCAATGTTATAAACATTTCATATCTTATGGATAGCTGATCTGGATGGGATCACTGGTTATTATTCAGGATACAGTGACCTTTTCTACCATATTTAAGATAGATTGGATTTGATCCAAAAATCATTGGCATGCTTAAAACCACCATGGATCTCTCATTATAACACATTGTTTTTGTTAGCATGGTTTTATATCTCTAACATTATTGTTTAATATACAACACTGGTAACCATATAACATTTCTATACCATTCTGGATATATTCATTCAGGGAATCTTTATATTAACACGTATACATTTTCAATAACATTTTCATATTGTTACTGGTTTGCCCAGCTATAAGAAAAATAAAGGTATTTCCTAAGCCTTGTGTTTGTGTCTGGACTTTGGAAACACATACATTGTGCAAGGAAAACAACCTCCATCCAAGGCTTCTATGCATTAAATACAGCCAGGTCTGAGCCATTGTTTACAAAAACTGGTTGATTTACCGACAAAAGCTAGTTAAGGCCTGGTCTGTCTCTTTCATTGTTCTAAGACTCCTCTTGTTTGCTGTCTTGTCAAGTGTTTTGGCCATGCAAGATAACTGTGTTACCTATTGCAAATAGCACCTCAGCTGACTGCCTGTTGTTCAACATCTGACCTTCCTTTAGAGACACATACAAGTCATCTTTGTAGGGCAATATTATATCGCCATATTAAAATAATCTATACATTTCTAAATAATCAATGCACCTATATTAATCTATAATAACCCTGATCATCAGAAAGTCTTTGTCTCCTATAACCTAAGGGAAGGAAATTATTAGGTTTTATTCCTATTTGATCATACACAATTCAGTTTATCGGAAAAACGATATTCCGCCATATGGAAATCTCGACAGCAGGAAGACTTGCCTAAGGTCTCCTACTGAATAGGTGCTGGCTTACAGAACAGACAGAGCCGAGATTTGAACTCTGGTCTCCTGTGTCCCTGGCAGATGAGACCCTCCTCCCTCCAGTAGGAGGGAGGAGGGCGGGTCTTCCAGGTACTAGATCTCTTGAAATATGTTTTATATCATTTTTCCAGCCAGTAGAAATCTTTCTAAATTTTTAAGTTCGCCTCCGCATTGAAGTCTATTGTGGTTCTCAAACTTTTTCGCGAACCGAACTTTCCGCGGAGGTTCGCGAACCCCGAAAATCGGAGGTTCGCGACATCACTACCAGGGAGTTGAGTAAGTGCCACGACTGCTGCTCTGTAGCAGCATCATTTTTATTTTCCCTGGTTTTAGAATCTAAAAGCCTGTAAAAAATTGCACCACTTTTAGTCCCTAAAATCCGTAAAGAATCATACCGCCAGGGGGGTTAATGCACATAAAGCAAGGCATACACTTTACAACGCTTTTATCTGATCAGAGGCTAGAATTCTGCTGTCAAAGTTTTGTGCAAATCTGGGACAAGACACTGTGTGCAGTGTTTGTACCATGTTTCCCCAAAAATAAGACAGTCAGGGATGAAAGACGGTTTAAAAATAGATGAAATCCCCGCCCCCCCCCCCCCCCCCCCCTGGCACACACCTGCTCAAATGCAATAATTAGGAGGATGAAATCCGAATGAATCCCATTCGGATTTCATTCGTTTTTAATCAGTTGCTCATCCCTAAAGACAATGCCTTGTATTAATTTTTGTTCCTAATGAGGTGCTAGGGCTTATTTTCAGTGGATGTCTTGTATTTGTATTAACACACAAGTTCTTGTGCTGTGTGTCCTCCTGCCTTCCCCACTGTGCCACCTCTTCCTCTACTGGATCCACCTCTTGTGTGCCCTTGTGTGGTCCTTGTACCTGCAGTGTCGTCCTGGTGTACCCCTTTGTACCCATGTCCTCCTCTGTCCCATAAAATCCTGTGTCCCATGTAACCCTAGTGTCCCATGTGTCCTCCGATATCCCCATGCATCCCCTATTACCCCTAGCTCAATGTCACGCTGCCTCCCGTGTCCTGTGATGTCCGCCTAATTCTTTTCTTCTCCCCAGCTCCATGTTGCTGTGTCTCCAATCTTCAGCCTATGGGGAACAAGTACAGCAAATTGTGTTTCTACTGGAGCCGATGATTATGTAGGCTGGACCATAGCTCTGGTACTGGGCCAATCACTGCACTTGCTGAGAAGCAGCGAGTGCAGTGATTGGCCCAATGACGGAGGCTTGGTCCTGCCCATGAGACCATCATCAGCTCCACTACATCATCAGCTCCAACACAAGTTGCCATACTTTTTCCCCTTACTGCAACTAGGGCTTACTTTCGGGGTAGGGCTTTTATTTGGAGCATGCTCAAAATTCCTGCTAGGGCTTACTTTCAGGGGATGTCTTTATTTCAGTTAAAGAAGGTATGTACAAGTTTCATCCCACATCCCAAAAGCATACCTAAGTTCACATTGTTTTTATGGCCATTATTTGATTGTGTCCTACTTTTTGCGGCCCAGCACACCGTATGGGAGCCCATTTGTTCATTTTGCACAGGGGCCCATTGTTGGCCATGTCTGCCACTGATCAGTTGTGTTCACCTTGTGTCTTACCTGTGAATAAGATATGGACCCCCCTTGTCACCAGTGGTAGGTGTTGAGCCTACTGCGGTATTCATTAGCACAGAACTTTGCAAGGCGTGATGGCATTTGCTTGTGAGGCTTACCTCAAGTCTTATGCCTGGGGTTTGTCTTACTGGTGAAATGTGACAAATTATCTAACTGTTAGGCTGGAATAACATCATCATGAAGGGCTTGTTCACACTAGAGCATTTTTGCTATTTTTTAAGCGATGGCAATTTGCAAAATCGGCCTGAATGTGCTTGTGCAATGATTCCCTATGAGTGGGTTCACATTTGAACGGTTCGCTTCCGATCTGCTCACCAAATCGCTGCCTGTTCCATTTTTAGGGCTATTTTGTTACAATGGAAGGTATAGTAAAAACGCAAAACGCGATTGCGTTCACGCTTTGATGAATAAATACATTGTATTTATTTATTTCCGGATCAAACAGTTCACTTCCTGACTTGCATCAGGAAGTGAAAAAACAAATCGCTGTGCAAAAGCGCCTTGAAAAGAGCTGTACACAAAATTGAAAATCGCTGGCATGAGCGATTTCAATTTTAGATGTGAACAAAGCCAAACAGAGCAAGTTAAAGGCAGCAGTACATTGATCATTAGGGAAGGTTGGAAAAACAGATTTTCCATTTGATGAATTTCTGCTTTCCGACAATTGTCTTTTTCCAATGTCCATTTTCTGCAGAATATATATTTTATTTCTCTTTTGTTAATAAAGTTAGTTAATTGTAAAAATAAAAAAATCTTCAGAATCTGCTATTTTTTGCATATGTACGCTATAATGCAGAAACCATATTTCCAATTGGCAACTACGGTAAACTTTTGCATTCTCTAATTGGCCTAATGCTTCCGAGTCTTCTGATGAGCCTAAAATTTCCATGATAATTCGATTTAAACAGTAAAATTCTGCATTCTCTGATTGGTCCAATGCTCCCGAGTCTTCTGACTTCAAATTTCTGAGTCTCAGTAACGTGGTATTTCGCAGATTTGCAATTTCTACATACAGATTTCTGTAGAAAGATTCAGTAACTAGGCAGAGAGACAGGCCAAGTGGAAGACAGTTGGAAAGCAAAGACCAGCTAGGTCTGGAACTAAAACAACTCAGAATAATAGACCCAAGACATAAAAAGACATAAGGGCATGGAGGCTTGAGGACTGCTCAGGGACTGATACACTTCACTGACTTTCCTTTGAAGCAGGTATTCAAAGTGCTGACAGATACAAGGATGTGTGAACACCGCTGCAACCCACTGGTCCCCGCAACAGTGCACGACCAGGTAAGCAAGGCCCACAAGGATACGTAAAGGAAGGTCCGCACCTGTTCAGGAAGGTCCGCACCTGTCCACCTGATATTAGCATTTAGATCACACAAGTGCACACCGAGCAACACAGATGTTCAAAACAAAATAGGAGCTGTTACCAGAGTGGCATTGAGGTGCCAGAGTGAGGAAGTAAAGCAGTCAGAGAAGCAGCAAGCCAACATGTGTTTAGTATGAGAGGACAGGACAGACTAGTGCTGCGTCATAACTAATCTGACTCTGGCAATCTGAAAATAACTGATATCCTAAATCACACCTGCATTTAGAGGGATATGGAGGCTACTTATTTCCTATTAAACAATACAAATTACCTGGCTGTCCTTTAAGCCAGAGTTCCCCAACCCTGTCCTCAAGGCCCACCAACAGTACATGTTTTGTGGAGATCCCCAGAGGTAGTTAATAAGTTCTGCTAGGACACTAATTACTTCACCTGTGGATGTTTGTGGTAATCTGCAAAACTGATGGTTGGCCTTGAGGACAGGGTTGGGGAACTCTGCTTTAAAGAGACTCCGTAACAAAAATTGCATCCTGTTTTTTATCATCCTACAAGTTCCAAAAGCTATTCTAATGTGTTCTGGCTAACTGCAGCACTTTATACTATCACTGTCTCTGTAATAAATCAATGTATCTCTCTCTTGTCAGACTTGTCAGGCCTGTGTCTGGAAGGCTGCCAAGTTCTTCAGTGTTGTGGTTCTGCTATGAACTCCCCCTTCTAGGCCCCGTTCTGCACACTGCCTGTGTATTATTTAGATTAGAGCAGCTTCTCTCTTCTCTCTTATCTTTTACAAGCTGGATAAATCGTCCTCTGAGCTGGCTGGGCTTTCACATACTGAGGAATTACAAACAAGGGCAAAGCTGTTTGCAGGAAGAAAAGAGCAGCCTGAAACTTCAGTGCATGAGAGATGCAGGGGGAAAGAAACACACAATGATCTCTTGAGATTCGAAAGGAATGCTGTATACAGCCTGCTTGTGTATGGATGTATTTTCTATGTGTGGACATGCTGTACATCAACCTACTTCCTGTTTTGGTGGCCATTTTGTTTGTTTACAAACAAACTTTTTAAAACTGTTTTTAACCACTTTTAATGCGACGAGGAGCGGCGAAATTGTGACAGAGGGTAATAGGAGATGTCCCCTAACGCACTGGTATGTTTACTTTTGAGCGATTTTAACAATACAGATTCTCTTTAAGCCATCGATCCTGGACAAATATGCAGAGCAGGTGTTTCTGACTGAAATCTGATTGGATTAGCTGCATGTTTGTTTCAGGTGTGTGATTCAGATGCTAGTAAAGCCAGAAAGACTGCCAGGTAACTGGTATTGTTTATTAGGAAAATAAATATGGCAGTATCCATATGCTTTTAAATTCAGGTGTACTTTAAGTTTGGAATTGCTTTTCCTTTTTTTTTGGTACCATTTCATTTTCTAGGTGCTGAAAATGTACTGCATGCAGAAGATGAGGAAACATACTAGTTCTAATGTCCCACAGAAAAGACAAGCAACATTACAGAAATGTAAGAAAGACAACACAAATAAGACTCCTTTGTCCATATGCAAATCACGTTTTCTCCTGAGTTATCTCCCAGGTGATATTTTTTCATATTATAAAGTACCCAAAAGTTTGTGAAAAGGGGCTATCAAAATAATTCTCAGCATTTTCTTGTTTGCTGGTGGTGGTGGCATTTTATGACAACGGCCTCAATTCACTAAGCTTATCTCCTGTCTTTAATAATGTTTCTAGAGTTATCACCATGGTGGTGAGGCATGTAGTATTCAGGAAACATTTTACCTCAGGCAAACCTAAAGTTAACTCTTCAATCCTTAAAATAACTCCAAAATTCTAAAGTTAAAGACAGGCTGTTAATTAAGTGCGTGTGAAAATAACTACAGAGGAGGTAACTTAACTACAGAGGAGGTTACTTAACTACAGGGTAGGTAACTTATTGAATTAAGAGATAAGATAACTCTCTCACTGTGTTGTAGCAAGTTTTCTCTTGCCTTATTATCTCCAGCATAATCTTAGTGAATTGAGGCCATAGGCCTCAATTCACTAAGCTTATCTGCTGTCTTTAATAACGTTTTTTTTTTTTTTTAGATATTCCATGGTTTGATTCAATGGGCCTGATTCACAAAGCGGTGCAAAGTGTTTGCACGCCAGTGAAAAGCCCTTTATCACGCCTAAACTCAGTTTAGGCATGATAAGAAGAAACTCGCGCACAATCGCGCGGTGCACGGTGCAACACGCGCGATGCGCCCAATAAACCCTATGGGCGCTGCGCGTGGAGTTGCGCGATTGCGCGCGCAAGACGTTGCGCGCGGGACTTTGCGCGCGATAAAGAGCACAAATCGGTGCTAACTCAGCGGTGCAAAGCTTATCATGCCTAAAGTCTTTTAGGCGTGATAACTGAGTTATCACCGCTTTGTGAATCAGGCCCAATATATACACATTTAAAAGGTAGATTGAATGTTTTATTGTCTCTACTCAGTGGCAGTCTATTAAGTGTCCCTAAATGAAAATACATCAACTATTGACCTTTTCCTATCTCCTTCTGCTCTCAGGAGTTGTGATCTGCCAGGAAAACTTTTATGGCTGTAATTAGATTACCAGTGATGTTTACTTTATTCCTGACAAAGTACTGAGAAGACAGAGGCTGTCATTTCCATGCCTACAAATTAACCATTTCAGGCAGCAAAGTAAAACAGCCTTGTTATTAATGTGTTGTACTGTACATACACTTGTTTATCTCATTATGTCACATGTCACCACAGGTGCACTTTAAAATCACTTTTCAGCACTCTGCAATTAAAAAAGTACCAAAAATTAGGTGAGAGAGTACTGCCAAAATTAAGCTGATGTAAAAGCACAATGTTTTTTATTCCTAGCAGGCCCTCTGACAGACAGGAGTGACAAACAGGAGTGTTCTATGCACAATCCGTACCTATACGGTTATTATGGCAGAATATTCATATTTGATTAGGGATACAGAGTTTTAATTTATGGGGGGCTGATAAATTCATGAAGAAGTTAACATTGTAATGAACTGATATATCAAACCTAATAAGATGTAAATGGCCTCATATTCTGCAACCGTTTCATGACTACAGACTAATAACTGCCCACGGTGTTATGGATTTTTCATCATGTTTAACAGTTGGCATCCACTGGCTGTAATAAACAAGTTAAAGGATGATTCATTACACCATATTACTATTCACCAGTACTCAGACTTTCAAGTTTTATGCACCCAATAACCAGGTTATTGTGCTTCTGTGTATTAGTTCTAAACTAGTGATTAATAAATCTGGGTTCCATACATACAGCACTGACAGCCCTGGTTCAGCTATGAACAGGCAAACATTGCTCAGCCGAACAGGCCTATCCATTACTATAAAAGAGGAAGGTTGACAAAAGAGCAGGAGCATAATAATACCCCCCGTGACCACTGCTGTCATGGGTGTAGGGGCCTAAGGGGCTTGGCCCTAGGGTGCAGAGTAGGGTAGGGTGGGGTGCAGAGCTGCATTCTTTACCTCGTCTTGGGGATGGGACAGGCCCGCCTTACTCCTCTGTGTAGTCGCCATGCAGTCTATCACCTTGCTGCTCCTAATGTCTGTCACGCGTCAGGCGCCACAAGGTGATAGGCTGCACATTGTGGCTACACTGAAGAGGAGTGAGAAGGCTTTATCCCGCCACTGAAAAGTGGTGAAGTATGACAAGGGAGGGGGGAGGAGCAGCCTGCCAAACATTGCTGGGAGGTCTGGGCTTTTTAATTTATGTCCTAGCAATTGAGAAATTCTTGGCACTCTAACTGAGGAGAAAGAATAGCAACTTACAGAAAAAAATACACCTTGCTGATGTTTAAGTAATAAATACATCTACGATACAGTATGTAGAAAACATGCTATATGTGGTACATCTATTTGGTGAAGAAAGTTCCAGGTTTACTGAATTGTTGGACCCAATGAAGGAGGTCATTGACTGGTTCACGTCTCTTTACTATGACATAGAGTATGTTTTGATGACATTAATGATGAGTAATTAATGAGATAACATTAAATTAAGAAAGTTTACAGCAAGTGGTACTTTCTTTTGTGAATACCATTCTGCTTCGGTCAGAGTCAGATCATCCACAAGGCAAACCTAGGCATTTGCCCACAGCCTGGAGAGAGTATAAGCGCCTGGTGGATACTACCCCCACCAAATCTTACCAAAAAAAGCCAGGCAATCATCAGCAGTAAGCAAAACTGATATCTTGCTTACAGCTCCATTTCATCTTAACCCTTTTCTGGCTTCAATGCTACTTTGTGAAATTGCTGTTGCCTGGCCCTTTGTAAAACCATCTGCTGCTGACCTATGCATCTGTCAGAATGGGGTTTTCCTTGTCACTTATCCTTTTTGCTTTCATTGTATTGTTTTGTCCTATTGCCCCTCCCCATTTAAGAGAAAGATAACTCATCTTGCCACTTTGTTACCATTTTGCCTCAATGTTATCCTGTAAATGCCAATAAAGACTGCCATAGCTGGGTCAAACTATTTTTCATTTGTCTTGAACAAAGCAGTTAAAAGATTGTATTTCTTGATCTATTGTGCTTTTTCTAACAGAAGGATATAAACATAACAGCTTATGTGCCTTGGATGAAGATTACTACAGAGCAGTGATGGTCATGTCTAGGAGAACTCATGGAGAAGCGTGTGATTTATTTGATCAGCTGATAGTTTTAAAAAGCTCTGATTTGCTGTGATCATGACTAGCAAATAAGAGACTTACTGTATATATCACTAGACCAAACTGATCACATGCTTCTCCGTGTGTTCTCCTAGACATGACCATTACTGCTACAACAGAGAGTGATTTCTTATGGTGTTTAGAATGATCTGTGGTGTTCAGAACACATCTGTCATAATAACCCCACACTTATAGCAATTATGCACTCAGAGGGATACCTATAATTTGTGACTCTCCACAGTACAATTTTCATAAGGCCTTCAGGTCTAGCAATCTAGTGCTATGCGGCCTTCCTTTCCCCTCCCCTATAAGTATGAATGGACAAAGTAACATAAAGGTGTATAAGTACATATGTATGATAGTCAGGGGCTGAAGGAATAATACACATTTTAAAAGGGCAGAGAATACATTAAAAAGATTAACTCCACTACAAGTGGCATATCCCTACACACCTCTGTCATACCTGTCAGTATCTGGAGTGCCTGTATCCTTGCCCAGGGTATCACATCCAGTATCACTAGTGCACACTCTAGCCTACTTTGTCCTTCCTTTCCTGAGCAACAACCCATTCCACTTCAACACTCAATTATAGATTGTGCCAATTAGGGAGGGATCAAGAGACAGAGTCCTGCCTTCCTTAAAGGAATTGAAAACCAAATGAAGACCAGGAGCCCTGTGTAGTGTAGTATGTTAATAGAAAGAATCAAACACTTATCATACTGGCCCTCAAATGCAAAAAGACAAACAATGGAAGGGAGGAGGTGCTCAACAAAGCAAACAAAACGGTTTGAAATGGTAATGTTAGCTTACTTAAATAACTCATCACCATAAATGGTAAAAAGAGGTAGTTTTAAAACCCTTGGACAACGCATTTCATGGCCATTCGCCCACTTCCTCAGGTTGAGTCTGGAAGTGTAGCATGCACAGGTTTTTGCCAATTTGATGTGATTTGTTATTGAGGAGTAAGCAATACTTACCATTTTATCCATTGTTTGACAGAAAGTGCCATGGTAGGGAAGTAAGTGTGCAACCCCAGCTTTCATTAATACCCACTCCAAACCATTGGGCTAGATTTTGCTCACTAATGCTCCTCTGAACCCTTCCTTAGTAGATAAGTTTCTATATATATATATATATATATATATAGTACATCACAAACATTTGAAGAAAAGGCCGATAGTGTATTTTGTAATGCAGAAAAATAAAGACTTTGGTTCTGTGGGTGGATGCCGTCTTGATCTCTAAAAACAATGTGTAACCTATCCAAAACGCTTTGTATTTTGTAAGGTGATTAGCTATTTGGATGTCTGTGAAATTTGCTGAATGACAGGCACACCACGCATCCTGCATGCTGCAAGCGATCTCAGAATTAGCTAATGCCCAAACTACAGCAAGTAATGTGAAACTGTGCACATCTGCTTCACATCTCTGCTTGCCATCACACCTTATTTAAAAATGATTATATTAATGGTACAATTAACCCAAGAAAGAGTGAGAGATCACTCGAGCGAATACCCTTGCAAGGGTGTACATGCAGCGATAATTTGAAGATGGCTTTCACACTAAACTTAAAAGGAGGAAGAAAAGAATTAATGATGTACTTGACTAATTCCTTTCTTCTTTCTCATTACATCTTCCAGGGGGAAGAGCATCCAGTTGGAAAGTCATTTGCATAGCAAGCACTTTTTGTATTTCTGCTACTTGTTCAAGAGCTATAACAGGAGTCTGAGATGCCGGTCACATTTCATAGATATTAATAAGACAAATCAAAGCATAGTTTATTTATTTTGATAAACTTTGTTCTATGTGATCTCACGTAAGTGACCTAAGATCCTTTATTTCTCTGTAGCAAAGAATAAGTCATTCATATCTAACATACAAACAACCCATCAATATAGTAGGGTGAATGCAACATTTAGATTGTTAGCTCAAGCAAACCTTACTTCTTTATTGTTTTCTCAACATTCCAAACAATGTTGGGCAACTTTTTGACAACCTATGCAACTATCTGAGGATGTTAAAAAGGTACCGAAACAACATATAGTAGTGTAATACATTATTCATATATATATTCATGTATATTGGTATGTAGCCTAGGCTATGATGTCCTGAAGCCTTCTTTCCCAGTGTACTGCGAGAGACCAGGCATTATTTCTGCTCTCTTTGGAACGCACAACAGACAGACATTCTGTATTTATGCACCTACCAGCAGTAAAGATATCCCCATCTATGATAAAATGAAGAATGTAAATTAGGGGAGGAAAGACTTTATAATAAGGGAACAATAATTAAATAATCTACATGTTAATATACAAAATCAGCAACTGTATTCATTGTTATAGTCAGCAAAGTTCCTCTTTAAGTAATTAGTAGTTTAATTTGATATATGGATGATATAATTTTGCATCCTAAGTTTGTTAGTGTAGGAATCCATTTTTTTATTCTGTGAAGTACCATTTCAAACACCAATTCACTACTTATAGGGATGTATCACCACTGAAAGGAACTGTATACTTATTATTCCTCCACTAGTATTGGTTAAACCGGATCCGAGATGAAAAACTTACTATAACAAGTAATTTATCTATATATCTTATCTAAAATTTAGATAGTTTACACAGCAAATCTAGCTGCAAACAGCTTCAGCAGTATATGATTATTTCTTCCTGTGATACAATGAAAGCAGCCATGTTCTGTTTGTCACATTACACACAGGCAAGCTGATCTGTATCTCCAGCCCTCAGCCTGTGAAAACTTCACTCCTCTCTCCTCCTTCCTCCTCCCCTCTGCCTCTGAAATCTCTGGCTAGTAAAACCTTCTCCTCCTCCTGCCCTTGCTACATGGATCTCAAAGTGCCAAGGCACTGGAGAAGCTGTGGGCAAGGCTTGTTTAGTTTATAGGGAATTAGAGTATTAAAAAAAGTATTTGGCTTGAGGAATGCCTTATAAACTATATGAAAGAAACACAATTATGCAATGAGTAAAAGTTTATTTTGGAACCACTTTGACGGTTCTGCCTCTGAAACAGGAGACCTGGGTTCAAATCTTGGCTCTTCCTGTTCAGTAAGCCAGCACCTATTTAGTAAAGAGAATTCGGGCTAGACTCCCTAACACTGCTACTGCCCCCTGAGCACACCCTAGTGGCTGCAGCTCAAGTACTTTGAGTCCGTCAGGGACAAATGGCAATGCAAACATTATTTGTCTTGTCTATGCTTGGTTTGAGGAGTTGGTATTGTAAAAAAGTGGGTCTATTGTTTGTTTATAAAGGAAGACAAAGAGCAGAATGTAATATTCGTTTGTATTTGTACTAAGTTAAACTTATGACAGAGTGTGTTAATAAAGAGTATTACATCCAGTACTCTCATCCTTTTTGGATGTCTCAAGTGCACTTATACTAATCAATCATCTTATGCAAAAATGAATACACAGGAAAACCGCATTGAAAAGATGTTGGTAGATGGCCTGTTTCAAACTTGATAAAGTGAATTGCTGGAGTCAGTGTATTGGACAAATTGCTGCACGAGGAGATTTTGAGTGTGCTCATTTCTAAAAGAAACTACAGCATTCAGTCAAACAAACATTGCTGGCGTTCAGTTTATCCCAGTGCTGGAATGCTGAAGAGAGAGGGCAATGCCATCTAATCTACAAAGAAATTGGTGCAATTCCTAGTAGCAGGATTTTGCTGAGCATTGAGATAGAGCTAGAAGTTTAGTCAAAGTTGCAAATTTTTTTCATTTGGATACCTTTCTGAAAGCATTAGTTGCATGGGAAGCTCTCACTTCAGGACCTTGTGGCAAGGTAAGAAGAAATGGTTACTGGCCCTGAACTTTCTTGGCCTGATTGCTTCCTAGTTTGAAGATCTGTTCTTACTGCTTATGACAGTGCTGGCTATTAACTATGAACTGCAACATTACAATAATCTACAACCAGCTTGTGTACATCCATCCTATAAAATATCTACTCATCTCTATTACATTGACACATCTATAAACCACTGTTAACATAAGTAGGTGTGCTTCTTATTTCATCTGCACTTTTTCCTAGTTACCAGTACTAGATAAAAGACTGATTTTACTGGCTTTTAGGGTGTCATAGAACACAAACAGCAATAAACCTTTTACTTCAAGTGGTACTTTTGCAGTGGACAAACGGTGTGACTGCAAGGTGAGTTGGGCACCAGGTGGTGCCAATAGTTAAAATATTGGTAGTATAACATTATATTGGTAGTATATTATAATATTACCAATTTTCACACTAATCCTCCCATCTACTGCAGAAAAAAACTAACCTCCCATCCTCATACCTAATACTACACCCCTCCTAATGCTTAACACTAACCCCCCGCTCCCCTTGCCTAACTATAACTTCCCCTCCTAATGCCAATCACTAACCCCCAGTGTTCAAACAAACTGCATTTTTGGATTGCACCTGTATAGGGTGGGCATTTTACATTGCAATCAAATTTCTTCCAGCAGTCTTATTACATATCAGAACTCAGTAGATGATGAGACAGATGGTGCCAGCATAACAGACCCTGGTTGATCCACTTTGTCTAATATCCAGAAATTACATGAAACAAGTTAAAGTAGGGAAATGGGTGGAATGACAAGGCTGATTTGTTAATAGTTATGTAAATAGTGAACATACTGGTAATATAACATTACCAATATTTTACTACAGACTTATCTGGTGTCCTTATATTGCCTAACACTAACATCCCCTCCTAATGCCTAATGCTGGGTACACACTATGAGATTTTCTGGCTGATTTACTGTCAGATCGATTTCCAACATGTCCGATTTGCTTTCCGGTCGATTTCTGAGCATTTTCCGATTGATTTCCATTCACTTTAATAGGAAATTGATCAGAAAATGCATGGAAATTGATCGGAAAGCAAATCGAACATGTTGGAAATAATTGAACGGACAGTAAATCGGCCAGAAAATCTTATAGTGTGTACCTAGCATAACACTAACCCCCACTCCTAGTGCCTAGTGCCTCAGCACCCAAACAACCACAATAGAAATCGTAATTAGTAGCTTATCGGCTACTGAAAGTAGTAGCTTGTTAGCATATTCAGCAGTGATGCACCATGGGACACCTCAAAGCTTACTCCAACATGAATAATCACAACTACCTTCTGTTTTAAGAACACAAACTTCTGTTTTGCATACCATTTTAGTAAGGAGTCTTTTTGATCTATTTCAGTACCTTACTTACACACTTCTATGAGTTCTGCTTCAAAATAAGCTCGCTGGAGAATCTGTTTATTTAGTACAGTGGTCTGTGTCATAGCAACCAAGAAGGTTAAAAACTCCTTTACTTGTGACAGTACACTTTTAACCTGCTACATACAATATATATACTTCCCAATATGCATAGCAGGTTAAATATATCAGCTTTATACTATTGCACAGTTCTCTTTTCTTGCTCCCATCCTTTCCAGCATTTTTTATAGTCTGAAAAGACAGGACCTCTTTGATTTGTCTAAAAAAAGCTTATTCATTGAAACAGATAGCAACTATTTATTTTTCTTGGTCAATATTTCTTTTGTAGCCTAGTCAGAATTATTTTTGTCATTGAAATATGGCTTATTTGTCATTGTTACTCAATCACTGCATACATGATGGATTAGCTTGGAAATACTGCTGTGCGAGCCAAATAACGTATTACAGAATATGTATAGAAAGTGAGCAGTGCATGCTTTACCCTGAATATTAAATCATCTAAAAAAAAAAAGAGTCTATACTGTAAAGCAGCTCATCTGATCGGCAAATGTACTTAGTTTCATGGGTTCTAAACCATAATTTTGTTGTTTCTTCTTCTTTATTTAAAAAAAAAAAATGTAAAACTTGAAACACACACTTTAGCACATACTTGAAGTTGTATGAAATTCAAAAGTACATTTCTGCTGTTAAAAACATTAAACACAGCACAAAAAAATAAATGAAAGAAAGAAAGAAAGAAAGAAAGAAAGAAAGAAAGAAAGAAAGAAAGAAAGAAAGAAAGAAAGAAAGAAAGAAAGAAAGAAAGAAAGAAAGAAAGAAAGAAAGAAAGAAAGAAAGAAAGAAAGAAAGAAAGAAAGAAAGAAAGAAAGAGAAAGAAAGAAAGAAAGAAAGAAAGAAAGAAAGAAAGAAAGAAAGAAAGAAAGAAAGAAAGAAAGAAAGAAAGAAGAAAGACAGAAAACAGTAAAAGACCGGTACAATGTTACTGGAAGCAATAGCTACACTCCACTAAAGCTAATCGATAATATTGCTGCCGGTTGCTGGACAAATTACCCGTATTTCACGCCGTATAAGACGCTCCGGAATATAAGACGCACCCAGGTTTAGAGGGCAAGAAACAGGGAAAAAAAGTATAAACTAAACCTGGTGCGTCCATATTTCAGGAGCATCTTGTACATGTCCTCCCCCAAATGGTGTCCTCCTGTGTACCTCATGTGTCCTTATCTCCCCCTGTCTACCCCAAGTGTCCTCTGGTCTCCTACCCTGTGTCCTGTGGACTCCCCCCTGTGCCCTCTGGTCTCTCCCCTTTGTCCTGTGATGTTCCCCCTGTGTCCTCTGGTCTGCCCCCCTGTGCCCTCTGGTCTGCCCCTCTGTGTCCTCTGGTCCCCTCTGTTCCTTGTGGTCTGCCCCCCGGTGCCCTCTGGTCTACACCCTCTGTGTCCTCTGGTCCCCCTGTGCCCTCTGGTCTGCCCCCTCTGTGTCCTCTGGTCCCCCCCTGTGCTCTCTGGTCTGCCCCCTCTGTGCCCTCTGGTCCCCTGTGCCCTCTGGTATGCCCCCTCTGTGTCCTCTGGTCCCCCCTGTGCCCTCTGGTCTGCCCCCTCTGGTCCCCCCTGTGCCCTCTGGTCTGTGCCCTCTGGTCTGCACCCTCTGGTCCCCCTGTGCCCTCTGGTCTGCCCCCTCTGTGTCCTCTGGTCCCCTGTGCCCTCTGGTATGCCCCCTCTGGTCCCCCGTGTGCCCTCTGGTCTGCCCCCTCTGTGCCCTGTGGTCTGCCCCGTGTCCTCTGGTATGCCCCCTCTGGTCCCCCCTGTGCCCTCTGGTCCCCCCTGTGCCCTCTGGTCTGCTCCCCGTGTCCTATGGTATGCCCCCTCTAAGTCCTCTGGTCTGCCTCCTCTGTGCCTTGTCGCCCCCCCCATGTTTCCCATGTGCCTGACTCCCCGCTATGTGTTTATCCTACCACCCGCTTACATGTCTAAGCCCCCGCTTACATCGCCGGGTCCCCCCTGTGTATGCAGCGGCAGCGGGCAGTAGCTTACCTCCTCCATCTTGCCCGCGGTGATTGAAGACATCCGGCTGCTGTGGGCGGCTTCCTCTAGTGCCGGCTTGTAATGACGCGTCATCGCGTCATTACAAGCCGGCACTAGAGGAAGCCGCCCACAGGAGCCGGATGTCTTCAATCGCCGCGGGCAAGATGGAGGAGGTAAGCTACTGCCCGCTGCCGCTGCATACACAGGGGGGACCCGGCGATGTAAGCGGGGGCTTAGACATGTAAGCTGGGGGCGGATGGAGGATAGACACATAGCGGGGAGCCAGGCACAGGGGGAAATAGGCAGGGAATCCCCGACATAGCGGCGGTTCGTATCGGCGGGCGTTCGGAAGTCGGGGATTCCCTGCCTTTGCCGTATAAGACGCAGGGACTTTTTCACCCCATTTTTTGGGGAGAAAAAGTGCGTCTTATACGGCGAAAAGTACGGTATAAAATTGTCTTGTATTTAACTTGCAGAACAAATAAAGCAGGGGCAATTTGCTGTTTCTCATTTGGATACAGCGAAAAAAAAAAAACATTCTCTGCATTGCCTACTCAGCTCAATACACTAAGCTGATAATTTTGTAATGGCAAGTGCAATCTTATCAGCTTCTGAGTGATGTAGAAGTTTAAATTATTAACCCTTCCAGCTATTTTAAAAATAGTCATATGCTTTTTTCCTGTTAGTTTTATGCTGTGTTTAACCACTTAAGCCTAACTGGACGAAAATTCCATTCCATTTTAAATGCAACAAAGCTTCTACACTGCAAACTACTGTTTAACCACTTAAGGACCGCCCCCAGCCGATGGGCGGCGGCAAAGTCCGGGCCCAAACGATCTCAATACGCCCATCGGCGGGGGGCGGCTGCGGGAGTGGCTATGCGGCGATCGCGTCATTCATGACGCGATCAGCCGCCGGGGACTGGCTCCGCCCACCGTTCGCTGTAACCCGCCGGCCGTTCGGAAGCGCCGGCGGGTTACTAGCACCCGGATCGCCGCTGAAACATTGTATAATAGGCTTTGTAATGTATACAAAGCCTATTATACTGGCTGCCTCCTGCCCTGGTGGTCCCAGTGTCCGAGGGACCACCAGGGCAGGCTGCAGCCACCCTAGTCTGCACCCAAGCACACTGATTTCCCCCCCCTGCCCCCTGATCGCCCACAGCACCCCTCAGACCCCCCCTGCCCACCCCCCAGACCACTGTTTGCACCCAGTCACCCCCCCTAATCAACCATCAATCACTCCCTGTCACTATCTGTCAACGCTATTTTTTTTTTAGTCCCTAATCTGCCCCCTACTCCCTCCTGATCACCCCCCCCCACCCCTCAGATTGTCCCCAGAAGTGTGTACTGTATGCATCTATCCCGCCTGATCACCTGTCAATCACCTGTCAATCACCTGTCAATCACCCATCAATAACCCGTCAATCACCCCCTGTCACTGCCACCCATCAATCAGCCCCTAACCTGCCCCTTGCGGGCAATCTGATCACCCACCCACACCAATAGATCGCCCGCAGATCCGACATCAAATCACCTCCCAAGTGCAGTGTTTACATCTCTTCTCTCCTCTAAACACCCACTAATTACCCATCAATCACCCATCAATCACCCCCTATCACCACCTGTCACTGTTACCCATCAGATTAGACCCTAATCTGCCCCTTGCGGGCACCCAATCACCCGCCCACATGCTCAGATTGCCCTCAGACCCCCCCTTATCAATTCGCCAGTGCAATATTTACATCTGTTATTCCCTGTAATAACCCACTGATCACCTGTCAATCATCCATCAATCACCCCCTGTCACTGCCACCCATCAATCACCCCCTGTCACTGCCACCCATCAAACAGCCCCTAACCTGCCCCTTGCGGGCAATCTGATCACCCACCCACACTAATAGATCGCCCGCAGGTCCGACATCAGATCACCTCCCAAGTGCAGTGTTTACATCTCTTCTCTCCTCTAAACACCCACTAATTACCCATCAATCACCCCCTATCACCACCTGTCACTGTTACCCATCAGATTAGACCCTAATCTGCCCCTTGCGGGCACCCAATCACCCGCCCACACGCTCAGATTGCCCTCAGACCCCCCCCCCTTATCAATTCGCCAGTGCAATATTTACATCTGTTATTCCCTGTAATAACCCACTGATCACCTGTCAATCACCCATCAATCACCCCCTGTCACTGCCACCCATCAATCAGCCCCTAACCTGCCCCTTGCGGGCAATCTGATCACCCACCCACACCTCAGAACGCCCTCAGACCCCAGCCCTGATCACCTCGCCAGTGCATTGCTTGCATCTATTTCCCCCCTCTAATCACACCTTGAGACACCCATAAATCACCTCCTGTCACCCCCTAGCACACCTACCCATCAGATCAGGCCCTAATTTGCCCCGTGTGGGCTCCTGATCACTCGGCCAAACCCTCAGATCCCCCTCAGACCCCCTTCCGATCACCTCCCCAGTGCATTGATTGCATCTATTTTCCCCTCTAACCGCCCCCTGAGACACCCATCAATCACCTCCTGTCACCCCCCTAGCACTCCTATCCATCAGATCAGGCCCAATACATCCTGTCATCTAAGAGGCCACCCTGCTTATGACCGGTTCCACAAAATTTGCCCACTCATAGACCACCTGTCATCAAAATTTGCAGATGCTTATACCCCTGAACAGTCATTTTGAGAAATTTGGTTTACAGACTACTCACAGTTTTGGGCCCGTAAAATGCCAGGGCAGTATAGGAACCCCACAAGTGACCCCATTTTAGAAAGAAGACACCCCAAGGTATTCTGTTAGGTGTATGATGAGTTCATAGAAGATTTTATTTTTTGTCAAAAGTTAGCGGAAATTGGATTTTTATTGTTTTTTCCACAAAATGTCATTTTTCACTAACTTGTGACAAAAAATAAAATCTTCTATGAACTCACCATACCCCTAAAGGAATACCTTGGGGTGTCTTCTTTCTAAAATGGGGTCACTTGTGGGGTTCCTATACTGCCCTGGCATTTTAGGGGCCCTAAACCGTGAGGAGTAGTCTAGAAAACAAATGCCTCAAAATGACCTGTGAATAGGACGTTGGGCCCCTTAGCGCACCTAGGCTGCAAAAAAGTGTCACACATGTGGTATCGCCATACTCAGGAGAAGTAGTATAATGTGTTTTGGGGTGTATTTTTACACATACCCATGCTGGGTGGGAGAAATCTCTCTGTAAATGGACAATTGTGTGTAAAAAAAATAAAAAATGTGTCATTTACAGAGATATTTCTCCCACCCAGCATGGTTATATGTAAAAATACACCACAAAACACATTATACTACTTCTTCTGAGTACGGCGATACCACATGTGTGACACTTTTTTGCAGCCTAACTGTGCTAAGGGGCCCAAAGTCCAATGAGTACCTTTAGGATTTCACAGGTCATTTTGAGACATTTGGGTTCAAGACTACTCCTCACGGTTTAGGGCCCCTAAAATGCCAGGGCAGTATAGGAACCCCACAAGTGACCCCATTTTAGAAAGAAGACACCCCAAGGTATTCTGTTAGGTGTATGATGAGTTCATAGAAGATTTTATTTTTTGTCACAAGTTAGCGGAAATTGATATGTATTGGTTTTTTTTTCACAAAGTGTCATTTTCCGCCAACTTGTGACAAAAAAAAAATCTTCTATGAACTCACCATACTCCTAACAGAATACCTTGGGGTGTCTTCTTTCTAAAATGGGGTCACTTGTGGGGTTCCTATACTGCCCTGGCATTTTAGGGGCCCTAAACCGTGAGGAGTAGTCTAGAAAACAAATGCCTCAAAATGACCTGTGAATAGGACGTTGGGCCCCTTAGCGCACCTAGGCTGCAAAAAAGTGTCACACATGTGGTATCGCCGTACTCAGAAGAAGTATTATAATGTGTTTTGGGGTGTATTTTTATACATACTCATGCTGGGTGGGAGAAATCTCTCTGTAAATGGACAATTGTGTGTAAAAAAAAATCAAATAAGAGATATTTCTCCCACCCAGCATCTGTATGTGTAAAAATACACCCCAAAACACATTATACTACTTCTTCTGAGTACGGCGATACCACATGTGTGGCACTTTTTTGCACCCTAACTGCGCTAAGGGGCCCAAAGTCCAATGAGTACCTTTACGATTTCACAGGTCATTTTGCGACATTTGGTTTCAAGACTACTCCTCACGGTTTAGGGCCCCTAAAATGCCAGGGCAGTATAGGAACCCCACAAATGACCCCATTTTAGAAAGAAGACACCCCAAGGTATTCCGTTAGGAGTACGGTGAGTTCATAGAAGATTTTATTTTTTGTCACAAGTTAGCGGAAAATGACACTTTGTGAAAAAAAACAATTAAAATCAATTTCCGCTAACTTGTGACAAAAAAAAATCTTCTATGAACTCACCATACTCCTTACGGAATACCTTGGGGTGTCTTCTTTCTAAAATGGGGTCATTTGTGGGGTTCCTATACTGTCCTGGCATTTTAGGGGCCCTAAACCGTGAGGAGTAGTCTTGAAACCAAATTTCTCAAAATGACCTGTGAAATCCTAAAGGTACTCATTGGACTTTGGGCCCCTTAGCGCAGTTAGGGTGCAAAAAAGTGCCACACATGTGGTATCGCCGTACTCAGGAGAAGTAGTATAATGTGTTTTGGGGTATATTTTTCTACATACCCATGCTGAGTGGGAGAAATATCTCTATAAATAGACAATTGTGTGTAAAAAAAATTAAAAAATTGTCATTTATGGAGATATTTCTCCCACCCAGCATGGGTATGTGTAAAAATACACCCCAAAACACATTATACTACATCTCCTGAGTACGGCAATACCACATGTGTGGCACTTTTTTGCAGCCTAACTGCGCTAAGGGGCCCAAAGTCCAATGAGCATCTTTAGGCTTTACAGGGGTGCTTACAATTAGGCACCCCCCAAAATGCCAGGACAGTGAACACACCCCACAAATTACCCCATTTTGGAAAGTAGACACTTCAAGGTATTCAGAGGGGAGCATAGTGAGTCTGTGGCAGATTTCATTTTTTTTTTGTCGCAAGTTAGAAGAAATGGAAACTTTTTTTTTTGTCACAAAGTGTAATTTTCCGCTAACTTGTGACAAAAAATAAAATCTTCTATGAACTTACCATGCCTCTCACTGAATACTTTGGGATGTCTTCTTTCCAAAATGGGGTCATTTGGGGGGTATTTGCACTATCCTGGAATTTTAGCCCCTCATGAAACCTGACAGGTGCGCAGAAAAGTCAGAGATGCTTGAAAATGGGAAAATTCACTTTTGGCACCATAGTTTGTAAACGCTATAACTTTTACCAAATCCAATAAATATACACTGAATGTTTTTTTTTTTTTTTATCAAAGACATGTAGCAGAATAACTAATGTGTTGCAGGAAATGCTGATAAAGGAGCCCAAGAACAGGTAGTTCAAAGGTGATTTCTTTGATAACAGCTATGCAAGTACATCACACAGGTAAAAACAACCGCAGCACTGAGTGTTTACAGAAGACTAGGAAAGCATGTTTTTTATTTGCGGAGAAATCCCAGATTCATTTACTTAGAAACAATAGCATGCTATCGGTCTCCAATAATCAATTCAGGTTTCATTTGCTGTCCTTGTGTTGGTGTTTTATTTAGAACTACATGTTTGCACACAATTTTACAGTATTGATAAGTGTTGAGCGAAAATGCTGAAATTCTTTTTGCATTAATTTTCATGAAAATAATAATAATTAATATAATGTAATATTCGACTTTCGAGTGAAAATGCTGTTGAAAATCATTTTGTAATAAGATGGTGATCTTTCATATTTTTGCAAGTTTTCGCATCAAAAAGAAAAATGTATTTTTTTTGACCATATTGTGAAAATACAATGTATTTTTGTGGTTTATTTAAAACCAAAATAGCATTTTCGATGCAAAAATGACTTTGGCGAAAATTTGCAAGAAACACTGTTGATAATGATTGATGAGAGCTTTCTTCCAATGGCTAAAAAAATAAGTTTTGTGGTTTTATATCTATTAGTTTGTATAGACAGGGCTATTTCTACCTAAGTGTTTGACAACCTTACTCCCCTTTTATTTTTTTCATTTTGCATCCGTCATTAATTACAAGCCCTTATATGCAAAAATGACAGTAATATACCCTCATGACATATTAAAATAGTTGAGTCCCCAAGGAAACTATTTATGTTTTTTATGTCATTTTTTTAATATACAGATGTTTTATTTTTAAAACTATGGGAAAGAGGGGGAGGTAAGGTGTTCATTTTAACCACGTAAAGACCGCAGTGTTAAACCCCCCTAAAACCCCTTAAATTGGGCCACTGCAGCTTTAAGGGCTCACTGCAGGGCAGCAAAACTCAGTGATTCTCTCCCCCCCCCCTTTTCTCCCCACCAACAGAGCTCTCTGTTGGTGGGATCTGATTGCTCCCCCAGTGTTTATTTTTTTATAAATATTTATGTGTTTTTTTATACATTTTACGATTTCTTTATTATTATTTTTTCTTAACCTCCTTGCCGGTTATCCCGAACACAGTTCGGGGTAACCTGCGCAGGAGGATTTCTCAGGCCCCGCTGGGCCGATTTGCATAATTTTTTTTTTCCTACACGCAGCTAGCACTTTGCTAGCTGCGTGTAGTTCGCGTTCGCCGCCGCTCACCGCCGATTCGCCGCTACCCACCGCGCCGAGCCGCTCCCCCACCCCAGACCCCTGCGCAGCCTGGCCAATCAGTGCCAGGCAGTGCTAAGGGGCGGATCGGGATTTCCTCTGACGTCACGACGTCCATGACATCAGTGATGTCATCCCGCCCGGTCGCCATGGCGACCGGGGAAGCCCTGCAGGAAATCCCGTTCTCAACGGGATTTCCTGCATACTCTGATCGCTGAAGGCGATCGGAGTGGGTGGGGGGATGCCGCCGCTCAGCGGCTATCATGTAGCGAGCCCTGGGCTCGCTACATGATTTTTCAAAAAAATTTTTTTTAAATCCTTGCCGGATTTTTTATAACGACAAGGAGGTTAAGTCCCTCCCTCCCCCTAGCCAGCCAATCCCGGTGATCAGCTGTCATAGGCTTAAGCCTATGAGAACCGGTCGCTCTCCTGTGTACCAGGGGGACAGCCGTGTCATGTAGCTCTGAAGCAAGCTGAACAGTTAAAAATGAAACAGACAGCAAGGTAGGTGTTTTCTCTAATGTTCCCACTGATATATTGTAAAATACATGAGGGTGCTTCGTCTCTGGTTCACTTTAAGTGGTTAAAACTATACAAAGGCTGTGAGAGTGACCAGATTTTGCCATACACATACTATCTCACAAAAAAGAGAGATTTAATTTTTGAAGCAAAAAGTATGTTTTCACTACAGGAGGAATTTCAGCAAAAAGAGAAAAAATATTGAATTTTCACTTAACAAGAATCATCATGTAAAAGTTTTTTAGTGAAAGTGTACATTTTTTTTTTAATATGGTTTTTCATGTCCCATTAATTTCAATGCATTTTTGTGAAAACAGAATACACGGTTTCATGAAAAGTTTCATGTTTACAAAAGTGTCACAGAATTGCATAGCCTTGTGACCTCGCATATCAATATTGAGTAGCCATGCACTCTTTAGATATGACTGGATATAAGTAGCGTTGCTCATTAATGAAATTACAAGTAGCACCTGCCCATGGGAGGGAGGCTTAGCTTACCCATGCTGCAGCCTATATTCGATACGCTCCACTTCACATTCCATGTCACTCTCATGCTTCCTCTTTCGGGTTTAAAGAGGAAGCATGGGAGTGATGTGGAACTGGAATGTGCGTGGAGTACATCGGTTATAGGTGGCGGTATGGGTAAGTTAACCAACCTCTCCCACTGGCAGGAAGTGCTACTCATAATTGTTATTATGTGCAATCCTAGATACCCTCAGATACCAGAAATAGATAGCCATGTGCCCCAAGATATCAGTATTAGGTAGTTATCTAACTCATGAATCAGAATTAGTTAGCCATATGCTTCTCAAATATCAAAAAAGTGCTTTTTTAATCTTAATTAATGTATGAATACTTACCTTTAAAACATTTTCTTATGCCAATATCCTCAAAAAAGTCCCACGCCAATAGGAAGGAAGTTGCAGGGCATGCTGGGTTGTCCTTTTTTGCTTCTGTACATTAGTTAAGTCTGAGGGGAAATAAAGAAGCAAAAAAGACAACCCAGCATGCCCTGCAACTTCCTTTGTGCGACAACGTACCAAATAAGAGTCAGGTAAACTGGGGAATGATCATTTATAAACAAGAAAAGTAAAAGAGATTTTAACTTTTGGATTGCCTGGTTAGCATCCGTATTACTTGTTTACCAGATAAAAATAAAGAATTGATTTTTGATTTTATGCCCGACAGTTACACTTTAAGTTGATTGAAGTTCTCCACCAGCCGCAGCTACACATGCCATTCGCCACAGCTCTAGCTATACTAAGTATACTTAGAGCAAAAGCAATGAGGATTCCCATTAGTCTGTTAATAGACCAATGGGGAGCCTTGGAGCCACGTTTAAAGATGCTTTTAGCTCTAGCTATATTTAGTATAGCTAAAGTTATGCTCTGTTCTACCTCCTGCTCGGCTCCCGCTCTCCTCCCTGCCCACTGCACCAATAATGCCCACCCACACCTTCACCCTGGAGCACCCACAGCACCCTGATATTTTTCCTCTTGTTCCCACTGCCCTCCTTAACATACCCTGCAAATTTGGTGTTTCTATCACACATGGGGACTTTGCTATTAACAGCTAAAGTCGGCAGCCATTACATTTTAAAATGAACCAATAAAAAAGCGTTTGTGCAAAATACATATTTTTTGGCAACCATTAGGCAGTTGATCCTCCTCTACCATGCCACTGTCCAAGTTTTGTTACACTTTTTTCACCTTTTAAAAAAAAATTGTAGCTACAGAGATGCCCTGAAAGTTTTGAAGTTCTTCTGCCCATTAATGTTTATGGAGCCAGCCACAAACTGCCGGTTCATGAACATTTGGGGTAAATTTGTGTTTGCAAACTAAAAGTTTGATGTTCTCTACATCACTAACTGTAGGGTGAATGGTAATGGAGGATGGAGCAAAAGACAGGTAGTAATACAGATAAACACAGTGCTGGGCAGTTTAGAGGGCAGAGAGAGGGAAAGCAGGAGAAGCAGATATAGCACTGCTGTGTAGGGTGTAAGGACAGCTGAAAAATAGGAAGTATTAGCAAACCATAAGTCCCCAGGGGAACAGAATCAGTCATACATAATTGCATTATTGATTGGGGGCAATCTGGGGTTGATTTTGCAGATTTATTAGTTATCTTATCCTTTGAATGCATAGTATGTTTCCATGAGATCAGTTACATAATTAATTTCTAGAACGTTTAAGATATTAGAGCATCTTTTATTAATAGGGAATTTCTTCAGCATTATTGGCTTTTTGAAATGCACGCTATATGGCATAGCATTCTTTTTTTTATATAGATAAATGTATAATGCTAATAAGCAATATTCTTGATTTCACTTCATGCAGATTTCATTTCCCCTTATAGCATTTCTCATCATTATTTCATTGTCTTACTCTAGCTGAATATAAGCAAAAGCTGCTGAATTTTTTTTTAAATAAATGACTTCAATAAAAGCGATAAAATGAGAGGAGGAGGCTTCTGATACCCCCCAAAACACAGAACAGCCAAGGAGGGCCATTATCCTATATGATGTGGAAATAATACCTCAGTCTAGAGCTAAGGTTTCTCTAAGCCAGTGTGCATAATTCAGTTGTGATCTGGTTACGTCTAGTTGCAGAATATTAAATTGAGGTGGTCTTGTATGCGTATGCCAACAGAACTCAAGCTAAGCATTCCTGCACACTTAGCACAATTAATAAATAATATGTGCTTGCCCAGAAATAGTAATTATAGCAGTGGATGAGTCCCTCTATACCCACTCATTTTGTTTTCCTGCCATATACAGTCATTTTTAAAGGATACCCGAACTGACATGTGACTGTCAGAATCAGCTTTGCTGGCCGTGTTTCCCTGGACATTTGGTTTGTTTTCTTATGCAGGTTGCATAATGCAGTCCAGGGGAAAGAGGCCGTTTTTGTCAACTTGCTGCTGTAGACTGATTTGCATCCACTTGTTATGCAAATTGCTTGTCTGCTTCCTTGGAAGGTTTTCAGTATACAGTAAATGTCACTTCCTCCCAGAGTTCCTTGCTCTTCATAGGTTTTTGTTTGATAGACTCACCTTGAGCCTCAGCCTGTTTGGATCATGTTGTCTATATTCTAGTGTAGTTATTCTTGAGGAGTGCATTCGGCATTCCTATTAGTGCAGTTAGTATTGTGTTATATTTGTACTGCCTAATCTTGTCTTGTCCTGAACTTGCGATTGCACTGCCTCCAGCGGTGGCTGGTAGCGAATCGTTCTGTCAATTCGGTCTTGTCTTTGCGATTGTACTGTCACCAGCGGTGGCTGACAGTGAATCGTTCAGTCCTGTTCCTTGGTCGCACTTACCCTAGCGTTAGAGGTGGTGGACCTCCCTTGTTTGTGTCATGGAGTATACCTTGGCAGCAGTTGCTACTGGTTACTCCATCTGTCTGTCTTGCAGGGAAGGAACGCTTGCTGTTGTCTGGTGTTAGACAACCGATTGGCAAGCGTTCTCACTGTCTGTTTGTCTTTGCTTTCTGCCTTCATTTGTCAGTCAGGGTTGGTACGTTTTGGTCACTGTTGCGCTTATCGTGCGGTGTCCGTGCCATTAACGTGTTTTGTCGCTGTTGCGCATAACACGCGGTGACCGTGTTCATTTAGTGCTTTGTCATTTTTCCTTGGTCTTCACATTGTACCTATTGCTTTATCTTCCTTTATGCTCTGTCTTTATTCAGCCTTGTATCTCTGATAGCAATCGCCTCTTGTGCGATTGGTTTTCACTCTGGTCTGTTTTCATATGTCTATCGTCGCCGGGGAGCGACTAGGTTGGTAGACATTCTTAGTCTGTTTCTGTTCCTGTTCTCTGCTATCTTGTTATTTTGTTTCTGTTTGCTCTGTTCTGTTTCAAGTCGTGCAATTCCAATCTGACATCAGTGGTTGTACAGAGAACCTGCTTCTCTGTACTCCACAGCTCCACCTGCCGGTTGGAATTTCCCTCTGCATATGTGTTTGCACATACTGGGTACACTTCTTCCGTGATTGTGAGGATTCCCATCTGCTTCAGCGCACCTGAAAAATCGACCATAGATCATTACAGTGACATGATGATGATATAGACATGGGTATGTACAGTGCCTAGCACACAAATAACTATGCTGTGTTCCTTTTTTTCTTTCTCTGTCTGAAATAGTTAAATATCAGGTATGTAAGTGGCTGACTCAGTCCTGACTCAGACAGGAAGTGACTACAGTGTGACCCTCACTGATAAGAAATTCCAACTATAAAACACTTTCCTAGCAGAAAATGGCTTCTGAGGGCAAGAAAGAGATAAAAAGGGGAATTTATTAACAGTGAGGCTCACACTGTAGTAACTTCCTGTCTGAGTCAGTGCTCTTGTTTACATGCTTTCATGCTAATAGCAGGTACTTTCTTGGGATTCACAACCAAAGGGAAGAATGCTCTATAACCCTTGCTTGGTTTTCTTTATCAGTAAAAGCTAAATACCTCAGTAGTCATTGGGGCTTTTTTTTTTGGTATGAAAACTGAAATAGTTTTTGCCAATCAATAATACAAAAATAAGCCTTTCAACAGAAAACTAAAGCTGTGTAAATCCTTTTGGTATACTGTGTACAAAATCTGATTCTTAATAACTGTTTAACTACTTGCTGCAAAGTGTGCAGTATATCTATGCCCTGCAGGACTTCATCTGAAATACCAGGGATGTAGATATTCATCTGCTGCTGTGCATGCTTCCCACTCACCACTGCACACATTCCCGCGCACGCTCTAATCACTGCACGTTAGAGGGGAGATTAATGAATAGGAATTCAGTTCCCATTTATTAATCTAAGTCCCGTGTCAACGATCACCGGCATCAATGAATTGCCTGTGGTCATTATAACAAAAACAGTAACACCTGCACCCATTACTTCCTGTTCACATACTAACAGTATGCGCAGGAAGAAAAAGTGCAGATGAAGTACTATATTTGCTTGTGGTCAAATAGTAAAATTACACCTACATACATTTATTTTAATAAAAACATATAATTATATTATTAAAGTGAACCCCTTACCTCCCCCCTCTCCCATATTAACACAAACGATACATTTGTATATAAAAGAAAGACAAAAAAAATTACATAAATAGTTACCTTAGGGACCTTACTTTTTAATATGTAATTTGTCTGTTATTTGTATATTACCGTTATTTTTGTAAATATGGGCTTGCAATTAGTAATGTATGCAAAACGGAAAAATAACACCTTTATTTCGAAATAAAATATTGTCGCCATACATTGTACTAGGGAGTAGGGATATTTTTTAAATGTTGTAATAACTGGGAGAAATGGGTAAATACAATGTGTGGGTTTTATCCACATTAGAATATTTTATTTTAAAACTATAATGGCTGTAAAACTGACAAATAATAATATTTTTCCATTTTTTTCTTAATATTCCTGTTAAAATGCATTTAGAAAAATTTTTTTTTAGCAAAAGGTATCATCCAAAGAAAACCTAATTAGTGGCGAAAAAAAAAACAAGATATAGATCATTTCGTTGTAATGAGTAGTGCATAAGTTATTGGCGAATTAAAAAGAGGACCGCTGAAAGGTGAAAACTGCTCTGGTCCTTAAGGGGGAAAAACCCAGAGGTCCCTTTAAATTGACACACTGCAACCACAGCTTAATGAAAGTCTATGGTAAGTGCCCGAATTAATGCTAGGGCATACTTACATTTCTGCGAGACTCCTGCGGCGATCTGCATCAGCCCGGAAGTCATATTAGTGTATGGTGATGCAGGGTTTTAAAAAACTTGGCGTTGCGACGTCGCGGCACACATGCGTCGAATCGTAATTTTACAATACGCTTCTGTGCACTTCTGCATACCCAAAGCAGGACTAGAGATGGCCTGAACCTCCGATTTTTGGTTCGTGAAACGCGAATGCCAACGTCCGCAAAAGTTCGGTTCGCGCGAACTTCCGTGAACCGCAATAGACTTCACGGTGGGAGGCGAACTTTGAAAACTAGAATAACTTATGCTGGCCACAAAAGTGATGGAAAAGATGTTTTAAAACATCTTCCATGTGTATACATCAATCAGGGAGTGTAATTAGAGTTCTGCTTCACACTGACACAACAAACTCACTGTGTAACGCACCACAAACAGCCCATATGGTCGCCGGGCTGTGCTAGCTCAATGATAGAATGATAGAACAGTGACTATCCAGCTGATCAAACTTGGTCTGTCCACAATGAAGCAACGACCTTATTATCTTGGGTGTGCCCCCGCCACCGAGACACTCATATCGCCGTCGGTCATTGCTTCATTGTGATACGCAAGCCCCTTCACCACGGAAAGGTAATGATCATGAAGGGGAATTGGCACATGTGCATGCCTTTTGTTTTGTTGTTGCAGCTGCAGTGCAGCCAGAAAAATTAGGCAGGCATGTACACGCACCAGAAAAATTATTATAGCGGCCGCTGCTAGCAGCGACCTTAAAAATTCAGGAGTCCGCCTGGTGTCCTGGACCCTGTAGGTGGTGGCAGAGAAGGCAGTCTGCAGGCAGAGATGCTGTGTGGGGAGCGACTTAGTCTTGGGGCAGGCAGTCACACGGCGTGCTGGCAGAGATGCTGTGTGTGGGGACTGACTTAGTCTTCGGGCGGGCAGTAGCCCTCCGGGATCCATGCCTCATTCATTTTGATAAAGGTGAGGTACTGAACACTTTTGTGACTCAGGCGACTTCTCTTCTCAATGACAATGCCCCCAGCTGCGCTGAAGGTCCTTTCTGACAGGACGCTTGAGGCAGGGCAAGACAGAAGTTGGATGGCAAATTGTGACAGCTCTATCCACAGGTCAAGCCTGCGTACCCAGTTGTCCAAGGGTTCATTGCTGCTCACAGTGTCTACGTCCACACTTAAGGCCAGGTAGTTGGCTACCTACCGGTCCAGATGTTGGTGGAGGGTGGACCCGGAAGGGCTAAGGCAAGGCGTTGGACTAAAGAATGTCCGCATGTCTGACATCACCATGAGATCGCTGGAGCGTCCTGTCCTTGCCTGTGTGGACATAGGAGAAGGATTACTGGCAGTGGTACCTTTATTGCGTTGTGCTGTGAAATCACCCTTAAACGCATTGTAAAGCATAGTTGCTAGCTTGTTCTGCAAGTACTGCATCTTTTCTGCCTTCTGAGGATTTGGAAACATCTCCATCACTTTGTGCCTATACGGAGGGTCTAGTAGCGTTGCCACCCAGTACAGCTCATTCCCCTTGAGTTTTTTATACGGGGTCCGTCAACAGGCTGGACAGCATGAAAGATGCCATCTGCACAAAGTTGGATGCAGACGTACTATCCATCTCCTCTTGCTCTTCCTCAGTGACGTCAGGTAAGTCCTCATCCTCCCCCCAGCCATGAACAATACCACAAGAACATTGAGCAGCACAAGCCCCCTGCGACGCCTGCTGCGGTTGTTCTTCTGTTGCTGCCTCCTCCTCCTCCAAAGAAACACCTTCCTCATCATCCGAGTCTGACTCCTCTTCCCAACATGACTCTTCCTCCTCCCCCCTCTGTGCTGCCATAGGTGTTGAGGAAACATCTGGTTCTGATGAGAATTGATCCCACAACGCTTCCTCCTGTAACTGTTCCTGTTCACAGTCCTCCACAGCTTGATCCACCACTCTACGCACGGCACGCTCTAGAAAGTAAGCGTACGGGATCAAGTAGCTGATGGTGCCTTCACTGCGACTCACCAGGTTGGTCGCCTCCTCAAACGGCCGCATGAGCCTGCATGCATTTTGCATGAGTGTCCAGTTGTTGGGCCAGAACATCCCCATCTCCTCTACTGTAGTTGTAGAGGTACTGGGTGATGGCTTTCTCCTGTTTTAGCAGGCGAGAGAACATGGGCAGGGTCGAATTCCGGCGAGTCGGGCTATTGCAAATCAGGCGTCTCCACGGCAACTTGTTTCTCCGCTGAATATCAGAAAAGTGTGCCATGGCCGTGTAAGACCGCCTGAAATGCCAGCACACCTTCCTGGCCTGCTTCAGGACGTCCTCTAAGCCTGGGTACTTTGACACAAATCTTTGAATGACTAGATTTAGCACATGTGCCATGCAGGGTACATGTGTCAACTTTTCCAAATTCAAAGCGGAAATGAGATTGCTGCCGTTGTCACACACCACGTTGCCGATCTCCAGCTGGTGCGGGGTCAGCCACTGATCCACCTGTTTGTTAAGAGCAGCCAGGAGAGCTGCTCCAGTGTGACTCTCCGCTTTAAGGCAAGACATGTCTAAGATGGCGTGACACTGTCGTACCTGGCATGCAGCATAGGCTCTGGGGAGCTGGGGCTGTGTAGCTGGAGAGGAGATTGCAGCACCAGTAGAGTTGAACTGCCACTCAGCCAAGGAGGAGGAGGATGACGACAGTGAAGAGGATCTAGCAGGAGGAGAGGAGGTGGCAGGAGGCTTGCCTACAAGCCAGGTAGGTGTCACAATTTGGTCCGCTGCACAGCCACATACTCCCTGCTTGTCAGCGGTCACCAGGTTGACCCAATGGGCTGTGTAAGTAATGTACCTTCCCTTACCGTGCTTGGCAGACCAGGCATCCATGGTCAGATGAACCCTTAACCCAACACTGTGTGCCAGAGATGACACCATTTGCCTCTCAACTTCATGGTACAGTTTGGATATCGCCTTTTTAGAGAAATAATTGCAGCCTGGTATCTTATACTGCAGTAACCTATTGGCCACAAATTTATGGAAGTCCTCAGAGTCCACCAGCTGGCGAGCTAACAGTTATGCCAAGCCAGCTGTGAGACGCTGGGCAA
Organism: Hyperolius riggenbachi; assembly: GCF_040937935.1. NCBI lineage: Eukaryota > Metazoa > Chordata > Amphibia > Anura > Hyperoliidae > Hyperolius > Hyperolius riggenbachi. The sequence continues at coordinate 286,987,665 of NC_090647.1, forward strand.
GGGGGTGACAGGCAGACATTGGCTTCTTCCGCTCAAAGATTTTCCTCACGGACACCTGACTGCTGCTGTGGGCCTAGGAGCAGGAACCACTCAAGGTCAGAGGCAGGGTGGAGGAGAGTGGCTGTGAATGTGCAAGGGAGAACGTGGCTGAAAATGCTGCACCTGAATGAGGAAGAGGAGAAGGAGGTTGGCTTTTCTTTTGTGTGCTGCTTTTCCTCTGGTGCTCTTCCCATTGCAGTTTGTGCCTTTTCTGCATGTGCCTTCGTAAGGCAGTTGTCCCTACGTGGGTGTTGGCCTTTCCACGACTCAATTTTTGGAGGCAGAGAGAACAGATGGCATTGCTCTGATCTAAGGTAGACACATTAACAAATTTCCAAACCGCTGAGCGCCCCTGGGGTGATGGCACTATGGTGGCATCAGCAGCTGACGTTGAAGGGCATGTTGGCTGGCTGTCCAAAGGTGGCGATACATGGCACCGGACACCGCCACCAGCTGTTTCTGATGACGAGCTCCCCCTGCTTCTTTCAGCAACTTGTCTCCTCCTACTCCTCTCTGACTCCCCCTCTGAACTGTCACCTTGGGTATCTTGTCTCTTAGGAACCCACGTGGCATCTGTATCATCGTCATCATCATAAATATCCTGCCCAGCTTCGCTTGCCTCAGACACCTCCAAAACTGCACTAACAGCAGGTACTTCATCCTCCTCCTCCTCACACGTTACGTCCATAGTGTAGACATATGAGGTGGTGTAACTTGCTTAGCGCCTTCATCTTGTTGTAACAATAATGGCTGTGCATCAGTGATTTTCTCACCAAATAACTCCTGCAAAGTGTCAAATGCAGCGGATGTGGTGCTTGTAGTAGCGCTGGTGGCTGCGGAAGATGAGGTGTTCTGTGTTAAATAGTCAACCACGTCCTGACAATCTTGGGAGTTGATGGGACGTGCCTTCTTTTCAGCACTGTACTTTGGTCCAGGACCCCTTAGCCCACTCTCTCACCCTCCCTCTCTCTGTCCACCCCTCTGCCACTCTCTCACCCTCCCTCTCTCTGTCCACCCTTCTGCCCACTCTCTCACCCTCCCTCTCTCTGTCCACCCCTCTGCCCACTCTCTCACCCTCCCTCTCTCTGTCCACCCCTCTGCCCACTCTCTCACCCTCCCTCTCTCTGTCCACCCCTCCGCCCACTCTCTCACCCTCCTTCTCTCTGACCACCCCTCTGCCCACTCTCTGCCCACTCTCTCACCCTCCCTCTCTCTGTCCACCCCTCTGCCCACTCTCTCATCCTCCCTCTCTCTGTCCACCCCTCTGCCCACTCTCTCACCCTCCCTCTCTCTGTCCACCCCTCTGTCCACTCTCTCACCCTCCCTCTCTCTCTGTCCACCCCTCTGCCCACTCTCTCACCCTCCCTCTCGCTCTGTCCACCCCTCTGCCCACTCTCTCACCTTCCCTCTCTCTCTGTCCACCCCTCTGCCCACTCTCTCACCCTCCCTCTCTCTGTCCACCCCTCTGCCCACTCTCTCACCCTCCCTCTCTCTGTCCACCCTTCTGTCCACTCTTGCTCTCTCTCTCTCTCTACCCACCCACTTTCTCATCATCCCTTGTTCTATCCCTGCCTACCTCTCTGCCCCCTCTCTTTCTCCCTCTCAGCTGTCTCTTTCTCTGCAGTCCCTCTCTCTCACTCTGCATTTCTGCTGTCCTCCCCACACACTGGCACCCTCCTCCTACCCACTGGCACCCTCCTCCATCCATTGTCACCCTCTCCCATCCACTGGCACCCTCTTGCAAAATCTTGGGTGTGGCTTAATGCCACACAGGGGGCATGGCTTAAGTTTCCCTGTCACTACCTAAAGTGGGGGGCACCTGTGTCGGAGGCACTCATAATCTAATCTCTACCATAGCTCTAGTCTAATGTCCCACCGTTGCTAAGTTCATGTAAATTTGGCTCCACCTGTGACCACACCCACATTGTGGTTCATGGCCACACCCATTTTTCAGTGCGGCGCACGACTCCCACCCCCCATTCCCCCCCCTTCCCCCCTGGAAAACTTTCTGCGGACGCCCATGGATGTGCAGTGTTAGTTTTCTGCCACACATAGTGTTTTGTATTTTGGCCAAAAAGTTCCATTTTGGTCTCATCTGACCAGAGCACCTTCTTCCACATGGTTGCTGTGTCCCGCACATGGCTTGTGGCAAACTGCAAACGGGACTTCTTATGCTTTCTGTTAACAATGCCTTTCTTCTTGTCACTCTTCCATAAAGGCCAACTTTGTACAGTGCATGACTAATAGTTGTCCTATGGACAGAGTCTCCCACCTGAGCTGTAGATCTCTGCAGCTCGTCCAGAGTCACCATGGGCCTCTTGACTGCATTTCTGATCAGCGCTCTCCTTGTTCGGCCTGTGAGTTTAGGTGGATGGCCTTGTCTTGGTAGGTTTACTGTTGTGCCATACTCCTTTCATTTCTGAATGAACAGTGCTCCTTGGGATGTTCAAGGCTTTGGAAATCTTTTTGTAGCCTAAGCCTGCTTTAAATTTCTCAATAACTTGATCCCTGACCTGTCTTGGACCTGTCTTGTGTGTTCTTTGGACTTCACGGTGTTGTTGCTCCCAATATTCTCTTAGACAACCTCTGAGGCACTCACAGAGCAGCTGTATTTGTACTGACATTAGATTACACACAGGTGATCTCTATTTAGTCATTAGCACTCATCAGGCAATGTCTATAGGTAACTGACTGCACTCAGATCAAAGGGGGCCGAATAATTATGCACACACCACTTTGCAGTTATTTATTTGTAAAAAATGTTTGGAATCATGTATGATTTTCGTTCCACTTCTCATGTGTACACCACTTTGTGTTGGTCTTTCATGTAGAATTCCAATAAAATTGATTCATGTTTGTGGCAGTAATATGACAAAATGTGGAAAACTTCAAGGGGGCCGAATACTTTTGCAACCCACTGTATATGCAGTGATGGGTATTACAATGTCCACCTGTCACACACACAGGTAGTCACTGAATGTGCTGGGCCTGGCAGTGGCACACACAGTAGGAATTACCAAGGCTGTCTATGCAACACAAGAACAAGATTAGCTCTCAAATGAGCTGTTGAGGGGTGCTTTTAGCAATAAGAATCAGCAAGGAGCAAGCTAAGAAGCCTACAAGAGCCTAACTAAGCTTTCCCTATAGGTCTCTGCACAGCAGCTCTCTATGCACTATGGGGGCGAATCGAACTTCCGGAAAAGGTTGCGGTTCTCTGCGAACCCGAACCACCAAAGTTCACCTGGAACCATTTGCCAGAAAACTGTTCGGGCCATCTTTAAGCAGGACATAATTGCAAGTGCGCGTCACTTCCTACTTGACCAAATGCCAGATAGGGAACACCATGTACTAACACGGTGTGCCCTGAAGGCCTGTTTTTGGTGATGCGGTGTGGCAGGCGCGATGTACCACATCGCTAACACCAATATACAGTGTGAAACCAACCTTATTGGTTAACTAGTTAAATTCAAGTAAATTCAGGTAAACTAGATATCGGGATGATAAGTGAATATAAAAAGTAAATGGATGGAAAGTGGTGATGAGCATGTTTTATATGGGCCAAATATGATTTTAAAACTCTACTGTAGCTCTCCTTCTGTCCAATCAGAATGCAGCTTATGGACATGCCTATCAGATGTGACCATGTGCCACAGAAAATAGGACGGACGGTCGTCTATATTTCGCAGCATTCCTGCATTTGTTCCCTGCCAGTCCTCCCTACACCCCATGTCAAAAGAACAATCCATCCTGCTTAACCCATTCTTGTTCCGTCGTTTTCACTTGAGCAATGTTCACCTCCCATTCATTAGCCTATAACTTTATCACTACTTATCACAATGAACTGATCTATATCTTGTTTTTTCCGCCACCAATTAGGATTTCTTTGGGGGGTACATTTTGCTAAGAGCCACTTTACTGTAAATGCATTTTAACAGGAAGAATACGAAAAAAACGGAAAAAATCATTATTTCTCAGTTTTCAGCCATTATAGTTTTAAAATAATACATGCCTCCATAACTAAAACTCACGTATTGTATTTGCCCATATGTCCCGGTTATTACACCGTTAGCATTATGTCCCTATCACAATGTATGGCGACAATATTTTATTTGGAAATAAAGGTGCATTTTTTCCGTTTTGCATCTATCACTATTTACAAGTTTAAAATAAAAAAAACATAGAAATATTTAATCTTTACATTGATATTTAAAAAGTTTAGACCCTTAGGTAAATATTTACATGTTTTTTTTTATTGTAATGTTTTGTTTTGTTTTTTTATATTAAACATTTTATTTGGGTAGTTTTGGGAGGGAGGGATGTAAACAATAGGTTTATAATGTAAATGTGTGTTGATTTTTATTTTTTTTTACGTTTAGTTGTAGTATTACTTTTTGGCCACAAGACGGCCATGAGTTTGTTTACATGACATCACTCTAAGCGTAACATACGCTTAGAGAGACGCATGGGGGACGCTACAGCCAGGAAAAGCGAAGCTTCCGAGAGAAGCTGTCGCTTTTTCAGCGGGGGAGAGGAAACAGTGATCGGGCACCATAGCCCGATTCACTGATTACCTGGCTAATGAAACGCGTGCCGGTTGCACGCGTGCACGCGCGTGATCGGCAGCGGGAGCGCGCATGGTTCCTGGACGTAGTTTCTACGTCCAGGAACTAAAATAGGTTAAAGATACTCTGAAGCCTCTTTTTTTCCCTGCTTTTGTCTTATAATCCTCTTCAGCATTAATGCCCCAGTGAAATCGCCACATCCCCGCAGCAGATGGGTGATTTATTAGTGATAAAGTGACCTGCAAAGTTCTACGACTTTGCAGGTCGCAGATCATGCTGCCCTGACAGGCTAGGCTTCTCTTCCTGGAGACGCTGAGCTTTGAGCTGTAGCTCAGCCTCTCCGCAATCAATCTCTTCAGATCTCTGCCTCTTCCCCGCCCCTCTCAGTGAAAGAAAACTGAGAGGGGCGGGGAGAGGCAGCGATCAGCAGAGATTGATTGCAGAGGAGGCAGAGCTACAGCTGAAAGCTCTGCCTCATTGAGGAAGTAAAGCCCTGCAAGCCACGGAGCTCTGCATGGCTAATCCTCTGCCATAAATCACCCATCTGCCGCGGGGATGCAGCGATTTTACTGAGGCATGCATGCTGAAAAGGATTATATGACAAAAGCAGGAAAAAAAAGAGACTTCAGAGTCTCTTTAAGTGTATCTGTGCATGTCTATACAGTGCTCATTTCCAAAACTGTTGCCCTTATGATTAATTGCCAATCTTCAAGATTCATAGAGTTGTACATGTGTACAAGGCATCAATTTTAGAAGAAATGTACTTCTTTTATGTACATGACAGGGTGTGTTTTGCATAATACATGACTCTGAAGATCACAGTGAGGTAACGTATAGCTATGCAGAATCCACCTGGTGTGCACAGAATTTCTCGATTTACAGTATATAAAATGTAAAGAAGATAAAAAAATCTTTTTCACCTCCAGCACAGCTGTGGTCTCTCTATGGGGAGGATTGGGTTTGCGCATGACATCATAACGTCTGCGATCCTCCCCATAGTGAAGACCAGAGCTGTCCGGGTAGGCTGCACCGCTCGCTGGATCCAGGCTGGGTAATGTATAAGCAGGGGTGCAGCGGTGGTCAAAGGGTGCCGGACACTTCTTCTAGCTAACACTAGGCTAGCTAGAGGGTTTATAGCCATTAGGGACAATTATTTAAAAAAAGTGTTAGGCCCCACCCATGGAGGATTGACTTCTTCGCAGTGGGAGGGACGAGTACTTAATAGGTTGCATGCAAGCTGTTACAGGAGACCAACATCCTCCAGTGGTAGACAGGTCATGTGTATGCTCGGTGTGTATTCGACCCCACAAGTGGGGCTTGCACTCTTTTGCAGGAAGGCACTAGTCTGTTTTTAAGTAGCGCTGCTCATTTCCTTGCTATGTACTAATTTAATTTGTTTTTGGTCAGCTGCTCCCACTTAACAGCCATGCTTTTGGTGTATATGCAGAGCTTCTGTTTGGGTTCAAGGTGCATTTGTAGTTCCTGGGGGGACTCAGCGCATCTCTGATTGGAGGCCATTCGGAGGCGGCCTGGTGTTGCGCTGATCCACCTTTTGCGCAATTTTCGATTTTTCAATTTTACTTGGTAGCGCACCCAGGCTATGCATATACATAGGTTAGGATTTAGTTAGTGTTAGGCCCCTCCCATAGAGGATTGACTTCTTCGCAGTGGGAGGGACGAGTACTTAATAGGTTGCATGCAAGCTGTTACAGGAGACCAACATCCTCCAGTGGTAGACAGGTCATGTGTATGCTCGGTGTGTATTCGACCCCACAAGTAAGGCTTGCACTTTTTTTCAGGTAGGCACTAGTCTGTTTTTAAGTAGCGCTGCTCATTTCCTTGCAATATCCAATACTTTTAAATATGTTATCTAAGTAAGTTGTTTCTACTGATTCGTTCAATGGATGTTAGATGAATTTTGAGTTGAAGGAAAACTTTGCTGGCACATAGCAGATCATACTAAATTATTCAGGATACCCATTTTTACCTTAGTTATTATGGCTCCAGTATCAGAAACACTTATGGCACATATAGCAGGATATTAGTATGTTGCCCTGCCCCCTCAGTGATATGCTGCCATGGCAGTGACGACATTGCCCTTCTTCCAGAGCACTCTAGGAGATCAACCAATTTTTCTGGTCATCAGATAGGGGGTTAAAATAGCTGCAAAGCAGTTACAGTGTTTCCCATAATTATTCATACCCCTGGCAAAGTTTGACTTAAAGTTATTTTATTCAACCAGCAAGCCATTTTTTTTAAGGGAAATGACATAGGTGTCTCCCAAAAGATAGTAAGACAATGTACAAGAGGCATTATTGTGGAAAAAAAACATTTCCCAGCTTTTATTTACATTTGAGCAAAAAATGTCCAGTCCAAAATTATTCAAACCCTTCACAAACTGTCAGTCTGTGGAAAAATCCAAAGTTCTATACCATTTCTAATAGTCCAAGCTGTTCTAAAGCATCCTAATTACCCTAATTCAGTGGTGCCCAACCTTTTTTGGCCCGAGGGCCGAACTTTAAATCAAGAAAAATCTCGAGGGCCGAAACACATGCATACAAATTTTCGATGTAAAACTTTAAACGTTTTTCTAGTAACAGTTAACATGGTGTTGGAAATGGAAAGAAAAACGACAATATAAGAATTGTTGTACTCACCATTTGATGTACACTTAATGAGAAGTTTGGGGGCTGTTTTTCAGAAACCAATTTCTGGATATTTGGCTCCAAATTTGTAACATTTATTCTTAATACAGAATGAAGATGATCATCTATGATGCGAGAACGTGAGCCAGTTTCTGTGTGGGGCTGAGGGGGCTGCCCGCTCTGTGTGGGGCTGAGGGGGCTGCCCACTCTGTGTGGGGCTAAGGGGGCTGCCCTGTCTGCGTGGGGCTGAGTGGGCTGCCCGCTCTGTGTGGGGCTGAGGAGGCTGCCCTGTCTGTGTGGGGCTGAGGAGGCTGCCCTGTCTGTGTGGGGCTGAGTGGGCTGCCCGCTCTGTGTGGGGCTGAGGAGGCTGCCCTGTCTGTGTGGGGCTGAGTGGGCTGCCCGCTCTGTGTGGGGCTGAGGGGGCTGCCCTGTCTGTGTGGGGCTGAGTGGGCTGCCCGCTCTGTGTGGGGCTGAGTGGGCTGCCCGCTCTGTGTGGGGCTGAGGAGGCTGCCCTGTCTGTGTGGGGCTGAGTGGGCTGCCCGCTCTGTGTGGGGCTGAGTGGGCTGCCCGCTCTGTGTGGGGCTGAGTGGGCTGCCCGCTCTGTGTGGGGCTGAGTGGGCTGCCCTGTCTGTGTGGGGCTGAGGGGGCTGCCCTGTCTGTGTGAGGCTGAGAAGGCTGCCCTGTCTGCCTGGGGCTGAGGGGGCTGTCCTGTCTGTCTGGGGCTGAGGGGGCTGCCCTGTCTGTGTGGGGCTGAGTGGGCTGCCCGCTCTGTGTGGGGCTGAGGAGGCTGCCCGCTCTGTGTGGGGCTGGGGAGGCTGCCCGTGGAGGAGGAGAGGATCGGGTGGTATTGCGTAGTAAAGTATCGGCGTAGTCCCGCGCATACACGAGAATGTGCTGGTATTCAGTCCCGGGTAGCGCTGGGATAGTTTGAAAGCCTCGCTCATTGGTTAGTGCCGGAACCTTCCTCCAATAGGAATCAGCCTAATTCCTATTGGAGGAAGGTTCCTGCACTAACCAATAAGCGAGGCTTTCTAACTATCCCAGCGCTACCCGGGGCTGAATACCAGCACATTCTCGTGTATGCGTGGGACTACGCAATACCACCCGATCTTCTCCCCCTCCACGGGCAGCCTCCTCAGACTCCCCCAGCCTCCCCCTCCGCAGGACACTGCCGCGCGGGCCACAGAAACTGGCCTCGCGGGCCACAAATGGCCCGCGGGCCGTAGGTTGGGCACAGCTGCCTTAATTAATTGGGAACAGCTTTTTTAATCAACTCAACAAATGAAAAACAGCAGCTCTCTGCAGTTGGTTTGTGGACAGTCATGGCTAAAACAAAGGAGCTCAGTGAGGACCTGCAGCTGCACATCATGGCTGCTAATTAGTCAGGAAAGGGCTAAAAGTTCATTTCTAAATGTTTTCAAGTTCCAGTGGCTACAGTGCAAAGTATTATTAAAAAACACAAAATGTTCCACACTGTGGAAAATCTCAGAGGATGTGGACGGGAGTAAAAAGTGACATCTGTGCTGGCCAGGATGATAGTGAGAGAGGTGAAAAAGAATCCAAGGATCACCACCCAGGCCATCCTGGTGAATCTGGGCTCTGCTGGTGGCAATGTCTCAAGGCAGACAATCCAATGGACACTGCACACTGCTGGATTCCACGGATGCAGACCAAGGAGGACGACACTTCTCCAGATAAGGCACACAAAAGCCTGCTTGGCCTTTGCAAATGCTCGTCTGGACAAAGGAGAAGACTTCTGGTCTTCTGTGTTATGGTCAGATAAAACGATAATTGGATTTTTTGGTCACAATGATGTTTCCTTCATTTGGTATAAAAAAGGAGAAGCCTTCAACCAAAAGAACACCATCCCCACTGTCAAACAGGGTGGTGATGTAAACCTAATGCTTTGGTGGTGTTTTTCAGCCAATAGATCAGGGAACCTAATCACAGTAAGCGGCACCATGACAAAAGAGCAATACATGAGGCTTCTCAACGACAACATCAGGCAGTCTGCAGAGAAACTTGGCCTTGGGCACCAGTGAAAAGCAAAAGTGGTGAAGAAATGGTTAGCAGACAACAACATTAATGTTTTGGAGTGGCCCAGCCAGAGTCCTGACTTGAATCCAATTTATAATCTGTGGAGGGAGGGAGGGAGCTAAAGATCAGGTTGGTAACAAGAAGACCCTCCAACCTGAAAGCTTTGGAGATTATTGCTAAAGATGAATGGGTAAAAATACCTGTGGAGACATGCAAAAAGCTGGTCTACATTCTGCAATTATAGGAAGCGTTTGATTGCAGTACTAGCCAATAAAGGCTTTTCTATTGATTATTGAGAAGGGATTGAATAATTTTGGACTGGACACTTTTTGCTCAAATGTAAATAAAAGCTGAGAAATGTTCCCCCCCCCACCCCCCCACCCCCACCACAATGCCTCTTGTACATCGTCTTATTATCTTTTGGGAGGCACCTAAGTCCTTTCCCGTTAAAAAAATATATATATATACTTGCTGGTGGAATAAAAGTAACTTTGAAGTCAAAATTTGCCGGGGGTATGAATAATTATGGGAAACAATGTATACACCTTGCCAACAAGAAAGATGCCAGCAGGGGTGCAGATAGGATTTTATAACGGGCAGACATTAAATCATTTGAGAATGAATATTGTAAAAACAAGCTTTTTTCTTGTTAAATTAAGTTATTTAGAGGAAAATGTCCCTTTAGCCAGGGCCGGAGCTACCATAGAAAAAAATGGGCAATTGCCCCAGGGCCCCAGAGCCTGTAGGGGCCCCCAAGGTGTCCCCCATCTTAACTGTTGCTCCCCAGGGACTCTGCAGAGTCTGTTAAGTTGGTAGTTGATTGGGGGAGGGTTAGTAGCCAGCTCAGGGGCCCAGGAGGGAAATGTGGCTGCAACAAAGGGCCTCTAATGACGCTTTTTGGTCGGGAAGGGGGGGTCTGTTGGGGGGCCCCCAGGCTAACTTTGCCCTAGGGCCCAATTGTTACTTGAACCAGCCCTGCCTTTAGCTAAATGGTAATTAAATAGCTAACCAGTATTTCAATAGTAGTGGTTATGCTTTGCCTGCTTTTTCCCATTCCAATAAAAGTAGTGGAGAAAGAGGAGAATGTACTGTATGTGGCCAGTAGATTAACTACTTTGGCCTCCTGGACGTACTAGCTACGCCCAGGAGGCCATGTGCGCGTCCGCACGCTCCCGATGCCGTTCGCGCGCGTGCACGCGCGCTCCTAGCCGCGGTTCGTTAGCCTGGCAATCAGTGAATTGGGCTATGGTGCCCGATCACTGATTCCTCTCCCCCGCTGAAAAAGCGGCAGCTTTTCTCGGAAGCTGCGCTTTTTCTGGCTGTAACGTCCCCCATGCGTCGCTCTAAGCGTATGCTACGCTTAGAGTGATGTCATGTAAACAAACTCATGGCCGTCATCTTGTGGCCAAAAAGTAAAACTACATCTAAAAGTGAAAAAAATAAAACTCAAGACACATTTACATTATAAAACTATGGCTTACATCCCACCCTCCCAAAAATACCCAAATAAAATGTTTAATACAAAAAAAAAAAAACATTACAATAAAAAAAAACATGTAAATATTTACCTAAGGGTCTAAACTTTTTACATATCAATGTAAAGATGAAATATTTCTACATTTTTTTTATTTTAAACTTGTAAATAGTGTTAGATGCAAAACGGAAAAAATGCACCTTTATTTCCAAATAAAATATTGTCGCCATACATTGTGATAGGGACATAATTTTAACGGTGTAATAACTGGGACATATGGGCAAATACAATACATGAGTTTTAATTATGGAGGCATGTATTATTTTAAAACTATAATGGCTGAAAACTGAGAAATAATGCATGTTTTCCGTTTTTTTCTTATTCTTCCTGTTAAAATGCATTTACACTAAAGTGGCTCTTAGCAAAATGTACCCACCAAAGAAAGCCTAATTGGTGGCGGAAAAACCAAGATATAGATCAGTTCATTGTGATAAGTAGTGATAAAGTTATAGGCTAATGAATGGGAGGTGAAAATTGCTCGGATGCATAAAGTGAAAACGACTGAAGGCTGAAGTGGTTAAATGCTCCCACTTTCAATCAAATATGTTTGTAGTACAAAAGAAAGATCTACAGTACACCACTTCCCAGATTTCTCTGTACTAAACCAAAACAAGCTTTTTGCTGTTGTTTACTTTCAAAAAAGATAACAAATACTATACAAGTGCTAAAAACAAAACCAACAACAAGAAAATTACACAAATTACATTAGGCATTAGGTAGGGATTAGATTGTGAGCTCCTCCAAGGAACAGTTTAGTGACAACACTATATATACTTTCAGGGGCATAACTACAAATCACTGAGCCCCCCTGCAAAACTTTGGATGCCCCCCCCCCGACCCCAGGTATAGGTGCCCCCAGTATAGATAGCCAGGTATAGTTGCCCCCAGTATAGCCAGGTATAGGTTCCCCCAGTATAGCTAGATATAGGTGCCCCCAGTATAGCCAGGCATGGGTACCCACAGTATAGCTAGGTATAGGTGCCCACGGTATAGCCAGGCATGGGTACCCACAGTATAGCCATGTATAGGTGCCCCCAGTATGGCCAGGTATAGGTTCCCCCAGTATAGCCAGGTATAGGTTCCCCCAGCATAGCCAGGCATGGGTGCCCACAGAATAGCTAGGTATAAGTGCCCTCAGTATAGCCAGGCATGGGTGCCCACACACAGTGGCGGTGAAGGAGGCACTCCCCCACCCTCACCTTGGGCTCCCCATTCAGCAAACCCCCCTCCAGCATTGATTGGCAGCACTGCAGCTGGCATGGAACCAGGAATGCAGACATACCTCTTCTGAGTTCCACGCGATGGATGTCCATTCTTCACTGTAACAGCGCCTCACGCTACTTCATGATAAACAGGAAGTAGTGTCCGACACTTACAAAGAACATCCGTTCTTTTATGGGAAAGTGGACATATGCTTTAAAAGGAACCCGAGGTGAGAGACTGACGGAGGTTGTCATATTTATTTCCTTTTAAATAATACCAGTTGCTTGGCAGTCCTGCTAATCTTTCTGGCCTCAATAGTGTCTAAATCACATGCATGAAACAAGCAGATTTTTTGTCAGAAACATCTGATCTGCTGCATGCTTGCTCAGGGTCTATGGCTAAAAGCATTAGAGGCAGAGGATCTGCAAGACAGCCAGGCAATGTGCATTGTTTAAAAATAAATAAATATGCAAGTCTCTATATGTCTCTCACCTCGGGTTCCCTTTAACTGCTTCATTCTGTCAGTGCTAAAATATTAGAACAGATCATTTCAGAGTCGGTTATTATGCTGGCCATGGGGAAAATGATGAAGCTGATCTTTCTTCGCTAACCAGGGCCGGTTCAAGTAACAACTGGGCCCTAGGGCAAAATTAGCCTGGGGGCCCCCCAACAGACATCCTCCGACCAAAAAGCGTCATTAGAGGCCCTTTGTTACAGCCAAACTTCCCTCCTGGGCCCCTGATCTGGCTGCTGACCCTCCCCCAAACACCTCCCAACTTAACAGACTCTGCAGAGTCCCTGGGGAGCAACAGTTAAGATGGGGAGGGACAACTTGGGGGCCCCTACAGGCTCTGGGGCCCTGGGGCAATTGCCCATTTTTTTCTATGGTAGCTCTGGCCCTGTCACTAACTCAGGGCTAGAGATGATCATTTTTGTCTTAAATGACCTCTGATATAGGTGAAGTAATGTAGGATTAAATAGAAAGTTTATGTGACACATGGGGCTTTATTCATTAACATTTGAAAGAGATGCAGCAGCATATGCATTAATTAACACACAGTACCACACATTAATGTATGCACAGTTCACTAAACTTAAAGGGAAGGTTCAAGCAAAAAAAAAAAAATGAGATTCACTTACCTGGGGCTTCTACCAGCCCCATGCAGCCATCCTGTGCCCTTGTAGTCACTCACTGCTGCTCCAGTCCCCCGCTGGCAGCTTTCTGACCTCGGAGGTCAGGGCCACATTGCATACATTTTTACGCATTCCAGCTAGTGCAGGAACAAAAATTTACGCGTTTCACCACTAACGCGTAAAAATGTATGTGTTAATGTTCCTGCACTAGCGGGAATGTGTAAAAATGTACGCAATTTGGCCCTGACCTCCGAGGTCAGAAAGCTGCCAGCGGGGGACTGGAGCAGCAGTGAGTGACTACGAGGGCACAGGATGGCTGCATGGGGCTGGTAGAAGCCCCAGGTAAGTGAATCTCATTTTTTTTTTTTGCTTGGACCTTCCCTTTAAGTCCAAATGATCTCACTTGAGAGCAAGTTCTGTAAAATTCCCATGTTGTTTATTATCTGGTGAGGCTGATTGAGCTTATTAGCTCAGTTACTGCATAGCAGGAGCTCTCTAAGGTTCTGAACTTGTGGCCACTCTGTTTCTCTAAGGATTCTTTTTTATTTGAATATAAAATACGAAAATTACAGTGTGGAATATGTTAACATTGGAATACTACCTCTCCCCTCCATCCTTGTCCCATTCGGGATGGAAGTGACCAAGATGACAGCTGGTGAACATCTAACTCCATTCTGCTTCTATCAACCAGTGTATTCTCCCTTTCAGCATTAGGGGTAAATGGAAGCTTTGCATTGCAAGCTATTCCTCTGTGGTAGAGGTGATTTGGTAATAAAGGCTTATGTGCTGCATGCATCCAGTGGAGCCAGGTCAGATTTCTGAAAAGGCCACAAAGGCCTGGAACTTGGGCAGCTGTAGCCCAATGGACACCTGAACATGAAAGAGCGGCTGCAACATATGAAAGAGAAGGCAGAAAATTGACAGCCACACATGAAAAGAGGAAACTGATGCCCAAGGGAGCTGCTCATGAAGGAGAGGGTATATAGTACATGGATGATACACATGAAAGAGGGGGCTGCACATGGAATGGGGGGAGCGCTGTTGCACATAAAAGCAGAGTCTCAACATACTTGGCCAAGGGGCACAAAAAGTATAAATCCAGCCTTGGGTGAAGCAAGAAAAAAACTACTCCTACCTTGATCAATAAGTGAAGGGACCTTTTACCAACTCCTTACTCATTCACCTTTATAGCTAAAGTAATAACACCCATAAGACATTGAACAAACCCATTCACAGTTTTGCATGGTTAAGTAAATAAAACTTATACAATGGCTTTAGCAAAGGGTTATTGCATTTCTAACTGTCTGCTTCATCCTTTTGTGATTAAAAATCTTCCGAGGTTCTCCAGTTCAGGATCTTCAGACATCCTGTTCTTTTTCCAGTGTCTTGATTGCAATGACTTCTTAGCTTGATTAAAAAACCATCCTTTTCTGCTCTTAGGAATTGCTTGAAGCCTATTTTAATGTTGACTTTTTCCATAGCCATGGGTTCCTCTGTCTTCTGTCTACCCAAACCATGCACATTTATGCACATTTAGCTAACAGTCTCAGCTACATCATTGGCCAAATACGGATGTGCTCTGTTTTGGCCTATGATGAAAATTACAGATTCTAGTAACATGTGTGAATATACAGTATGTCCACTAATAAGACTGACAATGGGGGGACCCATCGTTCTTCAAGGAAGAAAAAAATAGAACGGGTGTCAAGCAAATGCCTAAAACCGGGAACAGGAGCTCTTCCAGGGCTGGATTTCTGGAAAGGCTGTAAAGGCACGGGCCTTGGGTGGCTGAAGAGCAAGGGGGCACCTGAACATGAAAGAGGGGTTGCAACATACAAAAGAGGAAGATGAACATGGGGACCAACACATGAAAAAGGGAAACTGATACCCAAGGGAGCTGTTCATGAAAGAAGAGAGGCTGCATACATGGATGTTCAACATGGAAGAGGGGGCTGTACATGGAATGGAAGGGGCGCCATTGCACATAAAAACGGAGCCACAAAATTCTTGGCCGAGGAGCACAAAAAGTTTAAATCCGGTTTTGTGCTCTTCAGGACAGGAATCCTCAATTGAAGAATCTTGGAGTAACAAGAAGACATCTGTATAAAACATTTTTTAAATAACTTTTAACAGTTAGTGCAAATGTGCCAGGCATCTAGGAATGACGCCTTTACCCACTCCTTGGGAAAAGAAGTGGTTATGTGCCTGGTCCATAGATCTATGTCCAATATTTTGAACAAATACTGTTCAAAATTTGGCTCAAATACATTAATATTAGTGAATTATAAAATGTATATGTATCTAAACACAAAAAAGTTTGTCAGCACCCCAAGTAATAATGACTGCATGTGCTGGGGTAGAGCAGTATACATAGTACTAAAGAGAAAAGATACCCCTATACACAGCACCACTGCAGCACTGTATATGTATCTAAAGTTAAAAAATAAAATGTTTAACATACTATCAACTTTTACAACCCCATTTTCAAGCATATTAGGACATGCTGGGCCTGATTCACAAAGCGGTGCAAACACTTTGCACGCCTGTGAAAAGCCCTTTATCACACCTAAACTTAGTTTAGGTGTGATCTGAAGGAATTCGCGAGAACTCCTGCACGCAAAGTTTTGCGCGCGCAACACACCGCGCTACGCGCACAGCGCACCGTGCTTCGCGCAAAGCGCCCATTAAACCCTATGGGTTTTTGCGTGCGCGTTTGCACGCGCAAAACTTTGCGCGCGGAAGCTTCGCGCGAATTATAGCACAAAGCGGTGATAACTTTGCTAGTGCAAAGGTTATCACGCCTAAAGTCTTTTAGGCGTGATAACTGAGTTATCACCGCTTTGTGAATCAGGCCCGCTGTGCAATTTAACGTGAACATTTACAATTCATGGAAGCACTATCTACATAAAGGCTAATAAACACATAAAGGTATATGAAAATATCCATATCATACAGCGTAAGACCATGTCATTTGGCATAAAGTATCCATATCATATAGCACAAGATGTATGATTCACAGGATGCAATTGCAATTGCTCTGCATGCATATAAACCTGTATATGTTGTTCAGTGATTATTTGTCTGTAGATTTTGTAAAACATGTTTTTTATGGTTATTTATGTTTCATAAATATGGTTAAGTAAAGTGCCTTTTAACTTACAGACTCTGCCATTTGACCTAATGAAGCCTGCTTGACCTGAAAATCACATTTTCTTGTGTTTCTAAATATATTTGTTTTTGAATACATGCTTGTTTTCCTTGGAGAAGTAAGTAACAACACCTCCTCTATTTTCAAACTCTCTTAAACTCTTAAAGGGACACTGTAGGGGGATCGGGGGGAAAATGAGTTGAACTTACCCGGGGCTTCTAATGGTCCTCTGCAGACATCCTGTGCTCGTGCAGCCACTCACCGATGCTCCGTCCCAGCCTCCGGTTCACTTCTGGATTTTCAGTCTTTAAAATCTGAAAACCATTGCACCTGCGTTGTAGCGTCCTTGCTCCCGCTAATGTCACCAGGAGCGTACTGCGCAGGCCTCTACAGTATTCCTTTAAAGTCTTTTATTATTTGTTGGTGCCTTCAAATCCCAGTTATTACATTTATCCTACACATCGTGTATTACTTATAAAAAGGACATCATCTTAAAACACCCATAAAGTGCAAAATGTGCTCGGTCAGTGCTCCACTGCAAGTGTCAATATTCCACGAGATCCCCTTAAGAAATGCGCGCTCACCAAATGCAGGCCACCTCAAATCCAGGTGGGTCTAAAGCTTAGGTTTAACGGCCAACAACTCAGCAGTAGATAGGATCCAAAGGTTTTATTCCATTACCTCATAAAAAACAATAAAACAAACATAGCATAAAATCTTTTGACATAAAATCAATTGCCCTGCGCTCAATGCGCACTCACGTCATCCAAGAATGTCAAGCGCCTATCGGGTCCAATACCCAGCGGTGTTTTTCCTATTGCAGCTGCCGGCGTCCCGTTTCCGCTACAATTCCTCCGCTGCAAGTTGAACCTTCCTCCGAGCGGTGTATTCCTTACTCTCTGTGACGTCAGACGCTCCTGGCTCCGCCTTACGCGTTTCGTCCCTGCGGACTCATCAGAGGCTGACGTCACAGGAGCGGCCGACGTCCTAAATACCTGTACTTCCTGATTGAAATTGAAACGCATCCCGTCGCGGCCATGATTACGCTTGAGCCGCATCACATGGCCCCTTACGTTAATGCGACCTCGGGGTCGCATTACACTGACGCTTTCATGCATTCACTAGGCTAGATCATACTGCCATCTAGTGGAATAAATTTAGAATACACCCCAAAACCAGTTTCAAGTTTCATACATTTACAATAAAGTTTATCCATCATAAATCAATTCAAAATACAGTCCTATTATCCTTCACCCTTTCCATAGCTTATATATATAAATACTTGAGAGCATCAGTGTTATTTCACACCACCACTGGTTATTGTTCCACCTCCCTTAGTATTCATAATTTACAGGGACAAGGTAGCTTCCAGTTCCAGGTCCCAACTTTTTTCATATCATACAGTGTATTAATAAACCTTTGTGTGTCCCATTGAGGCCCCCATTTACATTCTATCTACCCAATAATGGGCAACAATATGGGGGGAGAATCCTGTGAACCCCTTGTTCCATATCCTGTTCCCCCCCAGGGTCCTAGCCCCTTATTTTTATGTGTCCCCTGTAACTTTATGAAGGGTCAATCCCAAAGTGTACATTATTCGGTCCCAAGATTCTCAACACATCCACACATATATAAAGTGTACACCTCCTCTTCCCCAGAATACCACCTTCTTACCCTTAGGACTTTTTACTGACCCCACCTAGGAGGACCCCCTGTTTTCATTCGCCTCCATGGGGACAATAAGCCTAAAGATCATTTGTAATGAAGCAATTAAGATCAAATTCCACATTGAGTCCCCTTGGGGTCAACGTTTTAAGGTTAAAGATCCACCTCCCCTCCGCTTGAGAAATATCCCTCACCCTACAAGACCCTCTCCACTTTTTTATATGAGCTTCTACCCCCATAAAGGTCATCTTACTGGGGTCGCTATTGTGTTTCAATCGGAAGTGGTTGGATACATTATGTGTAGCCAAGCCCTTTGTAATGTTGGCCACATGCTCCCTAATCCTCTCATGCAGCTTCCGAGTAGTTCGACCAATATATTCCAAGTTACAAGGGCATTTTAACAAATATATTACCCCTTTAGTATTGCATGTAATGCATTGTCTTATTGTAATTAGCTGTCCAGTGTTGTTCGCTGTGAATTGACTTCCCCTTTGGGGGCTTGCTTCTCTGCAGCCCCTACATCCTCGGCAGGGGAAGAATCCTGTTTGCCCCAGCATGTCTGCTGCATTTGCCAGAGGTGGTTCTATACAGCTTGACACCAATTTAGATTTAAGATTGGGGGCTTTCTTATACATAAATCCAGGCCTATGTGGTATTACATTTTTTAAAGTGCCATCAAGTTGTAGGATATTCCAATGTCTTTTAATGATTTTCTCCACATCCTCATATTGGTTGTTATAATCCAATATAATATCATAGTCCCTATTTTTCAGCGGTGCAGTAGCTTTCTTTGTCTCCAATAGTTGGACTCTTTCCATCGCTGCCACCTTATTAGCCTGTGCTTTCATCAAGCTTTCTTTATACCCTTTTTCTACAAATCTTTTAACCAATACCTCACTTTGTTCTTCAAAATCCTCCATCCTGGAGCAATTCCTCCTAATCCGCATTAATTGTCCTTTGGGTATATTCTCTAGCCATTTCTTATGGTGGCAACTGCCAAGTGGAATGTATCCGTTTTTATCCGTGGGTTTAAAATAAGTTTTATTATTTAAGATGTTACCCTCCTTTTTAATTACCAGGTCAAGGAATTCCACCTGCTCCAGGGACTGATTAAACGTGATTTTTATTGGATTCCAATTATTGTTTGCTTTCTCACAGAATTTTCTCAAATCCTCTTCTGTTCCTCTCCATACAAAGAACAGGTCGTCTATAAACCTATTCCACGTAATTATATTCTCGGCTCCCTCTATAAGTAACATTTCCTGTTCCCACTTGGCCATATATATATTTGCTACTGAGGGTGCAAACTTTGCCCCCATGGCACAGCCAGTTTGTTGTAAATAAAATTCCTTATTGTACCAAAAATAATTGTGTGTTAATGCATAATCCAGCAATGCCATAATGAACTCAATCTGCCTGATTTTTAGATCCCCCAATTCCTCTAACGTATCCCTTACTGATTGCATTCCCTCCTGATGTGGGATTACAGTATAGAGGGATGTAACATCACCTGTTACTAGAATGTCACTATCTTTCATTTCCACATGTTGTAATTTCTGTAACAGGTGTGTTGTATCTTTCAGCAGGTGTGGTAGTTGTCTCACAACCCCTTGTAGGAAGTAGTCAATGTACTCTCCTATTCTCTGTGTGAGTGAGCCCACTCCACTCACGATCGGTCTTCCTGGGGGATTTTCGACACTTTTATGAACCTTGGGGTTACAATAAATAACCGGTATTCTGGGGTTAGTAGGTAGCAAATATTTAAGTTCATTTGTATTGATGATGGTTTCCCTTTCCCCTTCTACCAATATGTCTTTGAGTATCATTTTATATTCATAGGTGGGGTTCTTTTTTAATTTTTGATATGTGGATTGATCTCCAAGTAACCTATCCATCTCCCCCTTGTATTGTTGGGAGTTCATTATAACCAGGCCTCCCCCCTTATCTGCCGGCTTTAGAATCAGATCTTTCATCTCTAACAGTTCACTAATTTGTTGGTGAATCTGATTCATATTTTTTTGTTTTTTAATCTCTAGTATTTCTAAGTCTTGCAATATTGCCCTTTTAAAAGTGTCCACTGTGTTCTCTTTTGAGGAGTCCTGAGGGTTAAATAGTGATTTGTTTCTCAGCCCTGTATGTACATACTCTTGAGGAATAGGGTTGGCTCTAGCATTAGGGCCTTCTTTGTTTAAAAAATATTTTTTCTGTGTAATTTTCCTTACATATTTATTGATGTCCAGATATGCCCCAAATTTATTCAATTTTTTTTGGGGGGGGGGCGTAATTGAGGCCTTTATCTAGCAACTTTAGCTGTGGTTTGGTGAGTTGCACCCCACTGATGTTAAAAATGCCACTCTTTTTCATATCCTTCTTCTTTTGTTGCTCTCGTCTACCCCCTCTTGTGCCTCTCCTGTTCTTTTTTCCCCTCCTCCCCATTCTTCTTCCTGATAAATGCTCGGGTGGTGCCACCTGTCCCTCTGATTCATCCCCAAAAAATGGTCCCCATATTCCCCTAGCGGTTGGTACCTATTAGATGTAGAGGTATTTTTATATTCATACTGTCTGTCCCTTTTATCAAATGCCCGTTCCCCTTTCTTCTGTCTCAAGTTATAAAACTGTTCCCCATATCTAGGTCGATTGTGGGGGTGCCTTGGTGGAATTAATTTATTTGGACTTTTCCGTATCTTATTTTGGGCTCCAGTTGACGACCCCCCCCATGCCCCCTGGGGGGCATCAGCCTCATAGTCCTCCCATTCATTATCCGTCTCTGGGGAGACGTCTAAGGGGATCTCGTGGAATATTGACACTTGCAGTGGAGCACTGACCGAGCACATTTTGCACTTTATGGGTGTTTTAAGATGATGTCCTTTTTATCAGTAATACACGATGTGTAGTTTTTCGTTTGATTTACAGGTGGCATAATATAAGAAGAGGAGCGCTGTCTCAGTAATACTACAATAGACTCTAAAGTGGACTTGATAGATAGCGAATACTCTTACATTGTAACATAGTGTGTAATTAGAGGCAGTGGGCGCAGTTTGCGATAATAACATCATTGACTAAGGAGGACCATCACTCCACTTAACTGCAGCCCCTGCATGTAAAGTATATGAAAGTCTTGTGGAAAACCCTACATCTCTTATAATTGGGGGAATTTTGTTTAATCAAGTTGGAGTATACACAGTGGTTTCCTATATATATTGCATTAAACTGAAGCAGATATTGGTGTAGCTCATATAGATAACGAGGTGTGCACTGATTATTAGGAGGAGAATGGATGCATTTATGTTAAGGAATAGATCGACCATTAATATAGCAGGGATCTTTTCTAAAGACCCCAAACAAATAAAAACAGGTACACTTGAGGAAAAGTTTAAATGTCTGCATAACCTTATGCTCAAAGAACAGGTGGCATGGTGGGAGCAAGCCAGCCTGAGCCGGTATATAGAGGAGGGAATAGTACCAAAGAGATATAGGTGGGACCTCCTAATTAACGATGGGGAAAATAATGAAACTAATGATAAAGAAATGGGGGATTTTTTAAACCAAAGTGGGGTGAATCTACTAAAGATCTTGGTGAAGAGGAAGCAAACTAGATTGGATAGACTGGGAGGAGAGATTGACCAATTGAAAGTGGCCATGGAACCCCTGAAAGACAGGGATTCCTATAAGAAACATATGGAAGAGCTCACAGGAAAACTGACTAAAAATGAACAAGAGATTATACAAATAAGACAAAAGAGATTCCTCAATGACTGGGATGAATATAAACAGAATAAGGCCTATAAATGGCAATCTGTAAAGAGCCAAAACAATGCAGGCCAACAAGACAATACTGCAATAGGGAATAAACAAACCAGTGGCACTGTGAGAGTATCCCATGACTCAAATGGCCAGAATACTGATACAGAATATGATTATCCCCAGGGGACAACAACATACCCCCAGGAACCAGAGACGGATAATGAATGGGAGGACTATGAGGCTGATGCCCCCCAGGGGGCATGGGGGGGGTCGTCAACTGGAGCCCAAAATAAGATACGGAAAAGTCCAAATAAATTAATTCCACCAAGGCACCCCCACAATCGACCTAGATATGGGGAACAGTTTTATAACTTGAGACAGAAGAAAGGGGAACGGGCATTTGATAAAAGGGACAGACAGTATGAATATAAAAATACCTCTACATCTAATAGGTACCAACCGCTAGGGGAATATGGGGACCATTTTTTGGGGATGAATCAGAGGGACAGGTGGCACCACCCGAGCATTTATCAGGAAGAAGAATGGGGAGGAGGGGAAAAAAGAACAGGAGAGGCACAAGAGGGGGTAGACGAGAGCAACAAAAGAAGAAGGATATGAAAAAGAGTGGCATTTTTAACATCAGTGGGGTGCAACTCACCAAACCACAGCTAAAGTTGCTAGATAAAGGCCTCAATTACGCCCCCCCCAAAAAAAAATTGAATAAATTTGGGGCATATCTGGACATCAATAAATATGTAAGGAAAATTACACAGAAAAAATATTTTTTAAACAAAGAAGGCCCTAATGCTAGAGCCAACCCTATTCCTCAAAAGTATGTACATACAGGGCTGAGAAACAAATCACTATTTAACCCTCAGGACTCCTCAAAAGAGAACACAGTGGACACTTTTAAAAGGGCAATATTGCAAGACTTAGAAATACTAGAGATTAAAAAACAAAAAAATATGAATCAGATTCACCAACAAATTAGTGAACTGTTAGAGATGAAAGATCTGATTCTAAAGCCGGCAGATAAGGGGGGAGGCCTGGTTATAATGAACTCCCAACAATACAAGGGGGAGATGGATAGGTTACTTGGAGATCAATCCACATATCAAAAATTAAAAAAGAACCCCACCTATGAATATAAAATGATACTCAAAGACATATTGGTAGAAGGGGAAAGGGAAACCATCATCAATACAAATGAACTTAAATATTTGCTACCTACTAACCCCAGAATACCGGTTATTTATTGTAACCCCAAGGTTCATAAAAGTGTCGAAAATCCCCCAGGAAGACCGATCGTGAGTGGAGTGGGCTCACTCACACAGAGAATAGGAGAGTACATTGACTACTTCCTACAAGGGGTTGTGAGACAACTACCACACCTGCTGAAAGATACAACACACCTGTTACAGAAATTACAACATGTGGAAATGAAAGATAGTGACATTCTAGTAACTGGTGATGTTACATCCCTCTATACTGTAATCCCACATCAGGAGGGAATGCAATCAGTAAGGGATACGTTAGAGGAATTGGGGGATCTAAAAATCAGGCAGATTGAGTTCATTATGGCATTGCTGGATTATGCATTAACACACAATTATTTTTGGTACAATAAGGAATTTTATTTACAACAAACTGGCTGTGCCATGGGGGCAAAGTTTGCACCCTCAGTAGCAAATATATATATGGCCAAGTGGGAACAGGAAATGTTACTTATAGAGGGAGCCGAGAATATAATTACGTGGAATAGGTTTATAGACGACCTGTTCTTTGTATGGAGAGGAACAGAAGAGGATTTGAGAAAATTCTGTGAGAAAGCAAACAATAATTGGAATCCAATAAAAATCACGTTTAATCAGTCCCTGGAGCAGGTGGAATTCCTTGACCTGGTAATTAAAAAGGAGGGTAACATCTTAAATACTAAAACTTATTTTAAACCCACGGATAAAAACGGATACATTCCACTTGGCAGTTGCCACCATAAGAAATGGCTAGAGAATATACCCAAAGGACAATTAATGCGGATTAGGAGGAATTGCTCCAGGATGGAGGATTTTGAAGAACAAAGTGAGGTATTGGTTAAAAGATTTGTAGAAAAAGGGTATAAAGAAAGCTTGATGAAAGCACAGGCTAATAAGGTGGCAGCGATGGAAAGAGTCCAACTATTGGAGACAAAGAAAGCTACTGCACCGCTGAAAAATAGGGACTATGATATTATATTGGATTATAACAACCAATATGAGGATGTGGAGAAAATCATTAAAAGACATTGGAATATCCTACAACTTGATGGCACTTTAAAAAATGTAATACCACGTAGGCCTGGATTTATATATAAGAAAGCCCCCAATCTTAAATCTAAATTGGTGTCAAGCTGTATAGAACCACCTCTGGCAAATGCAGCAGACATGCTGGGGCAAACAGGATTCTTCCCCTGCCGAGGATGTAGGGGCTGCAGAGAAGCAAGCCCCCAAAGGGGAAGTCAATTCACAGCGAACAACACTGGACAGCTAATTACAATAAGACAATGCATTACATGCAATACTAAAGGGGTAATATATTTTGTTAAAATGCCCTTGTAACTTGGAATATATTGGTCGAACTACTCGGAAGCTGCATGAGAGGATTAGGGAGCATGTGGCCAACATTACAAAGGGCTTGGCTACACATAATGTATCCAACCACTTCCGATTGAAACACAATAGCGACCCCAGTAAGATGACCTTTATGGGGGTAGAAGCTCATATAAAAAAGTGGAGAGGGTCTTGTAGGGTGAGGGATATTTCTCAAGCGGAGGGGAGGTGGATCTTTAACCTTAAAACGTTGACCCCAAGGGGACTTAATGTGGAATTTGATCTTAATTGCTTCATTACAAATGATCTTTAGGCTTATTGTCCCCATGGAGGCGAATGAAAACAGGGGGTCCTCCTAGATGGGGTCAGTAAAAAGTCCTAAGGGTAAGAAGGTGGTATTCTGGGGAAGAGGAGGTGTACACTTTATATATGTGTGGATGTGTTGAGAATCTTGGGACCGAATAATGTACACTTTGGGATTGACCCTTCATAAAGTTACAGGGGACACATAAAAATAAGGGGCTAGGACCCTGGGGGGGAACAGGATATGGAACAAGGGGTTCACAGGATTCTCCCCCCATATTGTTGCCCATTATTGGGTAGATAGAATGTAAATGGGGGCCTCAATGGGACACACAAAGGTTTATTAATACACTGTATGATATGAAAAAAGTTGGGACCTGGAACTGGAAGCTACCTTGTCCCTGTAAATTATGAATACTAAGGGAGGTGGAACAATAACCAGTGGTGGTGTGAAATAACACTGATGCTCTCAAGTATTTATATATATGAGCTATGGAAAGGGTGAAGGATAATAGGACTGTATTTTGAATTGATTTATGATGGATAAACTTTATTGTAAATGTATGAAACTTGAAACTGGTTTTGGGGTGTATTCTAAATTTATTCCACTAGATGGCAGTATGATCTAGCCTAGTGAATGCATGAAAGCGTCAGTGTAATGTGACCCCGAGGTCGCATTAACGTAAGGGGCCATGTGATGCGGCTCAAGCGTAATCATGGCCGCGACGGGATGCGTTTCAATTTCAATCCGGAAGTACAGGTATTTAGGACGTCGGCCGCTCCTGTGACGTCAGCCTCTGATGAGTCCGCAGGGACGAAACGCGTAAGGCGGAGCCAGGAGCGTCTGACGTCACGGAGAGTAAGGAATACACCGCTCGGAGGAAGGTTCAACTTGCAGCGGAGGAATTGTAGCGGAAACGGGACGCCGGCAGCTGCAATAGGAAAAACACCGCTGGGTATTGGACCCGATAGGCGCTTGACATTCTTGGATGACGTGAGTGCGCATTGAGCGCAGGGCAATTGATTTTATGTCAAAAGATTTTATGCTATGTTTGTTTTATTGTTTTTTATGAGGTAATGGAATAAAACCTTTGGATCCTATCTACTGCTGAGTTGTTGGCCGTTAAACCTAAGCTTTAGACCCACCTGGATTTGAGGTGGCCTGCATTTGGTGAGCGCGCATTTCTTAAGGGGATCTCGTGGAATATTGACACTTGCAGTGGAGCACTGACCGAGCACATTTTGCACTTTATGGGTGTTTTAAGATGATCTCCTTTTTATCAGTAATACACGATGTGTAGTTTTTCGTTTGATTTACAGGTGGCATAATATAAGAAGAGGAGCGCTGTCTCAGTAATACTACAATAGACTCTAAAGTGGACTTGATGGATAGCGAATACTCTTACATTGTAACATAGTGTGTAATTAGAGGCAGTGGGCGCAGTTTGCGATAATAACATCATTACATTTATCCTCATTGGTCATGCTTTGGTAATATTTTGTCTGCATAGTGTTTGGTTGTCTCTCAGGCAAACTTCGCAAGGTTTTTCCACACTTTCAGACCCTAGTGTCTTCAAACTTACTATACCATAATAGGCTCTCGGCTCTCTGCTTTTGTTTGCTATATTTTTGTATCCCATTTCTCAATTCTTTATTTTATGAAATAGAGTGGGTGTGATTCAACACCATTAATTTAAAATGATTTTATTTAAAGCGAACCTGAACTCTAGCACATCACACAATGAAAAGTCTTTATTTCACCTATGGTTGGTGAATAAATTCACTGGATTGTGAGCTGTTCTTGTTTAGCTAGATAATTGTCCAATTAGCTGTTATCAGCTGCTGTGAATCATAGCTGTCAGCTGTGTGTAAGATGTGCCACTGCACCTCTCTGACCTAAGTATAAACAGGCTTAACTACTTCCCGACCGCCGTATAGACAAATGGCGGCCGGGAAGTGGACGCCGCAAGGACCGCCGTATTGACAAAATGCGGCGGTCCTTGTATGGGCATGGGCGGAGCGATCGCGTCATCCGTGACGCAATCCTCCGCCTGGCGCCGCTCACCCGCCGCAACATCCCGCCGGCCATACGGAAGCGCCGGCGGGATGTTAACCTGACGATCGCCGCATACAAAGTGTATAATACACTTTGTAATGTTTACAAAGTGTATTATACAGGCTGCCTCCTGCCCTGGTTGTCCCAGTGTCCGAGGGACCACCAGGGCAGGCTGCAGCCACCCTAGTCTGCACCAAGCACACTGATTTCCCCCCCCCTGCCCCAGATCGCCCACAGCACCCATCAGACCCCCCCCTGCCCACCCCCCAGACCCCTGTTTGCACCCAATCACCCATCAATCACTCCCTGTCACTATCTGTCAACCCTATTTTTTTTTATCCCCCCCCTGCTCCCTCCTGATCACCCCCCCCACCCCTCAGATTCTTCCCAGACCCCCCCCCCCAGACCCCCCCCCATGTACTGTATGCATCTATCCCCCCTGATCACCTGTCAATCACCTGTCAATCACCTGTCAATCACCCGTCAATCACCCCCTGTCACTGCCACCCATCAATCAGCCCCTAACCTGCCCCTTGCGGGCAATCTGATCACCCACCCACACCATTAGATCGCCCGCAAACCCGCCGTCAGATTACCTCCCAAATGTATTGTTTACATCTGTTATCTTCTCTAAACACCCACTAATTACCCATCAATCACCCATCAATCACCCCCTATCACCACCTGTCACTGTTACCTATCAGATCAGACCCTAATCTGCCCCTTGCGGGCACCCAATCACCCGCCCACACGCTCAGATTGCCCTCAGACCCCCCCCCTTATCAATTCGCCAGTGCATTAATTACATCTGTCCTTCCCTGTAATAACCCACTGATCACCTGTCAATCACCTGCCAATCACCTATCACCCATCAATCACCCCCTGTCACTGCCACCCAACAATCAGCCCCTAACCTGCCCCTTGCGGGCAATCTGATCACCCACCCACACCAATAGATCGCCCGCAGATCCGACATCAGATCACCACCCAAGCGCAGCGTTTACATCTATTCTCTCCTCTAAACACCCACTAATTACCCATCAATCACCCATCAATCACCCCCTATCACCACCTGTCACTGTTACCCATCAGATCAGACCCTAATCTGCCCCTTTGCGGGCACCCAATCACCCGCCTACATGCTCAGATTGCCCTCAGACCCCCCCTTATCAATTCGCCAGGGCATTATTTACATCTGTCCTTCCCTGTAATAACCCACTGATCACCTGTCAATCACCTGTCAATCACCCATCAATCACCCCCTGTCACTGCCACCCATCAATCACCCCCTGTCACCGCCACCCATCAATCAGCCCCTAACCTGCCCCTTGCGGGCAAACTGATCACCCACCCACACCAATAGATCGCCCGCAGATCCGACATCAGATCACCACCCAAGCGCAGTGTTTCCATCTATTCTCTCCTCTAAACACCCACTAATTACCCATCAATCACCCATCAATCACCCCCTATCACCACCTGTCACTGTTACCCATCAGATCAGACCCTAATCTGCCCCTTGCGGGCACCCAATCACCCGCCTACACGCTCAGATTGCCCTCAGACCCCCCCTTATCAATTCGCCAGTGCAATATTTACATCTGTTCTCCCCTGTAATAACCCACTGATTACCTGACACCCCAAGGTATTCTGTTAGGTGTATGACGAGTTCATAGAAGATTTTATTTTTTGTCAAAAGTTAGCGAAATTGATTTTTATTGTTTTTTTTTCACAAAGTGTCATTTTTCACTAACTTGTGACAAAAAATAAAATCTTCTATGAACTCGCCATACACCTAACGGAATACCTTGGGGTGTCTTCTTTCTAAAATGGGGTCACTTGTGGGGTTCCTATACTGCCCTGGCATTTTAGGGGCCCTAAACCGCGAGGAGTAGTCTAGAAAACAAATGCCTCAAAATGACCTGTGAATAGGACGTTGGGCCCCTTAGCGCACCTAGGCTGCAAAAAAGTGTCACACATGTGGTACCGCCGTACTCAGGAAAAGTAGTATAATGTGTTTTGGGGTGTATTTTTACACATACCCATGCTGGGTGGGAGAAATTTCTATGTAAATGGACAATTGTGTGTAAAAAAAAATCAAACAATTGTCATTTACAGAGATATTTCTCCCACTTAGCATGGGTATGTGTAAAAATACACCCCAAAACACATTATACTACTTCTCCTGAGTACGGCGGTACCACATGTGTGGCACTTTTTTAAACCCTAAGTACGCTAAGGGGCCCAAAGTCCTATGAGTACCTTTAGGATTTCACAGGTCATTTTGCGACATTTGGTTTCAAGACTACTCCTCACGGTTTAGGGCCCCTAAAATGCCAGGGCAGTATAGGAACCCCACAAATGACCCCATTCTAGAAAGAAGACACCCAAAGGTATTCCGTTAGGAGTATGGTAAGTTCATAGAAGATTTTATTTTTTGTCACAAGTTAGCGGAAAATGACACTTTGTGAAAAAAACAATTAAAATCAATTTCCGCTAACTTGTGACAAAAAAATAAAAACTTCTATGAACTCACCATACTCCTAACGGAATACCTTGGGGTGTCTTCTTTCTAAAATGGGGTCATTAGTGGGGTTCCTATACTGCCCTGGCATTTTAGGGGCCCTAAACCGTGAGGAGTAGTCTTGAAACAAAAATGACCTGTGAAATCCTAAAGGTACTCATTGGACTTTGGGCCTTTTAGCGCAGTTAGGGTGCAAAAAAGTGCCACACATGTGGTATTGCCGTACTCGGGAGAAGTAGTAAAATGTGTTTTGGGGTGTATTTTTACACATACCCATGCTGGGTGGGAGAAATACCTCTGTAAATGACAATCTTTTGATTTTTTTACACACAATTGTCCATTTACAGAGTTATTTCTCCCACCCAGCATGGGTATGTGTAAAAATACACCCCAAAACACATTGTACTACTTCTCCCGAGTACGGCGATACCACATGTGTGGCACTTTTTTGCACCCTAACTGCGCTAAAGGGCCCAAAGTCCAATGAGTACCTTTAGGATTTCACAGGTCATTTTGAGAAATTTCGTTTCAAGACTCCTCCTCACGGTTTAGGGCCCCTAAAATGCCAGGGCAGAATAGGAACCCCACAAATGACCCCATTTTAGAAAGAAGACACCCCAAGGTATTCTGTTAGGAGTATAGCGAGTTCATAGAAGATTTTATTTTTTGTCACAAGTTAGCGGAAATTGATTTTAATAGGTTTTTTTCACAAAGTGTCATTTTCCGCTAACTTGTGACAAAAAATAAAATCTTCTATGAACTCACCATACTCCTAACAGAATACCTTGGGGTGTCTTCTTTCTAAAATGGGGTCATTTGTGGGGTTCCTATACTGCCCTGGCATTTTAGGGGCCCTAAACCGTGAGGAGTAGTCTTGAAACAAAATTTCTCAAAATGGTACTCATTGGACTTTGGGCCCTTTAGCGCAGTTAGGGTGCAAAAAAGTGCCACACATGTGGTATCGCCGTACTCGGGAGAAGTAGTACAATGTGTTTTGGGGTGTATTTTTACACATACACATGCTGGGTGGGAGAAATAACTCTGTAAATGGACAATTATGTGTAAAAAAATCAAAAGATTGTCATTTACAGAGGTATTTCTCCCACCCAGCATGGGTATGTGTAAAAATACACCCCAAAACACATTGTACTACTTCTCCCAAGTACGGCAATACCACATGTGTGGCACTTTTTTGCAGCCTAACTGCGCTAAGGGGTCCAAAGTCCAATGAGCACCTTTAGGCTTTACAGGGGTGCTTACAATTTAGCACCCCCCAAAATGTCAGGACAGTAAACACACCCCACAAATGACCCAATTTTGGAAAGTAGACCCTTCAAGGTATTCAGAGAGGGGCATGATGAGTCCGTGGTAGATTTCATTTTCTTTTGTCGCAAGTTAGAAGAAATGGAAACATTTTTTTTTTTTTTTTTTTTTGTCACAAAGTGACATTTTCCGCTTACTTGTGACAAAAAATAATATCTTCTATGAACTCACTATGCCTCTCAGTGAATACTTTTGGATGTCTTCTTTCCAAAATGGGGTCATTTGGGGGGTATTTATACTATCCTGGAATTCTAGCCCCTCATGAAACATGACAGGGGGTCAGAAAAGTCATAGATGCTTGAAAATGGGAAAATTCACTTTTTGCACCATAGTTTGTAAACGCTATAACTTTTACCCAAACCAATAAATATACACTGAATAGGTTTTTTTTAATCCAAAACATGTTTGTCCACATTTTTCGCGCTGCATGTATACAGAAATTTTACTTTATTTGAAAAATGTCAGCACAGAAAGTTAAAAAAATCATTTTTTTGCTAAAATTCATGTCTTTTTTGATGAATATAATAAAAAGTAAAAATCGCAGGAGCAATCAAATAGCACCAAAAGAAAGCTTTATTAGTGACAAGAAAAGGAGCCAAAATTCATTTAGGTGGTAGGTTGTATGAGCGAGCAATAAACCGTGAAAGCTGCAGTGGTCTGAATGGAAAAAAAGTGGCCGGTCCTTAAGGGGTAGAAAGCCCTAGGTCCTCAAGTGGTTAACCCGTTTAATGCTTCCAGTGAATTTTTTTTTACAAGTTTCATAAACTACAAGGCCTCTTGCACACTACATGCAGTTCCGTTTTTTTTTTTTTTTAATACAATCCGATTTTTTATTCCAATTAAAAATGCAGCAGCATGCAGTACTTTTTTTTTATTTTTTCTATTTTTTTAGTTTATTTTTTTTTTTTAAATACTTTTTTGACTAAAAGCTTTTATCTTTTGGCAACATTAGCAAATTGTGTTCCCTTCTGATGTGAAGTTGAACACCTTTCTAACATTTAAGCATACTTTTACAGATAAGAGAAGGACAGCATTTCTTCCCTTACATTACTTGTATGCATTATCTAATACGAATTAGAAATGAAGAATGCTCCATCAACAAATGAAACCATTACTCAGTGCATTGTAGCGTGTATTCAGGACCACATAGCTGAGCAGTCATTGTAATAGTTTGCCATCTTCATGATTTTCTTTTCTAATGTACGAAAATCAAGTCAAGGATGATGGCAAGCAAATTATTTTTCTTTAGTGTTATTCCAAGATGTAACCTCGTCTTCTTCTAACTATAAAGCACTGTAGGAGTCACAGTTGTGTGATCATGATATGTAACCAAGATGCTTCTAGTTATCTAATGGCATTCGAGCCACCACGGTAGGAGACTTCTGACAGGATGCTCTAATGGGAAGCTGCGGTTATCTTAAAACGTAGTGTTTGTGGTTTAAAGTACACCTGTCGCAGGCCTGAGCAATCCAAACTCAGCAGATGATGGAAAATAACTGCATCATTAGAGGCTAGGGATAGCTCAAGGGAACAAAACAATAAACTGTTGTAGAGTCATTATTGTTTCAGATGTATAATTACATATTAATGAACCAAAAATCAGACATTAAAACCATTCATTTATCATAAGGCAACATTTGTTCCACCAGAGCCAAAGGTGAAGGATAAGATACTATAGAGTATATGCATGTAACTGTACTAAGCAGAATAATGTCTGTAAAGTCTCACCGCATGTAAGACTTTAAAACATACCTGAGTTTAATAATATATATAAATATATATATATATATATATATATATATATATATATATATGTATATATATATATATATATATATATATATATATATGTTGGACAAAATACTGGAAACACCTAACATTTTGGCATCATAATCTTTGAACATGTTTTAGCAATCAAAACTTGACGTATGTCAATTTTTTTTTGTTTATTATTTTTGTTATTTGATATGTTTAATTAAAATAATTGTTGTTTTACAGATATAGTTTATAAAAATGGCAGATCTCTCAGACTTTCAAACAGTCCGAATTGTTGGTGCTCGTATGGCAGGCGCTACTGTAACAGAAACTGTCCGAATGCTTAGCATTTCGAGAGGTAGTGTCTCAAAAGTAATAACTGCCTTTGAAAGAGAAGGAAAAAACGTCCTCAGCAAAGCACATGTAATACTGGGGGGGGGGGGGGCATACTTTCTGACCACCCAGCGCAACAAGGCTAAGTAGCTGGATAATGGAAGAGGCTGCACAGGTTGCCCAGAGCAACTGCAGCTCTGGGCTTACGATATCTCTACAAATAAGACGCAATGGCAGCACAGTGTGATGTTGCGCTGCCTATGGTCTGAGTAACCAGACAAAGAACAAACAGACAGACTGACTGACTAACTGACTGACTGTTGCACAGGACGGATGCCATCTGAGCCTCTGGCTAAGTAACAAAACAAATACAAGAAAAACAGAAAGACAGACGGAACGCTTGCAAGACTAAGAGCTGCCCTAGCGATAGCAAGCATTCAGACAGGTACAAGACTATAGATTGGAGTGTAACTAGTAGCAACCACAGCTCACAGTCATGTCCACAGAAGCAGAGCAAGCAGGTTAACAACCAGTCACCAACAAGCATCCACACAGGCAAGACTACAGGAAAGTACGTAACTAATAGCAACAGCAGCCTTTAGTTACATTCCCAGAAACTAGAGTAGCAGGAATACTACCAGTCACTAACATGGTGATGGTAGAATCCAAGCTATCAGGAAAAAAAAAACTTTCTGACCACCCAGCGCAACAAGGCTAAGTAGCTGGATAGTGGAAGAGGCTACATAGGTTGCCCAGAGCAACTGCAGCTCTGGGCACAGGGTCGGACTGGGCCACAGTAGTACAGTCCCCCCCCCCCCCCCCAGGCCTCCCCTCCAGGTCTCAGGTGGGCATCCCCCCCTCCTTGTCTAACAGATCTCCAATTGCTGCCTGCAGCACAAAAATTCTCTTCTCAGTGCTGTAATCACTCATGCTGAGAGCAGTGGCGTAGCTAAGGAGCTGTAGGCCTAGATGCAAATTTTACAATGGGCCCCCCCTAAGCACTCTATATATAACAATTGATACGAGGCACCAAAACCTGCCAATGGCAACGACAGTGTCAGAGGTGCAAGAAGTGCATGGGAAATAGCTTGTTAATGATTACCACTGTTCAAAGTATCTATAGACGTGATTATTATGAGCAAAGGACCGATAGAGAGGTAATACTGTAGGGGAGGGAGGGCCCCTTTGGCCCAAGGGCCCCGATGCAGTCGCAACCTCTGCAAAGTAGGACATTACTTTATATTGAAGGAGGGGACTCTATGCAAAGTTTTGCCCGGCAGCAGTGTCTCTGAATTACAATGCTGCTAAGATCATGTACATTTGGCCCTGTCCATAATACATCATGACCACGCCCACCTTCCGGTGCATGGCCACGCCCTTTTTTCACCACAATCATGGGATGTGTGGGCCCCAGGTTGAAATTTCTTTGGTGGGCCCCCAGTGTCCCAGTCCGACCCTGTCTGGGCTTACGCTATCACTACAAATAAGACAAAATGGTAGCACAGTGCGATGTTACGCTGCCTATGGTCTGAGTAACCAGACAAAGAACAAACAAACAGACTGACTGACTAGTCAGAACTGCCCAGTTGCAGCTCCACTGCAAGCGACAGAATACGCTACAGGAGAGATATTGACAGTACCCCCCTCCTTTAAAGGTGGCTTCCAGACACCTATAGAAGCTGGCATAATTCTCCTGAACTACCCAAACCAGAAAATCAGATGCAGAAAATCCAGCAAACTGATCTGACAACTCATGAAGGTCAGGACAGCCCGACAAGACCAAATTCCAGAATCAGTCACACCAAGACTGAACCAATCGGAACCAAAACCTTCAGAACCATGCCCATCAGCACTACAAGTCCCAGTGTGATACCCATCAGAACTGTGAATTTCAGGAAAAAGCCCCCGAAACTCTCTGAGCGATACCCACCACCTTCCAGGGACTGTCCAAAAATGCCAAACCTTTTAATGCAATGCCCACCGGAACTGTCCTTACCAACACAGTACCCACTGTCGAACCAGTCCAAGGCCCCGGAACAAGTTTCCTCAGAAATCTCCCAGAACACTTTGAAGAACTATCAAGAACCCCTATGGAACCTAGGGCAATTCCAGAGTCAGGGTTACAAGGACAAACATCGAGATCAGGGCTTTCAGGGACCAGAACCATCTCTGGGCATGCAGGCAGACTGGCAATATCAGAACATGTCACCACTAAGGAAGCATCTGAGTATGCTGACACATTAGACACACTTGGGCATTCTGGCACACAGAGCACATCTGGGCAAACTGGTACAAGAGAAACTTCTGGGCATGTCAAGGAACTGCGGACCTCAGAGTCAGTCACTATAGGACCGAAACCAGGACTGGGCAGAAGATCATCATGATTAGACTTTACAGTTACTGGACTCTCACTAAAGAATGCAGAATCAGACTTATGTGTCACTGATTCCACCAAGGTTATTAACAAGTCATGTTCAGGGGCATTCGGACAGGACAAATCTGATGTATGCACTGAACTAGATAGAGTCTCCACAACTTCCTCTGAACTGGACAGAGACTCATCACCTACTACACTGGATTGGAGCTCCAAAAGAGCTGCAAAACAAGTCAGTATTGCAGCAACCCCCACTGAACTTGGCAAGACTGAGGAACTCACTGGACAGGAAGGGGACTCTGGGACCTCTGCCACACTGGACAGAGAACCAGAATTTTCCAAGATACAAGGCAGGACTTTAGGAACACTCACTAAACAGGACTGAAATTCCGAGACTTCTATTATTTTTACCAGAAAGTCAGAATCCATGTTACAGGACAAGACTTCTGAAACATTCAGAGGACAGGGCTGGAGTTCCCTGGCTATTACAACATCAGACAGGGATTCAACAACATTACCTAAATCAGACTGTGTATAGGGTAAGGCATCTAACACACTTGCTGAGGAGGAAAATGCTTCAATGGCTTCTGCTTGACTGGACAGAGATTCATCAAGCTTAACTAGATGGGACTGTAATTCTAAGACAGCTGCTAAACAGGTGAATATTACTGCAACACCAAGTGAAGTAAGCAGAGCCTCTGAGTCCTCTGATAGAGATTTTGAAGCATCCAAAGTACTGGGTGAAGCATAAGGCTCTGTGACCTCAGCTTCACTGGACAGGATCACTGAACAATCCATGTTGCAGGGCAGAACCATGGAGGCACCTGCTGGACAGCATAATGATTCTGTGACCTGAGCTTCATTAGACAGAACTATTGAGTAATTCATGGTACAGGGCAAATTTACTGGAATATTTTCTGGATAAGGCAATGATTCTGTGATTTCAGGTTCACACAACAAATGCTCTGAACCATTCGTGGAACTAGAGAAAGGTGCTGAAACAGGAGGATCAGGATGCAGAGTTTACAAATCTGAACCACAGTTCTTCAACTGTGAAGTTGGAAAATTCAGATGCTGGGGTTCTAAGGTTACTAGACATGATTGCTGAGACTCAGGAACTGATGCAGTTCATCCATTGGTGTCTGCTGGATCATATGGCTTGCAGGATGCAGAAAACAAATCAGTAGGAATTTGTTTGTATTTTTTCGCAAAACGTTTTGCAATCAATTTAACAAATTCCAGGGGGTCATCAAAAACCTCCTCTTTTTCATCAGCAACTTCCTCAGCCCAAGTTCTCTTCTTGCTATCAAGCAGGTATAAGATAATAAACCTGGACTGCTGAAATGCAGTAGCTGATCTGAAGAAAGAACACAATTTAAAAATTTTGCAATTCTGCAAGAAATTCATAAAAAGACTTCTTGCCACCATAATAACAGGTTAGAGAACTACGGTGTGCATCTGAAACAAGACTAGCAGGTGATGTCGTTGTTAGGGGCAACGGAGAGACAGAATTGACATTGGTTACTGAGTGTTGCTCACACTGACTCCCAGAGCGATCATTTAATATCTCATTCCATGTATCAATTAAAGGAATCACAAAGTCATGTACACAGATACATTTCAATCAAAGAAAAAGCAGACTCAATGCATGCATGCAAAGTTATGTTACTCTTAGCAGTGTAAAATTCATAGAAATATTCTCGATCATTCTCCAATTCATAAATCAAAGCTTCAATTTCCCATTTTTCAAACGGATGATCCCATTCATTCTTGTCAGGAACTAAACAATTATTCTGGGCATAATTTTCAGCTTGAACAGTCTGCAGGAAGCTAGCAGGAGTGGACTTGGCTTGGTTTACTTCTGACAGAGAATCAACTTGACTGACTGAATCATAACTAGGAACCTGATGCATGGTTGCTAA
Source organism: Hyperolius riggenbachi (assembly GCF_040937935.1). Classification (NCBI taxonomy): domain Eukaryota; kingdom Metazoa; phylum Chordata; class Amphibia; order Anura; family Hyperoliidae; genus Hyperolius; species Hyperolius riggenbachi. The sequence goes on from NC_090647.1 coordinate 287,024,551, forward strand.
GGACAATAACAAAACAGAATAAGCATTTTTCTTTACAGAAGGTAATTGCTTAGGGATTCTCGGCATCACAGGTTAAAACATGGAACGTCTTAAGTTAGTGTGACTACACAAATTACTGGTTGCTATGGGCAATGACACTGCAGTTTGAGAAAGCTGATTGAAATCACCTGCTTCCTGATTGTTTTTGGATGCAGCTGACTGACTAGCTGCAAGGAGTTCATTGAGAGGATAAGGTAGTGGAGATATTCTTAACCAGTTATGGACCACACAGGCTATAAATTCTAGAGGCTTTTCTCTCAGTGTAGTGTGATTCAAAACATCAACTGCCCAATCAAAAAGTTTACCTTTGAACAGAGTGTAAACTATCTTATCAGCCCAGGTAGAAAAAGTTGAGGCCTGAAAATCTGGGTTTAACAAACATCTAACCAATTCTGGCATGAATGTGCTTGCTGTTTCACAGTCAAGCTTTTCAAATCTTTGAAAAAACAAGGAACCGTAACTCACTGTGTCAGAGCCATCCATGTGGGTTTGTGATGGGCCTGGCATAATGTAATGCTGGGGGGGCATACTTTCTGACTACCCAGCGCAACAAGGCTAGTGGCTGAATAATGGAAGAGGCTACACAGGTTGCCCAGAGCAACTGCAGCTCTGGGCTTACGATATCGCTACAAATAAGACGCAATGGCAGCGCAGTGCGATGTTGCGCTGCTTATGGTCTGAGTAACCAGACAAAGAACAAACAGACAGACTGACTGACTAACTGACTGACTGTTGCCCAGGATGGATGCCATCTGAGCCTCTGGCTAAGTAACAAAACAGACACAAGAAAGACAGACGGAACACTTGCAAGACTAAGCGCTGCCCTAGCGATAGCAAGCATTCAGACAGGTACAAGACAAGACTATAGATTGGAGCGTAACTAGTAATAATAATAATAATTCGAACATTTATATAGCGCTTTTCTCCTGTCGGACCCAAAGCGCTCAAGAGCTGCAGCCACTGGGACGCGCTCAAGAGGCCACCCTGCAGTGTTAGGGAGTCTTGCCTTGAACTCCTTACTGAATAGGTACTTGATCTAGCTAGGATTCGAACCCTGGTCTCCCATGTCAAAGGCAGAGCCCTTAACCAGTACTCTATTCAGCCACTCTATTCAGTAGCAACCACAGCTCAGAGTCACGTCCACAGAAGCAGAGCAAGCAAGTTAACAACCAGTCACCAGCAAGCATCCACACAGGCCAGACTACAGAAAAGTACATAACTAATAACAACAGCAGCCTATAGTTACGTTCCCAGAAACTAGAGTAGCAGGAATACAACCAGTCACTAACGTGGTGATGGCAGAATCCAAGCTATCAGAAAAGTGGGCTTCACTGACCCACCGTGGATACAGCGAACGTCCATCAGGCATGGAAACAAGGCGATAGACAATAATACAGAAAAATAACAAACCACTCAACTAACGGATAAATATATATTAGCATAGCAAGTCTGCATATATATTTATCAATAAACTAGCTAAAGCACAAGTAATAAAGTTGAATTGACCTACAATAACAGATCTATTATAGAGTGACAAAGTGCCCAGCAGACCAGCGTACTGACCGCTATGTCGGGCAGAGTCTGAAATGGGAAGCAGGCTTTTATGCCGGCATCAGCCAATGGATGTAGGTATGCAAATTTCCACACAGCTGAATGGTAATCATTCAATCCTGAGCTGGCTTGATTACCATCTGCTAGCTGAAAGACTATCATAACAAATACATGCAGTACTATGCAATAACATGCATGCAGAAAATCCAGGGCTATCTGGCTGCAGTTCAATTGCAGCAAACCATAGGAGGAATCCTGACAGCATCCTGAACTGCTCTGAACTGCAGAGTGAATGCAAATGACAATAAGACTCACTGCAAATGCGCAACCAAATGCAAGCAGGCAAGTCAGAACTGCCCAGTTGCAGCTCCACTGCAAGCAACAGAACATGCTACAGGAGAGATCCTGACAGCACAGTTGTGGCCCGAAAGTCGAAATTGTCTAAGAGAGACCGTCGGACTCTAAATCGAATTGTTAGAAAAGCTCGCAAGACCACGGCTCCTAACATCACTGCAGAGCTGAATGAACACCTACAGAACCCAATTTCCACAAAAACTGTTTGTCGGGAGCTGTACAAATCCCGATTCCACAGAAGAACTGCAATTAGAAAACCTCTGCTCTCAAAGACACATGTTTCAAAGCATTTAGAGTGGTGTAGAAAGCACCAGAATTGGTCCCTCGAGCAGTGGGAAAATGTGATTTTTTTCTCTGAGGAATTATCATTTACCTTATTTCCGACCTCTGGCTGAGTGTTCGTTTGGAGACAGCCGAAAGAAGAATTTCATCCAGACTGGCTTCTCCCAACCATAAAACATGGTGGGGGTTCTGTGATGATATGGGGTGCTATTTCTTGGAAATCTGCCGGGCCAATGATTTCCCTTCATGGAAGAATTAACAGCCGAGACTATAGGAATTTTGGGCGACCAAGTTCATCCTATGGCTCAAGAACTGTTTCCAGAGGGGAATGCAATCTTTCAAGATGAAAATGCCCCAATCCATACATTCTACTGCAGTTGAGCATCTCATCTGGCCACCACAATCCCCAGACCTCATTTTATGGTCGTTATTAGAGATTCAAATAAGAAGTCGATTTCCGCCGCCATCGTCTCTAAAAGAACTGGAGGGTGTTTTAACTGAAGAATATATATTTATTTATACTGTATTCCTCCAGCCCCCTTCAGGCTGACTGTTCCCTTCCCAGGCTGTTTGGATCCTCCACTAGGTGGCCCGGTATTCCCGCCAGTTGGCGCAGGCACAGTCCGCCATGTGCCTGGAGCGTTCTGGACCTCTGCAGTAGTATTGTGTGGATGCAGCGCTCTACCGACAATAGGAGGGGCGCGCGTGCATGCCCAGGTGATGCATGCGCAGTACACGTCGACTGCCGGAATTACTGGGCCAAAATGTGAAGGATCCACGCAGCACAGGAGGATGGCAAGGGACCAAACAGCTTGAAGAGGGCTGGAAGGAACCCCAGGCATGCATAATTTCTTTCTTTCTTTCATCTCAGGTTTACTTTAAACACACCGTTTAGTGCATATACCCCATGGCTCTTATTTAATGCCTTTTAAGCCACCAGCAAGCAAGAAAATACAATATCATTTTGCCAGTACTTTTGACCCATTTATTTGGTACTTTTTTTTTTAATTGTAGAGTGCTGAAATGTTATATTAAATGGAAATTAAAAATATTACCTCCCAGGAGCAAACTTGCGGGAAAAAGTCAAATGAATAAGGGACATTTATTGTATTCAATTAGAAGTGTGAACGTAACCAATATATATCCGTGTTAAATATTGTTACATTACAATTTTGTGTAACACTGTTTAATATCTCCCATATCTATAGTACAGCACTGCATTATATGTTACCACTTTATAATTAAAGTACAATAAATATAAATATTAAAAAGAGGAGGTGATCTACTTAGTTTTTTGTTACTTCACTGACTTGTTATTTGTCTGTTGTTTCTTGTTACACTACAGTCCTATTTACTGTCTGCTGGTTCCTGGTGCTCTTGACAATATGCCTAATATGTGTTGTTGTCTTTCAGTGATAAAAAAAAGGCAGGGCCAGAGGGAGGGAGCACACTTAGCAGAATTACATGTGCTTTCCACATTGCTGAAAATGCACATAATGCTAGTCTATTGGCTGCGCAAAATTCGCATTGGGAAGAGTTTTCCAATGCAATTTGATGTGCATTTTAAAATTGCACAGCAAGTTCCTTCTTCCCGCATTCTGTATGCAATTAGCATTCAATACTATCCTATGGAAAATCAAAAATGCATGTGATCCGTGTTTTTAATATATTTTTGAAAAAAAATGAGGGGGGATTAGATAATATATGTTTATAGTGTATTTTTCACTCGTTATTTATTAAAAACACAAATCAAAACAGCAGAAAACAGCAGAAAAACACATGAAAAATGCAATGTAAAAACTCAAACGCAGGAAAAAACGCAGGAACTCACATGACAGAAAACTCTTAGTTTTCCACACAGACAAGTGTGCTCCCAGCCTAAGGCTTCTTTTACACTGTACAATGAATTAATGATGTGTTTGAACTGATCGTTCATTCCATAGAAATGCATTGTGAAAAAACTTTAAGTTAAAACGTATCTAACGTGAACTGAGCAATAGGGAAACATGGACGTTACCTTCACCTGGGCTTCACATCTATTGCCTGCTCAGTTATAACTTACAGCAACTGATTTAGTGTGAAAGGACCCTAAGACGTGGAATGGTAACAGTATCCCATATTGGGGGGCAATGCTGTGGGGATTTCTAGGACAATGTGATAGAATAGTGTTTTTTTTGGGGAGGGATTATTATAATTGGGATCGGGGTGAAACTAACCATCAGATTTTGCCATTAATATTTAGCGCTAAAGTGTGTTAGACTTCTAAACTAGCAGGGCTGAGCTATCTGAAGACAATTTCACACAAAGCAACTCCCACAGGGTTGCTACTACCTGCCACAAGCTTCCTGGAAGGGTGGTCATGACACTAGTGCTGTTTATCTGTAACTGTAGAGATAAGGCAATGGATTTTACATGAAAATTGGATAAGTGTAACTCTATAAAATACATACAAAAGCAGAGTATATACTGTTAATAATTAAGGGATTGTTTTTCTTTATGAATACATTGGTGGAAAATCCCATTTAATCTGCTGATATTGACTAAAAAAAGAAACAAAACACCAAAAATGTTAATTTATTCCAGGCAAACATTTAGAAATACAGTCCTGGCTTTAAGTAATTGTGAGAAATGAACAATCACGGTACAGTAAGGCTTCATCTCTGAGAGAAAGACAACAAAATTACAGAGGAAAAAAATTAGACGCCAACAGTCAATGTGTTATAAATTGGCATACGAATTTCTGTGCCCAGAGGAAAACTCCAACCAGAGCTGGGATTTTAGCATAATGAGCTGCTACAGAAAAAATAAAATAAAACAAGAGCGAATGTTAATAGAAGATGCGGGGTTTGAAGTTGATTGATAACTCAGTTCATTCTGGGGTGGAGAAATTTGTAACAAGTTCACATCCCCTGACTGAGCAGCAGATAATGTGAAAATGCAATCAATGACTGCAGGGATTTGATTATTAATGAGGTTATTAATCTTTAACTAGCGTGTTACATATTTCTTTTAGGTACATTACCCCAGGTTTCTATTTGTAAACTCCTAGGTCTGCAGTCTTTGTCTTAACCTGTGTGTTTATTTTTAATCATGTGAAATAGATTTCCATGGTAGCCATACATCTGCAGTGCCTCGCTGTCATGGTATATATTCTATATAATTCATATTTAATGGAGATCGATGTAAACAATGATGGCGTCTCCAGGGCCTAGTTTACAGGTGCCACTGTTGCCAAAGTCTGTAATCAAAAAAGCACTACAGGTTGTATGCATCTGTTTGCAGAAAATAGCCAAATTAGTTTGTTCGCCTAATTATGGTTTTGCTAACAGTGCATAGTGGTTCAGCTTTATGCTGATACTATCTGTTGTGAGCTTTGCATAAGCAATATACGGTTCGTGCATAATAAAATGTGAACATTGACGGGGGGTGTTATTTGACTATATCAGCACTTGGTAATTATGCGATTATGGCATTAGTTGGTAAGTCAACCCAAACCAGTGAACGTAATTGCCTTTTTTTTTTTTTTTAGGTTACACATGTCTTTATGTATTGTCTGTGATGCTTCAGCTATTCACTACATGAAACTTCAACCTATGTATAAAGAATTGATGAACAAGAATCATTAATAAAGGCTTGTACAGATATTTCCATCAATAAAGGGAACCCGAGTGAGAGGGATATGCAGGCTGAAATGTTTATTTCCTTTTAAATATCGCATATTGCCTGGCTGTCCTGCTGATCCTCTGCCTCTAATACTTTAAGCCTAATTGATGGTGGAAAAAAACAAGATGTAGATCATTCAATTGTGATAAGTAGTGATAAAGTAATTGGCAAATGAATGAGAGGTGAAAATTGCTTGGATGTATAAGGTGCAAAAACACTGAGGGCTTGTTCACACTGCAGGCATTTTCAGCTTTTTTTTGCCGCAGAGACCGCGTGGACAATAGTAGAAAACTTAAATGAGAATATCCTAAGTGAAAATAAGAAAAATCCATGCAAAATCGCATGCTATTGGGAATATATTTTGGCAAATTTGCACTAACCATGTGGTTATTGTTAAACTATATAAACAATAAATTACAATATCACAATTTTACAATGCAAACTCATAAGCCACCAAGTTGTAATTCTGTGCAAAATTTTGGCATTTCAGGAAATTAGGAATTTGGCAATTCTGACCATCCCTATTCTGTATAAGTAGCTGCAAAGCTTCTGTCATATCCTCCTTGGTTCCACCAATCTTAATGTCATTGATGTAGTTGAAAACTGTAAATTTAAATCATGCTCAACCAGTGCATGGCAAATTATTAATGCGTACATTTATTCTTGTGGCAGAACAGTAGGAGAGTACTAGCTGTACCATGTGCATCATCATCCACAGACAGGTCCGATCAATAGTTATGGACTGTTAAAGAATCAAACATACAATGAGGTGGTGGGATCGGGTTCCTATGAAAACAGTTATGTTATTAAATTGTAAGCCAATAGCCCTACAATAACATTTAATAGTAGGGGCAGGAGAGGAGACCTCACAGCTGAAGTGCATAATTCTCTATTTGCCCAAAGAACAGATCCAGGTCAATACAATATTACTCTGTGATGATACTGAAGCAGCAGTTGATGTTTTGAAGTGGAGCCCTATATAGTTGTGAGAGGGAATCTGACAAGAGAGTTAAGGCTTGATTCACAAAACGATGCTAACATTTAGCACCCTGGTAAAAAGCCCCTTCTCACGCCTAGGCGTGATAAGTTTAGGCATGATAAGTTTAAGCATGATAAGTTTAGGCGTGATAAGTTTAAGCACCAACTGGGTTAGCACCGCAGTGCACAGCTGATCAAAAGTTTTGCGCTAGCAAAGTCTGGTGCACTTCGCATAGAGTTTAATGGCGCTGCTTCTGCGCACAGGACTTTGCGCACGATCTAAACTTATCTAAACTTATCACGCCTAAACTTATCACGCCTAAACTGTTTTTTCACCAAAGTGGTGCAATGGTTATCACGCCTAAAGTCTTTTACTGGGTTAGCACCGCTTTGTGAATCGAGCCCTTTGAGGTGGTGTTTGTATTGACAGCTAAAAGTTTAGATGCTGGCTGTGAATCTGATTGGTTAATTGACACTGCTCAGGCAAGTTAATAGGATCAAAGACCAGGCCAGGCTTTCTCTTGGCTCTGCATGTAAGGAGAAGGACTGGGCCCTTGCCACTTCAAAGAAGACCTGACCAGCCCTCTGAGTGAAGGTGGAATAGCCCTGGGAGGGGCCCTCTGAATTTCAACTTAGCCTGGTCTCACAGCAGAGGCAGAATGCATTTGGTTTTCTTTATTAAACAATTATACAGGCTTCTGATTAGAGGAATCAAAATTTGCAAAACATAGCCAAGACTCACAGCACAGGAAAAGGGCTCTTGAAGTAGATTAGTACTATTAGTACTATTTTTATTTTTTTTTATAGAATTGTACAGTCCTCAGAAAATATGAAAAAATTCTATGTATTTAAAAAATATATAAGGTATATATTTATTTTACATTTAGGAATAAACATTTGCTAAACACAGAATAATCCTATACCTGCATCAGGGATGCTCATCAGGATTCCGGATACTTGAACTACCCGGATATCCGAACATTTTTCTGGTATCCGAGCTCAGATACGGAATCCGGATAGCTGGATAAATCCGAGTACACTATTCGAGTGAACTTGATTTGCATTTGGTATTCGAGGTATTCGGGCAAATACCGTTCGGATTCCGAATTCGAATAGTGTTTCCACGGAGTTGAAGTCCATGGACGTCATTGAGCCTATCAGAGGGCTCCCAGCTGAAGCCCTTGCAACCAATCACAGAGGGGAACCCTGGCCAGCCCCTCCTCTATATAAGATGGGCGCCATCTTGAGAATCTCGTCCTTGCTTGTGTGACTGCTCACTGAGAGATATCTCCAGTGCTGTTGGCCAAAGCAAGTGCTTCTCTCTGCCCACAGTGCACATTTGGCTGAGCAGAGGTTGTGACCCCTCCAAGTTTGGCACCTCCAGTCTCCTGACTCATCTGGCCAAAAAACATTTGGATGAGCATGAGGAGTTCAAGAGGCTGAAGGAAGCTGGCGCTGGCAGTGGTCAGAGCACCAGAACCCCCTTTGCCACTCCTGCCGACACTGAGGCCTGTTCAGGCAGCCAGTCCTCAGCGGCCTCCTCTGCTCCCTCCTCTGCTTCCCATGCAAGCAAGAAATGCCACCAGACCCTGCTGAACGAGTCCTTCCTCATCAGGGCTCAGCCTCCCGGCAGCCGCTGCATCCGCCAGCTGAACGACTTGCTTGCATGGGCCATGTCCTCCCAGCTCCTGCCGTACTTCATTGTGCAGGAGGGGAGCGACATGCGTGAGCTCCTGCAGTGTGGAGCACCGGATTGGCCAATACCCAGCCGCCACTATTTTTCACGCACGGCCATGCCAGCACTACACCAGTTTGTAAAGGGCAACGTGGAACGTGGGCTGGATCATGTGGTGGGTGAGCGGGTCCATGTGACCATGGATTCATGGAGCAGCCGGTTCGGGACAGGCCGCTACCTGTCCTTCACGTTGCATTGGATCACTTTGGTGGAAGGGTGTGAGGAGGGGACAGCCCCTGGTTTGCATGCTGAACAAGGCCCTCTTTGGTCTGCTGGAAGAAGGAGAGGCAGCCATCACCCAGCTGGAGCAGCAGCCAGCTGCACAGTCCACTGCTGTGGGGGAGGAGGAGGAAGACTTGCAGTTGGAGGAGTTGGAGGTCCCTGACCTTGATGATGAGCGGGCACAGCCAAATGCAGCCTCAGTGGTGCTGAGGTGGGAGCAACAGGAGGCTCAGGGGTAAGAGGAGGAGGAGGACAGCACTGTCGTCTCTGGGGGTGATGACGACGTGTCTGGTGTGGCGTCCCTCTTCCACATGGCAGCGCACATGCTGCGGTTCCTGTGCAGGGACCCAAGGGTGATCCAGATGCATGCTCGGGAGGACATCTGGATCACCATGATGCTGGACCCATGGCTGAAGGGGAAGCTGCCTCAATTCCTGGCTGCAGGAGGAGACCCTGCACGCCGAATTAGGGACTTGCAGCGGTCCCTTGTTCAGCGCTTGGAGGAAGCCTTCCCCCAGCCTTCCACCCCACCGTCCAGTCAGCACAGCAGCAGGTGCCTGCATCCAGCAGCAGCAGTCACCCAAGAACAGACCTGCTGTCTCTGACAAAGGCGTTGTACACCACACCGGTAGAGCTGCCTAGAGAGGAGGTGCCTGCAGCAGCATCCTCCCAGTCTTCTACTCAGAGCCAGCACTTGACCCAGATGTTGGCAGACTACATGGGGACCTACAGCGTGCTTGACACCGACACCCCTGTGAACCCCTTGGAGTACTGAGTCAAGCACCTGGATATCTGGAGCGAGCTGGCGCAGTATGCCCTGGAAATGCTGTCCTGCCCGCCTTCCAGCGTGCTGTCAGAGAGGTGCTTCAGTGCGGCCGGTGGTGTGGTGACCGAGAAGTGCTCTCGTCTGTCCACCCTGTCTGTGGACAGACTTACGTTTCTGAACATGAACCAGGCTTGGGTGGCAGGTGAGTTCCAGGGGGACATGCTGTGGTTGGGAATCACTATGCCTGCCTTACCACCCTTTACCCCCACAACCTCCTGGCTCCTCCTAATTAATAAGCCTGGTTCACAATTTTTTTTACAGCCATGGTACCAATGCTACGTGCCATGATACAATCTCCTGCCACCAGCTATTACGCCACTACAATAGCTGTATTTTGTTAACACTCCTGGCGGTTTGCAAAAAAATCGCCAGGGGGCAGCAAATCTTTTTTTTTAAATTTTTATTTTTTTCATGTAGCGAGACAAAGTCTCGCTACATGATAGCCGCTACTCAGCGGCATCCCCCCAGCCCCTCCGATCGCCGCCGGCGATCGGAGATCCGGAGATCCCGTTCAAAGAACGGGATCTCCCGGAGGGCTTCCCCCGTCGCCACGGCGACGGGACGGGATGACGTCACCGACGTCATCGACGTCGTGACGTCAAAGGGGATTCCGATCCACCCCATAGAGCTGCCTGGCACTGATTGGCCAGGCAGCGCACGGGGTCTGGGGGGGGGGGGGGGGGCGGCTGCGGCGCGACGGATAGCGGCGGATCGGCGGGTAGCGGCGGCGATCGGGCACTGCACGCAGCTAGCAAAGTGCTAGCTGCGTGCAGCAAAAAAAAAATTGTGCAAATCGGCCCAGCGGGGCCTGAGCGGTGCCTTCCGGCGGCATAGCCCGAACTCAGTTCGGGCTTACCGCCAGGAAGGTTAAAGAAAAAAAAAACTGTTTAATTTTTTTTAAATGTCTGTGTCGAAAACTGTGATGTCCCAGTTGTGTATTGGACACAATGTGGGCTTCACTACCACTGTCTGGAACCTCCTGATGTTAAATGTACAGCCTTTTTTTTATTAATATACCTCCCCACATACACAATTACTTTTTTCTTTAAAAAAACATGATGCTTCATGCATCATTTACTAAAAAAAAACGTTTTGAAAACAATTTAAAGGCCAGTTCGTGATTTCAGTTCGAATTCCGGATTTTCCTGAATAATGAGTTCGAAAAACGAATTTGAATTGGATTTCCGAATCGTTCGAATTCGAGGCTTCGGAATTATCTGAATTTCTGACTATTCGAATTTGGATCAACTCGGATATTAAAAGAGGTATCCGAGCATCACTGATCTGCAAGTGTCATACGAATTGCTACATTTCTTGAAAAAAAAGGTAAACAAGAATTATACAAGTAGATATTTTCAAGCACAGGCATGTTTTTGTGTAAGAAAAAAAAAACCCACACACTAATCTTGTACATTTATGTGTCACAATGGTATTTGCAGAATAACTATTAATAATATAGATACTTTAAAACATAAATATATAGTGTGTGCGTGTGTAAAATTTATATGCGCAGTCAGTGCTTGTAAATGGTACCAGGTTTTATTCAAACTATATAATACATACTATGCAGTTTGCGTAACACACAATATACACAAGTGTACATACACAATGTGTAAGCTGGTTGTATAACGTGCATTATGCAATTTACATATTGTGCACTACACCAGCAACATGCATGCTGTTTGCAATACATAGTTTGTGTATTGACCAGCAAAATTTATGCGCACTGTCTGTGCATGTAAATTCTACCATCCATTACTGAATATACTGCCTATTCTAGAAATTCTAACCCTTAAACTGCCGGACACATCTATAGGCGTTTCTGTGTTTCTGCATCCATACTTCAAAGATATCTAAAGGCATTTTAGTATGAAACTACTTTTGCCTGCTGTGAATACATATAGCCATTTTTGTTTCCCCATACTCTTTTGCCATGGATGTCTCAGGCCCCATTCACACTTACAAAACGCAAAACGCTAGCTAGGCTTGAAGGACAGATACAGTTGTGTGTCATCTGCATAACAATAGTATCCTAGGCCATAGTTCTGGATTATTTTACCCAGTGGGAGCATGTAGACTGCAAAGCATAATGGTGATAGCACAGAACCCTGTGGAACTCCATAGGCAAGTGGCACTGCATTAGAGTAGTGTGTGCCCAGACATACTTGCTGTGTCCTGCCAGATAGGAAGGTCTTAAACCAGCTAAGAACAGTACCCCTTAGGCCACAGTAATTTTTCAGGATTAGTATTTCATGATCCACAGTATCAAATGCTGCAGACAAGTCAAGAAGAATCAGAATTGAGCAATCACACTTGTCCCTTGCAGTAAGTAGATCATTCGTTACTCAGACTAATGCAGTTTCAGTGCTGTGCCTTTTCCTGAATCCTGACTGAAAAGTATCAAAAATGTTGTTATCTGTTAGCCTGGCTTCTAGCTGGTTGGCGACTGCTTTCTCAATAACTTTTGATAGGAATGGTAAGTTTGCCACAGGTCTGTAGTTGGGTCACAGAATCAGGATCTAGTGATGGTTTATTCAAGAGGGGTTTTATGATTGCTTTCTTTAGTTCTTCTGGGAAAAGTCCACTTTGCAAGGAGCACTGAGTTATTTCGTGAAGTGCTGGCCTGATCAGCTTTGGGCACTGCAATTAGGATCCAGTTGGGCCAGGATCCAGGTTGCAGGTAGTGGGGCGGAGACTTTGAATGAGAATTCCAAAATCTTCTTCACTCAGAGTGTCAAAGACTTGCCATGGTAGTACAGAAGTAGGCATATGCAAAGTCCAGTGGTCAATTGATGTTGTTGGTGTAATGCTGGCATGGATGGCAGACACCTTGTTTGTGAAGAAGGCAGATAATTCTTCACACCTTTCCCTGGAGGATGTGGTTGGGGTTTTTAAGCAGGAAGGATTGCAGAGTGATTCCACTGTGTGGAAGAGTTGAGCAGCTCTGTTGTTGGCTGTAGATATTTTGTGGGAGATGAAGTCTGATTTTTTTCTTGATTATTGTATGTTGGTATTGTCTGAGGTGTTGAACTAGGCTAGATTTGTGCTCATCAGACCCTGATTTACGCCACTGTCTTTCTAGTCTGCGCCCTTTCTTTTTTAGATCCATGATGGTTTTGTCAAACCAATTAGCTTTCTGCTTTTTGGTTGCTGATTTGGTGTGCCATGGGGCAATACTGTCAAGTATTTCCTATATCATGTTGTTGTACTGGGTTACTAGAGTGTTGGGGTCCATTTGACTACGAAGCAGATTTGTAAAATCCAGGTTGGCTGTTATCCTCTCCGATGTTAATTTATTCAGGGAACGGATTTTGATTGTTTCCTTAGGGTTCTGCTTGATAGGGTGATGTTCAATAGTAAACTGTATTATGTGATGGTGGGTACAAAGCAATAATAAAAAGACCTTGTAGTTTTTGAGGAAATCTATTTTCAAAAATGCAAAAGAAAATGGTTTTTAAACTGTCATTTAAAAACCATTTTCATTTGCATTTTTAAAATGCTGCAAGATCTTTTTGAAAAAAATCTTTTATTTGACTTGTACCCACTATTCTCCTTAACATATGTACCAATTTTGGTGACAATAGCATGTATGGAGGCTTTTTCATCGCTAAAGTCGGCATGACATTACACGAAAATTACACGAAATTATAAATGAGTACACTAAATCAATTAAATTTACAAATCGTAATTATGTATGGGCTATATTATTATTACTATTATTATTATTATTATCATTTAGTACTTACCGTATTTTTCGCACCATAAGACATATTTTAAATGTCAGTGCTATTTGTGTTGCGCACGGGTGCCATGGTCACCGAGCGTACACGTTATCCTAGAAGTAGAGGTATGATATAGGAAGGCTGGTATGTAATGTTGCAGGAAGCATCTGTCCATTCATACTCTCCGGAGCAGTGGCAGCTGTCCTGTGATTGGCAGCGTACCATACTTTAAGGTGTCTTCAGGGTCCTCTCTTTATGAGGTCATCAAATGAGGACCCTTAAAGTGTACCCGAGACGATATGTGACATGAGAAGATAAACATGTGTATGTACAGTACAAAGCATATTAATAACTAGGCTGTTTTACTTTTTATTTTGCTGCCTGAAAGAGATAATTTCATGGCATGGAAGTGACAGCTTCTGTCTTGTCGGCACCTTGTTGGGAATATAGTAAACATCACTGATAAGCAAAGTACAGCCATACAAGTTTCCTTGGCAGAATACAAGTTCTGAGGGGAGGGAGAGAATAAATATAGGACATTTTTCTAACTCTGGGACACTTAATAGGCTGCAGCTGATTAGATACAGTAAAACACTCAACCTACTTTGTAAATGTTTAAATATAAAACAAAACCCTGGGATACTTAAAAGGAGAATAAATATAATTGTTTATCTTATCAGTTTATTTACACATAGGGTTCACTTTAACCACTTGCCGACCGCCCACAGCCGATGGGCGGCGGCAAAGTGGTGCGCAGAACGACCGCAATACGCCCATCGGTGGTGGCTCATTCTGCGCTATCTGACCGGGGATTGTGCGCGTGTTGCGCGCGCATCCGCCGGCAATAGGCTCCGACCACCTGCGACATCAACCCGCCGGCCGTTCGGAAGCGACGGTGGGTTGTTAACCCACGGATCGATGCACAGTAAGCGTATAATACGCTTTGTAATCTATACAAAGCATATTATACAGGCTGCCTCCTGCCCTGGTGGTCCCAGTGATCGAGGAACCACCAGGGCATCTCCTTGTCTGCACACACACACACGCACGCACGCACGCACGCACGCACGCACGCACGCACGCACGCACGCACGCACACACACACACACACACACACACACACACACTGATCTGCCCTCTGATCACCCACAGCACTCCTCAGACCCCCCTGCCCACCCCCCAGACCCAAGTTTGCACCCAATCACCCCCCTAATCACCCATCAATCACTCCCTGTCACTATCTGTCAACGCTATTTTTTAGGTTAGGTCCTACACTGTCCCCTGGGGACTCCTGTTCACCCCCCCCCCCCACACACACACACACTCTCAGATCCTCCCCAGACCCCCCCCCCCCTGTGTACTGTATACATCTATTCTTCCTTGTAATCACCCACTGATCACCTGTCAATCACCCATCAATCACCCCCTGTCACCCCCTGTCACTAACATCCATCAGATCAGACCCTAACCTGCCCCTTGCAGGCACCTGATCACCCGCATGCACCCTCAGACCGCCCGCAGACCGCCCTCAGATCGGCTCAGATCTGTTTACATCTGTTCTCCCCTCTAATCACTCACTAATCACCCATCAATCACTCATCAATCACCTCATCACCACCTGTCACTGCTACCCATCAGATCAGACCCTCATCTGCCCCTTGCGGGCACCCAATCACCCGCCCACACCCTCAGAACGCCCTCAGACCCCAGCCCTGATCACCTCGCCAGTGCATTTCTTGCATCTATTCTCCCCTCTAATCACACCCTGATCACCTATCAATCACCCCGTCACCCCCTGTCACCACCTGTCACTGCTACCCATCAGATCAGACCCTTAAGTGCCCCTTGCGGGCACCCAAACACCCGCCCACACCCTCAGATCACCCTCAGACCTCGCCTGAACACCTCTCCAGTGCATTATTTACATCTGTTCTCCCCTCTAATCACCCATCAATTACCCCCTGTCACTGCTACCCATCATACCCATCAGATCAGACCCTCATCTGCCCCTTTGCGGGCACCCAATCACCTGCCCACACCCTCGGATCCCCCTCAGACCCCCTTCCGATCACCACCCCAGTGCATTGATTGCATCTATTCTCCCCTCTAACCACCCCCTGAGACACCCATCCTTCACTAGAGATGGGCCGGCGAAGGCGAACTTTCCAGGAAGTTTGATTCGCCCCTGAAAGGATGTGTAGGTATATGTGTATGTATATATATATATATATATATATATATATATATATATGTGTATATATATATATATATATATATATATATATATATATATATATATTAGTATATAGATCAATTTCATATACAAGTATACATGTATCTGATCAGTGTGATATTAGAGTCTCTCATGTAGCCTTATTCCCTAGTCTCCTGCTGTGATCTGTGTATTCCTTTTCACAAATATGTCCTGTACTGAGGCCTGTAGCTACGTTTGACTTGCTTAAGTGAGCTCTGACAGTACTCCTGTATTTCTGATCTCATCCTCTGTACTCTGGGCATTAAGGCCTGAGTATGATTATAGTTGGGTTGGTGTTATCTTTCCACCTCCTGTTTTGACAGGAGTGTGTAACTTAGAGTAAATAATACAGAAATAGCTTGGTATACAGTGGCTGATGGAAGGTGAGAAGTCTGCCATGCCTCACAAACGGTTTGTGAACTAAATTGTAGAATCAAGACCACCCTCTCCCAAATCTCATATCTTGTTGCATAGCCACTTTATTCATGAGTTAGTTGCTATCATAAGGGTTTTTTGACTTTGGCCTATCTGAGGCCTAGTATTCAGACAAGCATTTTCTAAAATAGAGCAGATGGAAGTTTCTCTTGGAGTAAGTGAGGAGATAAGAAAGCTCCTTATATTGATCTAAGAGAAATATTCCTGCCACGGGCTAAGTTAAACATGCATGCAGTCCGCATAAGATTTTACTAGATTACATCAGGAAAGAGAATTGTTCTTAGTTCTAATCTGCATCAGGAAAAATAATTATTGGGTTTTTCCCTGAGTAATTTCTGATTTGGTTCTTTTCTGATTTTCTGATTTGTTTGACCATTGGATTGGCCAAAATTGTTTAATTGGTTATTTAAGGTTACAGGTTAGTTAATCATTTTCTTTGTTAGGAGTACTTTACCAAATAGCTATTCGTGTTTTGACCATTAGGAGGCTTCGACCAAAATTTTGTCCACTGTGATGCTAGCTCTGCCTGCTTTAGGTATTGGCTTTAGTATGGTCATCTTCTTCCTTTGGAAGAAATGACCAAAGGGGGGACTGAAAGGATGTGTAGGTATATGTATCTGATCAGTGTGATATTAGAGTGATATTAGAATGTCAGAACAACCAGCCATACATCTCTCACATCTGTGCAGGAAGAGCTGGCTGTATGAAACTCAGAATAGTCAAATTCTCTCTGGGCAAATCCCCTGAGTGTCCCTCGGTAAGCAACTGTATGGTCATAAATAACATATTTCCCCGTGATCATTGAACTGTGTTATTTCTTGTAAATCACATGACTTTCTGTAATTATGGTGACATATGATGATATACTGCGCATGAGCAAATTCTGTATTCAGTAGGATATAAGGAAAGGATTGAAGTAAAGAACTAGCATATTGTGTGCTCACATTCTGTGTCTGTGTGTATTCTGTTAACCATTTTATGTCCTGGCGCCAGGAAATTAAGTATACTAAGCCCTGGAGCCCCACCCCCCCTTATATAAGGCAGGCTTCGGTGGCGATAAGCCTCACTCGTGTGCCTGCTAGAGACAGAATAGGGACAGCTGCTGCAGACTTGTTCTCCTAGGGACAGATTAGTCAGGCTCTTGCCTTCTTAGCTTGCTTAGCTGAATCTTATTGCTATAATAGCGCCCCAGAAAAGCTCTTTTCAGAGCTCATCCTGCTCGTGTGATCAATTTTTTTTCTGTGTTTGAAACTGACACGTGTGTTTTTTAGACAGCATTGCTAATTCATACTGTGTGTCCCACTGCCAGCAGCAGCAGCACATTCAGTGACTACTACCTGTGTGTGTGAGACACTTGTGTTGCTTAGACAGCATTGCTAATTCATAATGTGTGTGTCCCACTGCCAGCAGCCCACCAGCATTGAGCAGCACATTCAGTGACACCTGTGTGTGTGACAGGGAGCTGCACATTGTACTACCTACCCAGTACTGCATTTACCTACTACTAGTACCTGTTGTGTTTAGTTAACCCACCTCATCACTGCATACACCTACGTTTGTGTTGAGTGAACCCACCTTGCTGCACATAACTACCTTTTGTGTTGAGTGAACTCACCTCACTGCATATCTACCTTTTCTGTAGAGTGAACTCAGCTGACTGCATCTAACTACCTGTTGTGTTCAGTGAACTCACCTCACTGCATATATAACTACCTTTGGGTTGAGTGAACTCACCTCACTGCATATCTACCTTTTCTGTTGAGTGAATTCACCTCACTGCATATAACTACGTTTGTGTTGAGTGAACTCAGCTGACTGCATCTAACTACCTGTTGTGTTCAGTGAACTCACCTCACTGTATATATAACTACCTTTGGGTTGAGTGAACTCACCTCACTGCATATATAGCTACCTTTGGGTTGAGTGAACTCACCTCACTGCATATCTACCTTTTCTGTGGAGTGAACTCACCTCACTGCATATACCTAGCTTCCCCCCGAGATGGACAAAATGGACAAACCAGGTAGAGGAAGACACAGAGGAAGGCCACCTGCACTGGCAGGTCTGTGCGAGGTGGTGTTTCTGTGATTTTGTGTGGACCTGGACCAAAGTAGAGTGCTCAGAAGAAGGCACGTGCCATCACTTCCCAAAATTGTGAGGACGTGCTTGAGTATTTAACACAGAAGACCTCATCTCCCACAGCCAGCGCTACCAGTGCTAGTACAAACACCACATCCGCTGCATTTGACACTTCGCAGGAGTTATTTGGTGGTGGTGGTGAAATCACTGATTCACAGCCACTACTGCAACAACAACAAGAAGGCGCAGGTACACCACCTCATACGTCTGAGTTAGGTGGCGATAGTATGGACTTAATGTGTGAGGAGGGGCATGATGAACCACCTGAAGTTGGTGCAGTTGTGGAGTTGTCTGAGGAAAGCAAAGCTGGGCAGGAGGATTATGATGACGATTATATGGATGCCACGTATGTTCCCAATAGAGGAGATGACCAGGGGGACAGTTCAGAGGGTGAGCCAGGGTGGAGTAGGAGGAGATGACTCCATGATAGAAGCAGAGGGAGCTCGTCCTCAGAAACAGCTGGGGGCAGTGTCTGGCGCCATGTATCGCCAGCTATGGCCAGCCAGCCAACATGCCCTTCAACGTCAGCTGCTGATGCCACCATAGCGCCATCACCCCAGGGGGGCTCAGTGGTTTGGAAATTTAACGTGTGTGTCTCAGATCGGAGCAAAGCCATCTGTTGTCTCTGCCAGCAAAAATTGAGCCGTGGAAAGGCCAACTCTCAAGTAGGGACAAGTGCCTTACAAAGGCACCTGGAGAGAAGGCACAAACAGCTATGGGAAGAACACCTGAGGAAAAGCAGCACCCCTCAAAAGACAAGCCACCCTCCTTCTCCTCTTCCTCCTTCAGGTGCTTCGTCTTCATCCGCTTTCTCCCTTGAACCTTCACAGCCACCCTCCTTCACACCGCCTCTGCCCTTGAGTGGTTCCTGCTCCTCTGCCCACAGCAGTAGCCAGGTGTCCGTGAAGGAAGTCTTTGAGCGGAAGAAGCCAATTTCGGCCAGTCACCCTCTTGCCCGGCGTCTGACAGCTAGTGTGGCGGAACTATTAGCTCGCCAGCTATTACCATACAAGCTGGTGGAGCCAGAGGCTTTCCATAAATTTGTGGCCATTGGGACACCGCAGTGGAAGATACCAGGCCGCACTTATTTTTCACGAAAGGCCATACCCAAACTGTACCGTGCAGATCAGAGGCAAGTGGTGTCATCTATTGCGAAGAGCGTTGGGTCAAGGGTCCACCTGACCATGGATGCCTGGTCTGCCAAGCACGGGCAGGGCCACTACATTACCTACACATCCAATTGGGTCAACCTGGTGACCGATGGCAGCAAGCACAGAGTACGTGGCTGTTCAGCGGACCGACTTGTCACACCCCCACGGCTTGCAGGCAGCCTGCCACCTCCTCTCCTTCTCCTCCAGCTACATCCTCTTCGCTGTCAACCTCCTCCTCCTCAGCTGAGTGTCAGTTGAACTCTAGCGGTGCTGTCATCTCCTCTTCCTCTCCAGCTACACAGCCCCATCTCCCCAGAGCCTACGCTGCATGCCAGGTACGACGGTGTCACGCAATTTTAGACCTGTCTGACCTCAAAGCGTTGAGTCACACTGGAGCAGCCCTCCTGGCTGCTCTTAACAAACAGGTGGAGCAATGGCTGACCCCGCACCAGCTGGAGATCGGCAACATGGTGTGTGACAATGGCAGCAATCTCCTTTCCGCTTTGAATTTGGGAAAGCTGACACATGTACCCTGCATGGCACATGTGCTGAATCTGGTCGTGCAAAGATTTGTCTCAAAGTACCCAGGCTTAGAGGACGTCCTGAAGCAGACCAGGAAGTTGTGTGAGCATTTCAGGCGGTCTTAAATCAGAATCAGAATCAGAATCAGAATCAATTTATTTTCGCCAAGTAAGTTTGCACCTACAAGGAATTTGTCTTGGCAGTTGCTTAACAAACACAAACAAAAAACAATACAAGGACAGACAGTGTGAATATTACAAGTTAAGGACATTATAAGTATAGTGGCAGTAAGCAATGTGAGAATTGTTCATGTTTAGTTCTGTGCTGATTACTTTCAGTCCTAGCAGCTCTAACGTGGTTCAGCATTAAGTATGGCTACTGCTTGAGGAAAAAAACTGTTCCTGTGTCTGGAGGTTTTGGTAGCGATTGACCGGAATCTTACTCCTGAAGACATGCGCTGGAAGATGGAGTAAGCTGGGTGAGAGGGGTCAGAGGCAATTTTGGTCGCTCTCTTTCTGCACCTGCTAGTGTAAAGATCCTGCAGGGAAGGTAAGCTACAGCCAATTATCCTTTCCGCTGATCGGATGATGCGCTGCAGCCTCCCCTTTACTAATGCTGAGCAGGAGCTGAACCATACAGTCATGGATGATGTTATGGTGGATTCGATAATTGCAGTGTAGAACTGCACCATTAGCTTTTGAGGTAGGCCAAACTTTTTCAGCTGCCGCAGATGGTACATTCTCTGTTGTGCTTTCTTGACAATAGTGGCAGTGTTGTTGTCCCATTTTAAGTCATTTGAGATCGTGGACCCAAGAAACTTGAATGACTCTACTTGGGTTATTGTGGATCCATTTATGGTTAAGGGGAGGTGCTGGGGGGGAGATCTCCTAAAGTCTATTATCATCTCCATGGTTTTGAGAGCATTTAGTTCTAAGTTGTTGCTGCTGCACCAGGAGGAAAGCTGTCCCACCACATGCCTGTATGCAGACTCATCCCCGTTTTGAATGAGACCAACAACTGTTGTGTCGTCTGCAAACTTCAGAACCTTAACAGATGGATCTGTGGAGATGCAGTCATTGGTGTAAAGTGAGTACAGCAGTGGGGAAAGCACACAGCCCTGGGGTGCACCAGTACTGACTGTCAGAGAGCTTGATGTGAGTTTACCAAGTCTAACACGCTGTCTTCTGTCGGTTAAGAAGTCGGTTATCCATTTGCAGAGGGATTCAGGTATGTGTAGCTGGGAGAGCTTGCTGTGCAGCAGTGATGGAATTATGGTATTAAATGCAGAGCTGAAATCTATAAATAAAATCCTGGTGTAGGTTCCTGGGTTATCTAAATGCTGTAGTACATAATGCATACACATGTTCACGGCATCGTCTGCGGATCTGTTAGGTCTGTAGGCAAATTGCAAAGAGTCCAGCAGGGGATCTGTGATGGATTTCAGATAAGTCATTATCAGTTTTTCAAATGCTTTCATGACCAGTGATGTCAGGGCAACCGGCCTGTAATCATTTAAACATGTAGTTTTTTTTTTTTTTTGAATTGGTACAATAGTTGCGCATTTAAAACAGGCAGGAACAATTGAGAGTTCTAGAGATGCTTTGAATATGTCTGTAAATACAGGCGCTAATTGGTCGGCACATGGTACGCTTTGCGGACATTCAGCGGAAAAACAACTTGCCGGTGAGACGCTTAATATGCGATAGCCCGACTCTCTGGAATTCCACCCTGCTCATGTTCTCTCGCCTGCTAGACCAGGAGAAAGCCGTCACCCAGTACCTGTACAACTACAGTAGAAGGACACAATCTGGGAAGATGGGGATGTTGTGGCCCAACAGCTGGACACTGATGCGAAATGCATGCAGGACCATGCGGCCGTTTGAAGAGGTGACCAACCTGGTGAGTCGCGCTGAAGGCACCATCAGCGACTTGATCCCCTACGCATACTTCCTGGAGCGTGCCGAGCGTAGAGTGGTGGATGAAGCTGTGGAGGAGCGGGAACAGGAACAGCTATGGCAGGAGGAGTCATGGGACCAATTTTCAGCCGAACCACAGGTTTCCTCAACACCTGCGGCACCACAGAGGGGGGAGGAGGAGGAAGAAGAGGAGTCGTGTGGGGAAGGAGAGGAGTCAGACTCGGATGATTATGAGGAAGGTGTTTCTGTGGAGGAGGAAGAGGCGGCAGCGGCAGAAGAACAACCGCAGCAGCCGTCACAGGGGGCTTCTGCTGCTCCACGTTCCCATGGTATTGTTCGTGGCTGGGGGGAGGAAGAGGAGTTGCGTGACGTCACTGTGGAAGAGCAAGAGGAGATGGAGAGTATGTCTGGATCCGACTTTGTGCAGATGGCCTCTTTCATGTTGTCCAGCCTGTTGAGGGATCCCCGATTAAAAAAACTCAAGGCGAATTGACCTGTACTGGGTGGCCACGCTGCTAGACCCTCGGTACAGGCACAAAGTGGCAGACCTGTTAGCAACTCAACACAAGGCGGAAAGGATGCAGCACTTGCAGAACAAGCTGTCAATGATGCATTACAATGCTTTTAAGGGTGATGTGACAGTACAACGCAATAAAGGTACCACTGGCAGTATTCCTCCTCCTCCTCACCAGTCCATGCAGGCAAGGACAGGACGCTCCAGCGATCTCGGGGTGATGTCGGACATGCGGACATTCTTTAGTCCAACGCCTCTCAGTAGCCCTTCGGGATCCACCCTCCACCAACGCCTGGACCGGCAGGTAGCCGACTACCTGGCCATAAGTGTGGATGTACACACTGCGACTGCGAGCAGCGACGATGAACCCTTGCTCTACTGGTTGCGCATGCTTGACCTGTGGCCAGAGCTGTCCCAATTTGCCATACAACTTCTCTCTTGCCCTGCCACAAGCGTCCTGTCAGAAAGGACCTTCAGTGCAGCTGGAAGCATTGTCACTGAGAAGAGAAGTCGCCTAAGTCATGACAGTGTTCAGTACCTGACCTTTATCAAAATGAACGAGGCATGGATCCCTGAGGGCTATTGCACGACCAAAGACTAAATCAGTCCCCACACACAGCATCTCTGCCTGCAGGCCGCTTGACTGCCTTCTCCGCCACCACCACCAGGGTCCAGGACTCTAGGCGGATTCCAGAATTTTTAAGGCCGCTGCTAGCAGCGGCCGCTATACTAATTTTTCTGGGGCGTGAACATGCCTGCCTAATTTTTCTGGCTGAACTGCAGGCGGCTGCAACAAAAAAACAAAAGGCATGTACATGTGCCCATCCCCCTTCGTGATCATTACCTTGCCGCAGTGAAGTGGCTTGCGTATCACAAAGAAGGAATGACCGCCGGCTATATGAGTGTCTCGGGTGTGGGTGGCACACCAAAGATAAGGTCGTTGTTTCATTGTGGTCAGACCAAATTTGATCAGCTGGACAGTCACTGTTCTGTCATTCAGCTACATCAGCCGGGCGGCCATATGGGCTGAAAAGCCACCATCCCCTGCACTCTCGTCATGGTGCGCACCAGTCCAGCACGCCCGTCACTACACAAACGGCTGTTTGCAGTCACTGCATACCCTTCACTGCATCTGTGACTGCACATTATACCTGGCAGTCAGTGCATAACTTGCACTTGAATGGATACAGTTTTAAACAATTGAAAAATACAACCATCTACATCTTCAAACAATTTAAAAATACAACCATCTACATTTTCAAACAATTTAAAAATACAACCATCTACAGTTTCAAACAATTGAAAAAAAAGGCAAAAAACTTGCCCTCCGTAAAACATTCTTGGCAAATGCTTTCGACTTAGTTTGTCTTCCGCTGGGTCAAGAGTCCATCTGATCACAGATGCCTGGTCTGCAAAGCACGGTCAGGGCAGCTACAGCATGGGTCTCAGCAGGCTCCCACTTCGGGCCGGAATCCAACCTTCATTCCCCGCCCATTACCCCTGGTGACAATGTCAGACTTACCCGCCTCCATATGATTCTCGTGAAAGGAATGTGGTGTCATCTTTGCCCGCCATAACTGGTTCTCGATAAAGGATTTAAAGTGCATTCATTTCAAATACAGCAAGCCCTCGATAGTCCTCCTGTATTGTTATTTTTGGTCACTACATCGGGGCGGGCGTGCATGCCTGACTGCTGCCCTCCTTGGATGTGTAGTGGTAGCCGTTGCTCAGGCTCCACACCGGATTCCATCCCTCATTCCCCGGCCATTACCCGTGGTCACAATGCCAGACTTGCCCGCCTCCATAGGATTCTCATTGTAGCGGTACTGAACAAGTACCGCTACAAGTAGAAAATGTAATTTAAAAACAAAACGTAAGCTTTTTAACAATGCCATGGAAAGTTGAGAAGGCAGTCACACATTACCTGACATCACTGAGTGAGGAAGAGCAATCTCGCCATGTTGCGCAGTAGTCCAGCATGGCCGTCACTACACAAACAGCTGGTAACTTGCGGTGCGTTACAGTTAGTTTGGTGCGTCAGTGTGAAGCAGTACTCTAATTACACTACCTGATTGATGTATACACATGCAAGATGTTTGAAAGCACGTTAGGCCTGCAATTTAGCATTCAATGTGATTTCTGCCCTTAAAACGCTGTTTTGCTTCACATCCAGATTTTTCCCCGGGACTTTTGGCATGTATCCCACTCCGCCATGCCCCCCTCCAGGTGTTAAACCCCTAGAAACATTTTTTCCATCACTTTAGGGGCCAACATAATTTTTTATATTTTTCAAAGTTCGCCTCCCCATTGAAGTCTATTGCGGTTTGCGAACTTTTCCGCGAACCAAACCTTCCGCGGAAGTTTGCGAACCCGGTTCACGAACCTAAAATCGGAGGTTTGGCCCATCACTATCCTTCACCTCCTGTCACCCCCTAGCACTCCTATCCATCAGATCAGGCCCTAATCTGCCCCCTGCGGGCTTCTGATCACCCGGCCAAACCCTCATCTGCCCCACCGCAGTGACAGAATTTTTTTTTCTGATCAATGCTGGTCTCTACGACTTA
The DNA here is from genome assembly GCF_040937935.1 of Hyperolius riggenbachi. Taxonomy (NCBI): domain Eukaryota; kingdom Metazoa; phylum Chordata; class Amphibia; order Anura; family Hyperoliidae; genus Hyperolius; species Hyperolius riggenbachi. Next base: position 287,049,418 of record NC_090647.1, read on the forward strand.
ATTGTCATCGAGACCAACCGTTATGCCACACAATACGCAACCACCAATCCAAGAAGCTACCATGCCCAGCCTTTTCGGTGGAAACCACACCAAGTTTCCGAACTTAACATTTTTTTGGGGCCTTCTCCTTAACATGGGTCTAGTCAAAAAGAATGTATTGCGGTCTCATTGGTCTACGCACCCAATACATCACATGGCCATGTTCTCTGCTGCCATGTCCAGGTCACGATTTGAGAACATCCTGCGCTTCCTGCACTTCAGTGCCAACACAACCTGTCATCTAAGAGGCCACCCTGCTTATGACTGGTTCCACAAAATTTGGCCCCTCATAGACCACCTGTCATCAAAATTTGCAGATGCTTATACCCCTGAACAGGCATTGTGAAGCATTTAGTTTCCAGACTACTCCTCACGGTTTTGGGCCCCTAAAATGCCAGGGCAGTATAGGAACCCCACCAAGTGACCCTATTTTAGAAAGAAGACACCCAAGGTATTCCGTTATGCGTATGATGAGTTCATAGAAGATTTTATTTTTTGTCACAAGTTAGTGGACAATGACACTTTGTGAAAAAAAAACAGTAAAAATCAATTTCCGCTAACTTGTGACAAAAAAATAAAATCTTCTATGAACTCACCATACTCCTAACGGAATACCTTCGGGTGTCTTCTTTCTAAAATGGGGTCAAGTATTCAGAGAGGGGCATGGTGAGTCCATGGCAGATTTAATTTTTTTTTTTGTCACAAGTTAGCAGAAATGGAAACTTTTTTTTTTGTCACAAGGTGTTATTTTCTGCTAACTTGTGACAAAAAATAAAATCTTCTATGAACTCACCATGCCTCTTAGTGAATACTTTGGGATGTCTTCTTTCCAAAACGGGGTCATTTGGGGGGGGGGGTATTTATACTATCCTGGAATTTTAGCACCTCATGAAACATGACAGGTGCTCAGAAAAGTCAGAGATGCTCCAAAATGGGAAAATCCACTTTTGGCACCAACGCTATAACTTTTAACAAACCAATAAATATGCACTGAATGTTATATTTAGACATGTAGCACAATACATTTGGACAAAAATGGATATAGAAATTTTACTTTATTTGAAAAATGTCAGCACAGAAAGTTAAAAAAAATCATTTTTTTGACAAAATTCATGTCTTTTTTGATGAATATAATAAAAACTAAAAATCGCAGCAGCAATCAAATAGCACCTAAAGAAAGCTGTATTAGTGACAAGAAAAGGAGGTAAAATTCATTTAGATAGTAGGTTGTATGACCGAGCAATAAACCGTTAAAGCTGCAGTGGTCTGAATAGAAAAAAAAAAGCTCTGGTCCTTAACCTATTTTGGTTCCTGGACGTAGAAACTACGTCCAGGAACAATGCGCGCTACCATGCGCTCCCGCGGCCGATCGCGCGTGTGCACGCGCACTCCCTGCCGTGGATTCGGTAGCCACGGAATCAATGTATCGGGCTATGGTGCCCGATCACTGATTCCTCTCCCCCGCTGAAAAAGCGACAGCTTCTCTCGGAAGCTGTGCTTTTTCTGGCCGTTGCCTCCCCCCTGCGTCACTCTAAGCGTGTGTTACACTTAGAGTGACGTCATGTAAACAAACTCATGGCCGCCATCTTGTTGTCAAAAAGTAAAACTACAACTAAAAGTAAAAAAAAATAAAAACAACACACAATTACATTATAAAACTATAGTTTACATTCCACCCTCCCAAAAATACCCAAATAAAATGTTTAATATAAAAATAAAAAACATTACAATAAAAAAAAAAACATGTAAATATTTACCTGAGGGTCTAAACTTTTTAAATATCAATGTAAAGATGAAATATTTCTATATTTTTTTTATTTTAAACTAAATAGTGATAGATGCACAACGGAAAAAATGCACCTTTATTTCCAAATAAAATATTGTCGCCATACATTGTGATAGGGACATAATTTTAACCGTGTAATAACCGGGACATATGGGCAAATACAATACGTGAGTTTTAATTATGGAGGCATGTATTTTAAAACTATAATGGCTGAAAACTGAGAAATAATGAGAAATAATGATTTTTTCCGTTTTTTTCTTATTCTTCCTGTTAAAATGCATTTACAGTAAAGTGGCTCTTAGCAAAATGTACCCCCCAAAGAAAGCCTAATTGGTGGTGGAAAAAACAAGATATAGATCAGTTCATTGTGATAAGTAGTGATAAAGTTATAGGCTAATGAATGGGAGGTGAACATTTCTCAAGTGAAAACGACGGAACGCGAATGGGTTAAGGGGTGAAAAGACTGCGGTCCTCAAGTGGTTAAGACACCTTAAAGTATGATATCAAATGCTTCCGTGTTACACTTGGACAGTATCAGACTGCGGAAAATTGAATTGCACCTGCACAAAAAATATATGATAATGCTATTGCAGAGGCTTAGTGATGGACTGGCAACAAAAGCGACTATATCTGAATTTGCAAAAGGTGGTTTATCTGTAACTATGAAAAGAGTTCTCAATGCACAGCTTCAAACTATCCCTTATTTGGAGGGACAGTTCGTACTTTGTGATCCAAATCCCTCTGTTCCTCTTTCGGCTTTATTTATCCCACTTTCAGTACTGAGGTACAGATCTATGTAATATATATTATTCTAATGAAAAAAAAATGTGTTTAATTGACTTAATCAACTTGATCCCCTTCCTTTACATTGATATAATTCCTATGTCCAAATGTTAATACAAAGGAGAAGTAATGATTATAAAAAGGACCAGTGTGTGTCCCTCTTTTTCCAACTCAACCTCCCTGGAGGTGCATTTCTGCCTGGAATTATGAGTCTGAGGCCTTGTTCACATTGCGTTCAGTTTGTTTAGCATCGTGGGTTTTTCAATGTGTTTTCTTTTCCAATTCCCAGCGTTTGGGTGGGCAGGGCGTTTTTTTTGTGCGCATTTTGTATGCGGTTTTTTGGGGTCGTTTTTCGTTTTCTAGCTATATTTTTGAAGATTTTAAAGAGCCCTTGCACCAAATAATGCACATTAACATTATTAAAGAATAAATGTGTGTAATGTGTAGCATATATAAGGGGAGTCTTACCTGCAATGCTTTGTGGGGGGTGTGGAGAGGACTATAGCCATGGAGGATGAGTTGCTGGTTCTTTTGTGTGTTGATGTCTTCATGAGAAAAAGGGCCAGGGCTCGTCAGCACTGGGTACATCCCATGAATGGACACACACTGACCGAATGGTTACCAGGGCAATAATAAACAAACACTATGTCTAAAAAGACAGACCCTATGGGTAAAAATAGGAGGTAGAATGAGCTCCAAAATAAAACACCAAATGGTGATAATATAGGCCTACAGAGGTATGAGGCCTATACAGTGTGTTTAACCTAATGGCGTAAAAGGTCACACCTGTCCAAATGGTGAGGGTCTTTGCTGATCCCCCCCTGTTCAAGATGAGACGGGGTGTAGCTATCTCACATATGGCAGGTGCTAACACACTGGGATAGCAGAAGCAGGGTATGAGGGCTGCCAACCTCTGACCAGCTGTGCATCAGTAATGACCAGAGGGGTACCCAGGGTGCTACCCAACACTGCTAGTCCCAAAATGGGGAAATAGACGAAGGGTAGGAAAGTGCACAGTGCTATACAATAGTGAATCACCCTAATATGAACATATTTCACCCTAAACGGGCTTCCTCAGAGAGTGCTATACAATATATACAATGCTGTACACGCTATATACAAAAAACCCCCAGCATCATCCCCAAGAGCTTTGACTTAAGCTATTGGGGATGATGCTGGGGGGGTTTTGTATATAGCGTGTACAGCATTGTATATATTGTATAGCACTCTCTGAGGAAGCCCGTCTAGGGTGAAATATGTTCATATTAGGGTGATTCACTATTGTATAGCACTGTGCACTTTCCTACCCTTCGTCTATTTCCCCATTTTGGGACTAGCAGTGTTGGGTAGCACCCTGGGTACCCCTCTGGTCATTACTGATGCACAGCTGGTCAGAGGTTGGCAGCCCTCATACCCTGCTTCTGCTATCCCAGTGTGTTAGCACCTGCCATATGTGAGATAGCTACACCCCGTCTCATCTTGAACGGGGGGGATCAGCAAAGACCCTCACCATTTGGACAGGTGTGACCTTTTACGCCATTAGGTTAAACACACTGTATAGGCCCCATACCTCTGTAGGCCTATATTATCACCATTTGGTGTTTTATTTTGGAGCTCATTCTACCTCCTATTTTTACCCATAGGGTCTGTCTTTTTAGACATAGTGTTTGCATCCCATGAATGTCAGCAGAGATGTCATGGCTTAATGTCACTCATTTTACCTTGTTTTATAAGTAAGTAGCGGAGGTCGTGGTGGACTTACCTCCACCAAGCAGACACAAGGGAATGTTGATTTTGACAGTCATTAAAACATTTATTTTACACTCGCTAGAAAATGTGCAACGCGTTTCACGGGTATAATCCTGCTTCATTATCTGCAGATATGTGATACACCCAGCACATCTGTCTTCACAGAGGTGCTGGGTGTATCACATACCTGCAGATGTTATATGCTTCTACCTTATTGCCTGATGAAGCAGGATTATACCTGTAAAACACATTGCACAATTTCTGAAGTGTGTAAAATACAATTTTTAATGACTGTCAAAATCAGCAGTCCCTTGTGTCTGCTTGGAGGAGGTAAGTTCACCACTACCTCCTCTACTTATCAATTTTAAGCCTTTTATTGTATTTTATTATTTTGGTGCCTCTGTTTGCTGTATACTATAGTTGAGTCCACCCTTGGTGGAGGGGTGTTCCCCTCCCTTTTTTCCTTATCTATGGAGAGCGACTTCTTAAAGGGAAGGTTCAAGCAAAATAAAAAAACGAGTTTCATTTACCCCATGCAGCCATCCTGTGCCCTCGTAACCACTCACTGCTGCTCCAGTTCCCCGCTGGCAGCTTGCCGACCTCGGAGGTCGGCGGGCCGCATTGCGTACATTTTTACGCATTCCCGCTAGTGCAGGAGTGTTAATGTTTCTGCACAGCGGGAATGCGTAAAAATGTTTGCAATGCGTCCCGCCGACCTCCGAGGTCGGCAAGCTGCCAGCGGGGAACTGGAGCAGCAGTGAGTGACTACGAGGGCACAGGATGGCTGCATGGGGCTGGTAGAAGCCCCAGGTAAGTGAAACTCATTTTTTTATTTTGCTTGAACCTTCCCTTTAATCCTGAGTGGGGACAGGTTTAATCTCCTCACCTGCATGTACAATGGTTGTCTTTGTGGTAACCCTGCTTTGTGAGTATTAATTTGTTACTTGTAATGATCTGCTCTGCTGTCTGCACAGGCAGACCGTTTTTTGACCATTTTTTAGGTCTGAGTGCTGCAGGTCTCTGGAAAAGAGACCTGTCTTCACTCTGCAAGTTGCAGAGCTGCTGTTCTGGTGAGGAATTTGCATCCACTTGTCATGCAAATTGCTTAGCTGCTTCCTTTGATGGCTTGCAGTATAAATACCATTTCCTCCCAGAATTCCTTGCTGGTCATAAACGTTTGATCCTGCTAGACTTACCTTGAGTCTCAGCCCTCCGCATATTGTTTGCTAATATTATCTGTATTGCCTGTTCTGTCTTTCTGTTACGATTTTTCTGTCGCCAGCGGCGGCCAACAGAGAATCGCTCTGTCTGTTTGGATCGCATTCGCCCTAGCTGTAGAGGCGGTGGATCTCTCTGTATTCTGTCTCAGGAGTGTAAGCCAGAGCAGCGGTTGCTACTGGTTGCTCCATCTTTCTGTCTTGTCTGGATCGCATCCGCCCTAGCGGTAGAGGCGGTGGTTCCTTCTGTAATCTGTCTGGGAGTGTAGCCAGAGCTGCGGTTGCTACTGGTTACTCCTTCTGTCTTTCCTGTCTGGAACGAACGCTTGCTGTTGTCTCGGTTAGTGTTGGGCGAACAGTGTTCGCCACTGTTCGGGTTCTGCAGAACATCACCCTGTTCGGGTGATGTTCGAGTTCGGCCGAACACCTGGTGGTGTTCGGCCAAACTGTTCGCGTTCGCCCGAACGGCTCAATTCCTGGCCGAACCTGGCCGAACAGGGCCCTGTTCGGCCGAATATGGCCCCCCTATGGGGTCGCAGGCATAAGGGGGGAGCATGCCCCGATCGCGGGGGGGGCGGAAATTCCCCCCACCCCCTCTGCTAGCGCTCCCCCCTCTGCCCGCTTCCCCATACAAAAGTTTAAGGAAAGTACCGGTGGTAGTGGATGGCCTGGCAGTGGCACTGTGGAGCGAGGAGGAGGAGTCCGGAGAGTGACGCGTTGAGGGAGGCCGGGCAGCGGGCGTGAGGTCAGAGAAAGGGCGGAAGTACCACAAGGGTACTACCGCTGAACCGCCCGCTGCCCGGCCTCCCTCAACGCGTCACTCTCCGGACTCCTCCTCCTTACTCCACAGTGCCACTGCCAGGCCATCCACTACCACCGGTACTTTCCTTAAACTTTTGTATGGGGAAGCGGGCAGAGGGGGGAGCGCTAGTGGAGGGGGTGGGGGGAATTTCCGACCCCCCCCACGATCGGGGCATGCTCCCCCCTTATGCCTGCGACCCCATAGGGCCCCCAAAAGCGGGATGTTCGGGGAGTTCGGGGTTCGGCCCGAACATGCCGAACATTGCGGTCATGTTCGGCGAACTTTCCCGAACCCGAACATCCAGGTGTTCGCTCAACACTAGTCTTGGTGAGGTAACCATTTAGCAAGCGTTTGCATGTTCTATTTTGTTTTCATGTTTCTTTGGTTAGTCAGGGTTGGTACGCTTTGTCGCTATTACGTTTATCGTGTGGTGACCGTGCCGTGCACGCGCTTTTGTCGCTATTGCACTTATCGTGCGGTGACCACGTGTAGTTAGTCCTGTCTGCTACTTTGTGTTGCTTTGCAGTTTGTTATCAGTTCTGTCTTTGTTCTCCTTTGCTCTGTCTTACTCGGTCTTGTGTCGCTATCAGCAATCGCCATTCTTGCGATTGCGTTCCCACTTGGTCTTCGCTGTTGTGTGTTCACCGTCGCCAGGAGGTGACTGGATTGGTGGACATACATGCATTCTGTCTCTGTGCTCACACTCTCTCTCTAAGGGCTATCTTGCCCTGTATTGCTTCACCTCGTACAATTCCCATCTGGCATCTGTGGCAGTGCAGAGGATTTATGGATTTATGGAGCATCTGCAGCTTGGAATTTCTCTCTACAGGTGCATTGCACCTAAGCTGGGTTCTGTTGTTTCAACACTTGTGGAGGATTTCTGCAGTGTCAGCGCCCAGCTTGTGTGCTGACCATGGAGATAATTCCACAATCGTTACACTACTCTACATATTTCAACATTTACAGTACTTACTACACTATATCGGGCTCTTGGTGTCTCATGTTCTTTACATTTCAGGCAGAGGCCGGTACAGGTGGCAGCAGGCAGAGTGTAGTCAAAATCCAGGCAAAAATTGGTAACAGTAAAGCAGAAGCAGTTAGCTCAGAAGCAGTTGGGAACCAAATGGCTATATTGTTAACATCCTGTGCTTTCAAATGAGCTTATCTGCCATGGTGAAAGAGGAGAGATCAAATCACAACTTGTTATTAGAGACAAATGAGGAGGAATTATACAGGCTAAACGTTCTATATACATGCAGGCAGCATTTCTCTGTTTACCTTCTGTTCTGTGCAGCAGATCTGGTCCAGATGGGGGGATCAGACAGGCTATACTCTTTCTCTCTCTCTATTTTATCTATCTATCTATCTATCTATCTATCTATTTATCTATCTATAAACAGGGTCCAGGTCCACTTTAATTTTCATCCTGTCCCAATGACATCATGCCACCCAACATCATGCCGCACTGCTCGGCCTTCCTAATTGGTTGCTGGGATCTCAGAAAAAGGATGAAGGTAAGGCAATCCTGGCGGCCATTGGGGAGAAGCCTGGGTCTCGCTGGCCAGCGCTGATCACGTGTGGGACCCAGGAAAACTGTGCACGCGGTGGTAGAAGCCAGCCTGAACTGAGCTCGGGATTACCGCCGGAGGAAGGGGGGGTTAAGAGTTTATTTAGAATTTAAGGACAGTTAGTGACATAAGGCAGGGTTATTATTCGGGAGTTCAGCATATTTTTTTTTCCTCCTTCTAAACCAATGTTTTATAGTCTGGTGGGTCTTATAATGCAGAAAATATGGTATATAGTGCTAACATCTTCTGCTTTGCTTTACAGAGTATATAAAGTCTTGTCTTTCGCTGACCCTCAGAAGAGCTCCCAATCTAATCCCTGCCATAGTCATATGTCCGTTGTAGTCTAGGGCCAATTTTCAGGGGGAAGCCAGTTAACTTATCTGTATGGTTTTGGGATGTGGGAGGTAACTGGAGTACCTGGAGGAAACCCACACAGTCACAGGAAGAACATACAAACACCGTGCAGATAGTGCCTTGGCTGGGATTCATACAGCCATGCTTTAAAACCAAGTTGAGTATTGATATATATATATATACATACATTTTCTATAAGATGAATTTTCTCAAACCTATACATCTTCATGAAAGCTAGTATGCAAAAATACAGTTTTTCATGCAATGCTATCAGGGATGGATCTACCATGAAGCCACCTGAATGACGTGACATGATTCAGGTGGGGAAATCTTGGGTGCGGCATTTAGACAAACAATTTGGACAGCCTGGTGCCTACCACCTCTCCACTCTTCTGCCTACCTTCCTAGCATACTCACTACCCTCCTCATCCACACATCCCCGAATTCCCATCCTCACTCCACTGGTGGAACCTGCCATCCTTCCCTATGACATTACAAGCAGGTGAGGTGTCGATTATATGATTCTTATCAATGCATGTTACGGTAAACCCCCATCACCGGAAAAAGATCACAATGGCCAGTCAGAGGTGAAGCTTTTGTACATGGCAATCAGACTGGGGTGTTGGCACCAGACCGGCCAATCAGAGTAGCCCGCTGCCCCTTTTGCCAACTGATGCTGATGGTCTCACTGGGACCAAGGCACCATCATTGGGCCAATCACTGCACTCTATCAGTAGCAGTGACGTCTGATAGATCATTGCTACTGATTGAGTGCTGGAATTGGCCCAATAACGGTGCCATGGTCCCATCTGCAAGACCATCGGCACCAGCTAGCAAAAGGAGCAGTGTGTGGCTGTGATTGGCTGGTTTGGAGCTAGCACCCCTGCCTGATCTCTCGCCAGTGCTGGGGTTTATATGTGGGAATATAATCTATACATATCAGAATTTTTTGGGCGGGGGAGGGCGGCAGCGAGGCGCATCCTCCAAAGTTTGCTTCATTCAGGCAGCAGAAAGTCTTGAACCAGCCCTGAATGAATGCTATATCTGTTTGCAAAAATTCTCATGTTCGGGAAAATATAAAAATTTCAGGAAAAATCCAGCATGACAAAAACTACCATAGTCGCTCCTCCTCTAGTCTCTACCCTTTTCACAGAAAGTAGGCTGAATTGAAAAATAAAAGTTTCAGTTTATATTAAACTATACAGCTGTTATCTATGTTCTGTTATTCCAATAGCTTTCCTCATTAATCATAGTCAAATGCACCCAAATGTAAACCACACCATTTCCCTATAAAACATTTCATAACATATCTGAAATAAGCACACCCAGCCTTTACACTATCTTGCTTAGTTATTAGTGACTGTCAGCTGAAAGTTACTGCACGCTGTTCACCTCACTTGCACCCGTAGCATTTTGATGCATTGCTCACATTTCCCCTGCAAGAAAAATAGACAAGCCAGGAAGGAACAAAAAAAAGAGAGAAAACAACAAGTGCTAATCTAGTAGGTGTAAAACTCGTGTTCTGGCTGCCTGACATAATCAGAATGACTTCTTATAAACATGCACTGTAGGTAAACTACGAACAACAAAAACAAGGAGAGGGAAGGACATTGGAATGTATAGCGTCTCCCTCTTAACACCTTTCAGAAAGAGTTTAAGAGATTTCTCGGGGACAGAGGGTATTAAATCATGTTTGTCATCTACTGTGCATGCTTGGCCCATCCTTGCCAGCTTCTGCCTCTCATTAGTATTCTGCGCTGCCTCTGCGTACATGCCTTTGGAAACAGATACTGCATTGGCAAACTATTTAAAACCATGGACAGAATGACGAAAGCCTGCATTTATTTACTTGCCAGCCTCCTAAAAGGCTGTTCTATCAACCCCCCCAATACAGAGGGAGGAAGTTGGAACGGAGAAAAAAAGATCTTCAACCTGCTTCCCTTTGGTACCTGCTACCAGTACAAGACCTTTCTTTTCTAATTAGCAATTAAGCAAAACGTTCAAAAACACAGCTTATAAATGAGTCAGGGAGAAGGGAAGCAATACATAAAGGACAAAAAGGCCAAGGTCTGGGATAAGGTCCAAAACTGAAGCACATGATAAAATATACTGTCATGTAAAATGTAATTCTTTTACTGTACACCTGGGGTTTCATCTTTTAATAAACACAAGGGATATCCGTGCTATCAAGTTATAGTCATCTCTGCATGGTACACAGTGTTGCTTTATCTAATTAATGCTGGCTCTCCCTTGTGATTTTTTTTCCAGGGGTGAAATTGAAGAGTGCAAATGGGTTGCAGCCTCTTATTTTCAATGTGCAATCAGAAATGAAAGGATAGATCACTGCCCCTGAGAATATGATGACAGATAATTAAAGCAAGCATTATTATGTGCTTATATGCTGCCCCTGCACACAGCTGACAGTTACAGTAACCAGACCAGGAAGACATTACATTTAACACAAGTAACCAGATAGCTACTATTATTTAAATGCATAATTAAAAGTCTTTGTGTAATCTTTTAACCTAATCATAGAGCATGCGCAGACCAGGGAAACAAGACCTACAATATGCTCAGAAAGGAAAACTGGTGTCTATTGATTGCTGTGGCGCTTGTTGGAAGTATTTCTGGCTTAAATTACATGGTATAATGGAATACAGTGGCTACCTATACTGGGGGCACTATAACTGGCTACCCATACTGGGTGGTACCTATAGCTGGCTATCTATACTGGGGGCACCTATAACTGGTTACCTATACCGGGGGCACCTATAACTGGCTATCTATACCGGGGGGGAACTATAGCTGGCTACCTATGCTGGGGGCACCTATAACTGGCTACCTATACTTAAGGAACCTATAACTCGCTATCTATTTTGGGGGCATATATAAGTGGCCACCTATACTGGGGGCACCAAAGCAGGCTACCTATACTGGGGGCATCTATAACTGGCTATCTATACTGGGAATACCTATAACTGGTGACCTATACTGGGGTCACCTGTAACTGGCTACCTATACTGGTAGCACCTATAGCTGGCTACCAATACTGGGGCAGCTATAGCTGGCTACCTATACTGGGTCACCTACAGCTGGCTACCTATACTGGTGGGCACCTATAACTGGCTACCTATACTGGCTCACCTATATCTGGCTACCTATACTGGGGGCATCTCTAACTGGCTACCTATACTGGGGGCACCTACAACTGCCTATCTATACTGAGGGCACCTATGCCTGGCTACCTATACTGGGAGAACCTATAAATGGTTATTTATACTGGGGGCACCTATAACTTGCTACCTATACTGGGGGCACCTATGCCTGGCTACCTATACTGGGAACACCTATAACTGGATATCTATACTCAGGGCACCTTTAACTGGCTACCTATACTTGGGGCACATATACTTGGCTATAATGGGGGCACCTATACCCTGGCCTGCCTTTCCAATTTCTGTTTTTGAGGGGAGGTGGAGTGAGGGGACGGAGCCCATCCAAAGTTTTGCAGGGGGGGCAGTGATTTCTAGTTACACCCCTGCTGCTTGGCCTGTTAACAGGACCTTGTAGAGAAACTGGATGAGAGAAGCCCTGGATTGTGTGTAGTAAAAGTGAATATCACAATAGTAAAAATAAAAATAGATGTGGCTTACCTCAATTAGGTGTCTAGACTCTATGTTGAAGCAAAAACTACTTTATTGCACAAATCAGACAATGCGTTTCGTGAGTCACACGCTCACTTCCTCGGGTCAATAATTTGCTGAAGGAATTGAAGTATAAGACTTCAATACCTTCGGCACATTATTGACTTGAGGAAGGTAGTGTGTGACTCACGAAACATGATTTCTGATTAGTTTGATTACTGCCAGAGATAAGGGCTTCCTTTTGAGGGCAACCCAATGCACAACTAATACTGTTTGCTAAACTGAACAGTAATTGAGTTTATAAATAAATCCCTTAATAGCCACACCTGTTGTGCTCAGTGTTCTCTAAGGGAGACCAGACATGAGTGCACCAATTTGTTAACAGATAAACATATTTGACCACAAAACAAGTATTTGAACTCTGAGAAGAAACTACATTCCCCCATGCCACTTACTCCCTACTCTTACCGCAGGCATCTCCAAATGATCAGTCATCATAACCTTCATATTTTAAGATGTTATTTGCAGTCAGCCTAATGTTAACTTCAGCTGCGCTGTTGCATACCATGTTGTCTATTTGAAGTTAAACATTAAAGCATCTGTTTCCTATCTTGTAAGGGCACAAGAAAAACTGTTTCTGTTTCCTGAAGAAAGGCTTTGTATATCTTTCTTTACTTTGCAGGGTGTCCAGTTTGCCCACTCTAAAATCTAATGCCACGCAACCTTCCTTACTTTGCAATGTCATACATTTTTTTCCCTCTCCTAAAGAGAAACCGGAATTGAGGAATAAGAAGACTGGCATCTTTATTTTGCTAGATCTATAGCTGTCATATTGATCTACTAATTTCAGTCAAGGTGTACCCAGAAAGCATAGTGAAACTTCCCACGGGATCCCTACCCTGCCATCTGAAAATGCAAACTGGTTTGGTGGCATTGATTTTTCTGCAGTATCTGCATTTCCACCAGTCTACTTCAAAGCAAACTGTCAGTGGAGAAGGGTATAAGATATTTACCTAAGTAGATAAGCCTCTGGATGGTCTAGAAGCTTCCCTGGACGGTCAAGAAGTTTCCCAGATCTTTATCATGGCCATGGCCACTGATGCTCTTCTTATTCTGGCCGTGCTTCCTACTTTGTATGAGCTTATCCATATTGGGCATGCCAAGGTACTGTCTGTGCATGCTCAGTAGAATGAAGCCAAACAGGTATGGCACTTTTACTCATCCCCGGTGGGAGCACGGCCATGAGAAACATTTGACAAGCTCTTGATGAATGTGTTTAGATGGACTCGTCACTGGGACGGTGGGCTGAAGGAGAATCATGGAAGTCTCTCTCTAGGCTATTGAGAGGCTTCCTGCCATGAAGATAAGCATCTAATAAAAAAAATTAAAAAAAAAATCTTCAGGTATGTGTTAAAACTGATGCATATGATTCTGCCACTAAAAAAAACAACAAACAAGCATTACCATAGATTTACATTAACGTACCAGTACATTGACTTACTAATTGCTTCCCTCAGCCATAGAATGTTCCCAAGTGTCACTGCAGGTCCCCTAGTCAACTGAATGTTTTCAGGTGTCATTCCTAATAAAATAGAGTGCAACTTTATTCAATAAGTGTCATCTCTCCCAGGCCTAATGCCAGGCTTGCCTGGTCAATGACTATAGGTCAGGCTGTATGCCCATGTGACTGACCTATAGCCCAGTCTGTAACAAAAAAAACCCCACAAAACTCCTACCTAATAATTCTACAATATCCTGCAGGCAGATGTAGCATACAGATTGACAGATAGTATTCACCAAACAAGAGTAATTAGCACTGTAAACTCACTTGAGGCCTGGTGTTTGGAGGCAGTCCAGATGATAACCAGGGAATGACAGACTGGTGTTAGATATACACTTTGCAGGAGACGTGGTCAGTACAATCCAAGTCAGTTCAGGCAGAGTTCATAAGAATATTCCATTAAACATGCAAGAGTCGATCCAGGCAGCAATCAGACAAATCCAGGAACTAGGCAGAGTCAGCAATGGGTAATCCAACGGAGAGCGTGGTCAGGAACAAACAGGAGTCAGCAAAAGGAGATCAAACTGAAATAAGCTGGGTCAAGACACAGACAAAGTCGGCACAGGATCAGCAGTTGTGAGTGCAATCTCAGAAACAAGCCCAGCAGAGGCTATCACGGGCGATGACAGAGGGAGCTCACCTAACTTTTATGCTAGAACTAACCAATCAACGAAAGGGAATCCAAAAGTATCCAATCATTCTGCGGGGGATGCGTCCGCCGCTTAGCCAATGGGAACTGAGCACCGTGCGCTCCACTGACATCAGAGCTTCGTCGAGACCCAGAGGCTTGCGCTTCAGTGTGGTTCTTGATGTTCTGCCTCCATGAGCGGCGAATTCTTACACCTAAATATTAATTATTTATTTAAAAGAAAAAGAAAAATGAGTGTGCCCCCCATTGTCCCAATACAGGCTGGTATTGCCTGGGGAATTTGGAGCATAGCAAGCACCCTGTGAGCAGTAGGTTTTTTCCTAGGAGATATTTTCCCACCTTATCAATAAAATACCTTTAAAGCCCCGAAGTAATCCAGAAAATACTCAAAATAAGTACTTTTTCAGTTGATACGTGCTAAAAATGTATTATTTAAGGAAAATAACTTTGTGGGGTACTCTGGAAAAGTTGATAAAGTCTCACACCTCTCCCCCTTGTAGAGCACCCATGTTAGGAAAAGGGGCTCATACCACCCCCATTGCCTAGGAGTAGATGGGGTAAAAACTGCCTGTGTGTGACTCCGAACTATTTACTATTCTCCACGTAAAATAAGTACAGAGGTACTTTTTGAGTTTTTGTTGTTAGTTTCCTTTAGGTGTTTTGTGATCCATGTTCTCTGCTTCCTTTTGTAAATGTTGTTACATAAATCGACAATCTGATATACTATTCCATCTAAATTGCAATATTCAAAAGTTTTAATATTAAACTGTAACGATTGGTGTCAGCACTCAGAGTGTATCTGATTATTGATGATCTGCAGTATCACCAATAATACAGATGTTATACCTGATTATATGGTGATCTGCAGAATCACCCATAATACAAGTATAGCTTGACACAAGACACCTAATGTAGTGTGAGTGTTTGGTGCAACAGTAAGAAAGGTTGTCTCCCGAGGAGCGAGAGATACAGACACAACTGCAGCCAAGGATTCCCTGAAGAGCAGGGAATTGGACTGCACTGCAGCCAGTGGACACCTGAGGTGCAGGTGGCTTCTGACTGTGTAGACACTAACCTCCTAATAGGAGGAGATGGAGATTGTACTGCAGCCAGGGATTCCCTGAAGGATCGGGAATCAGACTGTACTGCAGCCAAGGATTCCCTGATGGGCTGGGAATCAGACTGTACTGCATCCAGTGGACTCCTATAGGTAAAGTCCCCTGACTGAACTGTAAGGAGGACTTCCTGTGGAGCAGGTAGCCTTTACAGCTAATGGACACCTATAGAGTTGGTTTCACGAGGAGTACAGTGAGGCTGCTCACCCGAGGGGCGAGTGACAGCCAGAAGGGTCATACAGGCCAGGTCGGCAACACACGAGCAAATAAGGTACAGAGACAGAAGACTGATATGGTATCCGGGTACAAGCAAGGTTGGCAATAGGAAGACAGATAGGCAAGGTACCGAATCAGTAAGCAGGAGAGTGGTCAGCAAAGCCAGGGGTCATAACAGGTATCAATATAGCACAATCCTAGTCTGAGGTGTGAGGTCCTTGGTCTCAACACCTGGGAACTAATCTGAAGTATAACAGTAGTAACACAGTAATCTCCTAGTCTTGGGTGTGAGGTCCTTGGTCTCAACACCCGCGAACTAGCTTGAAGTGTAACAGTAGTAACACAGTAGCGCCTAAAGCGGAATCTGGCTAAGCGTGAATTCCCAGTTCCAACTGGTTCTAACACACTCTAAGATCTGACTGAGGTTTGAGTGCTCACACGTAAGTATTCGCAACGGCAGACAACCTGCAACTGACAAGCAAGTCCTATATATACCTACAGCGCTCCACAGCGCCGCCCAAGACACTCAGCCAATCCAGAGTCCAGCTGGGATCAGCTGATCGGCCTGATCAGCTGATTCCCCTTCTGCTGGCATAAAGGTCCTGTCGCCTGGCGCAGGCACGCATAGCTCCTCATCTGTGTGCACTAGAAGGACCAGGCGAACCAGAGACATGCTGCTGCGCGGAAAACGCCGCCGGCTTGAACACAGAGACAGCCGCCTTGCCGCTTGCCCACGCGGCAGCATCTCCGCTATTCATTACATAAACGTTTCTCTCATTTTAAAACTCAAGGGGCCGTATTCAATTCACCTTTCCTCCTAAGTTTTCTTCTAGGAGATAATTTTCAAGTTTCTGTTTAAAATAACTCTACAGCACTCTGCATTTGAAAAAGTACCAAGAAGTAGGTGAAAAAGAACTGTCAAAATTATTGTAATTCCTTTCTTCCTGGGGGCTTAAAAGTCATTTTATTGAGAAAGTATAAAAATATTACCTAGGAGAAAACTCAGGAGAAAAAGTTAATTACGCAAGGGCCAATATGTCTTTGTTACGTCTACTCAATTGCACACATTACAACATCTGTATAAGGTTGTCTTAACGATCTAAAGAGCCATACAGTATATTAGAAGCTGAATGACAGTAGAAAAAAATAGGTGTGTGACTTTAAGCAGATCAATATCCTACAGTAGTTAGGTTGTTCAAATGGATGGCTTGGAAGATTTAGACTTTGATAAGGAATGTTTTGCTATCTCTGGACTGACAACTGAGATGATTAATGTTAAAATGCTCCTTCATCATATTTCTGGAATAACATCCCCACAGAGGAAAGCACAATGCCTACTCATTAGTGTTGGTCAACTTTGCCTCTGATTCAGATTTGGCCAATACTTAAGGTAGGTTAATTCAGCAGCAGATTTCATTACTTTGCTGTCCAATTATATCAGTTTTCCATCTGTTTTCTTGTGAATGTTTAAACTGCCACCCAAAAGCAACTACCCAAATGCTAGTACCTTTCAGATGTATTCTGTTCATCTTAAATGACAGATATTTAGGTGAAACTTGAAGGTCACCTGAATTCGGACACTTATGCTAGGTACACACCATACAATTTTGTGTTAGATAGATGGTTCGATGGATAATTTCTGACATGTCCGATCTTATTTTCGATCACTTTCCTGATTAATTTCTCATAGTATTGAATGGAAATAGATAAGAAAAGATAACAGAATCGGAAATCGATCGGAAAATCAAACCGGAAATCAATCGGACGGAAAATTGACCGAAAAAATGCATTGTGTGTACCCAGCATAACACTGCTCACTGTATCCTCGGAAGAACAGTCTCATGGCAGTAAAAAAGTTCCAACCCATATACACAGGAGAACCTCACCTTATTCATGGCTACACCATTTATTAGCCAGAATGTCCTTGCTTATTAATGGGTTTATTGGGTGGCCTGTACTGTCTGAATGTTCACTTCTCCTCTATCTAATGTAGCAAAATGCCAGTTGTAACATGGCAGGCATCACGGTGGCGTAGTGGTTAGCTCTCTCGCCTTGCAGCGCTGGGTCCCTGGTTCGCATCCCAGCCAGGGCACCATCTGCAAAGAGTTTGTATGTTCTCTCCGTGTCTGCGTGGGTTTCCTCTGGGCACTCCGGTTTCCTCCAACATTCCAAAAACATACAGATAAGTTTATTGGCTCCCCCTAAAAAAATTGGCCCTAGACTACAGTACTTACACTACATAATATAGACATACTAGCTGATTGCCCGGCGTTGCCCGGGTATGTATTTGGCTGGTGTTGGCTCCGCATACTTTTTCTAACCCTAACACACAATTACTCAATGACCAAGTTTGTGAGCTTTGCGGTCTTTGGTATCAATAATTTGCATTGAAATGAAAAAAATCTGATTGGCTGTTTTTAGCTCCACCCCCTTTTCTGAATTTGAACCCCAGTCACCCAATAACCAACTGTACCAGGTTTGAGGCCTGTGCCATTAACAGTGCAAGAATGGCAGCAATTAAATATTCCCCTTGAAAAGCAATAGGTGAAGCTTGATTCACTTTTGTAGGCTCCACCCACTTTTCTGAATATTAATCCCAGTCACCCAGTGACCTACTGTGCAAAGTTTAAGAACCCTGCCATTAACAGTGTAAGAATGGCTGCAGTTTACATTTTCCCAGTGAAATTTGTATTTGTCTCCACCCACTGATGACCCAGCGTTGCCCGGGTATGTATTTCACTGGTGTTGGCTCCGCCCACTTTCTAACCCTAACACACAAACACTGAATGACCAAGTTTGTGAGCTTTGGGGTCCTTGGCATCAATAATTTGTATATTCCAATAGAAATTAAACAAATCAGATTGGCTGTTTGTGGCTTCACCCCCTCTCCAGCATTTGAACCCCAGTCACCCAATGACCAACTGTAGCAGGTTTGAGGCCTCTGCTATTAACAGTGTAAAAATGGCAGCAATTTAAATATTCCACTTAAAAATCAACAGGTGAATTTTGATTGACTATTATAAGCTCCACCCACTTCCCTGAATATTAATCTGGGCAAAGTTTGGGAACCCTGCCATAAACAGCGTAAGAATGGCTGCAGTTTACATTTTCCCAGTGAAATGTGTTTTTGGCTCCACCCACTGTTTGTAACCTGGACATACAGTCACTCAATGACCAAGTTTGTGAGCTTTCGGGTCCTTGGCATCAATAATTTGTATTTTCCCATGAAATGAAACAAATCTGATTCACTGTTTGTGGCTCTGTCCCCTTTTCTGATTTTAAACCTCAGTGACCCAATGACCAACTGTACCAGGTTTGAGGCTTGTGCCATTAACAGTGCAAGAATGGCAGCAATTTTAATATTCTCCTTGAAAAGCGACATGTGATTTTTGATTGGCATTTTTAGGCTCCACCCACTTTTCTGAATATTAATCACAGTCACCCAGTAACCAGCTGTGCAAAGTTTGAAAACCCTGCCATTAACAGTGAAGAAAGGCAGCAGTTTACAATTTCCTAGAAAAATCTGTTTTTAACTCCACCCACTTTTTGTAACCTTGACACACAGTTACTCAATGACCAAGTCTGTGAGCTTTTGGGTTCCTGGCATCAAAATTGTGTGACTGGAAGCAGTTTATCCAGCAAATAAATCTGGCTGTTTGTGGCTCCACCCCTTTACTGAATTTGAACCCCAGACACTTAACGACCGACTGTAGCAGGTTTGAGCCCTCTGCCATTAACAGTGTAAGAATGACTGCAGTTTCAATATTCCCCTTGAAAATCAATTGATTGAATTTTGATTGGCTCTTGTAGGCTCCACCTACTTTTCCGAATATTAATCCTAGTCACCCAGTGACCAACTGTGCTAAGTTTGAGAACCCTGCCAATAACAGTGTAAGAATAGCTGTAGTTTACATTTTCCCATGAAAAAAGTTAGTTGTTTTTGGCTCCGCCCACTATTTGTAATCTTGACATAGTCACTCAATGACCAATTTTATGAGCTTTGGGGTCTTTGGCATCAATAAGTTGCATTTTACCATTGAAATTAAACAAATCTGATTGGCTGTTTTTGGCCCGCTCCCTTCAGAATCCAGTGACCAACTGTGTTGTCACCTACCCACCCAGTTTGAGAACCCTGCCAATAACAGGATAGATGAAATCAATCTAAAAAATCTGATTGGCTGTTTGTGGCTCCACCCCCTTTAGTGAATTCGGACCCCAGTCACCCAATGACTGAGTGTATCAGGTTTGAGGCCTCTGCCATTAACAGTGCAAGAATGGTAGCAATGTGAATATTCCCCTTGAAAATCAATAGGTACATTTTGATAGGCTGTTGTAGGCTCCACCCACATTTCTGAATATTCATCCCAGTCACCCAGTGGCCAATTGTGTAAAGTTTGGGAACCCTGCCATGTTAAAAATTTAGTTGTTGGCACTGCCCACTTTTTCTAACCTTGACATACAGTCACTCAATTATCAAGTTTATCAGCTTTGGGGTCCTTGGTATCAATACTTTGTATTTTCCCATTGAAAAATAATCAAATCTGGCTATTTGTGGCTCCGCCCCCTTTCTGAATTTGAACCCCAGTCACCCAGTGACCTATTGTACCAGGTTTGAGGCATCTGCTATTAACAGTGTTAGAGAATGGTAGCAGCTTAAATATTCCCTTTGAAAATCAAAAGGTGAATTTTGATTGGCTGTTGTAGGCTCCACCCACCTTCCAAAATCTTAATCTCTTTCACCCAGTGACCAACTGTGCAAAGTTTGAGAACCCTGCCATTAACGGTGTAAGAATGGCTTCAGTTTATATTTTCCCAGGGAAATTTGTTTTTGGCTCCACCCACTTTTTGTAACCTTGACACACAGACACTCAATGACCAAGTTTGTGAGCTTTCAGGTTCCTGGCATCAAAAATGTGTGAATGGAAGCAGTTTATCCACCAAGGAAATCTGATTGGCTGTTCGTGGCCCCGCCCCTTTAGTGAATTTGAACCCCAGTCACCCAATGACCGACTGTAGCAAGTTTGAAGCCTCTTCCATTAACAGTGTAAGAATGGCAGCAGTTTCAATATTCCCCTTGAAAAATCAATAGATGAATTTTGATTGGCTGTTGTAGGCTCCACCCTCTTGAATCTTAATCCCAGTCACCCAGTGACCAACTATGCCAAGTTTGAGAGCCCTGCGATTAACAGTCTAAGAATGGCTGCAGTTTACATTTTCCCATTTAAGATGAATGGCTGAAATTTGATTGGCTGTTTTACGCTCCGCCCACTTTTCCTGGATTTGTAACCTCGGTCACCAAGTGACCAACTGTGCCAAGTGTGGGGACTCTGGCTTGATTACTGTGAGAATTGCAGCCTTTTAAATTTTTTCCATTGACATGAATGGATGAAATCTGATTTGCTGTTCGTAGCTCCGCCCACGTGTGCAGGGGGGCCGCGAGACCCCCAGAACATATCATCCCAGGTAATAAGGGATCTGTGCACCAAGTTTCGTTCAAATCGGTCAAGCCGTTTTCGAGTGATCGCGGCACATACACACACACACACACACATACACACACACACACACACACACATACATCCGATTTTATATATATAGATGGCAATGGTAGGGATTAGATTGTGAGCTCCTTTGAGGGACAGTTAGTGACAAGACAATATATATATATATATATACACTGTACAGCGCTGCGTAATATGTCGGCGCTATATAAATACTAAATAATAAATAAATAAATAATAAATAAATAATATAGGAAGGGACCGCTGATGATTGCTGCAAGCACAGCATTCCATAAATAAATACACTAAATACATATATATATATATTGTGGAGAGAGAAGGCAAAAGGGGCAAGAGAAGGAGCTTTAGAAATACAATTTTCCATCCAAACTTTCTCTTTAGTTTTTTCCCTGCCCTCCACAGCAGATTTGGCAGGGACGGTAACTTCGGGGCATTGTAATGAATGCAAAATGCTGGCAATTTGGCAGAAATTGATTTGAATCAGAATTTTTGCATTTTTGACTTTGCAATGCATGGTGGGATTCCACTGGCCTTCTTTGTTCACCAGTAGCTACAGAGACTCTGTTGATGACCGTCACAAGTGTAACAATAAAGAGAAGCAGAACACTAATGCATTTTCAATTACAAATAGCATTGCCATTTGTTACAGACTCTAAGTCATAGTTTATGAATGTTATCATGTAATAGTATAGCATTCAGAAAATACTGCCTCCTTTTGACCCTTTACTAGTTCACAATTGTAGCTAAATATTTATATTTAAACTGTAATTTTCTACAGTGTCATTACAGATTGAAAGTGGAAGCAGCCATTCTGAAAGAGTGTCAAATCTATTTCCAGGTGAGCACCTGCTTTTAATGAAATTGCGAAAGGGCCCAAACAATGTCTTTACCAGCTCATTGAAATGACTGCCTATTTGGCAGAATGGACTGTACAATTCAAGGCAGTTTTCCTTTCCTTAAATGAGCTACATTCACTGCTAAATCAGTTTCAGAGGAACGATCTGTTTAATACTAATGACAAAGTTACATGCCAAAAAAACAGAATCAAAATACTTTCTAGCATAACTTAATTACATTAGTAAAAAAATATAAATGTATTTTTAAATAGGTAAAAAAAATCTAGTATAAACAATGCACCATTCTTCTGAAACAAAGGCAGTAAAACAGTTAAAATGACTCTGAAATCTTTTACTGTGCTCAGTTAACACCAGACCTTTTTTCAGTGTTATTGTTTGTAGATTTAGCAAAGGTTTAGAAGTGATTACATTGATTTTCACCGAATACAAAGCACCTCGCTGAGTCTTTTAAAAAAAATGTCCTTAGATACAATGTTCAGAAGAAATATGCAATTATGAAATGTTCAAAGTCTGTTGGGAAAGAGGGGTTTGTTGGGGGCAGGAAGAAAAGAGCTAGATCCTTTCATTGTTGAAAGTAGCTGTGCTGCTGACTTCATGGAACTGAGGAGTTTGTTCATTGGCAAGGCTGCGGGGACACATTTTAAACAGAGTTGGCAAATCTATGGAAATTCCTCAGCCTGGATACTCTGCCAGTTACCAATTTTTGGCAGAAGTATAGACCACCATGTGAACAAAGTATTTGCTCCTTACCTGATTCCCCCATTACTGAATAATTGTAACACTGAACGGTTTCAAATTTTTTAAAGAAAGTGTAACATTACATACACAATACAAATGTAGAGAAAACCAAAACTAAAAAAAACCCTAAAAAGGTATTTTGCTCTATGTTGTTGCACCTACTGGTGGCACTAATTTCCTAGATTGTGGTGTTATCTCTGTTCACCTGCAGGTGGCATTTTGCAATACTCCAATTACATTATTTTGCCTGCCTGCAGTTTCTAGGTTTACCCGCTGGTTGTTCTCTGCATCTGGATTGCAGTACTTTCAGTTTGTACATAGTAGAGAGGAATAGCAGCGCATCTAAACCAAGCTGCTCCTGATTGACATTAGCCGCATGGAGCTGCAGGGCCTCTTAAAGACACTGCAAACTGCACTTGTTACAGCTGAGACAGGTGTTACACCTACGCTAATGGAGGATGTTTGTTTACAAAATAATTTGCATGCAAGTAATTTCATACTGACCCTTCCCTCCGTGATGAGGCCATCCTATCAGAAGGGACCCTAACCACTAAAATGACCCAAAAACTAACTTTTAAACATGCGTGTTAACCTGGGAGCATCTAGCCATTAAAATGGAATATAGGGGTTCAGCGTGGACTATGCACACTATTCCAGTTTTTTTTTACACAATACAAAGGTAGAACGTATAGTTTTGTACACAGTACACATTTTAAAGAGACTAGACTGTAACAAAATTTTCAGCCTTATTTCTTCTATCCCATAAGTTCATATACCTGTTCTAATGTGCTCTGGCTTACTGCAGCCTTTGCTAGTTGCACTGTCCCTGTAATATATCTTATCTTCTTTTCTTTGTCAAGCTTTGTCGGCTCAGAGAGGAATGTGCTGCCTCTGCTGTGATAGGGAGAAGTTATGCACACCTCCTCCATGCCTCTTGCAGGCTCTGTATGTGTGCTTTGTTTATCCCTCACAGACTGGTCTCTGCTCTCAGTTTTCTATGTTTGTGAGGCTGAGGGAGGGGGGGGAGGAGCTGCTGCCTGTCACATGCTAATCCCAGACTGGAGTACAGAAAATTCACAATGTAATAAAAACTTGTAGAATACTGTAACATGATTCTGTAACATTCCTGGTTAGCGGCCATGTTTTTGTTTGTAAACACTGCCTAAAACTGGCGATTAAAAGCCAGGGGAGCGGCGGAAACGGCAAAGAGGGACCCAGGAGATCACAGTGACTCAATTGGTATGTTTTTTATTGTACAAATCGGACAGTACAGATTCTCTTTAATGGCTAGCTGCTAGTTGGGCATTTAGCAGGCCATTAACTCCAAAGTGTGCAGGTGGCTTTCTTCAGGGCAATTTCTTGCACAACATATTTTAGAACTATTCTTTTGTTTGCTCAGCTCCACAACAGTGTGGACAGCAGAAATGCCCCCAAATGTCACCAATAAAAAACTAAAAACTGCGGCTATTCAAAAGTGGGTGTTTTGTAAGTTATTAACTAGCTTAATTTTCTTGAAATTCATAAGTTTGAATTATATTACATTTAAATTACATTTTTTTTAATGTTGGATTGAGTTTGTCGCTTCCTATTTGTTATGTGAATAAGGTTCAAGCTGTAAGACACATCCAAATGTATTCTAAAACTCATTATGGGATACATATACCTCATCTGATAATAAGCTGGATGCCCAGCAACCCATTATTCTGAAGGTGCAGTTATGGCTTTCTTGCTGTCCATTTTTTTCACTAATTGTTAAAGCACCATTCTTTATTTGCATAGCAGTTCCAGGGCAGGGACCCCCTGAACATATTCAACAAGAGCTTGATGAATAAGCTCTAGTCCCATGCTCCTGTCCATGTATGAGCATGACCGTACGGCACAGTCGCAAGTACATCCTATGCCTGCGCAATAGCAGTAAGCTGCTTGTGCAAGGCTTTGTGCTACTGCATAGGTGCAGGCTACACTTGCGCTTGTGCAATACCAAGCAGTAGTGAGTTGAGGAGGATTAGAGAAGCATCTGAATCATCCAAAGATTTCCCTCTACTGAGGTAAGTATCTAACATTTCTTTTATTATTTTCCTACCATTCCACCCATGATTGATTTTCCGATTCAATCATTATGATTGATCAGAAAAAATTGTTTGTGCCCACTAACGGACAAAAACTGCAATGCAGTCCGATCAGGTTGATGGAATTGATACAGAAAACTGAACGATTCCAAGTATCTGATCAAATTGTGTGCCTCACAACAATGTTGCTGTAAAAAAAAGTAACTCTTAAATTTAAAGTCTAAACCTTAAATTAATAAGAAACCCACCGTCACCCTAGTTTTATCTTCTCCACTCCAGTACTTCCCCCTTTGACTCAACACTGCTACTTATGCTGATTTTTTTTCATAGTGTAGTCATGTGTGCGCTACTTCCTCTCTCAGCCATCTTTCAATCAGCCATGGTGGAAAATTCTGATCAATTTTTCAGAGAATTGTAGGATAGAATATAAATTTCTCTTTAATCAAATCAATGCCTTTAATCAAAGGTACAATCATTTTTTTGATAGATTTAGTTAATTTGTTTCATAATTAGGGAGAAAGATCGTTGAACAATTGGTCAGATATATAGAGTAGTAAGGGTGTCTCAGCACCCTAGAGAAAAAGACACAGGAGACAGAAAAAATGGGAGCCCAATAGCGCAATATGTTTTCATATACCTGATATCAACAGGTAAGGTAATTGTTCTACTCACAAAGGCAGGTTGCAGAGGGGCAACCGACCACAAGAAGCAGGTGGAGACAACAAACCTTCAAAGATTCACACGTCACCCTCCTTCTAGGCCTAGGTCTAGGCCAGACACCTGAGGAAGGGCTCCGCCCGAAAC
Source organism: Hyperolius riggenbachi (assembly GCF_040937935.1). NCBI lineage: Eukaryota > Metazoa > Chordata > Amphibia > Anura > Hyperoliidae > Hyperolius > Hyperolius riggenbachi. The sequence goes on from NC_090647.1 coordinate 287,074,891, forward strand.
ATGTTGTGTTTGTGCCTCTACATGCTTTGAATACAGCTTGTTGCTGAAGCCTTTTGTGTGCAGTCTCCATTTTTGAAGTTTGGAGACAACAAACCTGACTCCACTCGGGGTGGTCCGGCCGGACCTGGGTGTGGTCGCTCTCCTCTGTAAAAGTGAGAGATTATTGCTATGGTTTAAACCAGGTTGTGTTGGGGGTACGTAAAGCACAATTTGGGTATATAGGTGCCCCAGTGTGAATAAAATTGGATTAAAAACAAGATGAAATTGAAAATTGTTTGAGGTGGCTTACCTCAATGACGAGATCTTTCTATAGAAAAATAAATATTTATTTAGCACAGGCAATGCGTTTTATGGGTCTAAGTCCACTTCCTCAGGTCAATAACAGTGCCAATTGCAAACAGCCAATCAGCAGCGGGAGCCTCTCGCTTTGCTGATCGGCTATTTGCAAAATAGTCAGATGTTTCAAAAGCAGCAATCAATTACAAAAATATATTGTAATTCGCAAATCTAATTACAAAATTGTAAATACGATGCATAAAAATGTAATTAAAAATGCATTAATAAATAAAAATGTATAAAATATAAAATACTATAGCCATCTTATCGGTCAAGAAAATTGTACATGGCCAACTTTCTACATCATTATTGAAGAATCTCAGTTTGCTCGTCTTCTCTGCAGATCTGCTTTAATTGAAATACTCTAGCAGTGTGTCATGCATAAACTCCTTACAAACAACTTGTTTCTGGTCCTGCCACACTTTATATATTAATTTTAAGGGCTTTAATAAGCCTAATGCAAAATGTAGTTCTCCTTATATTCAGCCATCCGGGTGGATACAGTCTTGCTTTTGTGTTCTGGATCATTGTCTCATGTCATAATCCAATTACGATTCAGCTCATGCATAGATGAAAGGACATTCTCCTTAATTTTCTGGTATGGTGAGAATTGATGATTCTTTCAATAATGGAATGTTTTCCAGATCCTAATGCAGAAAGACATACTCAAATCCTCACAACGCCACCACCATACCACTAGTGGTATGATATTCATAATTTTTGTAGAATGTTGTATTTGCTAGACACTGCAAAAGTTAATAAAACCTATGTGACCATTCATTGCATCATGTTCGCAGTGGTCAGTAGCATAACGCATGCGTTATAATGAGTGTGAACTGCAATGGAAACTGGACATAGACTTTAAAGAGACTCTTTAGCCTAGAAAAAAACAGGTTTTTATTTTAAAAACCTGTTTAACATAATTGCCCCACCTAAAATGCTGCATCCCCGCAGCTGAAAACTCCATAAATCACCCCAAACTCCCTGGGAAAAATCCACGACTTTCCTGGTCGTGGATTTTGCTGCCCGGGGGAGGCAGAGCTTTGGACTGTAGCTCTGCCCCCATGCACGTCAATCTGCGCGTATCTCCGCCTCCCCCACACCCCTATCAGTGAAGGAAGACTGAGAGGGGTGGACGGAGGCAGCGATCAGCGCCGATTGACGGGAGTAGAGGCAGAGCTACAGTCCAAAGCTCTGCCTCTACGAGGAAGGAGCCCCGCAATGTGCCCCAGGGAGTTTGGGGTGATTTATGGAGTTTTCAGCCCCAAGGATGCATCGTTTCAGGTAGGGCAACTATGTTAAACAAGTTTTTAAAGTAAAAACATGTTTTGTTTTCTAGGCTTCAGAGTCTCTTTAACACAAAGCCTGCATGTAGCGAGTTAGAATAATGCGATCACTTACAAAGCAGTACTGTGAACAGCCTCATAGAAGTGTATGGGCAGTGAGTTGACATGCAGAATTATTTTGCAATGCAACTGAGCAGTGACCACTGTGAACTAGCCCTAAGCATTAACATTGTAAGATTATTTTTTCTACCATATGTCAGAACATTGTCCTTGAAAATTGAAATTCCTTAAAACTATGGCCACTCCCTGAACATGAAATAATGTATGTATAATTTACTAAACATCAAATAGCAACAAAAAAAACACAAAATCACTTTAAGATGACAAATGAACACAAATGGCCTGATTTTCTAAGCCAATAGATTGCAGTGTTTGATCCTTTGCCTTAGTGGGCTTGTTGTGGTTGCAGTCGCCATGTGGGATGTAATTGCCTCCTAGCCACCAGAAATTCAGCCATGATATGCATAAACTGCATGGAATCTGCAAATCAGGATCCATGATAAGCTCCAATTAAATAAATAGGAATATGTACATGAGCAAGGAGCTCACATATTACTGGTATGGTCATTTGGCACTGAAACCTGATGAAGTGGGCCAGACCCCCAAACATGTTGTTTTTAGTGCTCAATAAACTAAGTTTAAGATAGTAGTTCCTTCATTTTGTTGTATTCTAATCACCTTATACCTTTAAGTGCTTCCAGTTCCTTATAATCAATCTATTATAGTAAGTTTTTAGATTAAGGGCTTGATTCATCAAGCTGTGATGCTAAAGCAGCGCAGCTTAATGAGAGGAGCGCAAGCTCAACGCACGCTGTGCTGCAGTAGTGCAGCATAGTGTGCGCTGATAGCTTACACGTGCTTGTAGCTAACCGCCGCACCACTTATCCTGTCCTGAGCCCTGTCGGGTCCAGTGGCTTTCTGGGATGTGGGCCCAGCACTTTGATTTGTCCAATAAGGCTGCCTGTCGCTTGACAAGCAGCTGCTTGGGCCAATCAACGTGCAGGGATCGCATCCTATAAAACCACTGGACGTGATTGGGCTCAGGGCGGAAGGAGTGGAGCAACCGTCAGTTACAAGAAGGGCGCATAATTTATGAATCAAACTCCTAATCCTTTATGGCTGGCATGGGACAGTAGTAAATGGCACTTTTGCCTTGCAGCACTAGAACACCATCTCCATGGAGTTTGTATGTTCTCCCTGTGTTTTCTTGGGTTTCCTTTGGGCACTCTGTTTTCCTCCCACAATCCCCCAAAGTTCTACAATAGGGTTATATGATAATAACTGTGGTAACGGGTAAGGATTAGATTGTGAACTCATTTAAAGGGGCAGTTATTACTATGACTAATAATCTATGAAGCAATTAAATGTGGAACATGTCGACTCGGCACTATAAAAAAATAAGTATTATAAATACACTTTAATAATAATTAAATAATAACTCATAAACAAACTAAAAAAAACTAGTTTAGTTATTTAAAACTGTAAAGACGAGTTAAATAAGTTATTAGAGCCTGAGCCCACTAACGCGGTTGAGTCCGCTTTTCAGCAATCTGTAGCATTGATTAGTTTCTGAAAACGGACTCACCTGCGTACAACTGCATTAGTGGACTCAGGCCCTTACACACAACTTGGGAGTACTTTTAACAGTGTACATTCAAAAGATGTGCATGTTAATTTGGGCATCAGAATAGCCACTATTTAGATATTATTAATGAAACTCAATTAACGCTTAATCTCAGGAATTTGTGTGCCACTATAGCCGTTGCTTTCTAATGCTAACCCCCTAACACTATCAAATCTAACCTTCCCATGGCTCCTTTACTCATCCTAATATAACTACGTTAACACTATCCTCCACCCTATTGCCTAACACTAACCCTCCTGTAACTAAGCCTAACAGTATCCTCCAACCCTATTGCCTAAAACTAACACTCCTGTAACTACGCCTAACACTTTCCTCCAACCCTATTGCCTAAAACTAACACTCCTGTAACTACACTTAACACTATCTTCCAACCCTATTGCCTAACACTAACCCTCTTGTAACTAAGCCTAACACTATCCTCCAACCCTATTGCCTAAAACAAACACTCCTGTAACTACGCCTAACACTATCCTCCAACCCTATTGCCTAAAACTAACCCTCCTGTAACTATGCCAAACACTATCCTAACACTAACCCTCCTGTAACTCCACCTAGCACTATCCTCCAACCATATTGCCTAACACTAATGCTCCTCTAACTATGCCTAACACTATCCTCCATTCCAACCCTTTTGCCTAAAGGTGGCCATACATGGTACAATATGCTGGCCTCTTCATGGGCCACTGTGAGGCCAACACCATCTATTCATCGAGGAATGGGTTCCTGGAGCGGATAAAACTCTGGATCCGCTATATAGATGACATCTTGGTAATTTGGCAAGGCACTAGAGAGGACTTTGTAGCGTTCATGGAGTATGTGAATTCCAATGATGTGAATATGTCATTCACCTATCACTGGGGGGATCAACAACTAGAATTTCTGGATTTAGATATTGTCGTGAGGGGTGGAGGCTTATTGACTAAAACCTTTAGAAAGAAGACGTCGGCCAATTCTGTATTACAGGCCACGAGCTATCACCCCTCAACGACAACCAGAAGTTTGCCATATAGCCAGTTTCTTCGGTTGCGAAGAAATGCAAGTACCTGGGAGGATTTTCTGCTTCAAGCAGATGAATTAAAACTGAGGTTAAGCTCCAGAGGTTATGAAGAGCATGTAATAAATTTGGCTTTTAGAAAGGCAGCGGGGAAAGACAGAACATCATTATTGACCCCCAAGGTTAGACATAAGGAACAAAACCGCTTTTTCATGCATTTCTCCTATTCACCAATGTATGAAACTATTAAAAAATCAATTGAGGACAATTGGTGGATTATACAGCAAGATAAGCTCTTTGGTTGTAAAAGTTCTATGCCCCCCTGTGTATCATACAGAAGAGTTCCAAATTTAAAGGATAGATTAACGCATAGTGAATTTATAAGTCCCCAAGCCAGGTCCTGGCTTGGTGCCTCCTGTCCTTTGGGCAATTTCAGGTGCCAACGGTGTTCGTGTTGTAATTTCATTTTTGTTGGCAGTAGTTTTGCACACTGTGGTCGTACCTGCAAAATTAAGCATTTTATAAATTGCAGAACCAGAGGATTAGTGTATGCACTGGTATGCTCTTGTCAGCGTATTTACGTTGGTGAGACCACTAATATGCTAAAGGACCGGTATCAGGCCCACTGCAGGTCCGTGCACAGTGGGGAAGGTTGCCCTCGAGTAATCGAACACATGCGGTGTGCTCATGGGGGAGATGTCACCAAACTCAGGTTCCTTGGTTTGGAAGTGGTCAAAAAAGATACTAGAGGGGGAGACTGGCATAGAAAACTATTGCAACGTGAAAGTCATTGGATCTCTTTTTTTGAGGCCACTGGACCATTGGGTCTAAATGAAAGAAATAACCTTTCAGTGTTCCTATAATTGATCTCTTCCTGGTATAGAGTTTAAAAGGAATTCCCATAATACTAATTAGTTTTTATGCGATTGTTGATATATACCCAGAATGTAGATTTTATTATTAATGTTATATATATTTTATATTTTCTTTGAACAGGATTGGACTGTATCCCGGGATGTACTGGGTCCTGTTCTATGTTGGTGGGGTGGTGAGTAAAGTATAATATATGAAAAATTGATCCTTGTGTCCACCCAATAGGACTCATTACACCTGCGGGATAACATTATAATGTCTGTGTTACCTACAGTGGGCGGTGGTGTAGAGGAAAAACATTCCCTATTAATTCCCTCTATTTCTACCTAACACGTGCAGTTTTACAACTGGCCACAAGATGGCATGGTTGTTCTATATGAATAGATGGACACGTTACCTGTGTCGCATCCCTAGTGTTAAATATGTGACGCGTGCTTCCAACACGCGTCATCACCAGTGCCCACAGCCGTTAGCCGGAATCCGGAAATGACATTGCGCATATCCCGGAAGTAGTCAATGCGGAACCAGGCTCATATCGGCAATGCAGCGTGCGTTTCATTCAGCGGAAGCTGGATAGCCGCGACCACTACTCGCCCACCACGATAGGTAAGACGGGATATATAAGGGGTATTTTCTATGGGGCAAATTGTCCTGATGATGCGCCACGCTGCATAGGCGCGAAACGGCTGTTGACCTTCTCTCTGCCTGTACCTATCTCCATGTTTGTATTGCCTGGAAAAAGCTTTTAAAAAGTTTGGAATAAATGCGAAGTTTTAGCTGGATGTGCACTACCGCTTTTTTTCTTCTAACAATGCACAGTGAGTTTACCTGGGAAGTTGCACTCTGGCAGTAATAGCTGCAGTCCTGTGCATTAGTTTTTCCCTGCTATAAACTAAGCCTAACAGTATCCTTCAACCCTATTGCCTAAAACTAACACTCCTGTAACTACGCCTAACACTTTCCTCCAACCCTATTGCCTAAAACTAACACTCCTGTAACTACACTTAACACTATCTTCCAACCCTATTGCCTAACACTAACCCTCTTGTAACTAAGCCTAACACTATCCTCCAACCCTATTGCCTAAAACAAACACTCCTGTAACTACGCTTAACACTATCTTCCAACCATATTGCCTAACGCTAACCCTCCTGTAACTAAGCCTAACACTATCCTCCAACCCTATTGCCTAACACTAACCCTCCTGTAACTACGCCTAACACTATCCTCCAACCCTATTGCCTAAAACTAACCCTCCTGTAACTATGCCAAACACTATCCTAACACTAACCCTCCTGTAACTCCACCTAGCACTATCCTCCAACCATATTGCCTAACACTAATGCTCCTCTAACTATGCCTAACACTATCCTCCATTCCAACCCTTTTGCCTAAAGGTGGCCATACATGGTACAATAAAAACATTTGATGATCCCGTTTATTAACCCTTAAAGTCGGCGAGTTTTGGGCGATGGTAGCTGAATCCAAATACGTGATCACGGGTTTAACACCCGTGATCAGGGCCAAATTCGAGAGTAAAATTCGGATACAATCGTATTCGAATTCATGATCGGTATCGATCTTTGCGAATTCTGAGAGCAACCCTGCTGAGAAGGAAGGATTAGACTGGTTGTTCTCTTTAATCACACACAGGGTGGACTCGGGATGGATTACTCTGTGTTTCCTTGTCTCCTGTGCACGAGTTCAGGTCCACTTTAAGGGACCATACAATGCTGTAAAGGGATGTATTTGTGCTTTCCCATGTTGCTCACCAAGCTGTATGCTGTACTAATTTGCCTTTTATTTTTAAATAATACAATGATCCTATTCCTTAGACATTCGGTTAGCTTCTCATCTCATCTTAGTGCATGTTGCTGCTGTACTTGCTCTCTAGGGACAAGAACAAACCACCAGAATTGTTCCCACATGCACCAGTTGGGTTCAGATTCAGAAGTTTCTAAAACCAAAATATTTTAAATTGTTCACCTGAACTGTATTCAAACCAAACTGAGGCATATTTGAGCAGCATTAATTAACATACTCGGATCCTTTCATGCAGCTGGCTTATTTTTAAAGGAGTCCACAGACTCCCAGTAACTTTGTTAGTTAATTGCAGTATTTGTATAGCGCCTTTCTCCTGTCAGACTCAAAGCGCTTGCGAGGCAGCCACTAGAGCGCACTCAGTAGGCAGTAGCAGTGTTAGGGAGTCTTGCCCAAAGAGCTCCTTACTGAATTACTGGCTTACTGAACAGGCAGAGCCGAGATTCGAACCCAGGTCTCCTGTGTCAGAGGCAGAGCCCTTAACCAGTACACCATCCCGCCACTCTGGTTAACCTCCTTAGCAGTTACCAAGAGTCCAGCTCGGGGTGGTAAAAACAATCTAGGAGTGGTTATCCCGAGCTGAACTCGTGGTAGCCGCCGGGAGGTCTATGCAGAGCAATGCACACAGCAAGGGTTTTTATTCACCTCTTGGAGGATCCCGACGTCGGCTACCATTCTTCTTCCTCAGTCCCGTTTCTATGGGCGTGTGATACATGCAGTCGCCCGGGGCGCTTTATTGTGCAGCAGGAGGGGGGGCGCTGGAGTGGGGGAATGGACATAATAGTTAGAACTCACATTCTTCATCCGTTCCCCCGCAGTTTCAATATCTTTCCTCCCAATGTCTGTCGCCTGGTAACAGCGCCCCCTGTGATGACATACCGCATGTCATCATAGGAAGCGCTGTTACTAATGAGATAGATGCCGGGAAAGGAAGGACATTGAAGCAGCGTGGGTTTGGCGGAAGCAGGTGAGTTATTACTATTATGTCCGCTCCCCCGCTCCTGCGCCCAACTCATGCCGCCCTTACCTAACTAACCTAAACTGCGGGAACCTACCTAACACCTATATTGCGGGGCACCTACCTAACTGACCAAAACTGTGGGAACCTGTCTAACTAACCTAAACTGCGGGAACGTACTTATCTAACCTAAACTGCGGGAACTTACCTATTTAACCTAAACTGAAGAAACTTACCTAACTAACCTATACTGCGGGAACCTACCTAACTAACCTATACTGCGGGAACCTACCTAACTAACCTATACTGTGGGAACCTACCTAACTAACCTATACTGTGGGAACTTACCTAACTAACCTATACTGTGGGAACCTACCTAACTAACCTATACTGCGGGAACCTACCTAACTAACCTATACTGTGGGAACCTACCTAACTAACCTATACTGCGGGATCCTACCTAGCCAAGCTATACTGCGGGAACCTATAACAATTGAAAAATAACTCGGTCTCTCTTGGGTATCAAAAGTAGAAAATAAACTTTATTCAGGATTGGCATATGCTTGGCAAATCAGCTTAAAAACAATTAAAACTAGCCATATTGAGCGCAGCAACACACTCTCTCACCATGCCTGCAATACCACTCATTCACCCCTTCTGGTACCGGTACCAATGTCCTTAACTTCAGAGAGGGGGAGAGGATTAAAGCAGCAGTAAGCGTGAGTGTTAGTCTTCAGCTTGCAAGTACATAGCATAACTTTATGCCGGCATTGTATGATCTCACCACACGTGTGTACTCCCGTCCAACGTCCAGTAATCCAGACTGTACCGAACAGGTCTGCCTCAGGTATCAGGACCAACAGCAAACAACCAGCAACCTTCCGTGATCAGTGGTCAGCAAGTCCGCTTAACCTGATCCGCATACGCCTTGACAGGGAGCAGACGCCAGACCTCCATATGTGATGTTATTGCTGCAGCTGTGTAGATGCGCTCACAGGCTACGGGAATTGCACCCGCCCATCGACGCATTGCGCCCGCCCCTTTGCGAGCTTCGTCAGGATGTGCGTGGCTGGTGATTGGCTGAACTGCCACCTTTATTCCTATTGGGTCTGCAGGGCGTGGAGTTGCTTTGTGTCTCCTGCCTTCCTGCCCGGACCATTCCCATGGCAACCAGTGTCAACACAATACGTATGTTCAGCACATTTAGTGTGTTTCTCTTACACTCTCACAGCAGAGGTGCTAATACCTGAGCAGTCACTTAGACCTCTTTTTATATGCGCACATCTGCATGCCAGTCCTACTAACATTTGGCATGCATGTCTCTACTTCACTTTCTCCAATCAAATCATTCTTTTTGTTCTCTGTATTTGAATGCAATGCTTTAAGATCAGTCTTTTGTTTGTATATGAGTTTATTGCTCATTGTGATAAGAACGGTGCGAAGTCTAGTTCACTATTCATACCCTCAGGGTTCAGGGCACCTAGTAAGTAAATCCACCTACTCTCCAATTGCTTCAATCTCCTCAATCGATCTCCCCCTCTCCTATCCACTGGCACTTGAACGATTCCTATTGCAGTAAGGCCACTTGGATCACCCTTACGTTCGAGGCAAAAGTGCTCTGCCACTGCACTCTTATATTCACCATTTTTCTGTAATCCACTACATATATTAGATACATGTTCCATCACCTGGGTTTTCAATTTTCTAGTGGTCAGACCTACATAGAGTTTGTGACAAGGGCACTCCAACCTGTAGATTGCCCATTCAGTGTTGCAATTTATACAACTTTTTATTCTCCATTCCCTTCTTTTCTGAGAATCATGGAAAACCTTTGTAGGTGTCATTCTATCACACGCCACACAATTACCACATCGATACATTCTGACCACTTTGCTCTTATTTAACCATGTTGTTTTTTCTTTTGGAGTAGAATCAGAGTGGACCAGAGCATCTCTTAGGCTTGGTGCCCTTTTAGAAACTAGCATAGGTCTATCTCCCACTATCTGCTTTAATTTTGGGTCAGTTTGCAACACCGGCCAATATTTGGACAATGTCTCACAAATCTTTTCCCAGTTGAAATTATATGGAGTTATGAAGCGGGGGAGTTTACTTTCTCTCGCCTGTTTCTGCAACCTCCCTTTTCCCTCACCTCCTAACAGCTCCTCCCTCGGGCGCTCTCTAGCTCGCCTGAATCCCGAGCACAACACCTCATGTTGGTAACCCCTCTCCCGGAACCGATCATACATTGTCAAAGATTCAGTTTCAAAATCCTGTTCACTTGAACAATTTCTGCGTAATCGCAGAAACTGACTATATGGTATTCCGCTTTTAAGATGTCGAGGATGATGCCTGGCTGCATGGAGGACAGTATTGCCTGCAGTTGGCTTCCGGAAGGTTGTGGTTCTCACACCACTTCCATCCCTCCAGATATGCAGGTCCAGGAATATAATGTCAGAGCTGCTTGCCACATAAGTAAGCGAGATGTTCCGGTCATTTCTAACCAACCTCGTGGGGGATCGACGTGTACAAACTCTCCACATCGATCCCCACAAGGATGTCATCGGGGCCCAACTCCAGTTCCCCCAGGAGCCGCAACACATCAGTGGAGTCCTGAACAAAAGATGGGAGTGACATCATCATTCCTTTCAGTTTTTCATCAAGCCATTTACCAATTCTTTCCGTGGGGCCTCCAATAGCACTTACTATAGGGCATCCCGGGGGCTTATTCTCATTTTTGTGAATCTTAGGAATCAGGCAGAGGGCAGGGACCCTATAGCTTTGTACCTTCAAATATTGAGTTTCCCCATTATCCAAAATCCCCACTTCACCAGCATCATCAACTAGGTTACGCAAACTTTCCATAATGCGTTCATACGGAGCATAGTTTAACTTCTGATAGGTATTTTCATCAGATAGTTGTCATTTGCCTCCAAGTAGGTATTCCTCCTTGGACCACAGGACCATGTTTCCCCCCTTATCACTCGGCCTGACACATATATCATCTGCTGTTTTTAGTTCTTCCAGGACTCGTCGTTCACCCTTTGTCAGATTGTCTCTAACTTTTGGGAAAGACCATTGTAGTTTTTTAAGCTCCTGTGTTACCAAATCAGAGAATATACCCAATGTTTGGTTGTGATACGGAGAGGGCATGTAGGTGGACCCTACATGGACCTTCACATGTTGAATTTCCTCACCACCCTCTAGGGATCTTTCCTCTGTATTATTCCCTTTTCCCAGATCTTTGAGTTCCTCCAGAATGCGAAGGGTATTACGCTCACCCACACTCCAGAAGCCACTCCATCTATCTTCAATTCTATCTGGGTTCTGAAACTCAGAATCTTTTTCATCTTTTTTATCAGATTTATCATACATTTCACAGAGGTTTATCCATCTCACATACAGCTGGAAATCCTTCTGTATGTTGAACTCATCCCCACTGAATACTGGGGAGAATGACAGTCCCTTACTAAGGAGGGAAATGTGGTCCGGGCCCAAAGGGAAATCAGATAAATTAATAACATTCATTTTTTCCGATTGTTCCCCATCTGCCAACTCATTGGTGCCCTGAGGCCCCTCTCCCAAGTGGCACATAGTTACTATGTCAGATTCTTGCCTTTTCTGGGGGGCTGAACCCTCAATATAGGCTTCAAATTCCTTTCTTTCTTTCACCTTCTCCCTTTCCTTTTTCCTTTTCCTTGTTTCTTTTCTTTTTCTCCGTCGCTGTCTAAGTCGCTTTCGTCTAAAAAAAACACAGATTTACCTGAAATTGACAATGCTGGGGACCTCCCACTCTCTCCTATACTGCGGGAACCTACCTAACTATCCTATACTGCGGGTACCTACCTATCTAACCCATACTGGGGGAACCTACCTATCGAACCTATACTGCGGGAACCTACCTATGTAAACTATACTGGGGGCACCTACCTATCTAACCCACACTGGTGGCAACTATACGGGCTACCCTATACTGGAGGCACCTACGTAGACAACCTATAAAGCAGGCACCTACCTATCTAACCTACACTGGGGGCAACTACCTATCTAATTTATACTGGGGGCAACTATACAGGCTACCCCTGTACAGGAGGCACCCACATAGTTAACCTGTACTGCGGGCACCTATGCCCAGCTCCATGGGGGGGGGGGGGCGATTTTTACACCCTCGCCCTGGGTGAAATTTAGCCTAGAAACTGCCCTGCTTCTCCCTGGTGAGATCACCATCTGTCATCATGACAACAGCTGGCAATCTCACTATAGGGTTACAGCACCATCCAGAGGGCGGAGGGAAAACTGCAGTGCTGGATTCCAGGGAGGTGAGTGAGTGCTGGGGCTGTTGCAGATCTCTCTGTGTTGTGATTTTTTTTTGCTAAAACATGCTAAAAAATTGCACAGTTTGTAGACCCTAAAATCTGGAAGGAATCAGACCGCCAAGGGGTTAAAAACTGAATTCTTCTCTCTAATATTTGCAAATACTTAGTGAAGGGCTAAAAAGTCGAAGCTGTACTCTATGATGGCTTGTAGCTTTCAGTAAAGTGCACTAACAGCAAGAACTAACTTGCTTTTTACATGGATATAATGCAATTGTCCAGTTTCTCTAGAAGCAAGGCAGTTCACTTAATTATATACGGATAATGATGCTTATATTTGCAGTGGTGACAGCTATAAGAATTGACTTAGTAAACCAGCCAGGTGCAAGAGATGAATACCAGAGTGACAATTATAGCTGTTCAGTAGGCAGAGTTTTCCCCGAGTAAAGTTACATTTAAATGTGTGATGTTTATATGAAGCATATCTTTAATGCTGTGAAAAAAAGAGGTTAAAGAAGGTATGCATTGTCTTTACATCTTCCATGCAAATTATAAAAGTTAAGGCTTACCAACTATTGAATCAAGGTATTGACCAAATTATCCCCAAAGACCAAGTGGGAGTCATCCCCCATTGCCAAGCAAGTGATAACATCCAAAGATGAATACATTTAATTAAAATGGCAAAAGATAAACAAATACACATTATGCTACGGTCAATAGACATCAGTAAAGCTTTTGATATAGTCACTTGGCAATATATACTTTATGCAGATGAGATTTGGAGAAAACATCCTTTCCATATACTATAAACCTACTTGTTACCTTGATTACCCTTTAAAATAAACAGGGGCACTAGGCAGGGCTGACTCCTCTCTTCTCTTTTTTGTTTCAAGAGTTTTTATTATTTCAAGGATAAACAAGATTATTGGCAAAGGTATTGGTTTGAAGTTAGTAAACAACATCTTGTATGTTGGTATTGCAAGCAGAAAGAAATATAAAGATTACATTAGCCGTATAATTTCCTCGTTAGTTAATAGGTTCCATAGGTGGACAAGTAAAACAATTATGCAAAGGTAAAGTAAGATAGTCATGAATCAGGAGTAATATTTCAGCCATACATGTGATACATGTGATACAAATTGCACTTGTAAATAAACATCTTTATTTGCTTTCAATTCTGTTGTTCAGACCTCTGTATTTCCTTGCAAGTGATCTCCTGTTCCTGTCTGTCACAATAGCGATCTGCATGCACAAATCGTTACAATTTCATTATCTATAACACATAAGAGTTACAAAAAAATTAAACCTACAAACAAAATCCCAGAATGCAACCTGTTTGTTAGTAGGGGACCATCTAGATTAGGGTTTAGGGATAGCAGAATATCAGTAAAATTACCAATTTTCTACTAACGGCTTCACCATTTGCCCAAATTTCCAAAAAACCTTTTTTGATGTATGACTAATTTTGACAACTTCAGCCCATCTGTTTTACTGTTTACCATACCATGTAAATGTACACATTCTTCCAGAGAACAAGCTCACTGTTCTACTGGTGACCTCCATTCAAAAGGATCCATTATTAATGTATTGTTTGCTTGGATTGCTCATCCAGATCGGAAGCAAGAATTGGATTGGATTGCATGTATTGACCTGATCTCATGCAAGAAGGCATTCTGACAAAATAATCTGTATCAGTCTTCATAAACAATATCCTTTCCTAAGAAATAACACTGGAGTGTGATGATGAACATAAGTAAAGTTACTCACACAAGGGTTACGTTGACATATTCCAGTATTATCATTATCAGTCCATGAAATTACATTGCTAGCTGCAAATTACTGGTAATCATTTATCTATGATGTTGTCCATTAAAAAAAGAAAAACTGAAAACCAAGGCCAGAATATGCTGTTACATGGAGGGAAATATCTATTCTCTACCTGCTTTGTATTCACTGATACGTATCCTCCCTATTAAAGTACACTTCAGGCCTTTGTTACACTTCCGCACATTGTGTGGTTTCTTTCACAATGTTGCTATGCAGACACTGCATCAGATAGCTTAAAATAAGAAAGGAAAATAGTCTCACTGTTATGAAGTGTAAATACATTTTGTAGTCCAGCACTAAAAAAATGGTAAAACTACGTGCTACTGCAAAAACAGCCTTGCATTATTATAGCAAGAATTGAATGGGACCCTAAAATTATTTCTAAAACAGTTAAATCTGTAACACATACTGTTCTATCATTGAGATGATAGACTAATGCAACACTGTCACCAACAGTGTTTAGTAACCATAACAGTAATCATCTATCAGAGTTCCGCTATCTATATGCAGCTGTGAGCTATTGATTAGTATCTGATTGTTACTGTTTCTTCACTATGAATCTGCACCACCATTACTGACCCATATTTCCTCCTGTCGCTTTCCACTCTGTCACTAATGCATATTTCCTCTTCTCCATTTTTCCTCTGTTATTGAACTCTGGTTTGACTACTTTCATCACGTTCTCTTACTAATCCCTAGTGTGTTCTTACTCATCCATATTTGTCACTGATCCACGTTGCATCTTCTCCCATCCTGTTCTGTTACTGTCTGCCCATGTCTCCTAGTTCATTCAGCTCTGCTACTGATCCTCAAAACATATTCTTTTATTAAGCTCTGCTGCTGATCCCCACTGCCTCTTCTCCCATCTCTATCACTTATCTCCTTTGTCACCTCTTTCATTCAGTTCTGTCACTGGCTAGTGGCTACTATTGCCTCCTCTCTCCTCCTATTCTGTTCAGTATCTCCATTGCCTCTGCTATTGTCTTACTCTATCACTGGTCACTGTTCACTGTTACTTCCTCTCACATACCTCTTTGTTAATGATGGATGAACTTGGCATGGGGTGGTTTGCCAGGTGAACATGTCAACAGTGAACACACAAGATACAATGTTAGTTTGTGAATGTGCGTCAGTGAACGGGTTCCCCACAGCCAGCTCCATCTTTATTGGACAGCTGACTTTAGTTTAAAGGGCATTATAGGACAAATCATGCCACTCATAAACTCAGGAAAAAGTTCACGAATGCCAGCAGTAGCACAAATACCTCCACTGATGAGTGTATGTGGATTCTTTCATCTCTGTCACTAGGCCTCCTCATTTAGTCATTAGGGATGGTAGGTAATGCCAATTTCTGATTCTGCAGAAATTCCGGTTTCTGCCAATGCCAATTACTGATTGAACCGATTTCCAATTTTTGTTTTCCCTGTTTCAAAGGAATCCTTTTGGGGGGGGGGGGGGGGGGCATTTTTGGCATTCTCCGATTTGCCAAATACTTAAAAATTGACTCGGAAGAATTGGACCCCAATCAGAAAATGCAGAATTTTACCACAGTAATAAGAATACCACGTACATTTTAGGTCAATCACAAGCCTCAGGAATGCTCTGTAGTATCCGAGCCTTGTGATTAGTCTAAAATTACTGTGGTAATCCAATTCTCACAGAAAAATTCTGCATTCTCTGATTGGTCCAATGCTTTTGAGTTCTGTGTTTGGGCTAAAATTATAGAGTTGCGGTAATGCGCATAGTTCACTATTTTACCAGTATTTATGCCAGTTATGTCACACATGCTGTGCAAATAGCACAACTTGCATTACCTGGGTAACACACATGTTGATCATTTATGGAGTGCTACCCTACAAGTGTAATGCACGCTACCCTAGCAATCTGCTCATTACCTATATAACGCAAACACCATTTTTGCACTATTGCGCAAGCGCTATAAGTACTTGTAAACAGCAGTGCATGAATATGCTCCAACCTCTCCTCTCATGTCGAGCCTTATTCACTGAATGTTAGTAAACTAAAAAAACAAACAAACAAAAAAAATAGCTTAGCCACTTCTATGAAATCAATTTTTCTAAATATTTTCTATAACACATTGCAAAAGCACATACAGCTTGGCACCTGGATTCTGTTGTAGAGGTATAAGAGGCAGGTTAGGCAACCTTGACCGGGCATGCAACGTTTCTTGAATGTGCACTTATTTATTTTCTTTAATTGGATTCATAAACTGTTTCTCTATTTTCTTCCTCAAAAACAGGCCAGAATGAAAAGCTAATTGGCAAAGGAATGGATTGGCAGAAGGATTATTTGCCAGTTTTAAAGCAGCAGTTGTAATGATGCATTCTCTCTATAGAAAAAAAACATCTAGTTTACAAGCTGTCATATTCCATGTTTTCTTTGAATTCAGAAAGTCTGCAAAGGATTTGGTCATTTAGTGTCTCCCAGGGACAGATGGCTGGGAATTAAACCTTTCACAATACCGTTTTGCAGCATTTGGAGCACATAGCCATCCAATTCTTGCCATATTGCTAAGGGCAGAGTATCGCATAACTTGAGATTCTATCCCTGTGCTATATTAGGTATTATTTATCATAAAGTGAAAAGAATATTTAATACAGAGAATATTTAACACAAAATTACTGTGTATTTACTGACAGTCTGATTGTTTGAAGTGTTTAAAAAAGGTTTACTTGAGTTTACGGTTCTAATGGGGTAAAGCAAATAACCAGACACCGTATATCGTCACGTGGGTCAGCTTATTCGCTGGTGATTTACTGTGTATGATACGTGTGCAGACCCCATATACAGAGCTATAGGCCCGGTTCACATTAGCGTTCGCTATCCGGATGTTCCGGATCTGATCCGGATCACATACTGTACAAACGGAACGTACGTTCCGCATAGCAATGTAAAGTCTATGCGGACGTTCACACGTGTCCGTTCCGTACAGTACGGAGCCGGATCGGATCCGGACTCCGGACTCTTTTCCAACATACGCTATTTTTTGGGTCCGGATCTCCGGCCCACGCACCCGGACCGGAGCCGGACCTGAGCCTGACAGTCCGTTTATTTGCCAAAACGCAAGTGTGAACGGGGCCTTAAGAGGAACTCCAGCCTAAACAAACATACTGTCATTAAGTTACATTAGTTATGTTAATTAAAATAGATAGGTAATATAATCTCTTACCCACACTGTTTTAAAAGAACAGGCAAATGTTTGATTTCAGGATGGCAGCCATCTTTTTGGTTGAAAGGAGGTGACAGGGCGCATGAGACACAGTTCCAACTGTCCTGTGTCCTGAGCACCTCTCCCAGTTGCTAGGCAACGTGAATAACAGCATAGGAAATCCCATCATGCTCTGCACAGCATCAGGGAAAAAAGCCTGGGCTTTTTTTCTTTGATGGGTGGAGCTTAGGTAAAAATGCAGCTAAAAATGATGCTTTGGTAAGAACAACAAAGTTCTGATGCTGTGAAACTGTTAAAGAAACACTAAGCCTTTTCAGTTCTGCTGAGTAGATTTTTAGTCCGGAGGTTCACTTTAAAGAGACTCTGAAGTCTCCGAAAATTCAGCTTTTTATTGCTAAAACCTGTTCAACATTATTGCCCTAACTAAAACGCTGCATCTGAAAATCTAACTAAATCCCCCCAAACATACTACTGTGGGGAGCGCTTCTGTGAGAGGCTGAGCTTTCAGCTGCAGCTCTGCCTCTACACTCGTCTATCAGCGCGTATCTCCACCTCCACCCGACCCTCTCAGTCTTCCTTCACTGAGAGGGGTGGGGGAGAGGTGGAGACACGGGCTGATAGATGCGCATGGAGGCAGAGCTGCAGCTGAAAGCTCTGCCTCCCGGGGCAGCAAAATCCACGACCAAGAAAGTCGTGGATTTTGCGAAGGGAGTTTTGGGAGATTTAGTTAGAGTTCAGCCGCGGGGATGCAGCATTTTAGTTAGGGCAATAATGTTGAACATGTTTTTGTAATAAAAAGCTGCATTTTTGGAGACTTCAGTGTTTCTTTAAGTTGAAGTGGCAGCATGAATATCTGCATGTTCATGCTCCAGCTTGAATCCACGCATCACCCTGGCAACTTCCAAACAGGTTACTAGAGCTCCAGGCTCACTGCAGTCAAAGGACGGTGCCCCTGGAGCTCTAGTGGCCAGATCAGATGCTGCCAGGGAGACACAGGGAATGGAGATAAAGCCGAGAGAGATAGACATACATGCTGAAGCATGCTCCAACACTCTACAAGGGAGCTATGGTGGCACATTATGGGGTTGTCTAATCAGCAGGTCACAGCTTTTTGCCTATTTTCTAGGGTAAAAGTATGTGTGTGTGTGTGTGTGTGTGTGTGTGTGTGTGTGTGTGTGTGTGTGTGTGTGTGTGTGGAGAGGGGGGGGGGTGTTAGCTTTTGGGTGGGGTGGCTTATATGCACATATATACGAGACTATGAACAAACAATTAACTTAACCCAGCTAACAAGCTACCCTTCTATTGGGTACCCGTTGCCCTCTTCCATGTATTGCACTGCATTTGCAGCCTTCCTTTTCTAACAGAAGCTCCTCATCCATATGCAGCAACCCCATTCTACATCCAGCCTTCCACTTGTGCAGAATTCCCCAAAGGACCAGGCCTTTGTGGACATTACAGAAATTCAGCCTTTACAAATTTACTAGCTTTCTTGAGTGTTACTTATTTAAAAACTATGACTGCCCAGCATCAGTGAGGCTTATACACTAAACAGCGGTAAATTGTCATGTGGTACTTATGTCACTGTCACAGCCCTGTTGATCTCAGTACCTGTGGATGGTGCCGGAACTCCCCAGGCATGAAATCTAAGTGAGCATGGGCCTTCACCAGAGCACCTTGCAAGGAATGATGGCAGTTGTGTAACTACAATTCATGGGGCCCCCCAGTGAAACTTCGATGAGGCCCCCCAATGATCACATCCCTTCTCTTGTCTCCCCTTCGAGCTCTTCACAGTCTTTGGGCCCATCTCACAAGGGTCAGAAAACAAGTGTGGCCATCATGATCTTCGCACCCTTTCCAAGTGTAGCCACAAAAACACTTGATCTTAAAGGAATATTTAAGTAAAAAAAAAAGGTTTTTAACTTACCTGGGGCTTCTTTCAGCCCCCTGGGGCCATCCTGTGCCCATGACGCTGTCCTGATCCCCTCCAGCCAGCAGCAGTGACACCTGCAAAGCTGGACAGTCGCTGGCTACTGCACATGGGCGGCCCCGAGCCTCACACACCCTGATCACACTCCCGCTGCCGGGAGCCCTCTGCGTATGTGTAGTAGCGATTTTCGTGCTCTGGGCCCTTCTGCTAACTAGAGGGGCTGCTAAAGTCTATCAAGTATTATAGAAAATCTCTAGTCACAATCCCTGACTGATATTTCTGTATTTACTTTTTTTTTATTGAATTATAAAAAGAAGGTAATGTCTTAGTCTGCCACTGAGCTTTTTGTTTGCACAATTTTCATTTAATTGTAAACAACAAGCAAATTTAACTTCCAGTTATTGAACACATTATTAGGGAATGAGAACAGTGCATAGAATATCTAAATTATGACAGCAATGTATATGTCCAGTGTAATCTGCTATGTGAGATCCATACATTACACAACTTTAGCATAATGATATTGTTAATAAGATATATTGCACAATATTTAATGAGAAAACAGCTTGGGATGAAACAATTGTTCTTGCAGGGTCAGAAAGGTCTCTCATTTGTAACCAATTGCCCCATTAAGATAAAAATTTGGTACAAGGTGATCTCACATCGTCACGTATATTCTGTGTTTTCTTTTTGAACAGGAAATGTACAAGACAGTCATTTAGAAGTTATGCTAAACAAGAAGGAAAAGCACCATCCTATATGTCAATTAGTGTACATAAAAGGGAATGTGCTAATTGGGTAATATTGCACAGTATACACAAAGGAGAAAGAAAGTACCCAATATACAGCACCAGACCACTAAATATATTCAAAATATCAAAATATCTTTATTTGATGAGAACTAACAAAATAAAAACATGAATAAAAATCACCACACGGTGATAACAGCGGTATCCAATGTATATGAATTGATACTGGTCAGAGGTCAAATAATAAGGAAGTCCTAATACTCCAATTGCATACATAAATATACATAAATGAATCACCATAGGAGATAACAGCCACAGTTGAGTCCTATATAAGTTGCATAAGTATTAACAGTAGGAGGGGTAAACCCTATAAAGGTGCAACGTGCTACACTATATATAAATCAATAAGAAAGGGACCAGCCCTATAAATATTGTGCCGCAGTACCTAAAGGTAAGGAGAGGAGAATAGCATAGGAAATAGGTGAAGACAGGAGGACTCACGTGGAAAGGAGTAGGACACCTGGATAACCGCCGCCGCCTTAATGCATCTCGCAGGCTCGACCCGCTTCAAAAAGAGGCAATGTGATAAAGCGTAAGGGGCGCTTTTAAACCCTGTCACGGAGCTCCCCGCTATTCGGGCCCGCCCCCTGGATATGACGCGGCCGCGTCATTGCGTGTATGGCGTCGGGTTGCCTTAGCAACCCGGCGTCCAAACACGCTAATACGGAAGTAAGCTGCCTACTTATAATACAATGATGCGGATGGGGAGGGCGCATGCGCAATGGGAAGCCGCAGAGTTTAGGGCTAAAAACAGGAGCTAGTGCCCATCAAAGAAGGAAGTAAATATTAAGAGGGTAAAAGGAGTCCGAAAATTGGTTGCCAAGAAAATAGCAGAAGAGAGAGTGTGAGGAAAAAACAAAATAGCTAGGATACAATTATGAATGACATTTGCCGAATAAACTTTCATTTAAGGAAGACATCTAGTGGACAAATTAGGTAAAACATAGCTGGACACAAGTTATTGTGACAGCATAACAAAACACCATAAATAATCCAGCAAAAAGCAATCTTGTCTCAATTCATATTCTTTGCTTCATATTCTTGCCACAAGGAGGAAACAGGAGGGAGAGAGGACAAGGAGCCATCATCTGGGTATAGAATAAATGTGTGATTTCTCACATAAGATGAATAACCTATGGAAGTATTCTAAAAACAAAAAAAGAAAAAGAAGAAGAGAGACATATGTTATAATAATAATACGATACTTCCTAGTAGTAGAACCAAATGGTTAATCTCAGAACCATAGTGTATATAAATTTCATGCTATTGAGAGGTTGAATATAAGGGGCAAAGAGCCCGAGAAAAAGCCCAAACAATTTCACAAAAGAGATAGTGGTGAGATGTGTATACAAAACCAAAGAATCAATATGGGTGGTGGCTACTTACTGGCAACCCCCATAGATTCAAGGATACAACAGCAACAGATATTATATATGTGCATATTTACAATGCAACCACAGTGCACAACCCACCGTATGAAGAAACATGATAATAGTAATATAGAATAATTGTAGGACCATGTGTGTTGATGCTATTCCACACAGGCCCTCATACCTACCAATCTCTGGGGGATTGTGAGGAAAAAACAAAATAGCTAGGATACAATTATGAATGACATTTGCCGAATAAACTTTCATTTAAGGAAGACATCTAGTGGACAAATTAGGTAAAACATAGCTGGACACAAGTTATTGTGACAGCATAACAAAACACCATAAATAATCCAGCAAAAAGCAATCTTGTCTCAATTCATATTCTTTGCTTCATATTCTTGCCACAAGGAGGAAACAGGAGGGAGAGAGGACAAGGAGCCATCATCTGGGTATAGAATAAATGTGTGATTTCTCACATAAGATGAATAACCTATGGAAGTATTCTAAAAAAAAAAAAAAAAAAAAAAAAACCAGAATGAATATAATATTTATCTCACGGCTGATTACTCCAAAATGGAGGTGAGTTTTTTGGATTTGAGAATAAAATTAAGGGAGGATGGCAGTCTCCAAACGTCCTTGTTTCGCAAGGAGACTGCAGTAAACAACTTATTACATTACACTTCCTTCCATACAGGTCCACTAAGGGATAATATTCCGGTGGGACAGTTTCTGCGGGTCCGTAGAAACTGTTCGGAGGACCTGGACTTCACAAGGGAGAGCAAAAATCTGAGAGAACGGTTTTTGAAAAGAGGGTACCCTAAAAAAGTGGTAAACCGTGCTCAACAGAGAGCCATGAGTACAAATCGTGGGGATCTCCTAAAAACTAAACAACGTAAAACAGGTCAGTTGGTTAGATTATGTACAACTTACAATGATCACTGGCCTAGTATTAGGAGAGTTCTAAAACAACATTGGTCTATCATCCGCAGTGACCCAGTGATCAGGCAATACACCACAGAGGGGGTGTCTTTAACAGCTAAAAGGGCCCCTTCCTTAAGGGACCTATTGTGCAGGAGTCATTATGAAAAAAGAAATCAAAAACCATCTTACAACCTTAAAGGAAATTTTGCTTGTGGATGCTGTAACATATGTGCACATATGCAAAAAACCAAACAGGTATGGAATGTTAAGTCCACCCGCTACTTTAAAATTCAACAGTACATTAACTGTCAAAGTACAGGAGTGATATATTTGTTGGAGTGCCCTTGTGGTCTCAAATATGTGGGCCAAACCAAGAACATGATGAAACAGAGAATACAAAAACACTTTTCAACTATAAGGCTGTCTGAAAAAGATCTGGAGGAGGGTAAAACGCTCACTCCTGTAGCTCTACATGCATTACGCTGCCATCACAGCAGCACAAAAAATTGGAAAGTAACAGGTTTACAAAAAATTCTGCCTTCCCCACGGGGTGGAGATATCACACAGGCCCTTTTGAGGGCGGAAACTCGTTGGATTTTCGAGTTGGGTACACAGGGCCCAGGTGGGCTTAACGAGGATTTCTCGTTCAGTAGCTATCTACATTGATTCCACCCCTTTTTGAATACCCTTGGTTCTCCTAACATCTATGTTTCTGGTTGGTCTTGGGGGAGCCTCTCTGAGTGAATTGTGGTCTGGGATATTGGTTATGGGTGCACTCGTTTTTCCAATAATTATTTACTATTCATCATATTGGCCGTGGGTTAGTAGCCGTTGTGTCCTGTTCCCCGGGTGGCTGGACTGGAGGTGAGCGGTCTGGTAGCCCAACGGGGAATTCAGTATTACACAGATATGCACATGTGTGTGTATGTATGTGTGTATATATATATATATATATATATATATATATGTGTATATGTGCTCACGTTTTTCTTTTCCACACATTATTTGTCTATTGGGGTTATTGTATAATTGCATATGGTTGGTTTATTGCATCCTATCATGAGGGTTTCCTCTATTATTGTTTATTAATTCAAAAAATGTTTTTTCCCCCAGAGATTGGTAGGTATGAGGGCCTGTGTGGAATAGCATCAACACACATGGTCCTACAATTATTCTATATTACTATTATCATGTTTCTTCATACGGTGGGTTGTGCACTGTGGTTGCATTGTAAATATGCACATATATAATATCTGTTGCTGTTGTATCCTTGAATCTATGGGGGTTGCCAGTAAGTAGCCACCACCCATATTGATTCTTTGGTTTTGTATACACATCTCACCACTATCTCTTTTGTGAAATTGTTTGGGCTTTTTCTCGGGCTCTTTGCCCCTTATATTCAACCTCTCAATAGCATGAAATTTATATACACTATGGTTCTGAGATTAACCATTTGGTTCTACTACTAGGAAGTATCGTATTATTATTATAACATATGTCTCTCTTCTTCTTTTTCTTTTTTTGTTTTTAGAATACTTCCATAGGTTATTCATCTTATGTGAGAAATCACACATTTATTCTATACCCAGATGATGGCTCCTTGTCCTCTCTCCCTCCTGTTTCCTCCTTGTGGCAAGAATATGAAGCAAAGAATATGAATTGAGACAAGATTGCTTTTTGCTGGATTATTTATGGTGTTTTGTTATGCTGTCACAATAACTTGTGTCCAGCTATGTTTTACCTAATTTGTCCACTAGATGTCTTCCTTAAATGAAAGTTTATTCGGCAAATGTCATTCATAATTGTATCCTAGCTATTTTGTTTTTTCCTCACACTCTCTCTTCTGCTATTTTCTTGGCAACCAATTTTCGGACTCCTTTTACCCTCTTAATATTTACTTCCTTCTTTGATGGGCACTAGCTCCTGTTTTTAGCCCTAAACTCTGCGGCTTCCCATTGCGCATGCGCCCTCCCCATCCGCATCATTGTATTATAAGTAGGCAGCTTACTTCCGTATTAGCGTGTTTGGACGCCGGGTTGCTAAGGCAACCCGACGCCATACACGCAATGACGCGGCCGCGTCATATCCAGGGGGCGGGCCCGAATAGCGGGGAGCTCCGTGACAGGGTTTAAAAGCGCCCCTTACGCTTTATCACATTGCCTCTTTTTGAAGCGGGTCGAGCCTGCGAGATGCATTAAGGCGGCGGCGGTTATCCAGGTGTCCTACTCCTTTCCACGTGAGTCCTCCTGTCTTCACCTATTTCCTATGCTATTCTCCTCTCCTTACCTTTAGGTACTGCGGCACAATATTTATAGGGCTGGTCCCTTTCTTATTGATTTATATATAGTGTAGCACGTTGCACCTTTATAGGGTTTACCCCTCCTACTGTTAATACTTATGCAACTTATATAGGACTCAACTGTGGCTGTTATCTCCTATGGTGATTCATTTATGTATATTTATGTATGCAATTGGAGTATTAGGACTTCCTTATTATTTGACCTCTGACCAGTATCAATTCATATACATTGGATACCGCTGTTATCACCGTGTGGTGATTTTTATTCATGTTTTTATTTTGTTAGTTCTCATCAAATAAAGATATTTTGATATTTTGAATATATTTAGTGGTCTGGTGCTGTATATTGGGTACTTTCTTTCTCCTTTGTGTATATTTAGAAGTTATGGACCACTGAGTAGCTCCTGTAACTGTTGCTATTGATTGCTACTAATGGAATAAGTTCACAACTAAACCCCAGACATTCATCTATGTGCAGAGATGGAATACAATATCTGTGAAGTGTCTTACCTGCCAAAAGATGTGTACCTCTGCCTAATGAATTCTGCTAATCAGGTAGTTCTTTAAAGCCCAGTTAGTGCATGCACCTCATTGTCTCCATTGGTGCTATACAGACCATTTACAGCTGTAGCATAATGTGAATGCTACTTGTAAAAGTTCTTGTAGCAAGAATGGCAGCTCTGGCATTCTGCGCAGGGTATTACAGGCTTAAAGGACAACTGTAACGAGAGGGATATGGAGGCTGCCATATTTATTTCCTCTTAAACAATACCAGTTGCCTGGCTGTCCTGCTCATCCTCTGCCTCTAATACTTCTAGCCATAGCCCCTGAACAAGCATGCAGCAGATCAGATGTTTCTGACATTATTGTCAGATCTGACAAGATTAGCTGCATGCTTGTTTCTGGTGTTATTCAGACACTACTGCAGTCAAATAGATCAGCAGGTCTGCCAGGCAACTAGTATTGTTTAAAAAGAAAAAAATAGGGCAGCCACCATATTCTTCTCACTACAGTTGTCCTTTAACAAGTCTAACCCCAGATCCAAATATTGCCCTATACCGCAGACAGTCAGTAGGAGAGCTTGTTTTACCTGCTTTTACTGCTTTCATCAGCTCCTGTCAAACAAATTGCTATGATGGGTCTATTTTTAGGAAGTGGTGATCTGCTGACAGTTTGTCACTGTCTTGATTGTTATTTTCTTTAGAAGATTGTCCCACAATATGTATAAAAGAGTGGTCTGCTTTTTTATCATGGCAACTAGTGCTTTGATTACCAACTGTAATTCTCCTAAAATTTCAGTTTACAGCTTCAGTCTTCTATCAGATGTACTGAATGAAACATTTGCCAATAACAGGACCTTCATTTACTGCAGTAACTTCAGTAAATCCTGTTTTTCACTTTGCTCCACTGAAGTCAGTAACAGCCCATCAATTTCAAAGTGGTAAATGCTATTTGGCAATTAATAAAGTGGGAATGATGCTGATTACCAGTTGATAATTTTGGCTTCATTATTTATTGTGAGTTGATATATGGACAACTGGTGAGCAATTATAAAAGCAGCATTTTTTTAGGTGATTAACAGTTGTCATCAGTAGGCCCAATGAGATGTTGCTACATCGTCAGCCATTCTGTAGGCCTTGACTGTATTTTTCAGTAGCACCACCATTAGATAAAGGGACTGTTGTTTTATTATATCTATAATATTAGTTCCAGATCTGTAACAGGTCTTGCTACAAATTGGGTAGCGTGCTTCTATTGCGTTTGCATGATCTGTACAAAAGAAAGTTGAAAGAACAACCACAATTTTTTACCTTAATTATTCTGGTGTGTATTGGCATGTAATCCCGCCCTCCCATTGATGTTTAGCCTAGGCTATGATGTCATGCAGCTTTTTCTCTTAGAGCACTCTGGGAGATCATGTGATGTCCCTGCTCACTTCACAGAGAGGAAAAAACACTTGAAAGGGATTTACCTTGCCAGCAATAAAGATGCTGGCATCTCTGGTAAATTTGAGAATATAAATTGGGTGAGGTAAAATTTTACCTTGGGCAAACATTGACTAAGTCATTCATAAATGATTATCATAAAAATATGCACTTTTTTTCATTCATTTATATGCAGTAATGTTAGTTTTGAGTGGCCTAAAGAAGTGGTATGTGCTACATACTGGACTGCAGAAACTACAACTATCAATAAACATGTTTTCTAAACTGTAATGCAATAGCTTGTCTAGGTGTTCCTAAGTACCTCTGTAAATCTTCCCCTGCTTATCTCTTCCTTTCATGTTATAAAAAGTCACTAAAAAGCTCTCTTTAATTCACTGACATTATCATGGATCAGCTCATTTGCATGGGGTGGGGAACAAGGGTTGTAATATCCACCTCCTTACATCTGTAACAGTGTTTGAAATCAAAATCGCATGTGGGGGGAACATCGGACGGCATGCTGCATTTGCACCATGCATCTGAATCCCATCCAATATACAGAAAAAGCACCATGCACAAGATAGCTGTGTGAAATGTGAATTGTTTAGGGAGTGCAAGTAGCCAAACCGTTTTGAGACAATTTCACTTGCAGAGAGAAAAAGAGGCCTTGCACATCCCCATTAAAACTTCACTTTTAATTCATTTCAATTCCAGTAAAAAAAGGCATACTTTACATATCCATATTGTATAAAGAGAGGTACAGGCAGTTTGAGGGAGGTCAACAGCCGTTTCGCGCCGGTTAAGTACAGTGGCGCATCATCAGGACAACCACCCCTTTTGACATCTCCCCTTAAATAGGTATCACTTACCCCCAGTAAAGTTTGTGCAGCTGCCGCCATTGCCAAGTCCAAAGCGTCAGCTATGACGCCTTAGGTCTAAAAATACGCATATCCCGCAGCTGTCCACCAAAGGGCAGACGGAAGCCAATAGAATGCATCTGAATCCCTATAAAAGTGCATCTCGCAGCTCAGGGCCGGATTTAGAGATTAGGAGCCTATAGGCACATACATTCTTGCGCCCTAAGCTCCGCCCCTCAGCACAGGCCGCACCTCCAAGACACTCCCCTTTTAGCTATAAAAAAAACATGCAACGTAATGCATATTGATAATACCGCCATTGAAATGGCGGTATTATCTAGAAATTTGGGAGCCTGTGGAGCCCGATAAATAGTGGGGGGGAGGGGGGGTTCGAGGCTGTTATGGTTAGGCATCTGATAGGTTGTTTGTGTGAGGGAAGACTGTTAGGGTTAGCGTCAAATAGGTTGTTTTGGGGAAGGGGGGCTGTTAAGGTTAAGCCTCTGGGGGAGGGTTCTGTTCAGAGTAGGGTTAGGTTGAGCTATAGTAAAATAATGATATTTAACCAATATTTACCATCCTTCTTTACATTTTAAAAGTAAAATACTGGTAAATTTACCAATATTCTACTATTGGCTTTCCTGGGCACTCAAATTTCCAGACGCCCTTTTATTACTTATGCCACACACACATACACAAAGGTCGCACCCACAGATCTCTCTCGTTCGCACAAATGCACATATCACACAGACACACGAATCACACAGACAGACACACTGATCACACAGACAGAATCACGGATCACACAGACACACGGATCACTCAGACAGACACACGGATCATGCAGACTGACACACGGATCACGCAGACAGACACACGGATCACGCAGACAGACACACGAATCACGCAGACAGACACACGGATCACGCAGACAGACACACTGATCACGCAGACAGACGCACTGATCACACAGACAGACGCACTGATCACGCAGACAGACGCATGGATAACGCACGGATAGACGCACGGATAACGCAGACAGATGCACGGATAACGCAGACAGACACACTGATCATGCAGACAGACACACTGATCACACACACATAGGTCACAGACACACACACTCTCCCCATCCCCACACAAAACAAAACCCTCACTCCCCCTCCCCCATTCAAACAGCTAGCTAACTTTCACTGCAGAAAGTACCATCCATGGCAGCTTTGAAGTTCCCTTACCATGTGACACTTTTTGTCAGGCTAGACTAGAGCAAAGCAGGACTGCAGGAGGAATCCATCTCGGGAGAAGGCAGCAGGAGCTAAAGCTGCTCTGCACTCTCAGCAACCTCCCAACCCCCGAATTGAGTGTGCCCCGGCCTGACCCCTTCTCCCTGACAGTCACAGGTGATGGATGGATGAAGAGGGAGAGGAGGGGGTGGAAGCGGGCAGACAACGCTGACATCAGCCAGGAGAGTCAAAACCTACAAACCACGTTGCACACTGAACTCCCCGCCTGTCACACACACATGCTGGCTGGTGGCTGCTGAACAGGACGAGAGAGGGGGCGGAGCTTTTTCCCTACCTTCCCTGTACTTATCTCTCTCCCTCTCATTCAGGGCTCTGGGCACAGGCAGGCTTAACACTGGCAGGTAAGCGATGCCTGCCAGGCGCCCACATGGTTTCTCCCATCCCAGCGGCAGCAGAGTGATGCCTATGCACGCGGCTGCTCTAGGCTCGTTGTAATTGCAGCGCTGCGTGCAGATCAGGCATGAATACGGTGGTGGGCGGAGAGAGCTGTGCTTGCAAGAGCCGCCCTCAGCCTGTCTGACAGTCACTGTGTGTGAGGAGAGTGAGGCGGCTGCCCGATTATGACGAAAGTCATAATTGTGTTCCTTTCCTATTGTTTATAGGGCATTCCTCAAGCCAAATACTTTTTTGTTTTTGTCTTAATACTCTAATACCCTATAAACTAAAGAAGCCACGCCCACAGGTTTTCAGAAAGCCAGGGCACTTTTAGACAGTAGCAAGGGCTCATGGGAGCTCAGTCTGGGCAGGAGGAGGAGGTATTACTAGCCAGAGATTTCAGAGGCAGAGGGAAGGAGGGAGGAGGAGGGGGATTAGCTTTTTTTTGCTCAATATGCAGATAAGCCTGCCTCTGTGTAATGTTTACAAAGGACATGGCTGCTGTCATTGTATCACAGGAATAATCAATCATATTATATTAAAGCTGTTTGCAGCTAGATTTGCTGTGTAAACTATCTAAACTTTAGATAAGATATATAGACAAGTTACTTGTTATAGTTAGTTTTTCATCTCGGATCCGCATTAAAAATACTCAGTACTCTTCTAAAAGATTAAGAGACCAGCACTGGCTGTGTTGTTATGTGTCACATTAAAAGCAGGCTCACCTCTGCTAATGAATAATTCCAATGCAGCTTAAAAAAAAGAGATCTCTTGGCTCAGAATTTTCACATGAAAAGTGGGAAAAGGTTTACGCACAGGTAATTCAGGGATCCGGAGATTGCTGAACCCTGAATTACGTCTTCCTCCGAGTTGTGACAACTCAGAGGAGGAATAGTATTTAACCTCCCCCCCCCCCCACAAATTTGTGCAGCAGCAGGGAGAGCCATCATTCAGCTTACCCCACAGCCTTTGGTCCAAAATGAGTTAAAAACTTCTAACGTTTTATTTAAAGAATCTTCTCATCTTGCATATGCAGGTGTAACCTTGCTACATGCATACACATATGCACAGCTGTTGTGATTACATCAGCATTAAGGTTGCCATACATCAGGCCACTTGGTGGCCTATAAAACATCTAATTCAATTATTATAATCGAATTGAATAAAAATTGGTGCTGCCGAGTGTATGCCCAACCGACAAAGCGACCAATTTTCGGGACGTAAATTGGTTGCATTGTGGATTGCCCATGCTGCAAGTTGTCAGACTGAAGTTGTTTGTTCAGGTGTACAGTGGGAGTGCAATTTGATGGTGATCGACGAAACCATCCGCTGCCTCGCCGCTGTGTAATGTAATCCCCCCCCCCCGTGCCCTGTTGTCAAATATAAATTACCTGTCCGCAGCCTCCGCTTGTCCCCTGCAGACTTCTGGGATTCCGCATACACGCACGCTCCGCGTGGTTTCCTGGTAAGGACACGTATGTGACGTCACATGCATGCCCTTACTAGGTGACCACTTGGGGCTCGCGTGTATGTGGAAGAGGAATACGGGAACAAGCGGAGGCCACAGAGAGGTAATGTATACACTTTGGCACCGGGGGGATATTACATTAGGGGGTACAGTGGCGAGGTGGCGCAAAGGGATGATTCCAGATCGATTTCATGCTGAAATTGATTGGGAATCGGCCTGTGGTGTATGGGCAGCTGATAGATCTCTCTCTTATCAGATTTGATAAGAGAGAGATTTGTCTCTTGGTTGAATCTGTCCATACATCACTAGATCTATAGGCACCTTTATAGACAGACCTTGATGAGAGATGACACAATTTTCTGCACAAATATGATGACACAAATAACTCTATCTCCAGCAATAGTGTTTATTTTACGTGATAAAAAAAAGCTTGGCTGTGCGTAATCATTAAACATCTGCTTCATGCTAGTCTTAGGTTTGTCCCTTATCCTTTCCAAGCCCGTGTCAGACTATGTCCGACTTTAACACTTTTCTATTCAGCACCAATGTTGGAGAGAGTCTGACACAGCAAATCATGGCTGCTGCTAGGGGGCAGTATTTCCAGATCCTGTCCAGCACAACATCAGTCCCTGTAAATCAAAGTGTCAGGCTAAGTCATATACTTTGATCACCGTCGGCCCCATGCCCTTTGCTGTGCCATGTAATTTAAATATTACATGGGCATATTTGGCTCACTGCTAGCGGTACTGTTCCCGGGTCTAGTCCAGCATGGCATCAGACTACAGGGATCAAGTTTTTGGACAAAGCCTGACACTTTGATACACTCTGGTACCAAGCTGCATGACGTAATAACACACTTACGATGGCACACAGAACAGCTTGTGAGCTCAGCTGGCACTGTCCCCACCCCCGCTGATGTGGTAGAGACTAGTATTGTTGTTTGCATCCAGGTTTTCGAATAATGCTGCCTAAAGCAGTTGAACACTTTTATGTTCGGAGAGTCATGAAGTTGCGTTCCACCTCACACTTCACTTGTCCCCGATGCTTCCTCCTACCAGTTTAGGTAACGTAAACAAGGGAATCTGGATTTGAACAACAACACTAGTAGAGACCCTACCAGCTTCCCCCGCAGGAGCAATCACCTATCAACCCATGACAACACAACACAAACACACTCAGCAAATAAAAATTAAGTGCTAGGGGTGGGTGAAAATAAAAATAGATTAGAGTGGGTTAACCACTTAAGGACCGGGCTTGTTTTCTCAAATCTGTGCTGCGTGGGCTCTCCAGCCCACAGCACAGATCGTGTGTCAGCCAAGGCGACCAGACTTCCCCCTTTTTTTCCCCACTAGGGGGATGTCCTGCTTGGGGAGTCTGATCGCCGCCGGCTATTTGTAGTTAGCGGGGGGGGCTTCTCAAAGCCCCCATCCGCAGCGATTACCAGCTTCCCTGTCCTTCCCTCCCTCCCCTCCTTCCTATGGGCGGATCCGTCCTGCGCCGCCTCTGATGGGCGGATCCGTCCTGCGCCGCCTCTGATAATCTTCAGCCTATCAGATGCCGGCGATCCCCGGCCAATCAGAGTCCGGGATCGCCGATCACCTTTACGGTGCTGCTGCGCAGCAGCGCCATATGATGTAAACACAGGGGATTTCTTCCCCGCGTGTTAACATTTCGCCTGCGAGCCGCGATCGGAGGCTCGCAGGCTGTTCACGGAGACACCCTCCATGAACTAACATGGAAAGGCCGCTCATGCGGCCTTTTCCATGGGAAACCACTTACGACCTGCCGCCACCTATCGGTGTTAGGCGGTCAGGGAGTCTGAAGTGAATTAAAAATGAAAGTGAATTAACAAAAAAAAATGATACTCACCTAGTGAGTAGGCTCTGGGTCCTATACAGGGTCCTACTCACCTAGGGTAGGCTCTGGGTCCTATACAGGGCCGGTTCAAGTAACAATTGGGCCCTAGGGCAAAATTAGCCTGGGGACCCCCCAACAGACACCCCCTGACCAAAAAACGTCATTAGAGGCCCTTTGTTGCAGCCAAAGTTCCCTCCTGGGCCCCTGAGCTGGCTGCTGACCCTCCCCCAATCACCTCCCAACTTAACAGACTCTGCAGAGTCCCTAGGGAGCAACAGTTAAGATGGGGGAGGAACCACTTGGGGGCCTCTACAGGCTCTGCCCATTTTTTCCTATGGTAGCTCTGGCCCTGGTCCTATAGAGCCTTCCTGTTCCTCTCACAATCCGCTTGTTCCAGTGCTGGCTCCCCTTTTCATATCCTCCACTGCGGGAGGCTTAGGAAGACTTCAGGAGCCAGAGTGCTCCTGAAGACGGGTGACCCTGTGCTGTGCATGCGTGAGTAAGAATGCATGCAGTATAGAGCCGTCCATCTTCTGGAGAACTCGGCTCCCAATGACTTCCAAAGAGTTGTGCAGCAGCAGAGAGCAGTCTCCAACCCATCGGTTGGAGACTGCTAATGGGGGACACAGCGCTGGAAGGCGGGGACTGTAAGAGGAATGGAAATACTCTATAGGACCCAGAGCCTTCCCTCTCCTTAGATGAGTTTCTGGGTTTTTTTTTGTTTTGTTTGTTTGTTTGTTTTTGATTCTGACTCACTTTAAAGTGTACCTGACACAAAGTACGGTGCAGGAAAGAGTGCCCCCAGCCGTGGGTGCACAGCATGTGCAGTGCGCTCTGACTAGCCAACGGGGCTTCTACTGGGAGAAGGAGGAGGCAGAGGAAGACAGCGATGGAGCAATCAGTGCGGTGGGGGCTGGAGTAAGCCCCAGGTATGTATAAAACTTTTATATTTATTCATCTCAAGTTTACTTTAAGCCACACAAGAGAAACACTAACAGATAAAAAACTGTCTTGAATTATTCAATACTAGTACCAAGTGAGGTCATGTATGGATAATTTTGAACATATGTGTCAATTTATGTGCACAGTTATGCACAAAAATGTTTCTCATGGATGTTTAATGAAATTGCATCTTAAGAGAAAAGGAAATCAGTAAAAAAAAAGAAAAAGAAAAAAAGCTAAAAAACCCCTACAAAGATGTTCAGTGCATCAGGACAGGTACTATGTGAGTTCTGCTCCACTACATTGGTATGTGTTTACTAGGTAGTTTGTTTTTTCTTTCCCCAATACTGATTTTTAAGGAGCAAGCGCCTCATCTGCACTGTCTTGTTTCTTTGCTAGTTTCTTAGGGAGCATTTGCAACAAGCTACCACACTAGCAGCCAATTTTCTGCAGCACATTTTTGATGGATGTGCAATGCTTTACTACTTATTTATCCTGGGGATGTGACTACTGTAATCACTGTACTGTTGGAATATCTCATCAAGATTCTATAGCTGTATTATGTTCTATTCATCATATTTGCACGCTGCAAAAAAGTGAGATAATATTTCCAAAGGCTTAGGATACTGTAAGATTTCACAACTGCATTTTTGTCAGTTGAACAGAATGTAATTAGTAAACAGATACAGTAAACAGCCCAATCTAACCTATGCTACAGTTTGTTTGTAAAAATAATCAAGGGTGGGATTCTTGTTGTTTGGTCAGTAAACAAATTCATTCAACCATAAAGACCTTGAAAGAGGAACTCCAGGGAAAATTATGTAATCATTTTTACAATAATTATGTATAAATGATGTAGTCAGTGTTTGCCCGTTGTAAAATCTTCCCTCTCCCTGATTTACATTCTGACATGTATCACATGGTGACATTTTTACTGCTGGGAGGTGATGTCACTGGAAGGAGATGCTGTTTGCTTTTTTGGCAGTTGTAAACAGCAGTTTCCCACAATGCAATGAGGTTTACAGACAGGAACTGTTAGGACCATGGTCCTGACATCACACTGTGGGAGGGGTTTCCCCACAATATTAGCCATACAGACCCCCCTGATGATCCGTTTGAGAAAAGGAAAAGATTTCTCATGGGAAAGGGGGTATCAGCTACTGATTGGGATGAAGTTCAATTCTTGGTTACGGTTTCTCTTTAAGTCATGAATAAACATTGTCCAGTCTTGTGTTGTATCATATATTGAAAAAAATGAATACATTTTACCTAAATAAGTTTAATTTTTAAAATTAATATACATTAAGGTTATCGTAGAGTGCAAATGATACTTTTTTAAGGCACTGGATTAAAAAGTGTTTAAAGGATACCAGAGATGTCGGCATTAAAAGATTTCATACTTACATGGGGCTTCCTCCAGCCCCATGAGCACTGATGCGTCCCACGCTGTCCAACTACAATCATTCCCAGTAATCTGACTCAGTCATGCCAGTCTGCTCTTCTGCACATGCGAGGTCCCTCTGCGCATGCCCAGAAGAGCTGATTGGCACGACTGAGCCAGATTAACTGGGAGTGATTGCGGCTGGACGGAGGCACTCTGGAGGACAGCATGGGACGCATCAGTGCTCATCGGGCGGGATGAAGCCTGGGTAAGTATGAAATCTTTTAATGCTGACACCTCTGGTAAACTTTAAAGAGCCCCTTTGACATGCTATGATTACCACCCATTACAATTGCCCATATATTGGTTATCAAAGTTGTCCAGGGGGAAGCTAAAAGGTGGAAGCCGCTTCTTTATTCTGCATGATATACTGGGGAGAAGGGCCTCTGTCCTGATTACCAAAAAAACAAAATTGTAAGCCCTTTCAATGGACCATAAGGCAAACCACTAAGAGAAAGGCAAAGTAAAGCGGACTAAAAAGGAGAAATTGCAAAGAGCAGTAAAACACAGTCCTTGGTTCATTTAAAAGCTAACATGATTGTCTACTGTTTCAATTTTGCTCCAATTTTCTTTGTATCCTTGTGTTAAGTTGGCACTACACAAATTCTGTAAATAATATTAGCATTATTCTGTGAGGCCTCTCACCAGGCTCATCCTTTCAAGAGGCTCCATACTACCTGGAAGCTTCAATTGACTTCTGTTTCTGATAGTTAGGGAAGCTCCCTGTAACTATCCTATACATGATCTATTCTTATGCTGAAAGGAAGGAACATGTATGACGTTTTCTCCAGTGTCCGCCTACTGGGCACAACTATCTCCAATGACCTGAGGGGGAACACCAACACTGCCTCAACACAGATGAAAGCCCAACAGAGACTTTTCTTTCTCCACCAACTGAAAAAGTTCGGTATGGCCCAAAAACTTCTGACAAATTTCTACTCAGCCACAATCGAATCCGTTCTATGCTCGTCCATCCTGGTCTGGTACGCCAGCTCCTCCGCCAGCGACAAGCTCAAACTGCAGAGGGTCATCAAATCTGCGGAGAGGATCATCGGGAGATCCCTTCCCACTCTGGACCTCCTCTACCACTCCAGGCTGAACACCAGAGCATTAAAGATCGCCAACAACGACCCCTCACACCCAGGCTACCGCTTCTTTAATCAGCTCCCCTCGAGCCGGAAGCTCCAGTTCCGATCCATCTACACCAGGACCTCAAGACATAAGAACAGTTTATTTCCCTCGGCTGTCAACCTCCTGAACTCTCTCCATGGAAATGCCCATCCCCACCCCACAATACCATGACGCACTGAAGCACTCTGCACACAGACGGCGCTCCAGCTCAAGCGTACCTTTCGGTTGTTTTTGTATTGTAATTTATGCCACATTGTCTCCCTCTGCATCAATGTTATATAATGTTCTGTATTCTGTATAATGTTCTGTTCCTACTGCATGTCCTGTCCTGTATCTGTAACTACTGTATATCGTGTATCAGTACCCTGTACGTGCCAAGCCCAATTCCGGGCACGACCCGGTCGTGCTTGGAGAAATAAAGTTTCTGATTCTGATTCTGATTTTCAGGCAACTTAGGTATTCATAGCTTGATATTGTTCTTAACAGTTAAAGGATACCCGAACTGACATGTGACATGATGAGATAGACATGTGTATGTACAGTGCCTTGCACACAAATAACTATGATGTGTTCCTTTTTTTCTCTACCTGAAAGAGTTAAATATCAGGTATGTAAGTGGCTGACTCAGTCCTGACTCAGACAGGAAGTGACTACAGCGTGACCCTCACTGATAAGAAATTCCCCTTTGTATCTCTTTCTTGCTCTCAGAAGCCATTTTCTGCTAGGAAAGTGTTTTATAGTTGGAATTTCTTATCAGTGAGGGTCACACTGTAGTCACTTCCTGTCTGAGTCAGGACTGAGTCAGCCACTAGCATACCTGATATTTAACTCTTTCAGGCAGAAACAAAAAAAGGAACACAGCATAGTTATTTGTGTGCTAGGCACTGTACATACCCATGTCTTCCTCATCATGTCACATGTCAGTTCGGGTATCCTTTAAAGAGGCTCCCTGCAGATTAAAGTGGACTTATTCTGGTACTATAGCAATGTACTTGTATTAGCTATCATAAGGCAAAAAGTTTTGAATCAGGGTGATACTATTTACTGTCTAACTTTAAAATATTCAGAGAGTGAGCTTTTGATATGGTAATATCTTTTTCAAACTGTATGTTCTGTGTACTGAACATATTCTTAGAAAGCAGAC
This sequence comes from Hyperolius riggenbachi, assembly GCF_040937935.1. NCBI lineage: Eukaryota > Metazoa > Chordata > Amphibia > Anura > Hyperoliidae > Hyperolius > Hyperolius riggenbachi. Next base: position 287,111,961 of record NC_090647.1, read on the forward strand.
TGTATCCACTGTACATTTGGATAACAGAAGGAGGCACAAAAATGTTTTTGCTGATCTAAACCAATGAACATCAAAAAAGGTGCATGGAGAATATTTTCCTTACTACTAACAAGCCCTCCATGCATTTCTTACATACTGTACCTTGGCAATTCTGAACTGGTCTGAAAGAATATTAAGTGTAGGATTAAATCATTCTAGGTTGTTAAACAGAGCAAATATAATATTATTTCTAGTGCAAAGAAATATGTAAAATTCAGAAAAAAATTGTATTATTACCAAAAAAAAAAAAAAAAATAGAGATTGCTGTACAATCCTCTTAAAGCGGAATATAACCCTGCATTTCAACTTTGCTCTAAAACATTATTTACAGCATATTATATGCAACCAGCATATTTTTTTTTTACTAGACCAGCATTGGAAGCGTTACACACAGAGCTTTAAAGTTCCATGGCGAGAAATGCAGACGCATCCGAAGTTTAGATAGATACATTTAAGTAAACAGAATGTAACAAGTGTGGAATGTGACACACACTCTGACTGTGCAGGAGCTCCCGGACACAGAGGCCTGGTGCACACCAGAGAAGTTTTTCTGAGCGTTTTGAGTTTTTAAATCTGCAAGTGAGGAATGTTCAAAGGAATGTATTTAACAGCCCCACCTAGTGTTTCCACCCCTCCCTTTAGATTGTAAGCCTCTGGCAGGGTCCTCCATTCCCTAGTGTAATCTACAGGATCATGTGCTCCTGTCCTATGACAGTCTGTACTTGTATTACTGGGCCTATCTAACCAGCCCATATTGCATGATCATGTATTTTGTACAATTTGCATGTATAACTTTGTTCTATGTTGTATAACCTTGTTATGTCTGTCATCCTTGTATCATTGTATATATTTATTGTCCAGCGCTGCGTAATATGTTGGCGCTTTATAAATACAATAAATAATAATAATAATAATAATAATAATGTGACTCACTCTCTCTCTGGCCTGGTGCACACCAGAGGAGTTTTTCTGAGCATTTTGAGTTTTTAAATCTGCTGCTAATGTTATCCTATGTGTCTGTGCACACTGGAGCAATGAGGTTTTGTAAAAAAAAACCCATAGCATTACATTGGGAAGAGTTTTTGAAACCTCTAGCGCCAAAACGCTAGAGGTTTCAACAGATCTTCCCAATGTAATGCCTCATTGCTCCAGTGTGCACAGACACATAGGATAACATTAGCAGCAGATTTAAAAACTCAAAACGCTCAGAAAAACTTCTCTGGTGTGCACCAGGCCTCTGTGTCCGGGAGCTCCTGCACAGTCAGAGTGTGTGTCACATTCCACACTTGTTACATTCTGTTTACTTAAATGTATCTATCTAAACTTCGGATGCGTCTGCATTTCTCGCCACGGAACTTTAAAGCTCTGTGTGTAACCCTTCCAATGCTGGTCTAGTAAAAAAAAAAATGCTGGTTGCATATAATATGCTGTAAATAATGTTTTAGAGCAAAGTTGAAATGCAGGGTTATATTCCGCTTTAAGTTCTAAATCCTTGTAAAAAAATATGTATTTGCCAGTGCCACAACACTTTATTTTTTACTCTATTTCTCTGTGGTTTGAAGTCACCTTCAAGTACAATAACCTAAAGGTCACTAAAGCTGTGTCAATGGCAATACAATGCACTTCTACCAGAAGATTCGTTTTATTTTTTTTTACTGCCAATTTAACTAGAGGCTTGCAAGAACTGCAGGTCAAAATATTTAAAAAATAATCATTTTATTTCTTATGCACAATATGTTCTTTTTTGCACATTTTTTATGTTCTTTTTTGTACATTTAGGCAGAGTGTGCACACATTAAAATTGCACACATTTTGCCACATAGCATTAAACCACAATATAAAGTAAGTGAGTACTGTAGGCCTCTCGCGATTTAGGATATTCTTTTTCTTCATTTTTTTTAATGGGCAGGAAATGCTAAAATTGAAATGGAGGTGGTAGACACTCCAAGTTACTCCAAGTGACTGCTTCTTTCTTTCATATTAGAACAGTACAGATATATATATATATATATATATATATATATATATATATATATATATATACAATTGTCCACAGCATTAGGTAGCCAATGGTAGCGCCCCCCCATATGGGTAGCCAGAGGTGCCTCCCAGTAGTTGGTAGTCATTTATGGGGCCCCTGGTACTATGTAGCCAGATGTAGCCCCCAGTATTAGGAAGTCCCCAGTATAAGTAGCCAGAGGTAGCCCCAGTAGTTGCTAGATGAGGGGCCTTTTCTCTGGCAGAAGAGAGGGATTGATTGTCATAGCCTATGACCATCCTATACAGGACAGCAACAGTGAGGGTGATTGGCCTACAGACCACTCCTGGTTTTGGAAGGTGAAATTCAATCATATTCTGTGAACAAGCACCGCTCAGCCTGATCCAAGCAATGAGGAGGAGCCCAACATTTTATGACAGGATAAACAGCCATAAATAACTTGAAAGCTGCTTGAAACATTAATCTACTTATTATCTCCTTTATAAAGTTAAAGGAAGTTAACATATATTTTAAATATTTGTTTCTCTTTTTAAAATATTTGTAGGAAAGGAATGTAGTCTGTAAGTGGGGCAATACAAAGCTTTTCATACACATTGGTTGTTTGCAATTGTTTTGTGGAACAGATGGTTTTAGCTCCATTAAGGTAAATATTGCCTTTGTCTTAGTTTTTTTCCTGTTTCAGAAACATACAAAAAATCATGATGCTTATGCCCTACTCCTTATAAACAAATTGCAGTTAGATCCTTTTTAAAAGCACTTCTATAAATAAAAAAAATGACAATATGCATTTATGTCATATTGCCATGGTGACAAAACAGCTTAAGCTGCTAAGCAGCCATAACTGGAATAAAATATGTGCAGTACATAAGGCAAAAACAATTGTAGAAGGTGATGAAAGAACACTATAAAATAGCAGACACTACATTCCACGAAAATCACCTTGTATACCTTAAAACAGTATGTTATCCTTCCATGCAACACACTAATTCATATTTTTTAAAATAACCTGAACATAGGCAAAACAACAAATATATTACAACAGTCATCTGCTTAACTTCCATTTTCCCAGCACTGCTGAGAGTATAGCTGTTTGTCAAAGTATAACGGCAGATTTTTTGTTTTTTCTTTAGCTTGGGTTACAATAGAGGAAAGGATAAAAAAAAGATTTAATGCAGGTCCGATCACAGCGTTTGTCCCCACTAGGGGGACTGGTCATTACTTTCCCCCTTTTTTTTTACCGGGACAGGAAATGAGGGGAATTTTTGCAACAGGAGAATAACTAATAAATCATCACAAATATTCAAACCCCTCGTAAAATATATATATTTTTTGTGGTCTGTCCCTAACTGGAGAGGTTTCATCTGACTGACTGCTTCTTCTCTGTGACCTTGTGGATGTAATAGGAAACTAATGGGAGGATAGAAATTGGGCCCCCCTCCTCACCCCACTATGCCAGTAGACACCAGGGAAATAGAGCAGGGAGGGGTGCCACTAGGCACCCAAGGAGAAGGAGGGAGGAAGGATAGAAGTTGGCTTCCCTCCCCACACACACCATTGCAGCTCTGGGCTCAGAGGATCCGATGGATAGGCCCGGCCTTGTAAGGGTTGGTTAGGGTTGGATGACCAATGGTGGAACAGGTAAAATGGGGGCATGATGAGCTAAGTAAGGACTCTTTTTCACAAGCATTTTAATTGCATTTGAATTGCAGTTGTAGGCAGCAGACGGGATGCTGAACTGCTTGACAGGTGCTTAATGACAGTCATTGTTTAAGCGCTGCCTATTCAAATGAATGGGTACTGTTAGTATCACAAATACAGAGTTTTTAGCGCAAACGCATCAATTTTATCTCTATTTTTTCCATTGTTTGCTCGGCGCTTGGGCGAGGATTGTTTCCCTATGGGAGTGAAAAAAATCACTGCTATGAGTAGGTAAATATAGATATATTAATATTCTTAAAAAGTACCTGTCATGGGGCAGGATTCTATTTTACTTACCTGGGGCTTCTTCCAGCTTCACCAAAGCTTAGGAGGTCACTATGTTTCGTCCTGTTGTGCTCCTTCGAGCAGCTTTGAAAGTTTGGCAACTCACCATTTGGAAACTGCTGTCCCAGCTGTGCTCTTGTGACTGGGAGAAAGAGCAAGAAGGCATGCGATTTGGGCTGTGCATGGGCAGTATCCCACAATGGTTGCTTTTTCAGAGGGTCACAGCCAAGGCTTGTAAGGCCTGTAAGGATTTGGTGTGGGGGAGAGGGTCTGGTAGAAGCCCCAGGTAAGTAAAATAAGGCAATGACAGGAGTGTTTATGGTGAAGGGGGTGTCATTAGTTACATTGCAGGGAGAGCAGGCATAGATTATACCTTAAGAAAACTTTTTACTGTAATCGCCCTGTGCCACCTGACAGTCCTCCTGATGCCCGGGGATAGGGGGGCCTGTTTTGAGTGGGCTGACTGGTGGGCTTTAAAATCTTTGGTTGCTCTCATGTCCCTGCCGAACCTCAAGATCCATGTGGCTACTAGAGATGGCTCAAACCTCCGATTTCCGGTTTGCGAACCCTGAACGCGAACTTCTGCAAAAGTTTGGGTTGCACGAACTTTCGCGAACAGCAATATACTTCAACGGGGATGCAAACTTTGAAAACTAGAAACATTTATGCTGGCCTCAAAAGATGGAAAAGATGTTTCAAGGGGTCTAACACCTGGAGGGGGGCATGGATGAGTGGAATTGATGCCAAAAGTCCCAGGGAAAAATCTGGATTTGACGCAAAGCAGTGTTTTAAGGGCAGAAATCAGATTGCATGCTAAATTGGAGGCCTAAAGTGCTTTAAAACATCTTGCATGTGTATACATCAATCAGGTAGTGTAATGCTTCACACTGACACACCAAACTCACTGTGTAATGCACCGCAAATAGCTGTTTGTGTAGTGACGGCTGTGCTGGACTGGTGCGCACCATGGCGAGAGTGCAGGCCGTGGCGGTTTTCAAGCCCATATGGTCGCCGGGCTGTGGTAGCTCAATGATAGAACAACAGTGACTGTCCAGCTGATCGAATTTGGTCTGTCCACAATGAAGCAACAACCTTATTATCTTGGGTGTAAACCCCCCCCCTTCCCCCCCCCCGAGACACTCATATAGCCGTCGGTAATTGCTTCATTGTGATACGGAAGCCCCTTCACTGCGACAAGGTGACGATCACAAAGGGGAATTGACACATGTACATGCCTTTTGTTTTGTTGTTGCAGCTGCAGTGCAGCCAGAAAAATTAGGCAGGCCTGTACATGCACCAGAACAATTATTATAGCGGCCGCTGCTAGCAGCGGTCTTAAAAATTCAGGAATCCGCCTGGAGTCCTGGACCCTGTTGGTGGTGGCGGAGAAGGCAGTCAAGCGGCCTGCAGGCAGAGATGCTGTGTGGGGACCGACTTAGTCAAGGGCAGGCAGTCACACGGCATGCAGGCAGAGATGCTGTGTGCAGGGACTGACTTAGTCTTCGGGCGGACAGTTGCCCTCCGGGATCCATGCCTCATTAATTTTGATAAAGGTGAGGTACTGAACACTTTTGTGACTTAGGTAACTTCTCTTCTCAGTGACAATGCCTCCAGCTGTGCTGAAGGTCCTTTCTGACAGGATGCTTGAGGCAGGGCAAGACAGAAGTTGGATGGCAAATTGGGACAGCTCTGACCACAGGTCAAGCCTGCGCACACAGTAGTCCAAGGGTTCATCGCTGCTCACAGTGTCTACATCCACACTTAAGGCCAGGTAGTTGGCTACCTGCCCATCCAGGCATTGGTGGAGGGTGGATCCAGAAGGGTTAAGGCGAGGCTTTGAACTAAAGAATTTCCGCATGTCCGACATCAACATGAGATCTCTGGAGCGTCCTGTCCTTGCCTGCGTGGACATGGGAGAAGGATTACTGGCAGTGTTACCTTTTTGCGTTGTGCTGTGACATCACCCTTAAACGCATTGTAAAGCATAGTTGCCAGCTTGTTCTTCAAGTGCTGCATTCTTTCTGCCTTCATGTGATTTGGAAACATCTCCGCCACTTTGTGCCTATACCGAGGGTCTAGTAGCGTGACCACCCAGTACAGGTCATTCCCATTGAGTTTTTTTATACGGGGGTCCCTTAATAGGCTGGACAGCATGAAAGATGCCATCTGCACAAATTTGGATGCAGACGTACTATCCATCTCCTCTTGCTCTTCCTCAGTGACTTCAGGTAAGTTTTCTTCCTCCCCCCAGCCACAAACAATACCACTGGGAACGTTGAGCAGCACAAGCCCCCTGTGACACCTGCTGCAGTTGTTCTTCTGCCACCTCCTCCTCCTCCAAAGAAACACCTTCCTCATCATCTGAGGCTGACTCCTCTTCCCCACACGACTCTTCCTCCTCCTCCCCCCTCTGTGCTGCCGCAGGTGTTGAGGAAACATCTTGTTCTGATGAGAATTGATCCCACAACTCTTCCTCCTGTTCCTGTTCCTGTTCATGCTCCTCCACAGCTTGATGCTGGACGGAATCAAGTCGCTCATGGTGCCTTCACTGTGACTCACCAGGTTGGTCACCACCTCAAACGGCCACATGAGCCTGCAGGCATTTCCCATGAGTGTCCAGTTCTTGGGCCTGAACATCCCCATCTCCCCAGAGTGTGTCCTTCTACTGTAGTTGTAGAGATACTGGGTGACGTTTTTCTCCTGTTGTAGCAAGCGGTCGAACATCAGGAGGGTCGAATTCCAGCAAGTCGGGCTATCGCAAATCAGGTGTCTCACCGGCAAGTTGATTCTCAGCTGAATATCAGCAAAGCATGCCATGGTCGTGTAAGACCACCTGCAATGCCCACACAACTTCCTGGCCTGCTTCAGGACGTCCTGCAAGCCTGGGTACTTCAACACAAATCTCTGAATTATGAGATTCAGCACATGTGCCATGCAGGGTACATGTGTCAGCTTTCCCAAATTCAAAGCGGAAATGAGATTGCTGCCGTTGTCACACACCACGTTGCCGATCTCTAGTTGGTGCGGGGTCAGCCACTGATCCACCTGTTTGTTAAGAGCAGCCAGGAGAGCTGCCCCAGTGTGACTCTCCGCTTTGAGGCAAGACATGTCTAAGATGGCGTGACACCCTCGTACCTGGCATGCAGCATAGGCCCTGGGGAGCTGGGGCTGTGTAGCTGGAGAGGAGATCACAGCACCAGTAAAGTTGAACTGCCACTCAGCCAAGGAGGAGGAGGAGGATGACAGTGAAGAGGATGTAGCAGGAGGAGAGGAGGTGGCAGGAGGCCTGCTTGCAAGCTGTGGAGGTGTCACAAGTTGGTCCACTGCACAGCCACGTACTCCCTGCTTGTCATCAGTCACCAGGTTGACCCAATGGGCTGTGTAAGTAATGTACCTGCCCTGACCGTGCTTGGCAGACCAGGCATCCGTGGTCAGATGGACCCTTGACCCAACGCTGTGTGCAAGAGATGACACCACTTGCCTCTCAACTTCACGGTACAGTTTGAGTATCGCCTTTTTAGAGAAATAATTGCGGCCTGGCATCTTCCACTGCGGTGTCCCAATGGCCACAAATTTACGGAAGGCCTCAGAGTCCATCAGCTGGTATGGTAACAGCTGGTGAGCTAACAGTTCCGCCAAGCCAGCTGTCAGATGCCGGGCAAGGGGGTGACTGGCAGAAATTGGCTTCTTCCGCTCAAAGATTTCCCTCACAGACACCTGACTGCTGTTGTGGGCAGAGGAGCAGGAACCGCTCAAATTGAGAGGTGGAGTGGAGGCTTGCTGTGATTGTGAAGGTGCAAGGGAGAAAGAGGCTGAAGATGATGCACCTGAAGGAGGAAGAGGAGAAGGAGGGTGGCTTATCTTTTGTGTGCTGATTTTCCTCTGGTGCTCTTCCCATTGCTGTTTGTGCCTTTTTCTACATGTGCCTTCGGAAGGCAGTTGTCCCTACGCAGCTATTGGCCTTTCCACGGCTCATTTTTTGGAGGCAGAGAGAACAGATGGCATTGCTCTGATCTAAGGCAGACACACACAAAAAATTCCAAACCGCTGAGCCCCCTGGGGTGATGGCACTATGGTGGCATCAGCAGCTGACGTTGAAGGACATGTTGGTTGGCTGTACATAGGTGGCGATACATGGCGCCAGACACTGCCACCAGCTGTTTCTGCTGACGAGCTCCCCCTGCTTCTTTCAGGAACTTGTCTCCTCCTACTCCTCTCTGACTCCCCCTCTGAACTGTCCCCTTGGTCATCTTGTCTCTTAGGATCCCACATGACATCCGTATTATCGTCATCATCATAATCATCCTGCCCAGCTTCGCTTGCCTCAGACACCTCATAAACTTCACCAACAGCAGGTACTTCATCATCCTCCTCCTCACACGTTACGTCCATAGTGTCGCCGTATGCTGGGCATACATACACGGTTAGATAGTTCTTATCAATCGAGCTGCTGATGGCACCACGGGCGGACAATAGAAAAAAACGAAGCGCTGATAAGAAGCGCCCGTGGGGACGAGTGGGAATTGATCCACGTGCATGCGCGGATGAGCGGTGACGTGCCGGCATAGATACCGGCGCATAAACGAAGTGTGTATACCCAGCATAACACAGACATATGAGGTGGTGTACACTGCCCCCAGCTGTTTCTGAGGACGAGCTCCCTCTGCTTCTTTCATGGATCGTCTCCTCCTACTCCTCTCTGACTCCCCCTCTGAACTGTCCCCCTGGTCATCTCCTCTATTGGGAACATACGTGGCAACCGTATAATCGTCATCATAATCCTCCTGCCCAGCTTCACTTTCCTCAGACACCTCCAAAACTGCACCAACACCAGGAACTTCATCATCCCCCTCCTCACACGTCACGTCCATACTATCGCCACCTAACTCAGACGTATGAGGTTGTGTAACTTGCTTAGCGCCTTCATCTTGTTGTAACAGTAGTGGCTGTGAATCAGTTAATTCCCCACCAAATAACTCTAGCGAAGTGTCAAATGGAACATATGTGGTGCTAGTAGTAGCGCTGGTGGCTGCGGAAGATGAGGTGTTCTGTGTTAAATAGTCAACCACGTCCTGACAATCTTGGGAGATGATGATTATGTGCCTTCTTCTGAGCACTGTACTTTGGTCCAGGGCCGCACAAAATCACATCAGTAGGACCTCGAACAGACCTGCCAGGTAGTCTGCCTCTGGGTCTGCCCCTGCCTCTGCCTCTACCTGTTTTGTCCATATCGGCGGGGGGGGGGGATGAAGTGAAAGGTATGCACTGATTTGACTAATACAATGTGCAGTCACACAGGTGCAGTTAAAAGGTGTGCACAGAGTGGTATATCACACTGCATGCGCTCACGTAGGTAGTTGGGTGCACTGAACAACAGGTAGGTATATGCAGTGATGGGTATTACAAATGTGCACCTGTCACACACACGTACCGTGAACAGGTACAGTGACTGGAGTTATTAACAATGCGTGCGCTCACGTAGGCAGGTGGGTGCACTGAACAACAGGTAGGTATATGCAGTGATGGGTATAACAAATTTACACCTGTCACTCATACGTACCGTGAACAGGTACAGTGACTGGTGGTATTAAATAGCACACTGCGTGCACTCACATAGGTAGGTGGGTGCACTGAACAACAGGTAGGTATATGCAGTGAGGGTTATTACAAATGTGCACGTCACAGACACGTACCGTGAACAGGTACAGTGACTGGTGGTATTAAATATCACACTGCGTGCGCTCACGTAGGTAGGTGGGTGCACTGAACAACAGGTAGGTATATGCAGTGATGGGTATTACAAATGTGCACCTGTCACACACACGTCCATGAACAAGTGCAATGACTGGTGGTATTAACAATGCGTGTGCTCATTTAGGTAGGTAGGTAGGTAGGTAGGTAGGTAGGTGCACTGAACAGTGAACAGGTGCAGTGATTGGGATGGAATAACAAATGTGCAGCTGCTTGTCACACACACAGGTAGTCACTGAATGTGCTGGACCTGGCAGTGGCACAGTAGGAATAAAGGGGCCAAAGGCCAGCTGCGACTGACTGACTGGGCTGTAAATAATGCAAGTGGGCCACACAAAAAAAAGAAAGTACAAGAATAAGATTAGCTTTCAAAAGAGCTGTTGAGGGGTGCTTTTTTAGCAATAAGAATAAGCAAGGAGCAAGCTAACAAGCCTACAAAAGCCTAACTAAGCTTTCCCTATAGCTGTCTCTGCAGCAGCTCTCCCTTCTCTAATTACTGCAGGCACATGAGTGAGTCCAATGCCTGACGCTGCCTGCCTTTTATAAGGGGGGAGGGCCTCCAGGAGGGAGTGTAGCCGGATTGGCTACAATGTGCCTGCTGACTGTGATGTACAGGGTCAAAGTTGACTCTAATGATGTAGTATAGGAGGCGGGTCGAACCGCCGAAGTTTGCACAAATAAGTTTGGCCCTAATAGTGGTGCTAATAGTGATTAAAAGACAAGATTTATCAATTAAAATGTTTCATTGTCAGAAAGGATGATGGTTGTTCCTAGCTGTAACTGACTTTGATTAAAAGATGTTTTATCAATCATCTCACTTAGATTTTTAATCGTTTCGCATAGATTTAGGATTATTAAATCTAACTGAATGTGGAACTGATTCACCAAACATAAACTATAATTTTTGTCATCCCTAGTTTTTTACTAATCAGGTAAATTAATTTAATTTTGTTTCCTCGAAATTTCCGCATAGTTATCTATGGATAGATAGTTTAGTCCTTCCAATGAATATTCAGTGCTCCTTTATACTCACAACCTGTACAACATTCATGCATAAAAATGTCTCTATACAATGTAGTCTTTCAAGTGATTAAAGGACCATTATTGCGAAAAATTCTAAAATGTAAAATGCATATATATAAGATGGTATACTCTGTAGGAAAAATCTGACAAATCTGGTTTTTGTACATCTCCTCATGGGGGATGTTCAGGGTTTTCCTTATTTTCAAAAGCACTTACTGAGCTTTGTTCAACTACGAAAATAGTGTGCAAATGAGAGGGAATGCATTTGTAAAGATTAAAGGAAATCTACATAATGTAATAATCTTACATGAAGAGAGAGGGGACTAATCCAAATCTTGTTAGATCTGTCAGTGACAGTGACATTGGAAAAAGGTAATGTACAGAGTGCACACACACACACACACACACACACACACACACACACACACACACACACACACACACACACACACACACACACACACACACACACACACACACACACACACACACACACACACACACACACACACACACACTGCTTAAATCTTTTTGTAGTTTATGGTTACTTTAAGTTTTCACTTCAATTTCCAGCCAGCTAAGAACTTCCAGAACTGACAGTAAGCTTAAAGAGACTCTGAAGCGAGAATAAATCTCGCTTCAGAGCTCATAGTTAGCAGGGGCACGTGTGCCCCTGCTAAACTGCCGCTATAGCGCCGCTAAACGGGGGTCCCTTCACCCCCAAACCCCCCACTGCGACACTTGGTCGCAGACTTGGTCGCTCCTGGAGGCAGGGCTAACGGCTGCAGCCCTGCCTCCAGTCGCGTCTATCAGCGGTGCATCGCCGCCTCTCCCCCGCCCCTCTCAGTGAGAGGCGGAGATACGCGCTGACAGACGCGCGTGGGGCAGGGCTGCGGCGGTTAGCCCTGCCCCAACCAGGAAGCGCTCCCCCACTGAAACGAGGGGATTTGGGGGTGAAGGGACCCCCGTTAAGACGCGAGATAGCGGCGGTTTAGTAGGGGCACACGTGCCCCTGCTATCTATGAGGTCTGAAGCGAGATTTATTCTCGCTTCAGACTCTCTTTAAATTGCACTTATTTGAAAGCTTGGTCACAGCTCTGTTTGGGTACTGTTCCCGTGACAATCTCCAGAAACTCCCATTTTAGCTGCACAGGGCAGGAGCCTTTTTACGCATTTTCAACACCTGCGCTAACCCATTGACTGACTTAGAGAGCACCTGAAGTGTGTTTAAAGTTAATGCTCACAGCACTATCTTTTATTACAAGACATAAGTCACAAACAGACATTTTAATTTACTCATCTGTTCACTGCAATCGTCTATTTGTTGTCAAAATCCCTGTCCCTTGGTTGGAAAAAGTGCTTCTACAATTTTTCAAAGGCTGGGGTATCTCTGTCAAGTCCAACCCCCAGCTGTGCAGCCAACTCTCAGGCTATAGATGCAGCCCTCCAGAAATGAGTAATGCCACTCACCCCAACCTCCACTTGGCAGGCTGGCAAACTTCATTAACCACTTCAGGACGAGAGCAATTTTCACATATCAGCACTGCTCCCATTCATTCATCAATAACGTTATTACTACTAATCACACCTAAATTATCTATATATTGTTTTTTTTTCAGGACAAATTGGGCTTTTAGTGTGTGAAAATGTTGTTTAGTAATTACCTTATTTTCTATGCATATTAAAGTTAAATTAAGGTAAAAAATAGAAAAAAACACACCATTTCTCCATTTACATCCAATATATCTTTACAATTAACAGTGCTAAGTATAAGTTAAACCTACAAATTTTATTTGTTCATCCATCATGGTTATTACAACATTTAAATTATGTTCCTAGCACAATGTATGGTGACAATATTGTATTTGGAAATAAATGTGTCTTTTTTTCTGTTTTCAGCTTTTTGCTTTCTCAGTGTACACTATCCATGATTATGAGACCTTATTTGCAAAAAATATAGTAATATACCCTCATGGCATACATATTTAAAAAGCCAAGTTCCTAAGGTAACAATACATGTTTTTTCTCTTATATTCTATCACTTTGTTTTTTTATTTTACAAGTCTTTTATTTTGGTACAGAATATGCGAAAATGTAATTGTTTTTGATTCAGTTTGTGACTAAAAAGAATACACAAGACATGGACCTCAACCGTGAAACTCTCTAAACTCCATTCTACAACTTATCAGGATTAAAATGTTACCACATATGTCTCTTGTAGTTTTGCTAAGACTTTCCCAACTTTGATCATAGTTTTTAAAATGACTTTTTTATGTTGGATTGAGTTTGTCCCTACCCATTTTTTATGTTATGTGCACCCAAGCTGTTAGACACACCTGCGGCCTGAGTATGTCCCCCAGACATACTCAGGCCGCAGAGCAGACTCAAGAGGCATTTTGAGGGTTCTTCTTGAAACCAACTCTTTGGTATAATGTGTTGTTTGTCTTTTGTTTATATTTGTTTGGGTCTTTTGTTTGTTTGTTTTTTACATAAAATAGTTGTGACAAATCAAACACTAAAGAAATGACAGTCACCTTTATTACTGGATAAACAATGTAATAATAATTTTACATGCATTAAGTTGTGTTCTTATCTTATTTTATTTTTAACAAGGGTAACCCATCCCTAAGTATTTGTGACACTTTAGGCCCAATCCATTTCATTTTTTCTCCTATGTTTTTTCCTAGAAAATAATTTTTCATACTCTGTTAACTGTAAAATACATTTTCTACACTCTGCAATTGAAAAAAGTATCAAAAAGTAGGTAAAAGTACAGTCAAAATTATTCAGAGTATTTTCTTCTTGTCTGGTGGCGTAAAAGGAATTTTATTGATAAGATGTGAAAATATCACCTAGAAGAACACTTGGGAAAAAGCGTTAAAGTAAACAAAATCACTTATCATCATCAACATAGAATAGTGACTGATTTAGTAGTCTGGGTTAAGTAAAATCATCCAGAAAGTATTTTTGCTCAGTTGTCAATAAAAGCAATGTGTATAAGGCCACAATTGAGGGAAATCAAGAAAGAATAAACGTGTCTAAACATTAACAGTATAGCTACATGGACATATGTTTATAGTAAAATTCAATAATATGTAAACAACAAACTGCATAATTATCACAAAAATAGACTATACTGAAAAATATTCAGTAGTAAAGATCCAAGTGCATTTTGTTGCCAAAGGCTGACTTCTTCAAAGTGTTTGTGTATTTGTGTGTGGGGGTGATGGCTGACTGTGAACCTGTTCAGTGTGTTCAGCTCCAGGCCAGCCAGCTACCATAGATACAAAAAATAACCAGCGGCAGTAGAGTGTACATAAATAACTCGACTGCTGTATGATTGTCTGTAAGAGAAAAAAAATCAGTATACAGACATCCCATGGTGCCTACACTGTATGATCCATCTTTGTACACTTGAGTTTTCTCACTATTAGACCAACATTCAGCAGTATTGATATTTATATACACTTAAAGCGGAACTGTAGATAGAAAATAAACACATTGTTTCACTTATCTGGGGCTTCCCCAAACCCCCAGCAGCTGTCCTTTCCCGCGCTGGTCCTGCCCGAGCCTCCGTTCTCCCGCCGCCGCTCCGTCCCGTAACTCGACTTGTAAGTCGAGCCCAGTGCAGCCCTGCCAAGCGTATTCTTTCTTTGCGTTCCCCTCTGCAATAGCGGGGAAAGGATAGACCGGAGCCGTGCAGGCGCAGTGGCCCGGCGGCGAAACCGAAAGTAGCTGGCAGCGGGAGAACGGAGGCTCGTCGAGAAGCGGCGCAGGACAGGATGGCTGCTGGGGGCTTGGGGAAGCCCCAGGTAAGTGAAACAATGTGTTTATTTTCTATCTGTAGTTCCACTTTAACTGTCCACTAAATACCATGGAGTCAGAAGAATTGATAGAAAAATAAGTAGGTAGAAGGACAAAAGAAAGAAGGTATACATAGCTCTACTGTAACTCTGTTTTTACTCCCTCTTAGTCCCTCTGTGCCACTTTTTGCCCCCCATGTGCCTCAGTTTGCTCCCTCCATGTGCCTCTGTTTGTCCCTCCTCTGTGCTTCTGTTTCCCCCCACCTCTTAGTGCTTCTGTTTACCCCCTCTGTGCCTCCATTGTCCCCCCTGTGCCTTTGTTTGCCCCCCCATGTGCATCTGTTTGTTACCCATTCTTTAGTGCCTGTGTTTGTCCCTCCTCTGTGCCTCCGTCCGCCCCCCATGTGCCTCTGTTTGTTCCACATTAGTGCAGCAGAGCTGGACACACCTTCCAGCCGGAGTCCATCACTGTCCGTCTAGCCACTCCACCTTCTGCAGCCTATAATGTACCACACTGCTTCCTCTATGTCATGTGACATACAGGAAGCAATACTGTACACAAGAGCCGGAAGGTGATGGAGAGAGGACGATGGCCAGAGTTGAACTCGGTTCGGAGGTGAGTCCAACACTGCTGCTACGGGGGACATGCACCGGCACTCGGGGGAAGTTTGAAGCCGCTTCTTCAGACTTCCCCTACGTGGAAATGACGTCATCATGATGGGATCGGGCTGTATATATATATATATATATATATATATATATATATCACTAATATTATAAATGCAAAAGTTTGGATGTTTGGATGTTTGCCACTCAATCACGCAACAATGGCTGAACGGATTTGAATACAATTTGGCACACATAGTACATTACCTGGAATAACATATAGCATACTTTTTATCCCCATAACCAAAAAGTGGGCGGAGACAAATTCATATTTCACTGGAAAAATGTAAACTGCAGCCATTCTTACACTGTTAATGGTAGTGTTCTCAAACTACAGTTGCACAGTTGGTCACTAGGTGACTGGGATTAACATTCAGAAAAATGGGTGGAGCCTACAAAAGCTAATCCAAATTCACCTATTGATTTTCAAGGGGAATATTTAATTGCTGCCATTCTTGTACTGTTAATGACATACGCCTCAAACCTGGAACAGTTGGTATTTGGGTGACTGGGGTTCAAGTTATTATTGGGAGCAATTTGCTATAATTGTACTGATAATTCATCTGATTCTCTATTGGAATTCTCTAGCTGTGTCAGGAATATCTGTATACTGTAAATCATGTATGAACCGTTGTATATTTCCCTACATGTAGCTAATTCAGTCAGAGAAAAGGCTGTACTTGATTCGGTCATTACAGATTGACCAGATATTATGTAAAATGTGCAAGGTCAAGTACACATTGGGAATAGCAATCACAATACACTAGTGGAAAGAGTCCCCCTATATATATATATATATATATATATATATATATATATATATATATATATATATACATATATATATATATATACTGTATATATAACTGTATATATACATATATATATATATATATACATATATTTATATGTATATACTGTATATGTATATACTGTATATATATATATATATATATATATATATATATATATATATATATATATATATATATATATATATACACATACACAGTGGGTTGCAAAAGTATTCGGCCCCCTTGAAGTTTTCCACATTTTGTCACATTACTGCCACATACATGCATTAATTTTATTGGAATCCACGTGAAAGACCAATACAAAGTTGCGTACATATGAGAAGTGGATCGAAAATCATACATCATTCCAAACATTTTTTACAAATAAATAACTGCAAAGTGGGGTGTGCATAATTATTCGGCCCCCCTGAGTCAATACTTTGTAGAACCACCTTTTACTGCAATTACAGCTGCCAGTCTTTTAGGGTATGTCTCTACCAGATTTGCACATCTAGAGACTGAAATCCTTGCCCATTCTTCTTCGCAAAACAGCTCCAGCTCAGTCAGATTAGATGGACAGCGTTTGGGAACAGCAGTTTTCAGATCTTGCCACAGATTCTCGATTGGATTTAGATCTGGACTTTGACTGGGCCATTCTAACACATAGATATGTTTTGTTTTAAACCATTCCATTGTTGCCCTGGCTTTATGTTTAGGGTCAATGTCCTGCTGGAAGGTGAACCTCCGCTTCAGTCTCAAGTCTTTTGCAGTCTCCAAGAGGTTTTCTTCCAAGATTGCCCTGTATTTGGCTCCATCCATCTTCCCATCAACTCTGACCAGCTTCCCTGTCCCTGCTGAAGAGAAGCACCCCCAGAGCATGATGCTGCCAGCACCACTACTGACAGTGGGGATAGTGTGTTCTGAGTGATGTGCAGTGTTAGTTTTCTGCCACACATAGCGTTTTGCATTTTGGCCACAAAGTTCCATTTTGGTCTCATCTGACCAGAGCACCTTCTTCCACATGGTTGCTGTGTCCCCCACATGGCTTGTGGCAAACTGCAAACGGGACTTCTTATGCTTTCTGTTAACAATGCCTTTCTTCTTGCCACTCTTCTATAAAGGCCAACTTTGTACAGTGCATGACTAATAGTTGTCCTATGGACAGAGTCTCCCACCTGAGCTGTAGATCTCTGCAGTTCGTCCAGAGTCACCATGGGCCTCTTGACTGCATTTCTGATCAGCGATCTCCTTGTTCGGCCTGTGAGTTTAGGTGGACGGCCTAGTCTTGGTAGGTGTACAGTTGTGCCATACTCCTTCCATTTCTGAATGATCGCTTGAACAGTGTTCCGTGGGATGTTCAAGGCTTTGGAAATCTTTTTGTAGCCTAAGCCTGCTTTAAACTTCTCAATAACTTGATCCCTGACCTGTCTTGTGTGTTCTTTGGACTTCACGGTGTTGTTGCTCCCAATATTCTCTTAGCCAACCTCTGAGGCCCTCACAGAGCAGCTGTATTTGTACTGACATTAGATTACACACAGGTGCACTGTATTTAGTCATTAGCACTCATCAGGCAATATCTATAGGCAACTGACTGCACTCAGATCAAAGGGGGCCGAATAATTATGCACACACGACTTTTCAGTTATTTATTTGTAAAAAATGTTTGGAATCTTGTATGATTTTTGTTCCACTTCTCATGTGTACACCACTTTGTGTTGGTCTTTCATGTGGAATTCCAATAAAATGGATTCATGTTTGTGGCAGTAATATGACAAAATCTGGAAAACTTCAAGGGGGCTGAATACTTTTGCAACCCACTGTATATATATGATATTTTACATCAGCTAAATAACAATTAAAGTTGTTATCGTTATCAATAGACACGGAGCAAAGATGTAACATTAAAGATAGTGTGCATTATTTAGAGCAAATCTGAACTGAAAATACACTTTTGAAATAATTAATTGTATGTGTAGTACTGGAGAGTAAATAGTATGTTCCCAGTGTATGATATTTTTATTTTAAAGGGACACTTAAGTCAAACAAAATAAATGAGTTTTACTCACCTGGGGCTTCCAATAGCCCCCTGAAGCTGTCCGGTGCCCTCGCCGTCTCCCTCCGATCCTCCTGGCCCCGCCGGCAGCCACTTCCTGTTTCGGTGACAGGAGCTGACAGGCTGGGGATGCGAGTGATTCTTCGCGTTCCCAGACACATTAGCACCCTCTATGCTGTTATATGGTATATGATATATGCTATAGTAGCATAGATGGCGCTATTGTGGCCAGGAACGCGAAGAATCACTCGCATCCCCAGCCTGTCAGCTCCAGTCACCGAAACAGGAAGTGGCTGCCGGCGGGGCCAGGAGGATCGGAGGGAGACGGCGGGGGCACCGGACAGCTGCAGGGGGCTATTGGAAGCCCTAGGTGAGTAAAACTCATTTTTTTTCTTTGACTTAAGTGTCCCTTTAATTTCAAACGCTGAATTTCTTAAGATTGAATTCTAAGCAACAGCCATGATAGTATGGTGTGAAATCTATTTAAGGCAACTGCTAAAAAAACGAAAATTAAACATTATAGCCCTGTCTTGTCTGTCTTGTTATCAGCAGTATTTCCTCAGCCAAGCAAAAGTGTTTTGGTTTCTGTTTAAATGTTGGGAGAGCTGGTGCTGATGCTGAATTTAACTGCTGTTTCACTGCCTCATTTGCATGCATGAAAGAATTATTAAAAAATTAAAACCTAGCAATAAAATAAAGAATGAAAGAACTATGGACACGTTATTTGTAGGGCCATTACACTTTTACCTATGTTTATATCATCATTATTATTATTTAGTATTTATATAGCGCCAACATATTACGCAGCGCTGTACAGTGTATATATATACATATATTGTCTTGTCACTAACTGTCCCTCAAAGGAGCTCACAATCTAATCCCTACCATTGCCATATGTCTATATTATGTAATGTAAGTGCTGTATTTTAGGGCCAATTTTTAGGGGGAGCCAATTAACTTATCTGTATGTTTTTGGAAAGTGGGAGGAAACCGGAGTGCCCGGAGGAAACCCACGCAGACACGGAGAGAACATACAAACTCTTTTGCAGATAGTGCCCTGGCTGGGATTCGAACCAGGGACCCAGCGCTGCAAGGCGAGAGAGCTAACCACTACGCCACCGTGATGCCTTGTCATGTTTATTTCAGGTACACTTTAAAATCCAGCTTAACCAATTACTACTAAGTTTCTATATCAGGTTGATTTTTAATGAGTACTTTAATATTGAAGCAGATATGCTGTATGTTTTTTTCCATTAATCATATCTTTTTCCAGCATGTTTACTCTGGTGACCCTCAGGGACCACACCAATTTGAGGACGCTGCTCACGCAGGCAGCCTGAAGAGGAGGAAACTCTGTGTGTGTCACACGGCCTGGAGGGGAGGAGACCTGTCTCCTCATTTGCTCCTCTCCCCTGTAGCCACGCCTCCCCTTTAGCCGCGCCTCTCCCCTCTCGTCACTGATGCTGCTAAGGCAGCAAAATCTGATAGCCGCGCTGCGTGGCTTCAGATTATGAAAGGACGCGGCCAGGCGGCCGCGATCTACTCAGCAGGCGATCGCAATCTACCGGTAGATCGCGATCGAACCTATTGGGCACCCCTGGTCTACGCCAACCTACGTCTGTGTGTGCCACACAGATGTAGGTGAACATGCGCAGTGGGTGAGCAGAGGTTTCGGGGGTCATTCCCACAAAGGTATCATCAGCCTGCTCATGTGCAATGTGGGAACACACATCAAGCTAGCGCTTATTAAATTGGACCTGAACTCTTGCACAGGACATAAGAAAAACATGGAGGAATGCACCCTGTATATATTTAGAGAGTTTAGGCTGTCTAACATTCCCTCACTTGTGTCTTATCACAAGGTGTAATTTGATCTCTCTACTGTTTCACATGACTGCCACGGCAGAGATCTCATTTGAAAGCACAGGCTGTAAAGAATAGGTCTGCTTCCGTGAATCAGGAAGTAGAAACAGTGCAGATTTATTTTAGGATTTGTATCAGCTGTAACAAAGAAATGTTTTTTCTTTTAGTCCCCATTCACACTAGAGCGTTTTGCTGCGATTTCGTCAAAACGCTCAAACGCTAGTGCTTTTTCAAAACGCTAGTGTAATGAAACCCTATGGGCCCATTCATACTTGGGCGATTTGCGCTAATCGCCGCAAATCACCCAAAAACGAGCAAAAACGCAAAATGCAAACGCACCACTATAGAAGCACTAAACGCGATCGCGGCAAAATCACTGCAGTGTTCAGTGATCTTTCCACGTGAAATCGTGGAAAAATCACTCCTGCAAAACGCTGGCAAAAATCGTCTGCGTTTTGCATTTTGTAAGGTTAATTGGGCCGAAAGGTTATTATGCTGTTGCATATCTTTTAGAGCAGAGAGGACATTCTGAGTTCAGGTTCACTTTAATGTAACAGGCCTGGTGGCTAGTCTTATATAATCTGTAATTGTATGTATAAAGTACAGAAATGCAAACGTATAAAGTAAAGACTTTCCCTTGCTTACAATATTTAAAAATCATATTTTGGATGCAGATGCACTTTAATTTTAAATAGTAAAGTTTGGTAATCATCACTATTAATTGCAGTCACTGCTACTCAGAGCCTGGATGAGCAAAATTATTATGTATACAATAGGCTGACATTTTTGAAGCTGCAATTAATTTTATTATGAAAAAAAAGTACAGAATGAATTAAACATGCATGTGTGATCAAGCATTAGATGGCTCTCACTCTGAATTGCTGGAGATAACTTTTCTGAAACAATAATGTTTATATCAAGCAGGCAGGCAGGCAAAGAATTTGGAATGAAATCAACAGAGTTTTGTGAAATAATGGTGAATTCAACAAAATCCTTGTAAGGGTCCATACCCACAGCAAGACTTCATCTGTCAAAATAACAGACGAAAGATTGTTCCAACCAACATTGTGTAACTATCTTTTAAAGACAGAGCGGTAAATGATGGTTACAGATGGCCAACGTACAATTCAGGCTGATGAGGAGGGTCACTGCACCACCGTTGCCAGGAGGCCAGGACGCCAAATGAGTGATGCATGGGAGATCGCAAGGACAGACAGGATATCGATTGCCGTTGGGGGCCGGCCACCCTCCTCCATTAGCTCATCCGCTCAAGTGGGAGCTCCCATGTGCCGCTGCAGCCCCGCAGCTGTACCACTGCAGAGCCGCATCTCCGTTGAAGCACCGCTCTCTCTATACACGCGGTTGCACCACGTGATTGCCAGGACACCACTGGGCCACCGACACGCACGTGGAGTGACCACATGCACAGGCACTGGACTGCTTCGCCTTGCCTCTGATCCACCACCGCTGCTGCCAGGAAGCCACTTGGGCACATGCAGGACGCCTCCCCATCTGTCCAGGCCACAGGGGAGATCACAACAATCCCTGGTGGCAAGTGCCTGCTGCCCTGCCCAAGTGAGCCTGATATCCTTGCTGTGCCCCCAAGTTGGACCCCCAACTCTGTCTCCTGGTGGGACTAGCCATCCCCCAATGAACTTACTGGGCTCCTCCTGGACAGGCCACTCAGCTGCCGGACCCTGCTCCACCAGTTCGGCTACCAGCTCCATCCGCCTGTGCGGCCACTGGCTCCATTGCGCAGCCTGCTATGGTCACCAGCTTCATTGCGGGTTGGTTGCTCTCCTCCTGGTCCCAGCAACACAGGGTCAGCCAACACTTCGGCATCACACGTTGGCTCCTCAGACTGACATTATGGAGTCGGAGTCGGATCGCCGGACAGGTACAGCCAGGGATGCTCGAATGTACCCAAATTCGATTTGAGTACATTCGAATTCGGGTCTGGGTGAAATTCGGATTTTCCCGATTCGAATGGACTCAAATTTGATTCGGGTGCATTAATTCGGATCCGGGTCAGGGGAAATTCGGCCGTGAATTTGTGATTCAAAACCCGCCGAATTTAAGGATTAATTGCAAAGCCCCCTTAAATGCCAGAATCACTAAATTTGCAGGTTATGTAAAGAAGAAAAGTGGGAGCAAGGGGAATTTTTTTTTCAAAAAGACCTTATACTTTTTGAGAAAATCGATTTTAACATACATTTAAATGCCGGTCAATGACAGATCGTGGGAAATATTTCCCAGCAGTTAATAGCAAAGGCAACTTATATCCTAGCAACACCAAATTTGCAGGATATGTTAAAAAGATAGTGGGAAACAATATTTAAAAAAAAAATTAAAAATGTTTATTTTTGGGGATGTTCTGAGTGTGGGAAATCTTTAAAAAAAAATGACGTGGGGTCCCCCCTCCCGAGCTTCTGTAACTCCTCGTCCCCATGCAGGCTCGGATAGCCGGAATGCGGAGCCCCAGCCGACTGGGGCTTCGCACCCTGAGCTATACCAGCCCGCATGGTCCATGGTATGGGGGGGAAGGGGGCTCTGGGGGGGAGGGGCGTCCAAGCCTCCCCCTCCCCCCCGGACCCCTTGTCCAATCCATGGACAAGGGGCTCTTCCCCACCTCCGGTGCCCCAGGAGGAGGTGGGGCGATGACTCCCGAGGGGGTTCATGGTGGCATCTGGGAGTCCCCTTTAGGAAGGGGACCCCAGATGCCCACCCCCCAGGGTGAGCCGGTTCTTTTTGTATTGAATCAAATGAATCAATTCATAGGCGGTTCCTTTGATTCAATTCAAAAATAACTGGCTCATTGATGAGCCGGTTACTATACCTTAGAATGCGTCCTGTACGGACGTATAGCTGCCGGCTCCCGCGATCTCTTTCCACCTGCCTGCACCTGTCACCCTCACCTAGGGTGGCACCCGGTGCACCCATGGGTGCACCAGCTGCTAGGCTAGGTGAGGGTGACAGGTGAGGAGGCGGGGAGGACAGCGAGAGTCGGTGCTATACGTCCACATGCAGGACGCATTGTAAGGTATAGTATTGCTAATTGCCGTGGGAGATCTTTAATCAAGTAATTGAAGATCGCAAGATAGAGGATACTTTATACGTTGGATCATTTCCGAGGATATTATTGGCGTGGGAATTTTTTTTTAAAGGTACAGGTAAGTATTTCAGGTTAATTAAGATTATTAAAATATCTTTCTCGTCATTGTGTTTTTATTTCATTTAACCCTTCGTGGAAATGGGTAAGGGGTACTTTGTACCCCTATACTCATTTCTCCTGGGAGGGGGTGGGCATCTGGGGTCCCCTTCTTAAGGGGACTCCCAGATGCCACCATGAACCCCAACCCCCCCCCCCCCCGGGAATCATCACCCCCACTTTCTCCTGGGCCACCGGAGGTGGGGAAGAGCCCCTTGTCCATGGATTGGACAAGGGCTCCAGGGGGGAGGGGGAGGGTTGGCCGCCCCTCCCCCCCAGAGCCCACCCATACCATGGACCATGCGGGCTGGTATAGCTCAGGGTGTGAAGTCCTAGTCAGCCAGGGCTCCGCATTCCGGCTATCCTAGCCTGCATGGGGGACAAGGGGTTACAGAGGCTCGGGAGGGGGGACCCCACATCATTTTTTTTAGATTTCCCACACTCAGAACATCCCCAAAAATAAACATGTTTAATTTTTTTTAAAAAAAATATGGTTTCCCACTATCTTTTTAAAATATCCTGCAAATTTGGTGTTGCTGGGATGTAAGGGGCCTTTGCTATTAACTGCTGGGAAATATTTCCCACGATCTGTCATTGACCGGCATTTAAATGTATTGTTTTTTTCTTTGAACTTTTAAAATCGATTTTCTCAAAAAGTATAAGGTCTTTTTGAAAAAAAAAAATCCCCTTGTTCCCACTGTTCTTCTTAACATAACCTGCAAATTTGGTAATTCTGGTATTTAAGGGTGCTTTGTTATTAACCCTTAAAGTTGGCGGGTTTTGGGCGATGGTAGCCAAATCCGTACAGGTTTAAATCTGTGATCACGGCCGAATTTGAGAGGCACTATTCGGGAAAATTCAACTTCGAATTTGGGAGCAGGTCCGCTATTCGAAATCGGCAACCATGAAAATCTACAGGATAATTCGGGTACATTCGAATTCGAGAGTCCTGGTGAGCAACCCTGGGTACAGCCTCCGTCACCATCGAGTGAACTCCTCCACCAGGGACCTCCCGCCCTCCACCACCGGGTCCCCCCGCTCATAATGCTACTAGGCCACAAGCTGGGGGCTGGATTTCTGAGTGCAGCCATGTGATCTACCAGCCACACCACCAACCAGCTGAACAACAGGACACTCTGAACTTTGTCTCTCTCTGGCTTAACGATCCTTCTTCTCATTCTCTTTCTCTCTCTTTGTTCCTTTCTCCCTTCCTTCTTTCTTTTCTCTCCTTCTCTATGTACTGTCGGACATTTCGGGGGCATCCGAGTTGCTACAGAGTAGTTGAGCGCCGCCAATGAGAGTGGCAGCTCTGCTCACACAGCACTAGGACCCCTCTAGTTTTTGTTGCTATGTACATGCCTACTCTTGTATACTAAGCTGCATGTGTTATGCCACTCAAGTGTATATCTACTGCATGTCTGATACTGTACCGCACCATCACCGACCCTGTATGTGCCAAAAATAATTCCGGGTACAACTTTCGTTGTACTTGGCAATATAAATTATTGTGATTCTGATTCTGATGATGCTTCTGCATTTTAAAAGACTGTCATGACGGTCAAATTGGATCACTTCATTCAACGTTACTCATGTGTACAGATCTGTAAAGGGACACTTAAGCAAGGAATAAAAAAAAAATCAGTTTTACTTTCATGGGGCTTCTACGAGCCCCCTGCAGCCGTCCCGTGCCTTCATAGTCAGTCACGAAGTCTCTGGTCCCCCGCCTCCAGCTAGTTTTGTTTTCGCTGACAGGCCCAACAGGCCTGGCCATGGATATTTTTCTTTGCGTTCCCATCCGAAATAGCGTAATTTGCCTGTGCAGGATGCTATTGGGGATGGGAACATGAAGAAGGATACACGTGGCCAAGCCTGTGCAGGCACAGAAAGCCCACCGACTCCCTGTCAGGGCCTGTGAGTGAAAATGAAACTAACTTGCTGGCGGGGGTTCCAGAGGCTCCGTGAGTGACTGCAAGGGCACGAGGCGGCTGCAGGGGCTGGTAGAAGCCCCAGGCGAGTAAAACTAATTTTTTATTCCTGGCGTAAGTGTCTCTTCAAGCAATCTTTCCGCTAAAGTCTATGAAATTTTCCACCACATCCCTGCTTGTTCAACCATCTTATCATTGGTTATCTTATTGCGGTATTTTGCTGTCGTTTACATCCGATCGCAAAAGATCTCTATTACAAAGATTGTGGAATACAGTGGTTTGCAAAAGTATTTGGCCCCCTTGAAGTTTTCCACATTTTGTCACATTACTGCCACAAACATGAATCAATTTTATTGGAATTCCATGTGAAAGACCAATACAAAGTGGTGTACACGTGAGAATTAGAACGCAAATCATACATGATTCCAAACGTTTAAAAGAAAAAAATAACTGCAAAGTGCGGTGTGCATAATTATTCAGCCCCCTGATTCAATACTTTGTAGAACCACCTTTTGCTGCAATTACAGCTGCCAGTCTTTTAGGGTATGTCTCTACCAGCTTTACACATCTAAAGACTGAAATCCTTGCCCATTCTTCTTTGTAAAACAGCTCCAGCTCAGTCAGATTACATGGACAGTGTTTGTGAACAGCAGTTTTCAGATCTTGTCACAGATTCTCAATTGGATTTTGATCTGGACTTTGACTGGGCAATTCTAACACATGGATAATATGTTTTATTTTAAACCATTCCATTGTTGTCCTGGCTTTATGTTTAGGGTTGTTGTCCTGCTGGAAGGTGAACCTCTGCCCCAGTCTCAAGTCTTTTGCAGACTCCAAGAGGTTTTCTTCCAAGAATGCCCATTATTTGGCTCCATCCATCTTCCCATCAACTCTGACCAGCTTCCCTGTCCCTGCTGAAGAGATGCACCCCCAGAGCATGATGCTGCCACCACCATATTTGACAGTGGGGATGGTGTGTTCAGAGTGATGTGCACTGTTAGTTTACCGCCACACATATCGTTTTGCATTTTGGCCAAAAAAGTTCCATTTCGGTCTCATCTGACCAGAGCACCTCCTTCCACATGTTTGCTGTGTCCCCCACATGGCTTGTGGCAAACAGCAAACGGGACTTCTTATGCTTTTCTGTTAACCAAGGCTTTCTTTTTGCCACTCTTCCATAAAGGCCAACTTTGTGCAGTGCATGACTAATAGTTGTCCTATGGACAGATTCCTCCACCTGAGCTGCAGCTCTCTGCAGCTTGTTCAAAGTCACCATGGGCCTCTTGACTGCATTTCTGATCAGCGCTCTCCTTTTTTGGCCTGTGAGTTTAGGTGGACGACCTTGTCTTGGTAGGTTTACAGTTGTGCCATACTCCTTCCATTTCTGAATGATCGATTGAACAGTGCTCCGTGGGATGTTCAAGGCTTTGGAAATCTTTTTGTAGCCTAAGCCTGCTTTAAATTTCTCAATAACTTTATCCCTGACCTGCCTGGTGTGTTCTTTGAACTTCATGGTGGTGTGGCTCTCAATATTCTCTTAGACAACCTCTGAGGCCGACACAGAGCAGCTGTATTTGTACTGACATTAGATTACACACAGGTGCACTCTATTTAGTCATTAGCACTCATCAGGCAATGTCTATGGGCAACTGAATGCACTCAGACCAAAGGGGGCTGAATAATTATGCACACCCCACTTTGCAGTTATTTATTTGTAAAAAAAATTTGGAATTATGTATGATTTTTTCGTTTCACTTCTCACGTGTACACCACTTTGTATTGGTCTTTCACATGGAATTCCAATAAAATTGATTCATGTTTATTACAGTAATATGACAAAATGTGGAAAACTTCAAGGGGGCTGAATACTTTTGCAAACCAGTGTATTTGTTTATCAGCAGTTTCCAGTGATTCAGTCTTACAGTGGGCACTTAGCTAAGGATGTGGTATTCTGCACATTCATTACAACCGGTTATACAACACCTCTATGAATGCGTAATGAATGACTTATACTGTGTATGAGTTTATCTTATATGCCAGCCAGTTCAATAACATTCCACAATTTCTCAATACTAGATGCAAGTGCTTTAGCATAGGTACAACAGAACAGAGGCTTTCCACAGTACACATTTGATAAAAAAAAGGGGGAAATAAAAGTCATACTAGCCCCATGCCCCAGCCATTGCAAGTGGTAATGAGCAGAGAGAGATCTAATGAGCATGAAAACCCCAATTTTGTTTTTTACCAGTATTTCAGCAGGATGGGGCGGGCAATGAGTTGCAAGGGGACAGCTAAGCTTTCTTCACTCACAAAGCACCATCCCTACTGCTGGCAAGCACATGAGCTCTTTGGGCACTGCTTGGACTACTGGTGACATACAGTTTAACTATTTGACATTCCTGGACGTGAAACTCACGTCCAGGAAGCCATGTGCGCTCCTGCGCGTCCACGCGGCCGATCGCGCGCGAGCACGCGCGCTCCCGGCCGGCGGTTTGTTAGCCAGTGAATCAGTGAATCGGGCAACGGTGCCCGATCACTGATTCCTCTCCCCCGCAGAAAAAGCGACAGCTTCTCTCGGAAGCTACGCTTTTTCTGCTTCCTATGTCGCTCTAAGCGTACGTGGTACGCTTAGAGTGACGTCACAGTAAACAACTCATGGCTGCCATCTTGTGGCCAAAAAGTAAACTACATCTAAATGTTAAATAAAAATAAAAATACACATATATTTCCAAAAAATAATACAATTTCAATCCCACCCTCCCAAAAATGCCCACATAAAATGTTTAATTAAAAAAAACAAAAAAAACATTACAATAAAAAAAAAAAAAAACACAAATATTTACCTAAGGGTCTAAACTTTTTAAATATCTATGTAAAGATGAAATATTTCTTTTTTTTTTTAATTATAAGCTTGTAAATAGTGATGAATGCAAAACGGAAAAAATGCACTTTTATTTCCAAATAAAATATTGTCGCCATACATTGTGATAGGGACATCATTTAAATGGTGTAATAACCGGGACAAATGGGCATATACAATACGTGGGTTTTAATTATGGAGGCATGTATTATTTTAAAACTATAATTGCCGAAAAGTGAGAAATAATGATTTGTTTCCGTTTTTTTCTTATTCTTCCTTTTAAAATGCATTTACAGTAAAGTGGCTCTTAGTAAAATGTACCCCCCAAAGAAAGCCTAATTGGTGGCGGAAAAAACAAGATATAGATCAGTTCATTGTGATAAGTAGTAATAAAGTTATAGGCTAATGAATGGGAGGTGAACATTGTTCGGATGCATGAAGCGAAAAACGACTGAATGCGAACTGGTTAATGAGAGGAAAGGGTGTATACCATTACAATTACAGACTAATAATTTCTTGGCCAGAAGGCAACCAAGCAAAATCATCAGGGAATCAAATACTTATTTTCCTCACCATTGTTTTTTTTGTTGTTTTTATGCTGTATTTCATGCTTTGGACCATAGATTGAGTTTCAGCCCTCTTTAACCTCTTGAGGACTGCAGGGCTAAACCCCTCTAGTGACCAGGCCATTTTCAGTAAAATTGGCCACTGCAGCTTTAAGGCCAAGCTGCAGGGCCGCACAACACTGCACACAAGTGATTCCCCCCCCCCTTTTCTCCCCACCAACAGAGCTCTCTGCTGGTGGGGTCTGATCGCTCCCCCATGTTTGTTTTTTTCATAATAAATATTATTGTTTGTTTTTGTTTTTAAAAAAATCCCTGTTTCTTTAAACCCTCTCCCTCCCTCCCTCCCCGCAGCCAGCCAATTACGGCGATCGGCTGTCATAGGCTTCTGCCTATGAGAGCCGATCGCTCTCTTGTCCCCAGTGCAGCGCTGCTGCTGATCGCAGCGCTGCACAGTGTAAATAGACGGCGTCTAACAGTCAGGGGCGTAACTAGAAATCACTGGGCCCCCCTGCGAATATTTGGATGGGGCCCCCCGCATAGGTGCCAAATAATCGTAATGGGGCAGCGTTTCACTGTAAATTAATTGTAAAGTGGGCAGCATTTTACCAGACAATCGTAATGTGGGCCAGAAAATCGTAATGTGGGCAGAGTTCACCAGAAAATCGTAATGTGGGCCTTTAGAAAATCATAATGTGGGCAGAGTTCACCAGAAAATCGTAATGTGGGCAGAGTTCGCCAGAAAATCGTAATGTGGGCACCAGTCACCAGAAAATCGTAACGTGAGCAGCAGTCACCAGAAAATTGTAACATGGACAGCATTCACCAGACAATCGTAATGTGGGCAGCGTTCACCAGAATATCGTAATGTGGGACAGAAAATCGTAATGTGGGCAGCGTTCACCAGAAAATTGTAACATGGACAGCATTCACCAGACAATCGTAACGTGGGCAGTGTTCACCAGAAAATCGTAATGTGGGCCAGAAAATCGTAATGTGGGCAGCAGACACTTGAAAATCGCAATGTGGGCAGCAGACACCTGAAAATCGTAATGTGGGCAGCAGACGCCTGAAAATCGTAATGTGGGCAGCAGACACCTGAAAATCGTAATGTGGGCAGCAGACACCAGAAAATCATAATGTGGGCAGCAGACACCTGAAAATCGTAATGTGGGCAGCAGACACCTGAAAATCGTAATGTGGGCAGCAGACACCAGAAAATCATAATATGGGCAGCAGACACCTGAAAATCGTAATGTGGGCAGCAGACACCAGAAAATCGCAATGTGGGCAGCAGTGACCAGAAAATCGCAATGAGGGCAGCAGTGACCAGAAAATCGTAATGTGGGCAGCAGTGACCAGAAAATCGTAATGTGGGCAGCAGACACCAGAAAATCGTAATGTGGGCAGCAGACACCAGAAAATCGCAATGTGGGCAGCAGACACCAGAAAATCGCAATGTGGGCAGCAGTGACCAGAAAATCGTAATGTGGGCAGCAGTCACCAGAAAATCTTAATGTGGGCAGCAGACACCTGAAAATCGTAATGTGGGCAGCAGTGACCAGAAAATCGTAATGTGGGCAGCAGACACCTGAAAATCGTAATGTGGGCAGCAGACACCTGAAAATCGTAATGTGGGCAGCAGACACCTGAAAATCACAATGTAGGCAGCAGACACTAGAAAAAAAAATGCACCTGTGAAAAAAAAACAATTCACTTACCTGACAGAAGTCTTCTCCTCTCCCGGCATCTGGCTCGCAGCTCCCCGAGTCCTCCTGCAGCACATCTCCCGCGCTGACAGGCAGAGTGCAGGGCTAGGGCAAGATGGCTGCCGAAGCCCTGTACTAGAGACACAAATAGTCTCCAGTGTAGGGCTTCTTCGGTGGCCATCTTGCCGTAGCCCTGCTCTGCCTGCCGGAGACTATGCAGGCTGCTGGAGCGGGTGACGGTCTGCGGCGAATGAACTGGCGCAGCGTCTATTAGACGCTGCGGCCAGTTGAGCACCTTGCTGGGGGGTCCAGAGCAGCGCTCCCCCCACGCACAGTGAGTGGGCCCCAGAGCAGCCCCGGGCCCCCCCGCAGCTGAGGGGGTCGCATCCCCGGTAGGTACGCCGGTGCTAACAGTCTCCCGAGCAGCAATAGCCGATCAGAGACTGAAGAGGGGGCGGAGCTCCGTCCTCCAAGCATGAGATGCGCGCGCAGCGTGCGCGCGATCTCATGCAAATTACAGCCCCAGGACTTTACGCCAATCGGCGTTAGGCGGTCCTGGGGCTGCCGCCGCGGCCACGCCCATCGGCGTGACCGCGGTCGGAAAGTGGTTAATTGGTTCCCATTCCATGGTTTTTACCCCTTAAAGTGAACCAGGGATGGGTCACTAGTGCTTATTTATACTTACCTGGGGCTCCCTCTCGCCCCATAGATATCTTGTCCTCCCTTGCCGTCCTCCTTGGCCCATCCTCTAAGCCACTATGACTCCCGGTAATCCGGGCAATTGCGGCCTTCTGCACATACGTGGCTCGGCCGTGTGTGCACCCCTCGCCATGCTCCCGTTCCCTGGAGTGTTCTGTGCCTGCGTAGTAGCACTGTGCTGTCGCAGAAGGCTCCAGGAGATGTGTTGCTGGGTTGCGCGTGCGGCCTGACTGGAATACCAGCAGTCGTATCACCAGAATGGAGGGGCCTAGGAGGATGGTGAAGGAAGCCACAGTGTTCATGGGGCTGGATTGAGCCCCAGGTAAGTATAAGGCCTTGTTCACATTACAAAATCGCTAGCCCAATTGCATGCGCTGAGCAATTTGGTTAGCGCTTTTAAAACCGTTTTTCCCTGTGCTTTTTACTTAGAAAAGTGCTTTTCTAAGCTCTTTTGTGGAGCGATGATTTTTTACACTTCCTGACGTCAGTCAGGAAGTGAACTCTTTGACCCGGAAATGAATAAATACAAGGGGCCTGATTCACAAAGCGGTGCTAACAGTTAGCACGCTGGTGAAAAGCCCTTTATCATGCCTAAACTCAGTTTAGGCATGATAAGTTTAGGTGTGATAAGTTTAGGTGTGATAAGTTTAGGCATGATAAGTTTAGGTGTGATAAGTTTAGGCATGATAAGTTTAAGCACCAACTGCTTTAGCACCGCAGTGCACAGCTGATCAAAAGTTTTACGCTAGCAAAGTCTGGAGTACTTCGTATAAAGTTTAATGGCGCTGCTTTGCGTGCGGGACTTTGCAAGCGATCTAAACTTATCTAAACTTAGCATGCCTAAACTTATCACACCTAAACTTATCATGCCTAAACTTATCACACCTAAACTGGCTTTTCACCAGAGTGGTGCAATGGTTATCATGCCTAAAGTCTCTAACTGGGTTAGCACCGCTTTGTGAATCGAGCCCATCATGCCTAAACTTATCATGCCTAAACTGAGTTTAGGCATGATAAAAATGGTTATCACGCCTAAAGTCTTTAACTGGGTTATCACCGCTTTGTGAATCGAGCCCCAAGTCTTTCACTGGGTTATCACCGCTTTGTGAATCGAGCCCAATGTATTTATCAATAAAAGCGCTCGGGAAATCACAACCAGGGATGGTCTTAGTGAGCCAACTTCGCTACGCTGGAACTACCGGTATGCGTAGTTTTCCGCAACTACGCGTAGTACAACTAGATCTGCGGTACAGGAACTACACTACGAAAGCACCTACGCTAGTACGCGTTGAACTACGCAATAATGCGTAGTAAATGTAGTCGTAGGCGTAAGACCATGCTCCCATGCGGAATCCTTTCCGCATTAACTCAAGTAATACTGCGCATGCGTTACCCATTTCTATGCGTTATGTCTAGTTGTCATGCAGAAATAAGTCCGCATGTACCGGGTACGTGAATCTTGTCAGTGCGCATGCGCTTGCGTAGTTTTCGTCCGTACACGTAAAACCACGCGTACGGCACAAACACGTTTCTGATTGGCTGATGCGTACAAAAACAACAGGAAGTTGTCTAAACCCGGCAAACACGTGAAGACTGTACGGATTGGACAGCACTGCTGAGTCTGCCACCTGCAACAATGCCTCCAAAAATGCCACAGGGGATGAAAAGAATGGTAATTGAGGTAAGCAATCTATTCTATTTTAACAAAATGCATATTTTTGGAGTACTTTTTCTGACAGCATTTCTTTAATCTTTATATGTCCCATCTAAAAGGATATCATAGGTGTTGTAGAGAATTGTTTTTAGATTATCTCTTTAACTTTGCTTGTACCAGTATTGTTAATAGTAGAGAGTGAGACACATTCACACTGTTTTTTGCAGTGTTAGTGATATGATGCAATTATATTGTTGTAACTAGCTGACCTAAGCCACACAAAATGCAATCAGATTGTCAGCCGAATTCCACACAAAATGCAATCAGATTGTCGGCCGATTTCCCCACAAAATGCAATCAGATTGTCCACCAATTTCCCCACAAAATGCAATCCGTGGAGGCCCCAGTGCTGAAAGGTAGGGGGGCACAGCACAGGAAGGGGGGAAAGTGGCACAGAGCAGCGGGGAGGGGGGGAACCCTTCCACGCTCCCCACTCCAAAATTGCAGCCAGCAGCAGCAGCGAGTGGGAATCACCTACCGTTAGAGTCGGATAGCTCTGCGTGCCGCTGCTGGTCTGGTCTCCTGCACTGCACTGTCCAATCACGCTCTCACAGGAAGTACTGTGAGAGCGTGATTGGACAGTGCAGTGCAGAAGACCAGACCAGCGGCACGCAGAGCTATCGATCTCTCTGCGGTAAGCCGTTCCCCGCTGCTGGCTGGCTGCAATTCTGGAAGGAGGAGCGTGGAAGGGGGGCCCTTCCTGCATTGTGCCCCCCCTCCTTCTCAGCACTAGGGTCCTCAGAGCCCCCGGGGGGAAGAGGCCCACCGGGAAAATTCCCGAGCTCCCGGTGGGCCTGTCCGAGCCTGCGCGCACCCTCTCGGCTGTCCTGCCTCCTTCCCCGTCCTGCGTCCTGTCCGAACGGCTGTGTTGGTGCAGGACATGCGCAGTAGCACAAAAGCTCTGACACAGGGACAGGATGCAGGGACACTTGTATTTTATACATAGAGATAGTACTGTTAACCAGGGCCGGGGCCCGGGACAAGGTCCGCCACCAACAGAGGCTGAAGTGCCCAAGTGCGCCCCCGATGGGTGTGGCCATGAAAAGATGTGGGCGGAGCTAATTGTAATGTAACAGTGTAATGCAAAGACAGTGGGCCTTAGTTTTCTCCCAAAATACAGGCAAGAGACCCTAAAGGTAATTACACAATGTGCCCCCCCCCCCCCACCCACAAACAAGGGGCTGGGACAGCAGGCAGACCCCTTCAGTCAGCAAGACATGTAATGCGGCAGCTTTTCACCGAAAAATACATATAATGTGTCAACATATGTTTCCCCAGACAATTCACATAAATGGTGCAACTTTTCCCCAGATAATTCTAGTGGGGTGGTAATTCAGTCAGATCTTTGTGGTCCCGCTCACCCTTCACATTTCCATTCAATTATATATTTGAGGCCTGCTGTCACGGGATCTTCTCTGTCAGTAAAATCACACATGAAATGAAATGATGTAGTTATTATGGCTAGCAATATCTGTCAGCAGTTATAGGTGGCACTTATATCCTCTTGTAGTCATCGTTGATCCCTAGTATCTGTCCGCAGTCATAGTTGGTTGGTTCTCACAATTTTTGAACACTGTCATTATGAATTATATTATAATCTTTTACAATATGCTGTAAGTAAGAAGATTCTTAATTAATGTATAATACAGTGGTCATTAATACTGTACTATTTATTTTACCGCAATTTACCAGAGGCTGCTACGACCTCTCCACCTCTGCAGCGAAGAAAGTGGTGGTCAGGAGGGTGCAGGGGATACTGCGGACCGAATTTCGGAGGGTCCTAACCCCCAAGCTGGTCCAGGTCATATGGAGTGACCTGAAACGGAGGGACCAGGACCTGCTGAAGCGGGTGGTGGCAGAAATGGGATGTAATGGGATGTAAGTCCGCAAACTATTCGTTTATGTATGTCTATCTTGGGTTTTATGTGCTGCATGTATTTATCCCCCCAAAATTCCATGGGCTATACATACTATAGAGTTGTACAGTATGTACAGTTAAAGTATATATCCGTAAGGTATTCACAGTGCATCACTTTTCCCACATTTTGTTTTGTTAAGGGGCTTATTCCAAAATGGGTTAAAAAAATTGTTTTTTTGTGCTCATCCTGTGTGGGCATAGTGATGATATTTGTGCAATATGTGCTGATTATACTGCATTCATGCAAATAAAATTATTTTAAAAAAATGGGCCCCTAGGCTTAACATTGGTTATTGATAACCATTGATGATCCCCTAGCTGTTTTTTTTACAAAAATTTGATAGGTGCTGTCGTCCATTTGGACCCTAGATTCTCTCCAGGCCCTAGGCAAGTGCCTTGGTTTGCCTTGTGGATGATCCAGCTTTGGTGCACAGCCATTTTTTTAACATCTCTCCAGAGCTATTCAATCGTATTGAAGCCTACACTCTTGCTGTGTCACTCAAGGACATACATAGAGTTGTCTCAAAGCCACTCCATTGATATCTTGGCTGTGTGCTCAGGGTCGTATTCCTACTACAAGATGAACCATTGCCCCAGTCTGTGTTCCAAGTGCTCTCTTTAAAGCCTATCCTAGTTTTATTTTACTGTATTGAAGAGTCATATTCTTTCATGTCCAATAAATAAAAAAAGGTATACAAATATGATTTTTTGTTCTGTGTTTAACCATTTAGGGACAATGTAACGCATTAAAACGTCATGTTCGCCGCTATTAATGGCAACAGGACGTTTTAATAAGTTACATTGTAACTCTGCTGCTGTGTGCGAGCGGGCGCGCTCCCGCTGCGCGCGCACGTCGGGTCCCGCGGCTTGGTGATTGGACCAGGGAATCACATGGTCCCTGGGCCAATCAAGTGCCAGTAACAAGGCAGATCATTGTTACAAGCCAGTAACAATGATCTGTCCTGTAGTGTCAGTAAACAAAGTTGCTTTCTCCCTCCCAGCTCATCTGTCACCTCAGACTGCTGTCAATCAGCATTCAGAGGTGACAGGAGCTGTGAGGGAGAAAGACTGTGATTGTGGTAGGATTTTTATATTTTTAAATAAAATTTTATCCCCATACTTTTTTATTAACCCCTTATCCTCCCCCTCCTTTGCCATTTACTGGTTTTCTGTTTTATTTTAGTACTTTTTAGTACTTCTTAGTACTTTTCTGTACGTTTTCACCCCTCTTGTACCCTTACTCTGATATTTCTATCTATACTTTCTATCTATATTCTTTCTTTTCATCTTCATATAAAAACAAAAAACAAACAAAAAAAAAAAATCTTTCTGTTATTGATCAATCGCTTGGTTGATCGATCGATCTGTCTGTCTGTCTGTCTATCCCATCCATCCCATCCATCCATCCATCCATCCCATCCATCCATCCATCCATCCATCCATCCATCCATCTATCTATCTATCTATCTATCTATCTATCTATCTATCTATCCCCTTTGCTTACTATGGCGAGGAGACTGTATTCTGTTGAGGAGGCAGCCGTCTACCTTCAGCAGAGCAGCAGCAGTGGGGACGATTCAGGGAGCGAATGGCACCCAACGAGCAGCAGCTCTGAGTCAGATTCTGACAGTTCAGAGAGCGTTGGGCAGCCGTCTCGCCGCTTCAGGAGGGATGATGAGTCTACTGTTCAGGGCCCTTCAGAATCCACCGCAGGGGGCTCGGTGGGTAGCACAGCTGCAGCTAGCAGCACAGGCCAGAGGGGAACCACTGTCCAGGGCCCTTCAGATGCCACCGCAGGGGGCTCAGTGGGTAGCACTGCTGCAGCTAGCAGCAGAGGCCGAAGGGGAGCCAGGCAAAGGCAGGTATGCCCACCGGTACCTGAGGACATAATTCGGGGCACCTGGTCACCCGCTAACCTTGTAGCACCCAACATCCCGCCTTTTACAGGGGCAAGCGAAATATTAGTGCCCACTGACAACTTCGGGCCTGCTGACTTCTTCCAGCTCTTTGTGGGTGATGATTTGCTGCAGCACATTGTGGAGCAAACCAATTTGTTTGCGCAGCAGTATATTGCCCAGAAGCCCACCTGCTATTTGGCTGAGAAATGGGAGCCCACCACCATACCTGAGCTAAAGGTGTTTCTGGCCCTAACACTACACATGGGCATACTCCAACAGCCAGAAATAAGACTGTACTGGTCTAAGGACTTTATGCACGCAACACCCCTGTTTCCAGCTTCCATGAGCAGGCAGCGCTATGAGGCTCTTATGAAGTGCCTGCACTTTGCCGACAATTCGGACAATGTCCCCAAAGGTGATCCTGGCCATGACAAGCTTTTTAAGCTGAGGCCCATACTCACCCACCTCAGTACAAAATTTAGCGAGGTGTACACCCCAGAGAGAGAGGTTGCAGTGGATGAATCCCTCCTACCCTTCCATGGCAGATTAGGGATAAAACAATATATCCCAAGTAAGGCTGCCAAGTATGGGATAAAATTTTATAAACTTTGTGAGAGCAGCACTGGCTACACCTATTCTTTTTTTCTGTATGAGGGCAAAGATAGCCATTTGCAACCAGCTGGGTGCCCACCATACATGCCAACCAGTGGGAAAATTGTGGTGGAACTAGCCAACCCACTCCTCCACCAAGGCTATCATCTGTACGTGGATAACTTCTACACCAGCATTCCCCTTTTCAAATTTTTATATTCTGCAGAGACTGGTGCCTGTGGGACAGTGAGGCCAAACCGCAAAGGCCTCCCACCACTAGAGTTGGGCCGAACGGTTCGCCGGCGAACGTGGTTCACGCGAACGTAGGTGGTTCGCGTGCAGGTACCGCACGCGGACCTTTTGCGGAAGAAGTTCGGTTCGCCCCATAATGCACTGAGGGTCAACTTTGACCCTCTACATCACAGTCAGCAGGCCCAGTGTAGCCAATTAGGCTACACTAGCCCCTGGAGCCCCACCCCCCTTATATAAGGCAGGCAGCGGCGGCCATTACGGCCACTCGTGTGCCTGCATTAGTGAGAGTAGGGCGAGCTGCTGCAGTCTCTCATATAGGGAAAGATTAGTTAGGCTTAACTTCTTCCTGGCTGCATACCTGTTCTGTTCAGTGAGCCCTCAGCCCACTGCATACCTGTACTGTGATCCTGCCACTGCATACCTGTTCAGTGATCCTGCCACTGCATACCTGTTCAGTGATCCTGCCACTGCATACCTGTTCTGTTCAGTGAGCCCTCAGCCCACTGCATACCTGTACTGTGATCCTGCCACTGCATACCTGTTCAGTGATCCTGCCACTGCATACCTGTTCAGTGATCCTGCCACTGCATACCTGTTCTGTTCAGTGAGCCCTCAGCCCACTGCATACCTGTACTGTGATCCTGCCACTCCATACCTGTTCAGTGATCCTGCCACTGCATACCTGTTCTGTTCAGTGAGCCCTCAGCCCACTGCATACCTGTACTGTGATCCTGCCACTCCATACCTGTTCAGTGATCCTGCCACTGCATACCTGTTCAGTGATCCTGCCACTGCATACCTGTTCTGTGAACCCGCCACTGTATACCTGTTCTGTTCAGTGGACCCGCCACTGTATACCTGTTCTGTGAACCCGCCACTGTATACCTGTTCTGTTCAGTGGACCCGCCACTGTATACCTGTTCTGTTCAGTGGACCCGCCACTGTATACCTGTTCTGTTCAGTGGACCCGCCACTGTATACCTGTTCAGTGAACCCGCCACTGCATACCTGTTGTGTTCAGTGAACCTGCCACTGCATACCTGTTCTGTGAACCCGCCACTGTATACCTGTTCTGTTCAGTGGACCCGCCACTGTATACCTGTTCAGTGAACCCGCCACTGTATACCTGTTCTGTTCAGTGGACCCGCCACTGTATACCTGTTTAGTGAACACGCCACTGCATACCTATTGTGTTCAGTGATCCTGCCACTGCATACCTGTTCTGTGAACCCGCCACTGTATACCTGTTCTGTTCAGTGGACCCGCCACTGTATACCTGTTCAGTGAACCCGCCACTGTATACCTGTTCTGTTCAGTGGACCCGCCACTGTATACCTGTTCTGTTCAGTGGACCCGCCACTGTATACCTGTTCTGTTCAGTGGACCCGCCACTGTATACCTGTTTAGTGAACACGCCACTGCATACCTATTGTGTTCAGTGATCCTGCCACTGCATACCTGTTCTGTGAACCCGCCACTGTATACCTGTTCTGTTCAGTGGACCCGCCACTGTATACCTGTTCTGTTCAGTGGACCCGCCACTGTATACCTGTTTAGTGAACACGCCACTGCATACCTATTGTGTTCAGTGATCCTGCCACTGCATACCTGTTCTGTGAACCCGCCACTGTATACCTGTTCTGTTCAGTGGACCCGCCACTGTATACCTGTTCTGTTCAGTGGACCCGCCACTGTATACCTGTTCTGTTCAGTGGACCCGCCACTGTATACCTGTTTAGTGAACACGCCACTGCATACCTATTGTGTTCAGTGATCCTGCCACTGCATACCTGTTCTGTGAACCCGCCACTGTATACCTGTTCTGTTCAGTGGACCCGCCACTGTATACCTGTTCTGTTCAGTGGACCCGCCACTGTATACCTGTTTAGTGAACACGCCACTGCATACCTATTGTGTTCAGTGATCCTGCCACTGCATACCTGTTCTGTGAACCCGCCACTGTATACCTGTTCTGTTCAGTGGACCCGCCACTGTATACCTGTTCTGTTCAGTGGACCCGCCACTGTATACCTGTTCTGTTCAGTGGACCCGCCACTGTATACCTGTTTAGTGAACACGCCACTGCATACCTATTGTGTTCAGTGATCCTGCCACTGCATACCTGTTCTGTGAACCCGCCACTGTATACCTGTTCTGTTCAGTGGACCCGCCACTGTATACCTGTTCTGTTCAGTGGACCCGCCACTGTATACCTGTTTAGTGAACACGCCACTGCATACCTATTGTGTTCAGTGATCCTGCCACTGCATACCTGTTCTGTGAACCCGCCACTGTATACCTGTTCTGTTCAGTGGACCCGCCACTGTATACCTGTTCAGTAAACCCGCCACTGCATACCTGTTGTGTTCAGTGAACCTGCCACTGTATACCTGTACTGTTCAGTGAACCCACCGCATCAGTGCGCATACCTGTGCAGTTAAGTGAACCCACCTACCTACGTGAGTGCACGCAGTGTGATATACCACTCCGTGCATACCCAATATGGACAAAACAGGTAGAGGAAGAGGAAGAGGTAGTGGCAGAGGCAGAGGAAGGCCACCCGGCAGGTCTGCGCGACGTCGTGTAAATGTAATTTCGTGTGGACCTGGCCCACAGTACAGTGCTCGGAAGAAGGCACGTCCCATCACCTCCCAAGATTGTCAGGACGTGGTTGAGTATTTAGCGACACAGAACACCTCATCTTGCTCAGCCACCAGCGCTACTACTAGCACCACTTCCGCTGCATTTGACACTTCGCAAGAATTATTTAGTGTTGAAATCACTGATGCACAGCCATTGTTGTTACAGCCAGATGAATTTTCACCAGCTCATATGTCTGAGTTATGCGGCAACACTATGGATGTAACGTGTCAGGAGGATGAAGGACCTACTGATGGTGCAAGTTTGGATTTGTCTGAGGCAAGCGAAGCTGGGCAGGATGACTACGATGATGACGGTAATAGGGATCCTCTGTATGTTCCCAATAGAGGAGATGAAGAGGGGGACAGTTCAGAGGGGGAGTCAGAGAGTAGTAGGAGGAGAGAAGTTGCTGAAAGAAGCTGGGGCAGCTCTTCGTCAGAAACAGCTGGTGGCAGAGTCCGGCACCATGTATCGCCACCTATGTACAGCCAGCCAACTTGCCCTTCAGCATCAGCTGCTGAGGTCCCCATAGTGCCCACATCCCAGGGTGGCTCAGCGGTGTGGAAATTTTTTAATGTGTGTGCCTCAGATCGGACCAAAGCCATCTGTTCGCTCTGCCAACAAAAATTGAGCCGTGGAAAGGCCAACACTCACGTAGGGACAAGTGCCTTACGAAGGCACCTGGAGAAAAGGCACAAACAGCAATGGGATGGCCACCTGAGCAAAAGCAGCAGCAGCACACAAAAGAAAAGTCACCCTCCTTCTCCTCTTCCTCCTTCAGGTGCATCATCTGCTTCTGCCGCTTTCTCCCTTGCATCTTCACAGGCACCCTCCTCCACTCCGCCTCTGCCCTTGAGCGGTTCCTGCTCCTCTGCCCACAGCAGCAGTCAGGTGTCCGTGAAGGAAATGTTTGAGCGGAAGAAGCCACTTTTGGCCAGTCACCCCCTTGCCCGGCGTCTGACAGCTGGCGTGGCGGAACTGTTAGCTCGCCAGCTGTTACCATACCGGCTGGTGGACTCTGAGGCCTTCCGTAAATTTGTGGCCATCGGAACACCGCAGTGGAAGATGCCAGGCCGCACTTATTTTTCGAGAAAGGCCATACCCCAACTGCACCGTGAAGTTGAGAGGCAAGTGGTGTCATCTCTTGCGAAGAGCGTTGGGTCAAGGGTACACCTGACCACGGATGGCTGGTCTGCCAAGCACGGGCAGGGCCGCTACATTACCTACACAGCCCATTGGGTGAACCTGGTGGTGAACGATGGCAAGCAGAACGCGGCGGACCAAATTGTGACACCTCCACGGCTTGCAGGCAGGCCTCCTGCCACCTCCTCTCCTCCTGCTACATGCTCTTCGCTGTCCTCCTCCTCCTCCTTGGCTGAGTGGCAGTTCTCCTCTCCAGCTACACAGCCCCAGCTCCGCAGGGCCTATGCTGCATGCCAGGTACGACGGTGTCACGCCATCTTAGACATGGCTTGTCTCAAAGCGGAGAGTCACACTGGAGCAGCTCTCCTGGCTGCTCTTAAGAAACAGGTGGATGAGTGGCTGACCCCGCACCACCTGGAGATAGGCAACGTGGTGTGCGACAACGGCAGCAATCTGCTTGCCGCTTTGCATATGGGGAAGCTGACACACATACCCTGCATGGCACATGTCATGAATCTAGTGGTTCAAAGATTTGTGGCAAAGTACCCTGGCTTAGCGGATGTCCTGAAGCAGGCCAGGAAGTTCTGTGGGCATTTGAGGCGCTCTTACACAGCCATGGCACGATTTGCAGAAATTCAGCGTAAAAACAACATGCCGGTGAGACGCCTCATTTGCGATAGCCCCACTCGCTGGAACTCGACCCTGCTCATGTTCTCCCGCCTGCTAGAACAGAAGAAAGCCGTCACCCAGTACCTCTACAACTGGAGTAAAACGAAACAGTCTGGGAAGATGGGGATGTTCTGGCCCGACAACTGGACACTGATGAAAAATGCATGCAGGCTCATGCGGCCGTTTGAGGAGGTGACCAACCTGGTGAGCCGCAGTGAGGGCACCATCAGCGACTTAATTCCCTACGCGTACTTCTTGGAGCGTGCTGTGCGTAGAGTGGCGGATGAAGCTGCGAATGAGCGTGACCAGGAACCGTTACGGCAGGAACAGGCATGGGACCAATTTTCATCAGACCCAGCTGTTTCCTCAACACCTGCGGCAGCACAGAGGGGGGAGGAGGAGGAAGAAGAGAGGTCGTGTGCAGAAGACGAGTCAGACTCAGAGGATGATGAGCAAGGTGTTTCTTTGGGGGAGGAGGAGGAGGAGGAGGAGGGGACAGCGGCAGGAGAACAACCGCAGCAGGCGTCGCAGGGGGCTTGTGCTGCTCAACCTTCCCGTGGTATTGTTCGCGGCTGGGGGGAGGAGGTTGACTTACCTGACGTCACTGAGGAAGAGCAAGAGGAGATGGAGGGTACTGGATCCGACTTTGTGCAGATGTCGTCTTTTATGCTGTCCTGCCTGTTGAGGGACCCCCGTATAAAAAACCTCAAGGGGAATGAGCTGTACTGGGTGGCCACACTACTAGACCCTCGGTACAGGCACAAAGTGGCGGACCTGTTACCAACTCACCGGAAGGTGGAAAGGATGCAGCACATGCAGAACCAGCTGTCAACTATGCTTTACAATGCCTTTAAGGGTGATGTGACAGCACAACGCCAGCAAGGTACCACTGCCACTAATCCTCCTCCCGTGTCCACGCAGTCAAAGACAGGACGCTCCAGCGATCTCATGGTGATGTCGGACATGCGGACATTCTTTAGTCCAACGCCTCGCCGTAGCCCTTCCGGATCCACCCTCCACCAACGCCTCGACCGGCAGGTAGCCGACTACCTGGCCTTAAGTGTGGATGTAGACACTGCTGTGAACAGCGATGAGGAACCCTTGAACTACTGGGTGCGCAGGCTTGACCTGTGGCCAGAGCTGTCCCAATTTGCCATCCAACTTCTCTCCTGCCCTGCCGCAAGCGTCCTGTCAGAAAGGACCTTCAGCGCAGCTGGAGGCATTGTCACAGAGAAGAGAAGTCGCCTAAGTCACAAAAGTGTTAAGTACCTCACCTTTATCAAAATGAATGAGGCATGGATCCCAGAGGGCTGCTGCCCGCCCCAAGACTAAGTCAGTCCCCGCACACACAGCATCTCTGCCTGCACGCCGTGTGACTGGCTGCCTGGCCTGCCCCAAAAAGACTAAGTCGCTCCCAGTCCCTCCACACAGCATGTCTGCCTGCAGGCCGCTTCACTACCTTCTCCGCCACCACCAACAGGGTCCGGGACTCCAGGCGGATTGCTGAATTTTTAAGGCCGCTGCTAGCAGCGGCCGCTGTAATAATTTTTATGGTGCGTGTACATGACTGCCTAATTTTTCTGGCTGCACTGAGGGCAGCTGCAACAACAAAAAAAAAGGCATGTACATGCGCCCATT
Source organism: Hyperolius riggenbachi (assembly GCF_040937935.1). Taxonomy (NCBI): domain Eukaryota; kingdom Metazoa; phylum Chordata; class Amphibia; order Anura; family Hyperoliidae; genus Hyperolius; species Hyperolius riggenbachi. Next base: position 287,155,362 of record NC_090647.1, read on the forward strand.
CCCCTTCGTGATCATTACCTTGCCGTGGTGAAGGGGCTTGCGTATCACAATGAAGCAATGACCGGCGCCTAGACGAGTGTCTCGGGGGGCACACAAAAGATAATAAGGTCGTTGCTTCATTGTGGTCAGACCAAATTTGATCAGCTGGACAGTCACTGTTCTGTCATTCAGCTACATCAGCCAGGCCGACCATATGGGCTGTAAAGCCACCAAAACCTGCACTCTCGCCATGGTGCGCACCAGTCCAGCACGGCCGTCACTAGTACAAACAGCTGTTTGCGGTGCGTTACACGGTGAGTTTGGTGTGTCAGTGTGAAGCAGTACCTTAATTACACTACCTGATTGATGTATACACATGCAAGATGTTTTAAAGCACTTTAGGCCTGTCATTTAGCATTCAATGTGATTTCTGCCCTTAAAACGCTGCTTTGCGTCAAATCCAGATTTTTCCCGGGGACTTTTGGCGTGTATCCCACTCCGCCATGCCCCCCTCCAGGTGTTAGACCCCTTGAAACATCTTTTCCATCACTTTTGTGGCCAGCATAATTATTTTTTTTTTTCAAAGTTCGCATCCCCATTGAAGTCTATTGCGGTTCGCGAACTTTAACGCGAACCGAACGTTCCGCGAAAGTTCGCGAACCCGGTTCGCGAACCTAAAATCGGAGGTTCGGCCCAACTCTACCCACCACAGGTGGTTAATAAAAAATTATCGAAAGGGGAAACACACAGTCTCAGAAGTGGTGAGCTCCTGGCTATAAAATTCAGGGACAAGAGAGACGTCATGGTCCTGACTTCAATCCACACTGAAGAAGTGGTTCCTGTCACAACCTCCAGAGAGCGGATCGAGAAGCCAATGGTATTGGTCGACTACACAAAAAATATGGGTGCGGTGGATCTTGCGGACCAAATGCTCTCCTACTACTTTTTTTTTAAAAAAAAGAGGGCCTGGTACAAAAAAGTTTTTTTTTACCTCCTGCAGATGGCCATGCACAACGCATTTGTGCTTTATAAAAAGAAATGCCACGGTGACAGCTACCTCCCGTTTATGCGACAAGCTTTGAGATCGCTGATCAATGAAAGTGTCAACCTTATGGAGGAATACAATCCAATGCAACTGGATGGAGCAGTTCGCCTAAGGGGAAAACATTTTCCTGCCCTGATCCCCCCGAACCCAATTAAGGCGAAGCCACAGAAGCGATGCCGGGTGTGCACCAAGCACAAGAGGCGGAAAGACAGCAGATACCACTGCCCAAAGTGCCCCTCACAGCCGGGACTCTGCGTTGCCGGCTGCTTTGAGGCATACCATACCCTCAGCAGCTATTAGACTTTATTTTTTATTTTATTTTTTTTTCTTCATTACCCTAAATTTTCACTGGACTTTTTCCTCTCTACTTTTATTTGCCACTTACTGTCCCTCAAAGGAACTCACAATTACCACTAGTTAACATTACCACCTTTTTTGGGGGTGTGGGAGGAAACCCAGAAGCTTAGAGGAAACCCAAGACTCCTACAACGTGCAAATAGTTTTTTCCCATTTGGACTTGCTGCTGCAAGGCAAGAGTGTTTGCCACAGGACTTTACTCTGCAGACCACCCCCCATCTTCTGACCACTGGCTTTCCTTGGCGTATGACCTCTGGCCTTTCTCCATCCTGTTAGACCTGCAATGGTGAGTTCCAATGTATCTGTCATTCATGTTATGGATAGTGATTTAGGCCTCACCTAAATTATTCTATTTGCAACTGAGTAGGCCTGAGTCTCTAGTTTTCAGAATGGTAACATTTGTGTCTTTTATTGAATGGTCTTACACTCCTGGGGCTTTGAGAAGAAAGAATTACATTGTTGCATTTGGTAAAAAAAAGGGCCTTAAAAAATACATTGGCGCTGCTCATGATTAACAGTGTATTATGTGGCCAAAACACTATCTGATGATGTGTATAGGGTATCATTTTAACCGTGACAAGCAAGAGAAGAGAATTTGGGGTGTTTGAGAGATTATGCATATGTAATTTGAATTGTTTTTTCATGCCAAAGTAAAGAAAACTGTAAAAAAAAAAACATTTTCAAAGTTACGGTGCAATTTCATCAAAACCGCAAAAGTGCAAATGTTACAAAATATGTATATTTGGGTAGGTCTGGTTCTCTAGTTTTCAGAATGGTATAATTTATGACCTATATCCAATGTTCTGAGACACCAGGGGTTTTGCTAGGAAAGTATGACTGTATTGTTTCTGGTGCAAAAAATGGCCTTGAAAAATACATTGGCGCTGCTCATGATTAACAGTGTATTATGTGGCCAAAACACTATCTGATGATGTGTATAGGGTATCATTTTAACCGTGACAAGCAAGAGAAGAGAATTTGGGGTGTTTAAGAGATTATGCATATGTCATTTGAATTGTTTTTTCATGCCAAAGTAAAGAAAACTGTAAAAAAAAACATTTTCAAAGTTACGGTGCAATTTCATCAAAACCGCAAAAGTGCAAATGTTACTCAATATGTATATTTGGGTAGGTCTGGTTCTCTAGTTTTCAGAATGGTATAATTTATGACCTATATCCAATGTTCTGAGACACCAGGGGTTTTGCTAGGAAAGTATGACTGTATTGTTTCTGGTGCAAAAAATGGCCTTGAAAAATACATTGGCGCTGCTCATGATTAACAGTGTATTATGTGGCCAAAACATTATCTGATGATGTGTATAGGGTATCATTTTAACCGTGACAAGCAAGAGAAGAGAATTTGGGGTGTTTGAGAGATTATGCATATGTCATTTGAATTGTTTTTTCATGCCAAAGTAAAGAAAACTGTAAAAAAAAAACATTTTTTAAGTTACGGTGCAATTTCATCAAAACCGCAAAAGTGCAAATGTTACAAAATATGTATATTTGGGTAGGTCTGGTTCTCTAGTTTTCAGAATGGTATAATTTATGACCTATATCCAATGTTCTGAGACACCAGGGGTTTTGCTGGGAAAGTATGACTGTATTGTTTCTGGTGCAAAAAATGGCCTTGAAAAATACATTGTGCTGCTCATGATTAACAGTGTATTATGTGGCCAAAACACTATCTGCAGATGTGTATAGGGTATCATTTTAACCGTGACAAGCAAGAGAAGATAATTTGGGGTGTTTGAGAGATTATGCATATGTCATTTGATTTTGATTTTTTGGCAAACTGAATGAGAAGCAATAAAACTGTTATTTTCATATACTCTGTACCAAAATAAAACACTTGTAAAAAACACCAAAAGTGACAGAATTGAAAACCGAATGCATAAATAGTTACCTTAGGGACTCAGCTTTTAAAATATGTATGCTATGAGGGTGAACTACTGTTATATTTGCAAATAAGGGCTTGAATTCATTGGTAGTATGCAATGAGAAAACAAAAACACAACATAGGAAAAATACACCTTTATTTCCAAATAATATATTGTCACCATACTTTGCACTAGGGACATAAATTATATATTGTAATAACCAGGACAAATAGGCAGATAAAATGTGTGTGTTTTATGCACATTAGCAGTGTTTATTTTAAAACTATAGGGGATGAAAATGGAGAAATCGTGTATTTTTTCATTTTTTTCCTTGTTTTTCCCTTTAAAATGCATAAAAAGAAAAGGTATTACTGAAAATAAATATCGCCTCCAAAAAGCCTATTTAGTGGCAATAAAAACAAGGTATTGATCAATTTGCTGTGATAAGTAGTGAAAAAGTTATTGGTGAATGAAAGGGAGGAGCGCTGAAAGGTGAAAATTGCTCTGGTCCGTTAGGGTAAAACCCCTTGGGGGTGAACTGGTTAAAGGGATACTGTAGGTGGGTCGGGGGAAAATGAGCTGAACTTACCCGGGGCTTCTAATGGTCCCCCGCAGACATCCTGTGTTGGCGCAGCCACTCACCGATGCTCCGGCCCTGCCTCCAGTTCACTTCTGGAGTTTCTGACTTTAAAGTCAGAAAACCACTGCGCCTGCGTTGCCGTGTCCTCGATCCTGCTGATGTCACCAGGAGTGTACTGCGCAGACACAGACCATACTGGGCCTGCGCTGTGCGCTCTTGATGACATCAGCGGGATCGAGGTCATGGCAACGCAGGCGCAGTGGTTTTCAGACTTTAAAGTCTGAAATTCCAGAAGTGAACCGGAGGCGGGGCCGGAGCATCGGTGAGTGGCTGCACCAACACAGGATGTCTGCGGGGACCGTTAGAAGCCCCGGGTAAGTTCAACTCATTTTCCCCTGACCCCCCCTACAGTATCCCTTTAAATAGAGTAAGGTCCTTATCAAAGTTCACTTGAAAATAGAAATAAAAGTAATTGTAGTTCAAACAAAAAAGTTATTATTTTTTATCCATTTTATCATATATTTTGATCACATTTTATTATTCATTACTCCTTACTACAGCTGCAAGTGGTACCCAGAGAGCGTCTTCAACAAGGCCTCCTTCCTTGAGGTCCTCCTCACCTGTCTCCAGTCATCATAGCCAGAGGGCTTACCGGAGGAGAGCCAGCACACCGCTATATGGCAAAATTCTCTTACTGTATGATTAACATTGCATACTATGGAAAAGCAAGTAAATGCTATGTTATATGTATTTACATTACAGGTTCTTATTTTTAGGGATGATCAATGAAATTTAAATATGTAAAAGTTGATGGATTGCTGAGTTAACCAATTTTACCCATTTTTTCTACAGTTCCTCTATCAACATATGTGAGGCTGAGGGGGCAGGTAAGGAGGATTGAGGAAGAGGCCCGGAAAACAAAGAGGAGCCAGGGGCGGAAAATCCGCATTCTGCAGGAGCAGATGTTGGAGATGCGGCAGACTGTGGCGAATCTGGAGGAGGAGGTCCGCCAGTTAAAGGGAACAGGGGGTAGGGAGGACTAGTTTGAGGTTTTTTTTTTAAGGTATTTTAATTTTTGGTTTGTGTAAGACCTGTTTTGTTGTGTAAGACATGTTGCTACAAAAAAATAAAAAAAGAAAAGAAAAACTTAAAAAAAAATAAATGTTTTTCTTAAAAAAGTATACGTTTCTTCTCTTTTGTTGTACGATCTCTGACACTGACACATTGGGCTCGATTCATAAAGCGGTGCTAACCCAGTCAGAGACTTTAGGCGTGATAACCATTGCACCATGCTGGTGAAAAGCCTGTTTAGGCGTGATAAGTTTAGGCGTGATAAGTTTAGGCGTGACAAGTTTAGAAAAAGTTTAGATTGCGCGCAAAGTCCCGCACGTAAAGCAACGCCATTAAACTCTATGCGAAGTGCACCAGACTTTGCTAGCGCAAAACTTTTGATCAGCTGTGCACTGCGATGCTAACCCAGTTGGTGCTATAGTTATCACGCCTAAACTTATCACGCCTAAACTTATCATGCCTAAACTTATCACACCTAAACTTATCCCACCTAAACTTATCCCACCTAAACTTATCATGCCTAAGCTTATCATGCCTAAACTGAGTTTAGGCGTGATAAAAGGCTTTTCACCACCGTGCTAATTTGTGAATCAAGCCCATTGTGTTGGACTAAATAATCGCAAAATAAATGCAATGACATTGTTAGTACAATGCATTTCTGAAACATATTTTTTATGCAGAATGCTTAGTTGTATGTGTCACATTGCTTGTGATGAGATCCCTTAATTTTCTAGATCTTCAATGTCCAACACAAAGCACCAGTGTGAAAAATTTACAGTGTGAAGAGTATATGTAGTAATTATTTATTGCATTTTAGTTCTCTTTTACAGCACATGCGCAGGCTCAGTCTCCTTTAATTTCTTCCTCCCTTCTTCTGCGTGGCCCACCTCATAGTGCACCGAACTATCATGTGCTGCAGAGAGTCGGAAATAATTAGAGGAGACAGAGCCTGCGCATGCGCTGTAAGGACCCGCAGACATCATTTTCCAGGTTGCAGCTCTACTTTCTGTAGGAGCCGTGGTTTCAATAGCATTGAGAGCGGGCATACCGGGATGGAGAGGGATTAAGAGAGGAAGTGTATACTAGTGATATACACCTGGGTATACTTAAAAGCATACCCAGCGCCTCTGCTCAGTGTCCCTTTCATTTTTATTTTTTTTCGGGGGGGAGGGGTGTTGGCCTGGTTTGCAAGCATTAAAATACTTACCGAGCCCCCAGTGATGTTTTGTAGCCTTCCTGAAGCACCTAGCATGCTCCTAGTGGCTTTCCAACATCCTCTGTGCACGGCAGAGCAGGCATATCACTTGACTCTATGGTCTAGTGACACGCCGGCTTCCATGCAAGGAGGATGGCAGAAAGCCGCTAGAAGTTTCAGGAGGGCTGCAAGATGTCGCTGGAGGTTCAGTGGGCTTGATTCAGTAAACGGTGCTAACCCAGTTAGCACGCCTAAAGACTTTGGGCGTGATAACTAGGGTGCTAACTGGGTCAGCACCGTTTACTAAATTTACATCGCGCGCAAAGTCCCACACTGAAAACTTTGCGTGCCCACAGCGCGGTGTGCGCGAAATGTCACATCGCGGTGCGACGAAAACGGTGCGTTGATGCGCCTATAAGGTCACATACCGTGCGACTTTAACGTCACATGGTGCGACATTAAGGTCGCACCCAATGCGACCTTATAGGCGCATCGGGTGCGCTGTTTTCGCGGTGCGCGCGCAAAGTTTTGCGTGCGGGACTGTACGCGCGATGTGAATTTAGTAAAGGGTGCTAACCCAGTTAGCACCCTAGTTATCACGCCTAAAGTCTTTAGATGTGAATTTATCATGCCTAAACCAACTTTAGGCATGATATAGGGCTTTTCACAGGCGTGCTAACACTTAGCACGGTTTACTGAATCGAGCCCAGTGAGTATTTTGGAGCAGGTTTGTGTTTTTTCTGTTGGTGGTTCAAGCAACCGACAAGCACATGAATACGGCATTAGGTGATCCCTGCTGGTGGTGGATATTGGGGATATATATATATATATATATATATATATATATATATATATATATATATATATTTATATATATCAGTATATATAAATATAGATATATATCTACATCTGATAATATATCTGTATGCATGTATATCTGATATGCATATAAATACAGGTAGCCAGACCTCTCCCTCCAGTTAAACACAGGTAGCCAGATCTGCCCCCCCCCCCACCAGTAATTCATAGGTAGCCAGACCTTTCCTTCCTCCCCCCAAGTAATTCATGGGTAGCCAGAACTCTCACCCCTCCCCCAGTAACTCATAGGTAGCCAGACCTCTCACCCCTCCCCCCAGTAACGCATAGGTAGCCAGACCTCTCTCCCGTCCCCCCAGTATTGCATAGGTAGCCAGACCTCTCCCCCCATTTAAATATAGCCATAGCAGAAGAAGTTGAATTAATAAGAATGTGGGGTGCACCCTAATAGTGGGGACACCAATAAAAATAGCAGCAACATCTTTTTTATCTTCAGTGCTCCCTGACAGTGGGAACACTGCTGTCTATCAGGAACAGAAGGAGGTAAATGAATGAAAACGTATGGTGCACCCTAAAGGTGGGGACACCAATAAACATAACAACAGCATGTGTTTTTTTTGTGTGTGTGTGTGTTCCCTGACAGTGGGAACGCTGCTATCTATCAGGGACAGAAGGAGAAAAATGTATGGTGCACCCTAAAGGTGGGGACACCAATAAACATAACAGCAACAGGTTTTTTTGGCAGTGTACCCTAACATTGGAAACACCACAACATTATGGCAGCAGCAGATTTTGGGTAATATGTTAAATAAGTAGGCAAAGTTACACCTTGTCTTATACCTATGAGAGGAGCAGCGGCTCAGTCAAGATGACCATGACCCTCAATAAAAGTACATTTTGCGAGTAAGTAGGCTGACTTGCTCCCCGCTTACATACCTAGTAGCATGGCAGACCTGTTGCATAAGCCACCTCTTCCCGAGCGATGTAGGGGACTGTTGCTGCTGCTGACTCATCGATGTCCTGCTCCAGAAGGAACTCAGAGACTGTTTTTTTTTTGCTCCACCATCCTCTCCAGCATGCAAAGGGTGGAGTTCCACCTCGTTGGAGTGTCTACTATGAGCCTGTGAGGGGGCAGGCCATGCTTTTACTGATATCGACTGAACAATGAGGTGGCAGTTGAAGAGCGGCATATATGGCTGGAGATCTTCCTTGCATGCTGCACCATGTCTCTCATACCTGGGTAGGTGCGCAAAAAACGATGAACCACCAAGTTGAGGACATGGGCAAAACATGGCACATGAGGAATGTTGCCATCATTAAGGGCAGCCTGCAAATTTGCTGCATTGTCACAGGCAACATGGCCAACCTGTTGTCTTTGGGGGGTCAGCCACTTTTGTGCCTGTTCCTGGAGGAGGGCCAAAACATTTGATGCCGTGAGCCTCTGCTCCCTAATGCTCACCAGCTCGAGCAATACTTGACAGCGCTTGTGACACACGCCGGTGTACCAACAGGGCCACTTATTAGGGGGCTCAGCAGTGGCAGTAGAGTCACCAGCAGAGGTGAGAGCAGACCTGTTCCCCTTGACCCCACGGGGAGGCGCAACCAGCTCACTGGAAGCACCAGGACTGGAACCCTCCTGCTCACTATGTAGGGTGACCCAGTGAGCTGTAAATGAGACATATCGGCCCTGACCATGCTTGCTGGTCCACCCATCCATGGTGAGAAGTATCCTGTCACCTATGGAATAATCTAGCAACAGGGCAACATTATTAACTGTGCGGCGGTACAGGTTAGGGATTCCCCTCCGGGCAAAATAGTGACGGCTGGGTATTTGCCATTCAGGAATGGCAAATCCTAGGAGGTTGCGAATGGCTGACCCCTTCTACACAATGGAGTAGGGCAGCAGCTGCTGGACCATGGCCTCTGCCAATAGACCGTTTAATCTCTGGATCCTGTGGCTATGGGGAGGCAGTGCCCTTGTATACCTTATAGCCTCAGTTATTATCAATGGCTGGGTGCTGTGAGCTGCTGATGGAGTGGAGGAAGGTGAAATCTGCCCTCTACTGCCAGAGTGTATTAAAGACGGAGAGCAGGCAGGAGGGATGCCAAACTCAGAAACTGAAGCAGAATGGAAAGTTGGGGGGGGGGGGTCTGTGCTATAGTTCTCTGCATGGTGCTGCTTTGTGTAATGCCCCTTTGAGGTCCTTTAACACTGCCATATTCCTTTCGGTGGTTACTTTTTAGGTGAGTGTGCAGAGCACCTGTCCCCAACCTTTTCAGATGTTTTTCCTCTGCTCAGCCTGGTACCGCACAGCTTATACACAACTATTAAGGGATTACTGGTTGACTCAGTAAAGTACTTCCAAACTAGGGCCTTTCTCTGAGAAGTATTTGTGCCCGAGGTTGCAGTTTTACCACCTCCAGTTTGGGACATAGGAGTTTCAGCTGGAGGCTCTGACTGTGGCTCCTGCCTTCCATGGACTGCACTAGCAGAGGAGCTCATGTTGCCACTAGGCCCCCTGGTGTGCCGACATTCACGCTGCCTCCTCTGCCAGCTTGCCTCTGACTCATCTGAGCTGGCATCATCATGCTCAGGCTGCTCATAGGTCTGATCCATGTCATCATCATCATAATCATCACTGCGGCTGCCTCCCTCATAGCCCACCTCCTCAATGTTCTCATCAATGGCGTAGGGCCCGCGGTCGCGGCAGCTACCTAATCTAACCTATCCTGGGGGGCAGCTACCTAACCTATCCTGGGGGGCAGCTACCTAATCTATCCTGGGGGGCAGCTACCTAATCTATCCTGGGGAGCAGCTACCCCTATCCTGGGGGGAAGCTACCTAATCTATCCTGGAGGGCAGCTACCTAATTTAACCTATACTGGGGGGCACCTACCTAATCTAACCTATAATGGGGGGCACATACCTAATCTAACCTATACTGGGGGGCACCTACCTAATCTAACCTATACTGGGGGGGCACCTACCTAATCTAACCTTATACTGCAGTGGGGGGGCACCTACCTAATCTAACCTATACTGGGGGGCACCTACCTAATCTATCCTGGGGGCAGCTACCTAATCTATCCTGGGGGGCAGCTACCTAATCTATCCTGTGGGGCAGCTACCTAATATATCCTGGGGGGCACCTTCCTAATCTAACCTATACTGGGGGCACCTACCTAATCTAACCTGTAATGGGGGGCACCTACCTAATCTAACCTATACTGGGGGGCACCTACCTATCTAACCTATACTGGGGCACTTACTTATCTAACCTGTATTGGGGGCACCTACCTCATCTAACCTTATACTGGGGGGCACCTACCTCATCTAAACTATACTGGGGGGCAGCTACCTAATCTAACCTATACTGGGGGGCACCTACCTATCTAACCTATACTGGGGGCACTTACTTATCTAACCTGTATTCGGGGCACCTAGCTAGCCTATACAGGTGGCAACTATACTGGCTACCTATATTGGAGGCACCTACCTCACTAACCTATACTGGGGGCACCTACCTAGCTAACCTATGCTGGGGGCAACTATTCTGGCTACCTATATTAGAGGCACCCACCTAGCTAACCTGTACTGGGGGCACCTATCTATCTAACTTATACCGGCGGCGCCTGCCTATCTCACCTATACTGGGTGCAACTATACTGGCTACCTATGCTGGAGGCACCTACCTGGCTAACCTATACCAGGGGCAACTATACTGGCTTACCTATGCCTGACTACCTATACTGGGGGGACCTATAGCTGGCTATAGGGATTCGGATATGTGTGTGCGTCGGGTGTTGCCGGGGGAGAGGGGGGCTGTTGTTGCCGGGGGGCCCACATCCAGATTCCGCATCGGGGCCCAGAGGTTTGTAGCTACACCACTGGTTCTCATCCTGACCCTCCACAGCTTGGATGTCAAGTTCTGGCACCCCCCCCCCCCCCAACAACATTATCATCATCCAAATAAAAACTCTGGGCATCATGCAACATATCGATGTCTGACCACTACAGAGCTCCATCAACAAGTTATGAAATTGTGTCATCAAAGGGAATGCCACATGGGTTAAGGGCAGTTTTTGGAGGAGGCATGGAAGTGCTGCTGGTGGTACTGCTGCTACTTTGTAACTCAGCATTTGGGGACTGACTAATAGCGCTGTCTCCTGCCACCCAGTCCACAATGGCTTCAGTGTGGCTCTGCGCAATCGCCCGTGGTTTCTGTGACGTGAAATATGATTGCATCAGGCTGTACCCTCTTTTGGGATCTTATGCACCACTGCCTGATGCTGAGTGTCCTCTACCTGTGGCTGAGTGGCTAGTACTAGCTGCTAATTGGCTTCTGCCTGCCAAAGTCTGTCCCCGGACTGCTGTGGACTGACCCCTGCCTGGTGCAGAGTTTCCCCTGCCTGCTGCTGACTTTGCTGGTGGACCCTTGTCTGACAAGGGACCGAACAGGGTTTTTTTTTAACAGAGCCTGCACTGCCTCGACCACGGAGAGCTTCACCTCTGCCGGACATTGTTTATTTTTCTCAAATTTGTAATAGAAGTACAGTGGAAGGGGAACAATGCCAAATAAATGTTGCAGAATAAAGTGAGATAAAAGAAAGAATGAATAAAGGAAAGGAATTAATACAATAATACAGTGAAATTAAAATCAAGAAAAAAAAATATGAAAAGGATGAGGACTATTTATGTTTCCACAGTTCCTTTCTTTAACTACATCCACTCTCCACTACAGATCATGGAACTATCTAGCTTGCACATAGTCCTCCTATCTTCTGTAGCTGCCTATCACTAAATCACAGAAATCCTTACAGAAAGTAGTAGTACTAGTAGCTAGCTAGCTAAAACAGAGATTAACAATAAAGAAAATAACAAAATAATGCAAGGAATGTGGATGTGGATGTCACTGGCTGTAGTCTGTGTACAGTGGCGGCTCCAGGATTTTTTTTTGAGGGGTGCTATGCATGTGCTGGACCAATTTCTGGGGTAGTTGATGACCCGCGGCACGCGAAAAATGGGTGTGGTTATAACCTGCGGCATGGCCATGACCGGATGAGAGCGGAGCTAACTGTAATTTAAAGTGAACCCGGGGTGAGAGTGATATGGAGGCTGCCATATGTATTTCCTTTTAAACAATACTAGTTTCCTGGCAGCCCTGCTGATCTATTTGGCTGCAGTAGTGAACTGAATTACACCAGAAACAAGCATGCAGCTAATCTTGTCAGTTCTGACAATATTGTCAGAAACCCCTGACCTGCTGTATGCTTGTTCAGGGTCTATGGTTGAAAGAATTAGAGGCAGATGACCAGCATGGCAGCCAGGCAGCTGGTATTGCTTAAAAGGAGATAAATATGGCAGCCTCAATATTATTCTCACCTCGGGTTCCCTTTAAAAGTGCAACGCAAAGACAGTGGGCCCAAGTTTTGGTGACCCTTTCCCCAGAAAATTCACATAATTGTGCAGGTTTTCTCAAGAAAACACGTAATGTGAGCAGATTTGCCCAGAAAATACGTGGAATCATGTGGCAGATTTGCCCAGAAAATACGTGGAATCATGTGGCAGATTTGCCCAGAAAATACATGAAATCATCTCGGCAGATTTGCCCAGAAAATACGTGGAATCATGTGGCAGATTTGACCAGAAAATACATGCAATCATGTGGCAGATTTGACCAGAAAATACGTGCAATCATGTGGAAGATTTGACCAGAAAATACGTGCAATCATGTGGAAGATATGACCAGAAAATAGTTCAATCATGTGACAGATATGGCTAAAAGGAAATAAATTGGTATGACGTGTATATCAATTTATTGATTGCAAAAATAGAAAACACAAACATTTAAAAACAAGGGCAAGTTGCGGGGCCCGAAATTCGCATACCTGGGCGATAGTATATCCTAAACATACATCCCATATGCTTCTACACGCACTCCACACACTCACTGGACTTATGGACGTATAAATGGACAGAATATATATCTAGTATTGAGGGAAGGACTTCACCAGAATAGCAGTATAAAAGGTGGTACCACCCGTCCATAAGTCCAGTGAGTGTGTGGAGTGCGTGTAGAAGCATATGGGATGTATGTTTAGGATATACTATCGCCCAGGTATGCGAATTTCGGGCCCCGCAACTTGCCCTTGCCCTTGTTTTTAAATGTTTGTGTTTTCTATTTTTGCAATTAATAAATCATATTTATAAATTGATATACACGTCATACCAATTTATTTCCTTTTAGCACTAACAGTTTGAAAAACTGGTTGTGTATATAACTACATTATTAAAAGCACCCCATATGAGATGATCAGTATGATTGCATACCATGGGTGAACATTTGTAGTATAGCGGATCCTTAAAGGGGAAAATCCCCATATTTCCAAAATCATGTGACAGATATGACCAGAAAATAAGTTCAATCATGTGGCAGATTTGACCAGAAAATACGTGGAATCATGTGGCAGATTTGACCTGAAAATACATGCAATCATGTAGCAGATTTGACCAGAAAATACATGCAATCATGTAGCAGATTTGACCAGAAAATACATGAAATCATCTCGGCAGATTTGACCAGAGAATACATGCAATCATGTGGCAGATTTGCCCAGAAAATATGTGAAATCATGTGGAAGATTTGACCAGAAAATACGTGCAATCATGTGGAAGATTTGACCAGAAAATAGTTCAATCATGTGGCAGATTTGACCAGAAAATACGTTAAATCATGTGGAAGATTTGACTAGAAAATAGTTCAATCATGTCAGCAGATTTGACTAGAAAATATGTGCAATCATGTCGCCAGTTTTGCCCAGAAAATACATGCAATCGTGTGGCAAATTTGACCAGAAAATACGTGGAATCATGTGGCAGATTTGACCAGAAAATACATGCAATAATGTCGGCAGATTTGCCCTGAAAATACATGCAATCATGTAGCAGATTTGACCAGAAAATACATGCAATCATGTAGCAGATTTGACCAGAAAATACATGCAATCATGTCGGAAGATTTGACCAGAAAATAAATGCAATCATGTAGAAGATTTGACCAGAAAATACGTGCAATCATGTGGACGATTTGACCAGAAAATATGTGCAATCATGTGAAAGATTTGACCAGAAAATAGTTCAATCATGTGGCAGATTTGACCAGAAAATACGTTCAATCATGTGGCAGATTTGACCAGAAAATAGTTCAATCATGTCAGCAGATTTGACTAGAAAATATGTGCAATCATGTCGGCAGATTTTCCCAGAAAATAAATGCAATCATGTCAGCAGATTTGCCCTGAAAATACATGCAATCATGTAGCAGATTTGACCAGAAAATACATGCAATCATGTGGAAGATTTGACCAGAAAATGCATGCAATCATGTGGAACATTAGACCATAAAATACATGTAATCATGTGGAAGATTTGACCAGAAAATACATGCAATCATGTGGCAGACCTGGCCAGAAAACACTTCAATCATGTAGCAGACCTGGCCAGAACAAACACATGCTAATATAAAAAAAAAACATTTACTCACCTACAGCACAGCAGACCTCCTATCCCAGCAACAATGAACTAGATATAGGGAAAGCAGCAACCCAAGTAGTGACTACTTGAGACACAATGCCGGTGCCTTGCCTCAGCTGGATTGCTCATACAGCTCGTAGAACATCAAACATGACAAAAGAGATGGCACTCCACTGGCTGTAATCAAGATGTTGTGTATTCACGAACAAGAACACTACATGTTACGGAGGAACATCCTCCTTCATCAGGTGTAAACAGAAACAGCATACCCAGGCAGTGGCAATGCCAGGGGGGTGCTTTGGGGGTGCTTGGAGAATTTTAGGGGGTGCTTCAGCACCCAAATCACCCCCCTGGCATTGCCACTGCCTGGGTATGCTGTTTCTGCTCACAAGCACAGCACACAGCACAATAACCACCCAGAAATTGAAACTAGAGCTTGGCTCAAAGCTTTTATATTGAGGGGTGGGCTAGATTGCTATTGGTTGCTAAGGGTGTAGCAGCAACCAAAAGTTTTACTTGATTGGCCAGTCAAATGGTCTGTTTGTGAAACTACGCATATGAAACTACGCGTAAGCTGCGCGTATTGCGGAAACTACGCCTGCCAACTCAAGTACGTTCAAGAGCGTAATGTGCGAAGTACGCGTAGTGTACACCTAGTGGCATGTGGCTACGCGTTACTTCGCAGCCGAAACTACACGTGCGAAGCTACGCATAATACGTACTAAGTACGCGTAGTAAACATAGGCACGAAGTTCTGCAAAATGACTATGCGTATTTTACTACGCGTAGTTTTCAACATTCGAAATACACCTACAATGCATATGCGCCAACTACGATGCGTAGATTCGCATAGGCGTAGTTTCTGCTCAACCCTGATCACAACGCAAAGCTCTTGTCAAGCGCTTTGTGATTTCCCTATACTTTTTTATTGAAACACAAAGTGTGAGAATCTGCTCAGCTGCCTGTGCAGACAGGCAGCGTTTTGACCACTGTTCACGTCTGCATTCTGCAGGTCTCTTTAAGAGAGACTTTCTGTCAGTTCTGCAGCTTGTGTTGCTGAGGAATTTGCATACATTAGTCATGCAAATCCGTTACCTGCCTTCTTTTGATGACTAGCACTATAAAAGCATTCTGCTCCCAGAATGCTTTGCTGGACATTTCCCTTCCATGGTCTGTTCCTGATGGACACTGCTGGAGTGTCAGCCATTGCTATCTAGTATAGTTAATTCCTGGGGGTTGCTTTAGGCTCCCCTTCTAGTCCAGTCAGGTTGTATTATCTGTTTTGCCTGTTCCGTCTGTCTTGTGTTTGGATCGTACAAGCCCTAGCGTTAGCGGCTGTGGATCCTTCTGATTGAGTCTGGAGTGTAGGTTGAAACAGCGGTTGTTTCTGCCTACCTCATCTGTTCTGTCTGCCGTGTGTTTGGATCGCACTCGCCCTAGCACTAGTGCTGGGGATCCTTCTGTTCTGTCTCCTGGGATCGCGCTAGCCACTTTTCGCTAGCGCTGGGGATCCTTCTGTTCTGTCTTCTGGGATCGCGCTAGCTACTTTTCGCTAGCGCTGGGGATCCTTCTGTTCTGTCTTCTGGGATCGCGCTAGCCACTTTTCGCTAGCGCTGGGGATCCTTCTGTTCTGCTACTCTGTACTTGGATCGCGCTAGCCACTTTTCGCTAGTGCTGTGGATCCTATCTCTCGCTTGTCCCTGTTTTCGTGTGTCTGTCTTGTCTGATTCGAAACGCTTGCTGTAGGCTCGGTGAGGTAACCGTTAAGCAAGCGCTCGCGTTCTCTGTTTCGTGTTTGTCTGTCTTTGGTTAGTTAGGCGTGCTTGTCTCTATTGTGCTTATCACGTGGAGACCGCGCATAACCGCGTGCACTGTTGCGAATGAGTGCGGTGTTCGCGGTTAGCTAGCATTTGTTATTTTCCGTATCTCCTTATTGTATTATTTGCTGTGCCTTTGCTACTCTCGTGCTCCGCCTTGCTGTAACCTTGTGTCACGTCTGGCGATCACACCTCTCGCGATCGCGTTCCTGCTTCTTATCTGCTGTGGTGTGTGCACAGTCGCGGGTTGGCGACTAATTTTATGCACACACACACAATCTGTCTCTGTGCTCACTCTCAATCGCTTCTCTTGCGATTGCGTTTCTTCCCTTCGTACAGTTCCTGTCTGGCGTGTGTGGTAGGGCAGAGGAGCTGTTCCTCTGCACTCCACAGCTCCACCTGCCGACAGGAATTTCCCTCTGCAGGTGCATAGCACCTAGCCTGGGTGTCCTCTATAATACGCTTGTGGAGGAAATCCGCCGCGTCAGCGCACGTCTGGTGCGCTGATCACGGGGAAAGTTCCACAATCGTTACAGAATGTCCAGCCAAACCAAAATTCCCAGGGCAGAGGGAACCTTCGATTTTGTTCAGATGTCATTGCCTGAGGCAAAGGCATATGTGGATCCTATTATAGGTAGGATCGCACACTACATTAAAGCAGTTAAAAAGTCTGTCCTCGTTCCTGACCCCAACCCATATGGAGATTACCTAGATACTGGGTTGTTTGAACCGCCATTTGCCTCATGGGAGATTGGGGCCTTGTTGGAAGAGTTTGATTTCGATTGGAAAGCCTTTTGCGATTTTTATATCGCAAAGAGCGCGAATGACCTGAATGATTGTCTCGACGCTATGTACCTTTTGATCGATTCTGATGAATGTGATGAGTGTGATGTGGATCTGGTGATTTATGTGTGGCAGACTATTTTGGACGAATTGCACACACACCAACCAATTATTTCTAATAAAGAGACACCATTGTCACATGATTATTCCTGTCTTTCTGGGGTAAAGCAAGTGAGTTTGGACACTGTGCGACCTGAAATAAATGGGTGTGCCTCGACTGTGGACACCTGCGTGAATTCTGATGGAGTTTCTCCCGTTTGTTTAGAGGTTAAATCTGTGCGATCTGATGCCGGTTTCTCAGATGTTCCTGTCGATTGTGATCGGCGTGAGTGTGTCAGGTTTGTCAATGATTTGTGTGATCCCTTGTCATGTAAAAACAGATCTTCTTCTCTCAGTACTACTTTAAGATCCTCCATCTATGATCTTGCTATGGGGAAAATTCCCAAACTATGCAGTTTCAAGAGTAAAATTAATATGATTCCTCATGATGTTGTCACAACTTCCCCTAACATGGTTCAGTATGAATGCTCAGACCTAGTCAGGTGTGAATGGGAGCCCCCGTTCCAGAAAAAACAGCTCGAATCGTTGGCGTATGAATTGGAGAACGATTCAGAGTCGTTTTGTGAGTACTACATTGCCAGAAGTGAATCTGTCTTGAGAGCATGTATAAGTTATGCTTCCGCCTTAAGAGAAAAAAAGGGGTGTGAATTTGACTTTGTGAGTCCGCTGATTTGTATGTGGAAAATGATTCTGAATGAATTACGTGTACGTCATTCAGGTGACGTTTGTAAAGGTACATTGTCAGCTGGCGTTTCTGAGATCCAGCAATCCAGCCTGGAGACCTCAGAATTCCTGTCTTTGGAGTGTTCGGTTTCGCAACCTAAAGCGATTGTGGATTCGCAAATTTTGCGTTCTGTCTCCTCGGATTCGACATCGTTAACCGAGTCTAAGAATGAGACAGCACTTTGGTTTTGTGAACCTGATACTGAAGCACCTTTGCTCTGTCCAGAGAAGGTGTCTCTGAGCCTGCCCTGTATCATGAATAAAGACATTATGTCCACTCGCATTGACATTTGCGAGTCTGATTCTGAAGTAAATACTGACTCTCCACCCAGTAATCTGGATGAGTCAATATTACCTTGTTTAAAATGTCCTGCAGTGTCCCTAGAGGCTCGTCTAGGTATTGCAACCATTGTTACCTGTTTCTCTGCTATTTTGGAATTGCAGTCTGGTTTGACTGCTATGGAGGAATTTCCCTGCAGTGAAATGAAACTCAGAAAGCCAGAGTTAGTTTCACTAGATATTTCTGTGTATCCCTGTCCTGATGATGAAATTCAGTCTCAGTTTATGGTGGAACCTTCCCTGGGACATCTGCTCGGTTCACAAAATAAAGTTCAAGCCTTGCCCTGTAACATGGATAGTTCAGAATCCTTCTTAGGAAACTTGAAAAAGGATGTTCCTGAGGTCCTGTCTGACCTCCTGGAGATCTCCGAGTTCCTCCCAAAGGGTGCAGAACTTGTAGGAGACGTCTCCTGCCCCCCAAGTCCTTCTGAGGTGTTGCCCACTTCAGTAGGCATTGCTGCCTTGCTGGCTACCTTTTCAGCTCTGATGGAACTTCACGCCTGTGTAGTCAATGATGATATTATTGTCACAGAAATTTCTGAATTTGTATCCGAGTCTTCTTTTGAAAGTTCAGTGCCTGTGACCTCCACTCATGATGATTCTCTGCCCGGTACTGGTTTTGGTCTTGACGTGCCGGACTCTGAGGTTGGCAGTTCCCCGACATGTCCTGAGGTTTCTCCTGTGCTGGTGTACCCCAGTGTGCTCTGTGACCCAGAAAGCCCAAGTGTGCCTCGGTTACCAGCGTACTCAGATGCTTCCTCGGTGGAGACATGCTCTGATATGGCCTGCCTGCTTGCATGCCCAGAAGTGGTCCCTGAAAGTCTTGATCTTGATGGGTGTCCTCGTAATTCTGAATCCGGAATTGTCATTGGTTCCATGGGGGTTCTTGGTAATTCTCCATGTGAGCCTGGTGATTGTTCTACCCTCTTGGGATCTCTGTGGAGCTTCAAAAGGTTCTGGGAGATTCCGGGAGAGATTTTGCTTGGTACCCTGGATAAGATCAACGGTGGCTTTTGTGTTGTAAGGGACACTTCGAACAGGTATTGTGGCAGGTTTGGTATTTTCGGACGCTCCTTGGAAGGTGGTGGGTATTGTCTGGAGGGTGTCGATGGCTTCTTCTCTGGCGTTCACAGTCCTGATGGGTGTTATACTGAGACTGGTAGTACTGATGGGCATGTTTCGGTGGCTTCTGTTTCCGATGAGGTCGGTTTCGGGTGGACTGACTCTGGAATTGGACCTTGTCGGGCTGCCCCGACCTTCATGAGTCTTCTGTTAGAATGGTTTGGAGATATCGGTTTTGAGGGTCGTCTGGAATTCGACCCTAGAAGGGGGGGTACTGTGAGAATCTGCTCAGCTGCCTGTGCAGACAGGCAGCGTTTTGACCACTGTTCACGTCTGCATTCTGCAGGTCTCTTTAAGAGAGATGAGGAATTTGCATACATTAGTCATGCAAATCCGTTACCTGCCTTCTTTTGATGACTAGCACTATAAAAGCATTCTGCTCCCAGAATGCTTTGCTGGACATTTCCCTTCCATGGTCTGTTCCTGATGGACACTGCTGGAGTGTCAGCCATTGCTATCTAGTATAGTTAATTCCTGGGGGTTGCTTTAGGCTCCCCTTCTAGTCCAGTCAGGTTGTATTATCTGTTTTGCCTGTTCCGTCTGTCTTGTGTTTGGATCGTACAAGCCCTAGCGTTAGCGGCTGTGGATCCTTCTGATTGAGTCTGGAGTGTAGGTTGAAACAGCGGTTGTTTCTGCCTACCTCATCTGTTCTGTCTGCCGTGTGTTTGGATCGCACTCGCCCTAGCGCTAGTGCTGGGGATCCTTCTGTTCTGTCTCCTGGGATCGCGCTAGCCACTTTTCGCTAGCGCTGGGGATCCTTCTGTTCTGTCTTCTGGGATCGCGCTAGCTACTTTTCGCTAGCGCTGGGGATCCTTCTGTTCTGCTACTCTGTACTTGGATCGCGCTAGCCACTTTTCGCTAGTGCTGTGGATCCTATCTCTCGCTTGTCCCTGTTTTCGTGTGTCTGTCTTGTCTGATTCGAAACGCTTGCTGTAGGCTCGGTGAGGTAACCGTTAAGCAAGCGCTCGCGTTCTCTGTTTCGTGTTTGTCTGTCTTTGGTTAGTTAGGCGTGCTTGTCTCTATTGTGCTTATCACGTGGAGACCGCGCATAACCGCGTGCACTGTTGCGAATGAGTGCGGTGTTCGCGGTTAGCTAGCATTTGTTATTTTCCGTATCTCCTTATTGTATTATTTGCTGTGCCTTTGCTACTCTCGTGCTCCGCCTTGCTGTAACCTTGTGTCACGTCTGGCGATCACACCTCTCGCGATCGCGTTCCTGCTTCTTATCTGCTGTGGTGTGTGCACAGTCGCGGGTTGGCGACTAATTTTATGCACACACACACAATCTGTCTCTGTGCTCACTCTCAATCGCTTCTCTTGCGATTGCGTTTCTTCCCTTCGTACAGTTCCTGTCTGGCGTGTGTGGTAGGGCAGAGGAGCTGTTCCTCTGCACTCCACAGCTCCACCTGCCGACAGGAATTTCCCTCTGCAGGTGCATAGCACCTAGCCTGGGTGTCCTCTATAATACGCTTGTGGAGGAAATCCGCCGCGTCAGCGCACGTCTGGTGCGCTGATCACGGGGAAAGTTCCACAATCGTTACACAAAGGCTCAGAAAATGGTGCAGGAGCAGCGTTTGCGATTCAATAGAAAGTGCATCGCTCATGTGAGAGCCCTCAATAAGTGCCAGTGTAGCTTCTCGGGTTCACTTTAAGTTTCCTGACATTTTGGATAATTTAGCTGTGTCGTTTTGATACAGCAGTAACTTTTTATTTACTTGTGCCAGTCTGGACTTTCTTTGGGTAATATTTTTATGAACAAAAATGCTGATTTTCTGTTCGCATTACATTTGGCAAAAATAATGTTAATTATGACTTTTGAGAGAAAATTTTGTAATACGTTTTATGGTTTTTATCATTTTTCACAATGTTTCATGTTTTTTTTTTAATTTTCGCATTGGGGGGAAAAATTGCTTCCTCTGACCATATTGCAAAAATACAATGTATTGTCTCGAATATATTCTTAAAATCAAAAATAGCATTTTCAATGTCAAAATGACTTTGATGAAAAATTGCAAGCAACACTGTTATTAACATTACAGGAATGAATCATCACAATTTTATTTACAGTAGTAAGTAAAGATGCTACCAGGACTTTAGTAGAACAATTATCTAAATTCATAACTGTAAAAGTAGTGTAGAAACAGTGGAGACTGATTACTGCCTGCTGTAAGTGATAGCAACATAGGACAAAAGTAATAAAGTAATTCATAGTGAATTTTAATCTGAGAAAAAATGTACTACTATTTGTAGTGCACATGTATTTTAAAAATTTTTTGCAACAGTGGTCCTACACAAGCAGGTTCTTTGGCAAATGAACTTTCTTTAGTAAGTAGTTCAATGGAATATTTCAACTTGTTATCCCATAATGTTTGGTATTTTCTCCAACTGTGTAAGGTGTACTATTAAGTTTGATGTATAAAATCTATGTTCTGTCTCTTGGGCTACTGATTGCCTGCCAAACACTGTGATTTATGTCTTTACGGGAACAGACTTTTTTGCCACCTATGATGAAATCCAGTGAAATGTACTATATGCAATAAAGGATTAATAGTGTATCTTCTATGAGCAATACAAACTATAATCAGTAGCTCATCCCTAAATCCCTAAATTTAGAGTCCCTTTCTATAATATAAGTAAAAGGTTTACAGCAACATAGATTTGACACTTACTAGTAAAATAAGTAGGTAGACATGTTTATGGTAAATAATACTCATTATTCATAGCACGGCTAGTTGGTTAGTAATGTTCTACACGTCATTTCTGATCATGATTGGTTTTTCTGATCATATGGCCCAGTGCAGGCATATTTGCCTGTGGCATGATGTGTGTTTCCCATAGCATGGTATGAGATGATCAGCTGTGGTACGAGTTAGTATACAGCAGCATGGGGCTTGATCTACTAAGACATCTCCAGATATCCCTAAATATCTCCTGCGGGGATAGAAAAAGGGATTCAGAAAAAACTGCAAGAGTTTTTAAAAATTGTCTACTATTAAATGGTAGCAGATTTCTGCCTCACGAAGGAACATAGTAGGAGTTGCCAAAAGGTCCGCAAATTTGCAGCTGTGGTTACATTTTGATGCACGTTCTTTCAATAAATGCCAGGATATCCTGGGATTATTAATAAAAATGGAAAACTTGCTGTGGATGCTGCTGTCACACGACCACTAATTCACAAGCCTCTCAGCAATACTAATAGGGAAGCAAAAAAAATGTAAGCACTGTGCCACCGCAGAAGTTTGAACGCTGCCGTAGGGGCCCATATTAATATTGGCAATGGGCAGCCAAATTTCTGCTATAGCCAATATTAAAGTGCACCCAAGGCTGTGCCGTGCGAGCAGGGGGGGGGGGGGGGGGGTTGGGCAGATGGGACACAGAGGCATGTTCCCTGCCTCATGACATGCCTCTGAATCCCCCACTGCCGCACTATCACCCCCCGAAATTGGCAGAAATGAGTGTCGCTAATCTTGAGGGGAAAGGAGGAGAGGGATTCCCTGCTCAAAACGCCCACTGGGGGTGTTTTTGCAGGCTTTCCCCTGCTTTCTCTCCCCGACTGCGCCCCCTGCCGCTCCCCCGCCTCCCTGCACTCTGAGAGAACAGCTCGCTCTCCTTCCATTGTCGTATCCCAGAGGTCACAAAAGTTAAATTAAAGAGATGCAGGCCAACGGAGCAGCGGAGAGCAGCTGAGATGGCAGCTACCTTATCCACCCAGCCCCTTGGGTCAGGTAGCATAGTTTTTTTTTTATTATTTAATGTCCCCATCTCGGGTTCTCTTTAATATGGGCACCAATGGTGGTGTAAAAAAAATTTGCGTGACCAATATTTTCATTTAATTGTGGCGGGTTTGCGACAGGGGTAGTTACGGTTTGGTGTGCAGAAGGTGCTGGTTAAGGTTAGGCATAGGGGTATGGTTAAAGAGAAACTACGAACAAGAATTGAACTTTATCCCAATCAGTAGCTGATGCCCCCTTTTACGTGAGAAATCTATTCCTTTTCACAAACAGACCATCAGGTGGCGCTGTATGACCCCTCCCACAAGAAACTCTGAGGACTGTGGTACTCCTGGCAGTTTCCTGTCTGTGAACCTTGTTGCATTGTGGGAAATAGCTGTTTATAGCTGTTTCCAACTGCTAAAAAAAAGCATGCAGCAGCTACACCACCTGCCAACAGTAAAAATGTCACCATGTAATAAATGTCAGAATGTAAATCAGGGATTTAAAAGATTTTACAATGGGCAAACACTGACTAAATCATTTATACATAATTATTATAAAAATGAAGCACTTTTTTATTACATTATTTTCAATGGAGTTCCTCTTTAAGGTTACGTATGGGGGTTAAGGTTAGGCATGGGGGGTAGTTAAGGTTAGGTATCGGGAGCAAAGTTAAGGTAAGGTGTGAAGGGGGGTTAAGGTTAGGTATTGGAAGGTGAGTGATTTAGGTTAGGCATCAGAGGGGAGTTGGTTAGGGTTAGGCAGTAGAAGGAATATTCTGAGTGAAACTAGGGTTAGGTTCAGCTGTAGTAAAAGATCTGTATAATTTTCCAATGTTTTACAGAATTAGCACTAATAATAGAATATCAGTAAGTTTACGAATATTCGACTCTCAGCCATTTCTGGGCACCCAAATTTCCGAGCTCCCGTTTTTCATATATGCATGATCCAGGAGAGGCTGCTAGATTCTAACTACTTAATAGCAGACATTTTAAATAGAAGTGGGACAATGAATCCAACAAATCCACAAATCCCTTGAATCTTGAGAAACATTTGAGATTTGTGGATTTGAATCTTTACATAATTTCCCCAATTCAAATCCAGCAAATCCCGGTCCTGTGACGTAGCGACGTTGCATCCCCATGCCTCACAAGAGCGACATTGTCCCCACTCCTCGACCGCATGAGAGAGACCGAGCTGCTGGGGCATACACCTGCCAGAGCTATAGACCCACCGCTGCCTGAGCCTCACAAGGTGCCCACAAGCTGCTGCCGGAGACAGAGCCATAGACCCAGCAAGGTACCAAGCAGCCACCAAAGCTGCTGATGATGATTTTGTGAGAATCTTCCTGGAGTGCTGCGGTAGGTTTGGGCTGGGTATGCAAGGGTTAACCTACCTTGTTCACTTCCTCCCTTCCAGTCCTGTGTGTTTTACGCTGCTCTTCAGCATCTTATACTTCCACCTTCTACCAGAACGTCTGCTGCGAAGGCAGAAGTTAAAGAAACAGTGTGGAATGCACCGGAAGGGTGTCGGCGGCCAAGGTGAGTTAACACTGACTTCTGTACACAGCCAGAACCCTTTGCACACTATGCAATGATTTTGTTCTTCCCTAGTGCTGAGATAAAGTGTCATTACAAGACTAAAGGTGGCCATATACTGGTTGATTTGCCATCAGATCGACCAACAGATAGATCCCTCTCTGATCGAATCTGATCAGAGAAGGATCGTATGGCTGCCTTTACTGCAAACAGATTGTGAATCGATTTCAGCATGAAACCGATCACAATCTGTGGAGCTGCCGCCGTCAGCTATACATTACCTGCTCCGGCCGGCGCAAGTCCTCCTCTGTCCCCACTGCTCATTTTCCTGCTGGGCTCCGTGTTCCGGCTGGCTTTACTTCTTTCTGTCCGGGGAAGTTTAAACAGTAGGGGGCGCTCTACTGTTTATAGTTCCTGTTGGAACAGGAAGTAAGTGAAGCCAGCCGGAACCCGGAACCTAGCGGAGAAGGAGCAGCGGGGACAGAGTGGATACGCGCCGATGGAGCAGGAAATGTATTGCTGCTAGCGTCGGTCGTAGGCAGTGGCGTAGCTAAGGAGCTGTGGGCCCCGATGCAAGTCTTACAATGGGGCCCCTCAAGCACTCTATACATAACAATTGATACGGCGCACCAAAACCTGCCAATGGTAACTACTGTGTCAGAGGTGCAAGAAGGGGATGGGGAACAGTTTGTTAATGATTACCACTGTTCAAAGTATCTATAGATGTGATTATTATGAGCACAGGACCAATAGAGAGCTAATACTGTAGTTGAGGGAGGGCCCTTCGGGGCCCCTCTGGCCCAAGGGCCCCGATGCGGTCGCTACCGCTGCACCCCCTATTGCTACGCCCCTGGTCGTAGGGCATCCGAACGCTGCTATCGACGCTCTTCCAACCTGCCGGCAATCGAACGAAATCTGCCGGCAATCGATCGTTCTGTCAGCGTTTGCACAACAATTTCACAGCAGATTCAATCACAGTGATCAAATCTGCTGTGTATCGGCGGGAAAATCATTAGGTGTATGGGCTCCTTTAGGCAGTAGTGAATGAGTTAATTTGGGTCTGCCCTGACTCATAGAAGACCTCTACTGCAAAAAAGATATGCAGGTAAACGACCATTATTGGGGGAAAAATTGTAATTTAAAATATATGTGTAGACATACATGTAAGGTGTAAATTTGTCCCAGTGTAAAATGCACTACAAATGACTTTTCTCCTATGTTCTTGTGACATTTACAATAGGCTGTAAACATCTGACAGAATTGACAGGTGTTGAACTAGTCTTATGTGTATGTTTTATAAGCATGTGTATACACGTATTTTACATTTTTTTTTTTTTTGCAATAGTGGTCCTTTAAGTATAATTGCTGTGCTGCATTGCTATTCTGGATGCACATCATTTATATGTAACAAGCAAATATGGCTGCCCAGTGAACATATATAATTAGGAGCTATAAATGGAAAAATACATACATATGTGGCCACAGCATGGGAACACGTGCAGAAATGTTATCACTATGTAGCCAAAAATATCACATTAGCTTCTCTCCAAATTGTTGTAAAGAAATATATAATGACTGTCAGTTGTGTTTATACCTAGCAAAGCTTGAAATAAAATATAAAGTTAGGAACCAGTAAGCGCATCTCCAAGCGAGTATCCAGGGTAACGGCTCACATTTATCCACAATCAAGTTTAACCCCATAAAGTGAAAAATTATACTAGATATGACATGTAGCAGTAATCAGAGAAAGCTGAGCTGCAGCAGCAATTAAAGTGCCAATCTTGCACAGTGGTGAAACAAAAATGGCGTACGCCATACATCAAGTTCAATTACTTTACAGAAAGTCATTCCCTCTCCGACTGCTGGTGACTTTCAGCTTCCAAAAGTCAGTGCCCTTATTTCAGAACGGCCTCCAACAGACTTAAATAATTCCCCACTCACAGATCTTTTCTAATTTAATAAGTCACATAATCTCAGAGCTCAAGCTTATGTTCTGACCTGCAGCACATGTCAATGGAATGTACAGAGCACAACAGTTTACAGTTAAGTCAAGTGGCAGGCTACCGCACAAGAAAAGATGTTATTAAACTGCAATAGGTCACACATTTGTGATGTTTCAATAAAGCTCAGTTAGGAAATTGCTAAGCACAGAACCCGATGTAGACAGAATGCACCTTCTATTGTTTTAAAGTGAACCAGAGGTGAAAATAAACGAATAAGATAACTTGCATGCCCGTTTTTAGGGCCGTGCGGCCCATGTGGGCGCCCTGAGCGCTGTTGGGAGGGGGGGCGCTGTAAAGGAGGGGGAGCTGGAGCCGCGGGGAGGGCAGCAGGACCTCTCCCTGGGCCGCCCTCCGTGCTCCCCCCTCAGATGCAGAGTAATTAGCGCAGCAGGAAGCTCTGTACACAACTACTCACCTCCCTGCATTCCACTCGCCGATGATCTCCTCTCGGCATAGACGCTGATACACATGATGCTTCCTGTTTAGCTGGAAGCAGCATGTGTATCAGCATCTACGCCGAGATCAGCGGCGAGTGGAACGCAGGGAGGTGAGTAGTTGTGTACAGAGCCTCCTACTGCTCTAATTACTCTGCATCTGAGGGGGGAGCACAGAGGGTGGTCTAGGGAGAGGTCGGGCTGCCCTCCCCGCGGCTCCGGCTCCCCCCTCCATTATGGGGGGGTGGACCTACCTAACTAACCTATACTAGGGGAAGCTGCCTATCTAACCTATACTGGGGGACACCTACCTAATCTAACCTATACTGGGGGACACCTACCTAATCTAACCTATACTGGGGAACACCTACCTAATCTAACCTATACTGGGGGGCACCTACCTAATCTAAGCTATACTGGGGGGCAGCTACCTATCTAACCTACACTGGGGGGCACCTACCTAATCTAACCTATACTGGGGGACACCTACCTAATCTAACCTATACTGGGGAAAGCTACCTAATCTAACCTATACTGGGGGGCACCTACCTAATCTAACCTATACTGGGGGGCAGCTACCTATCTAACCTATACTGGGGGGCAGCTACCTATCTAACCTATACTGGGGGGCAGCTACCTAATCTAACCTATACTGGGGGGCACCTACCTAATCTAACCTATACAGAGGGGCAGCTACCCAATCTAACCTATACTGGGGGGCACCTACCTAATCTAACCTATACTGGGGGGGGCAGCTACCTATCTAACCTATACTGGGGGGCAGCTACCTATCTAACCTATACTGGGGAGCAGCTACCTAATCTAACCTATACTGGGGGGCACCTACCTAATCTAACCTATACAGAGGGGCAGCTACCTAATCTAACCTATACTGGGGGGCACCTACCTATCTAACCTATACTGATGGCACCTACCTTTCTAACCTATACTGGAGGGCCTATACTGGGGGCACTTGCTTATCTAACCTGTATTGGGGGCACCTACCTACCTACCTAGCTAGCCTATACAGGTGTCAACTATACTGGCTACCTATATTGCAGGCACCTACCTAACTAACCTATACTGGGGGAACCTACCTATCTAACCTATGCTATTCTGGCTACCTATATTAGAGGCACCCATCTAGCTAACCTGTAGTGGGGCACCTACCTATCTAACTTATACCAGGGGCACCTGCCTATCTAACCTATACTGGGGGCAACTATACTGGCTACCTATACTGGAGGCACCTACCTGGCTAACCTATACCGGGGGCAACTATACTGGCTCACCTATGCCTGACTACCTATACTGGGGGACCTATAGCTGGATACCTATACTGGGGTACCTATCTTGGCTACCTATACTGGGGGGACCTATACTGAGTGCAACTAGACCTGGCTAACCTATACTGCGGGCACCCATACCTTGCTCTGAGGGGGGGGGGGGGCGCAATTTTTACACCCTCGCCCTGGGTGCATTTTAGCCTAGAAACTGCACTGAAGATAAGCAATTGTATTTATCCTCCTACTCCAAAAAAATCACTTAGTTTTACATATCCCATGATACACACTCATCAATTTTTCCATTTGATTCCTTGCAGACAGGGATGCTCATCTGGATTTCGGATATCCGGGTAACCCGGATATCCGACCATTTTTACCCTATCCGGTCGCATCCGGATTCCGGGTAATTCGGCAGAAATCCGGATAGATATCTGCATATAGTTTCAAAACCGACCCGGATATCCACGGATTTCTTTCAGATATCCGAATCCGGTTTACAGGTTCAATAGCAAAAAGGACCATCATCCATCCCTCTCCCTCTCCCTCTCTCTGGTCTTGCAGGGATTTTTAGTATGTCAAAAGCAAGCTCACATACATTGGCCGGGAATCGAACCCAGGTCCACAGCTTGGAGGGCAGCTATGCTCACCACTATACCAACAACCACACACTCAGCAAAAGACAGCACTTTGAAGTCTGGAAGATTCCAGGGCAAGGGTGGGAAGGATGAAAAGCTAGGTGGCCATGCAACCATTCCTGCTAACCTAAAGCTTACTTATAGACAGTCATATGAGACACATGCCGGGTGCAGGGCTGTGTGGTGAGTCAACACATTGGCTTAAGACTTTACCAAATCCAATGCTCCTATATGGGGAAGCTTCTCTGTTTGCTGTTTTTTTTTTAAGTGTGGTGTCACAATTCACTCATCTCTTCAACCACAAGAAAGGCCCAGGAGTAGTCTTAGCTACCGTAATCAGGGATGCTCATCCGGATTTCGGCTATCCGGGTAACCCGGATATCCGACAATTTTTACCCTATCCGGCCGGATTCCGGATAGTTGGGCAGAAATCCGGATAGCTATCTGCAGATAGTTTCACAGCCGACCCGGATATCCGCGGATTTCTCCCAGATATCCAAATCTGAATTATAGATTCAATAGCAAAAAGGAGGACCACTACCCCCTCACCCTCTCTGGTCTTCCAGGGATTTTTAGTATGTCAAAAGCAAGCTCACATACCTTGGCTGGGAATTGAACCCAGGTCCACTGCTTGGAGGGCAGCTATGCTCACCACTATACCAACAACCATACACACAGCAAAGGACAGCACTTTGAAGTCTGGAAGATTCCAGGGCAAGGGTGGGAAGGATGAAAAGCTAGGTGGCCATGCAACCATTCCTGCTAACCTAAAGCTTACTTATAGACAGTCATATGAGACACATGCCGGGTGCAGGGCTGTGTGGTGAGTGATCCTATAGACAGTCATACGAGACACATGCCCAGTGCAGGGCTGTGTGGTGAGTGATCCTATAGACCAGTGATGGCTAACCTTTTAGAGGCCGAGTGCCCAAATTGCGACCTAACATCGACTTATTTATCTCCGAGTGCCAATGGGGGGGGGGGGGGGGTTGCGGCGCGCGCAGCATTTCACCAGAAAACAAACGCAGCTGGCAGCATTTCACCAGAAAACAAATGCAGCTGGCAGCATTTCACCAGAAAACAAACACAGCTGGCAGCATTTCACCAGAAAACAAACGCAGCGGGCCACATTTCACCAGAAAACAAACGCAGCGGGCCACATTTCTCCAGAAAACAAACGCAGTGGGCCACATTTCACCAGAAAACAAACGCAGTGGGCCACATTTCACCAGAAAACAAACGCAGCGGGCAGCATTTCACCAGAAAACAAACGCAGTGGGCCACATTTCACCTGCAAAACAAACACAGTGGGCAGCATTTCACATGACATAAACACAAGTGACAAAACATTTTAGCAGAAAACACTGTGGGCCGCATTTCACCTGCAAAAAAAGTAATGTATGTACTCACCTGACAGAAGTCTTCTCTCTCGGCTGGGCTCTGGCGCACATCTTCCCCGGATCTTCTGCAGTCTCCCGCGCTGCCGCTGACAGGCAGAGTGCAGGGCTACGGGAAGATGGCGCCCGAAGCCCTGTACTGGAGACACAAATAGTCTCCAGTACAGGGCTTCGGCAGCCATCTTGCTGTAGCCCTGGTCTGCCTCCCGGGAGACTACGGGGCTGCAGGGTATGAACTGGCGTGGTGGCGTCTAGTAGACGCTGCGGCCAGTTCATAAGCAGCGGTGGCGTGCCAGCAAATTAGGCTACGCGTGCCGGGTCTGGCATGCGTGCCATAGGTTCGCCACCGCTGCTATAGACAGTCATACGAGACACATGCTGGGTGCAGGGCTGTGTGGTGAGTCAACACATTGGCTTAAGACTTTACCAAATCCAATGCTCCAATATGGGGAAGCTTCTCTGTTTGCTGTTTTTTTGTTTTGTTTTGTTTTTAAGTGTGGTGTCACAGTTCACTCATCTTTTCAACCACAAGAAAAGCCCAGGAGTAGTCTTAGCTACCGTAATATCTATGTTACGACAGGGCCCTTATAACGCTTTCTCTTACAGGGCTATGGAAACCGTTTTGCCCATGCAATAAAGCGAGGTGCAAAAATGAAATCATACCTAGCAGAGGATGGTATTGATTCGTCAACCTCTGGGTTATGGGCCCAGCACACTCCTGCTGCACCACTCTGCAGTCTGCTTACATTCGTATAAAATGTTACTTTAAACTGCAAGTAATTTGCCGTTGTCCGGCCATTTCTTCCAGAAGGGAGGTGAGTCCATCCACTTCGCTCTTTTTAATGATTTTAATTAATTTTACTCTACCTGGCGCCTCTGTTATCCTGCTACAAAATACTTTAATCCACCCTTGGTGGAGGGGTGTATCCCCACTTTTTCATATCTACAGAGAACGAATTCTTAGACCTGAGCGGGGTCAGGTTGTAATTCTCCCCGCCTGCTCGCCCAGTGGTTGCCTTGGTGATGACCTACCTTTGTGAGTATAATCACCTTCTTTATCACCAGATACCATTACATTAATATACTACACCATATCGGACTCTCGGTTTCCCTCTCTTTACAAGACAGAAGCTGTCACTTTCATGCCTAAAAATTAACTCTTTCAGGCAGCAAAAAAAAATAAGTAAAACATCTTGGTTATTTATATGTTTTGCACTGTAAATACACACACAGTTGATTCTAATTATTATATGTAAGCTTCTCAAAAATACAGCACATTTTACTCTACAGTGCTTTTGTTTTTGCCAAAACAAAAATGATAGCTGAAAGCGGAAGGGGTATTTTGAGACAGAGTTGTAATTCATCACATTGGAGAAAATAAATACGCAGTAATGACAGGTTGCAGTGACACACAGCAGGAACCTCTTGCTCCTAATAATGAAGAGTATGGAAATGTGGCAAGTTTCACATTTCTGGGACCTATTATCACCAAATGAAATGAGGTTAGGCAAGTGCTTATAAGCTCTGGAAACAGAACCTGAATCAACCTACAGCACCTTCTACAATTATGTTTCCTGTCAAGATGTAGTAGGAAAATTATACACATAATCATTATTCATCTATTTGTCATCTATGCCAGCAAAGCCTGGGTTCTCTGAAAGAAAATTGAAGAGGATTTTGCCTATGCTGAACATAAAGTGTTCAAAATTAAGGATCTGTACCAAACAATGGGATACTGTGTGCTTGAACTAATGCTGAGCTCTATCACCTATAAAACCACCCCAGCATTATTGCTGAAGTGATCAAACAGCGAACCATTACAATGACCTGACCACATAAACACGTGGTATCTGCATAAACCTTCTATTAAAAGAAAAAAACAGAAGAAAGTCACAAAACTCTGGCTGACCATACAAGAAATGGAGCAGAGATGTGAAGGTGTACTTGTTGTGCAGGCTTTAGGTCAGAACTTTATAAATATTACATAATAATGATCTTAATGGAGTAGCTAGGCTATGCCTCTTCTAAGGATGTAATTGCCATGAAGTGCCATGAAGTAATAGAAATGCAACTGCAAGTCAACATAAGTTGCATGCTTGCTTGGTCATCCTGATGTTCATTTGAGCCACAAATGCACTTGAATGCATTATATTGTACCCCCCACTTATCCAATCTACATAGTGCGTATGTTGGGATCCCAAGAGTCTGAAGTATTTATATCTAAATTAAAAAAAAATAGTCTAAATGAAAAAAGTTCAGTGTAGGTTATACCACAGATTGTTTGGGACAATTGACAATAAGCAAACACTGCAAAGTGTTTTTTTTTTCCTCTAGGACTACAGGTGTATCTATTAATAATGTGGCGTCCCAACAAAACCTTAATGGGTCCCCCCAATGTTTACACCCTTTCACTTGCCAACCCTTTGTGACCCTCACAGTATGGGGCCCATCTATCAAGGGTCCTAAAACAAGTGTGGCCATCATGATTTTCACACCCACAACAAGTGTAGCCAATAAAACACCTGATCTAAAGGATAGACACATTTATCAGAGGGATTGAAGTAGTGGTTGGGGCCCCCTTACAGCTCTGGGCCACCCTGCAATAACAGGGACTGCTCCCTTTTAGTTACGCCACTGTCTGGGACAAAAAGTGCATGGATAGCTAAGGAGAGCTGCAACCACTTAGAGGGCAGTCAGTAAGATTCCTTGGTTTTGTGTAAGAGCATACTATGTGTATGTGAACTCCAGTCATGATTTGCCTCCCCTTTTATAGCCTAGGGTCAAATTATTTAGGAAGGAAGCCACTTAGCCTAACAATGTGTAGGTTTTTAAAATGAGGAGGAAAACTGGCATGCATGGAGGAAACCACACAAAAAAGGGGAGACTATACAAACTTCACATGGATATTGTCCAGGCCCGGGACTGAACCCAGGACTCGAGTGCTAAAAGTCAATAATGCTATCAACTACACTACTAATCTGCCCATTGTTTATGACCCAAAGTTACACATCTGGTTTTTAAATATGTCATACTTACAGTCATAAAAAGAACAAAGAAGTGGTTTCCCTTACAACTGATTCTAAGGCAGCCATGTCTGTGGTGTGACCTGAGTTACCATGGACCCTGAGAGTTGCATGCCACTAATCTAAACACAATTGGGCTTAGTGTTCCAGTATTGTAGATGACAATTGTGAGAATGTGTTTGGAAATAGCATCACATTCTTGACATGATGATGTGTGAAGCACTTTCAGCTTGGGCAACATGTCAGCTTGCTTGTCCAGCAGGTGTTGAAGTGATAATAGCTGGAAGTCAGCTGCAGATGAGGTGCTGGATGTGACAGTGATCCTCAACTGAGCTGCCACTGGCATTTTAATTGATGTTTTCTAGCAGATTTCAAAGTATAATATAATTAGGTGCTCATATACTCTTTTATGTTTTTTTTAGCCACAATGTATTGCAAGTCTTTAAAAAAAACCTATTCAAGTCAATATTTATATTGCGCCAATAATGTCCCAGCAGCTTTATTCTTCTACAGTAAGGCTGTCATAAAATCGTATAGTGCATAGCTACACTGAAGAATGTTCTCAAAATCTCCTAATTGCTGGTTTACAAGGCTAAACTAACCCCACGTTCATAAATAGTTGTGTTCCTATTCTCAAGTGTCAAACAGATGTGTAGATTGTAGGCATCTATTGCCTAACCACCAGCCTACATTAGCACTGACACCTCATAACTCAGGATGTTGTTCAGCCATTCTTCCCATGCTGCCATGGACATGTTTCAAGCATCAAATGTAGGCAGGTTCATGGGTAATAGGGGCATTGTCTACATTGAAGGCTAGTGTGCTTGAATCTGATCAGTTATTAGCTATGGAGGCAGGAAATGTGGGCGCCTGCTGCTAAATGACTGTTTGGGCACCCGAAAGGCACTAATGCAAAGCACCGGCTATTGGGCACTAAAAACAGAAATTTCTGCACCTGATAAATAGTGCCGGGCACCAGGCCCGTCCAACCGAAATTTTTCGTTTTGAGAATACTTGTTTTGAAAATTATTGTTTTGAAATTCGTTGTGACAATTATAATTTTGTAAATTATAATTTTGATTTTTTTTATTATTACCTGTTTATTATTATTATTTTAAAATTCGTTTTGAGAATTATTGTATCCTAAATTATTATTTTTCAAATGTTAGAAAAGTATCTTTTTTTGTATTTAGGTTATTTGCAGCAGAGGAAGGGGGTTTTAGGGTTAGGCATCAAGAAGGGGGGATTTAGGGTTAGACGTCAGGAAGGGGGGTTTTAGGGTTAGGCACCACCGGAAGGGGTGGGGGGTCTTATCATTAGGCACTGGTAGAGGGAAGTTTTTGGGTTAGCCATTGATAGAGGGAGGTCTTAGGGTTAGGCATCGATAGAGGGAGGTCTTAGGGTTAGGCATCGATAGAGGGAGGGTTCTTTGGGAGAGTAGGGTAAGTTTAGTTGTAGTAAAATATTGGTAATATTTGCCAATATTTTCCTATTCTCATTACAATTTCATTGGTATAGACAATATTTATTATTTTAAATACCATTATTTTAACATATTTATTATTCTATCTCAGATAAAGTTGAAAAAAATATTTAAAAAATTGTTATAGATGAAAGTAAAAAAATTCAGCTTTATCCGTCGATCTTCTTTCCTGGCGTCCTTATTCTATTTATCTATAGCTACACACATCTTGATCCCCTAATAGCCTTTGTTGTTTTTGTAACCTACATTCATATTTTATTTTACCTAGCATACACCAAATGTGCCCTGCAGGAATCTGCTTGGAGTATGTTTTCGAGCATGAATGAAGAACTAACTAAATATATAAAACAGTTCATAACTGAAAAAAAAACAGACCAACAGCAAAGAAACAATCTTTAGATTGTAAGTTCGCAAGGGCATATGCACATGTACCAACTACACATCAACTATGTATGTATTTGTATTTCTACTATTCAATGTCATGACTGTGCAGCAGTAAAAGTTCTGTCCTTGTGTTGGATGCATGTTGTGGAGGCCAGGCCAGCCCCTTTTAAACAAAAATAACTGTGTTTGCTATTTACTGACACTCTGTCAGGCAACAATGGAAGGAGATACCCATGACAGCTAACGTGGGTAGTTGAGGCAGTATACTCTATCACCTGCAAGATGGTGGATGTCTCATTATTCTTCCCTGCATTTATGCATATTCAACAAAAACACAGCTTATCATATAAGAAGACAGCTGGTAATGTCATAATAAAAAAATACAAATACACAAACATAAACAGTGGTTGTCAATGAAGCATTTTAACTTTGAGCTATTCTCACTAGGATACTTACAGAATAGTGGGCAGAAGAAGCACCGTCCAGCACCTGCCATGATATGTGGCAAATGACAGGCTTGAAAAGGCAAAAGTGATACATAAAGTAATATCCTCATACATATATTCGCTTTTCTGAAACCTTTGCTTTAGAATGAAATAAAAGCAGATTCAATCAAAAACAGAATAAAGAAGAGTTACTTGATGTATCACAAAATGGTTACCAGTCACACTTCTCACAGCCTCACATTACACATAGATTTTCCAGCATTCAGGACTACAATGAATGCACCAGCAAAGTAAGAGCAGGGAAATAAACAACCAGTACACATACACATTCAATCAAATCACTTGCCACCATATGTTTGAAAATACACAGTTACGCCAAGCAACTTTTTGTTCCACTTGCTCAATGCAAAACACAATATTTCTACTTTAGCGCTCAAACATTGATTCAATTCTGTTTATATTTAGAACAGGAGATAGCCTAAAGTGAATTTATATTATTTATCATTTATATCATTTATTTAAGAAATGCAAAAATAC
Organism: Hyperolius riggenbachi; assembly: GCF_040937935.1. Classification (NCBI taxonomy): domain Eukaryota; kingdom Metazoa; phylum Chordata; class Amphibia; order Anura; family Hyperoliidae; genus Hyperolius; species Hyperolius riggenbachi. The sequence continues at coordinate 287,191,601 of NC_090647.1, forward strand.
TGCATCAAAATATTATAGAAAAAAATACAGGTATAACTATCAACTAAACAATATAGTCAACAGTAAATAAAATGGTGCAAACATGAAAAATTTACTTAGGTTTCTATATGTTCTAGTCTTTGGGGTTACCGTGGATGCTAGGGTTCCTCGGAACTTGAGTCTTGTTTTAACCTTCCTGACACTCTGGGCCATATACAATTTACTTTTTCCCCTGAGTTTTCTCCTAGGAGGTAATTTTTTTTATTCTCTTTAAAATAACTTTTCAGCACTTTGAAATTGAAAAAAGTACCAACAAGTAGGTGAAAAAGTACTATCAAAATAATTTTGAGCATTTTCTAGCTGGTGACTTTCTCAACACTGGCTGCTGGCTGCAGAGACCACTCATCTTGCTCCACCAATTGCTGCCACATACTGCTTTTTCATCTGCTGGTGCACCAGCTACTTTGTTAACGGAGCCCTGAGAAAAGCTTATGTTGGATTCTGGGATCCTCCCTTAATAAGGGGACCTCCAGGTGCCCTGCCCTCTCCAGTTAAATAGGTATGGAGGGTCACTTTTGACCCTGTACTTATTATAACTTATGGGGGGAGGTGTCTTCTTCTTTAATATTCTTTTTTTCATTTGTCACTTATTTCATTTCTTTCTTTGCATTTAAATCTCACTCGATGTTCATACTTCATTACAGCTTCTTCTGGTACTGTTGCTGTGCCACCACCAGCAGGATCCACTGTGATCAGCTCTGCTGCCGTCCTCATCTCCATCTTCACTGGAGAAGCTCCCACCATGGCTTCCCATTCTTCCACTAGGTAGACCAATGAGATGCACCCCCCGGGGAGCAAGGCAGAAGTGCTGTGGTGCTGAAGGACAGCTCCACGGTACAAATAACTTGCTCCTCATTACATGGCATCGCTCGGGATACAGGAGCATCAAATAGCTAATATTTGCAATTGAATTTGCTGGTAAATCCCGATCCCGAACAATGGGCTTGATTCACAAAACAGTGCTAACTGTTAGCACGGCTGTTAGCACAGCTTTTTGCACGATTTAGCTTATTTTCACGTGAAAAGCCGGGTTTCCCGCGGAAAAAAGTTATCGCGCACAAAAATTTGTTAATGCGGATTTTTTTGCATGTTAACAGTCGCATTTGCGCGATAACGTGAATTAAGCAACTGTTAACACGTGAAAAATTTGTGTTAACATGCGAACGCGAATTTATGCATGCGATAACCATTATTACGTGAAATTTTGCGCAAAGCACTCTTCACAACATGCTAACAGTTAGCACCGTTTTGTGAATTAAGCCCCATGTGAGGACATAAGATGCTCGCATATTTTGAGTTTCTTTTCATTTTGAAATTGCATATGGCCCATAGAGTTGGGCCGAACCTCCGATTTTAGGTTCGCGAACCGGGTTCGCGAACTTTCGCGGAACGTTCGGTTCGCGTTAAAGTTCGCGAACCGCAATAGACTTCAATGGGGATGCGAACTTTGAAAAAAATAATAATTATGCTGGCCACAAAACTGATGGAAAAGATGTTTCAAGGGGTCTAACACCTGGAGGGGGGCATGGCAAAGTGGGATAGACGCCAAAAGTCCCCGGGAAAAATCTGGATTTGACGCAAAGCAGCGTTTTAAGGGCAGAAATCACATTGAATGCTAAATGACAGGCCTAAAGTGCTTTAAAACATCTTGCATGTGTATACATCAATCAGGTAGTGTAATTAAGGTACTGCTTCACACTGACACACCAAACTGTTCACTGAACAGAACAGGTATACAGTGGCGGGTTCACAGAACAGGTATACAGTGGTGGGTCCACTGAACAGAACAGGTATACAGTGGCGGGTTCACTAAACAGGTATACAGTGGCGGGTCCACTGAACTGAACAGGTATACAGTGGTGGGTTCACAGAACAGGTATACAGTGGCAGGATCACTGAACAGGTATACAGTGGCGGGTCCACTGAACAGAACAGGTATACAGTGGCGGGTTCACAGAACAGGTATACAGTGGCAGGATCACTGAACAGGTATGCAGTGGCAGGATCACTGAACAGGTATACAGTGGCGGGTCCACTGAACAGAACAGGTATACAGTGGCGGGTTCACAGAACAGGTATACAGTGGCGGGTCCACTGAACAGAACAGGTATACAGTGGCAGGTTCACAGAACAGGTATACAGTGGCGGGTCCACTGAACAGAACAGGTATACAGTGGCGGGTTCACAGAACAGGTATGCAGTGGCAGGTTCACTGAACACAACAGGTATGCAGTGGCGTGTTCACTAAACAGGTATACAGTGGCGGGTCCACTGAACAGAACAGGTATACAGTGGCGGGTTCACAGAACAGGTATACAGTGGCAGGATCACTGAACAGGTATGCAGTGGCAGGATCACTGAACAGGTATACAGTGGCGGGTCCACTGAACAGAACAGGTATACAGTGGCGGGTCCACTGAACAGAACAGGTATACAGTGGCGGGTTCACAGAACAGGTATGCAGTGGCAGGATCACTGAACAGGTATGCAGTGGCAGGATCACTGAACAGGTATGCAGTGGCAGGATCACTGAACAGGTATGCACTGGCAGGATCACTGAACAGGTATGCATTGGCAGGATCACTGAACAGGTATGCACTGGCAGGATCACTGAACAGGTATGCAGTGGCAGGATCACTGAACAGGTATGCACTGGCAGGGTCACTGAACAGGTATGCAGTGGCAGGATCACAGTACAGGTATGCAGTGGGCTGAGGGCTCACTGAACAGAACAGGTATGCAGCCAGGAAAAGCTAAGCCTAACTAATCTTTCCCTAGAGACAGACAGCAGCTCGCCCTACTCTCTCTAATGCAGGCACACGAGTGGCCGTAATGGCCGCCGCTGCCTGCCTTATATAAGGGGGGGTGGGGCTCCAGGGGCTAGTGTAGCCTAATTGGCTACACTGGGCCTGCTGACTGTGATGTAGAGGGTCAAAGTTGACCCTCAGGTGCATTATGGGGCGAACCGAACTTCCGCAAAACGTTCCGCACGCGAACCACCTAAGTTCGCGCGAACCACGTTTGCCGGCGAACCGTTCGGCCCAACTCTAATGGCCCACAGTTTCTAAATATTTGTGTCATTTCCACTGAATTGTATATACAGTACGTTTATGTTTAAGAAACCATTCTCTCCTTGTATTCTCCTTCATGTAGTTATGAAAATTGAACATCATCCTTTTTGGGTTCCTGAGAAACTGTTATTTCTTCTTGCTCCATTAGCCAGAATTAATAAAACACTGATATAATCAGTGCACATTACTAGCATTCAGCTGTTACATTTGTTAGCAATAAACCTTAACCATTACAGTTTTTAATTTTAAATCTATCCTTTCTGTCTAATGGTGGGCTACAGATTCTAAAGTGTTTTAGTCTCCATCAGCATATTGCTCACAGTTGTGCTCCCCTTTGTGTACGAGTCCAGCTGCGCAGGTTCAAACTACTGCCCTTGCCTGTGCTGTAGCACAGAGCCGCTTGTGCATGGCTTTTTCTTCCATGCATGAGCAACTTTGTGTTACTATGCAGGCGCAAACACAACGGGCACTCACAGAGGGGAACATGGCTGCGAAGATGAGAGGGTCCCGGATGGCAGCAGAGGGGTTTTGGAGGATCACGGAAGCCTCTGGAGCATACAGTGGTATCTACTTTTTTTTACCCCTTACCCCTTTACTTTAACCACTTGAGGACCCAGCCTTTACCCCCCCTTAAGGACCAGCGCTGTTTTTTCAGATCTGTGCTGGGTGGGCTCTACAGCCCCCAGCACAGATCAAATGACAGGCAGGGCGACCAGACCGCCCCCCTTTTTTCCCCACTAGGGGGATGATGTGCTGCAGGGGTCTGATTGCTCCTGCATGCTGTGGGTGGCGGGGGGGGGGGGGGGGCACCTCAAAGCCCCCTCCACCGCAGGATTCCCCCTCTCCCTCTCCTCCCTCCCTTCCCCGAGAGATCGGAGGCTGCACAGGAATCTGTCCTGTGCAGCCTCTAACAGGCTCCCCGCTGTCATGTGACAGTGATCCCCGGCCGCTGATTGGCCGGGGATTGCTGATCTACTACAATGCTGCTACTGTAGCAGCGTTGTAAAAATGTAAACAAAGCGGATTATTTCCGCTTGTGTTTACATTTAGCCTGCTAGCCGCGATCGGCGGCCCGCAGGCTATTCACGGAGCCCCCCGCCGTGAAATGACAGGAAACTGTTTCCTGATTAATTAGCCTGCAGCCGACGACGCAGATCTGCGTCGCTGGTCCTGCAGCTGCCACTTTGCCGACGCGCGGTATGAGTGCACGGTCGGCAAGTGGTTAAGGAAGCCTGTATTCTGACGTTCTCTTTTTTGTATATTAAAGTGGAAGATGCCAAAGAACTGCAGCTCGTGGACTGCTGGTATAGGAGACTGTGTTTTCAAACACAAAGCAGTCAGAGGATTTTCATTTTTTTTTTAAGTAACTTTCCTCTATCTAGCCCTTCACTGATTGCCAATTGTCCAATGGATCCAGTTCAAGCTGCTAACTCTAACCTACAAATAGAGATGTCGTGAACCCGTGGATTTTGGTTCATGAACCGTGAAAGCGAACTTCCGCAAAAGTCCCCAAACGTGCGAACATCGCGAACCGCAATAGACTTCAATGGGCAGGAGAACTTTCAAAACTACAAACACTAATTCTGGCCACAAAAGTGATGGAAAAGATGTTTCAACGGGTCTAAACCTGGAGGGGGGCATGGCGGAGTGGGATACATGCCAAAAGTCCCTGGGAAAATTACGGATTTGACGCACAGCAGGGTTTTAAGGGCAGAAATCAAATTGCATTGCTAATTTGGAGGCCTAAAGTGCTTCAAAACATCGTGCGTGTGTATACAACAATCAGGTAGTGTAATTAGTGTACTGCTTCACACTGACAGACCAAACTCACTGTGTAATGCACCACAAACAGCTGTTTGTGTAGTGATGGCCGTGCAGGACTGGTGCGCACCATAGCGAGAGTGCAGGCGATGGCGGTTTTCAAGCCCATATGGTCGGCTGAGGTAGCTCAATGACAGAACATCAGTGAATGAGTGTCCAGCTGATCGAATTTGGTCTGTCCACAATGAAGCAACGACCTTATTATCTTGGGTCAGGTGTGCCCCCCAACACACTCACATAGCCGGTCATTGCTTCATTGTGATACGCAAGCCCCTTTTCCGCGGCAAGGTAACGACCACGAAGGGGAATTGACACATGTACTTGCCTTTTGTTTTGTTGTTGCAGCCGCAGTGCAGCCAGAAAAATTAGGCAGGCATGTACACGCACCAGAAAAAATATTATAGCGGCCACTGCTAGCAGTGGCCTTAAAAATTCAGGAACCCACCTGGAGTCCTGGACCCTGTTGGTGGTGGCGGAGAAGGCAGTCAATCGGCCCGCAGGCAGAGATGCTGTGTGGGGACCAACTTAGTCTTGGGGCAGGCAGTCACATGGCGTGCAGGCAGAGATGTTGTGTGTGGGGACACTCAGTCTTCGGGCAGGCCTGACTGTGCTTTGCAGACCAGGCATCCATGGTCAGATGGACCCTTGACCCAACGCTGTGTGCCAGAGATGACACCACTTGCCTTTCAACATCATGGTATAGTTTGGGTATCGCCTTTTTTGAGAAATAATTGCAGCCTGGTATCTTCCACTGCGGTGTGTGGCTTTGCTTTTGTGTGCTGCTTTTCCTTAGGTGGTCATCCCATTGCAGTGTGTGCTTTTTCATCATATGCCTTCGTAAGGTAGTTGTCCCTATGCGGGTCTTGGTCTTTCCATGGCTCAATTTTCCGTGGCAGAGAGTACAGATTGCATCGCTCTCATCTGAGACAGACACACAAAAAAATGTCCACGCCGCTGAGCCCTGGGATGATGGCACTTTGGTGATGGCTGCCGACTGAGTGTTAAGCGGGGTGCCAGAATCAGAGCAGGAGGAGGAAGATATGTCGCGCTTCCGTGCGAAAGCTGAGGAAGATGAGGCGTTCTGTGTTAAATAGTCAACTACGTCCTGACAATAGTGGGGATTGATGGCACGTGCCTTCTTCTGAACACTGTACTTTGGTAGAGGGCTGCACAAAATCACGACAGCATGACCTCGAACAGACCTGCTGGGTGGCCTGCCTCTGGCTCTGCCTCTGCCTGTTGTTTTGTCCATATTGGGGGTATGAAGTGAAAGGTATGACTTGACTAATACAATGTGCAGTCACACAGATGCAGTGAAAGGTATACACTAATTGCTGGTATAACAATGTGCAGTCTCACAGATGCAGTGAAAGGTATGCAGTGACTGCTGGTATAACAATGTGCAGTCACACAGGTCCAATGAAAATGGATGCACTGACTACTGGTATATAAAACAGTGTGCGGTCACACAGATGCAGTGACTGCTATATAAAACAGCACTTGTCACCGCTAGGAGATTGTTAGATGGCGAAACCGCCATATAATTAGTCTGTACAGCGCTGCAATCCACAGCAGTGCTGTACTGGGGACTGAAGCCTATGACAGGCGATCGCAGTGATTGGCTAGCTGTGGGAGGGAGGGAGGGGGGAACACATAAATAAGAAAAAAAATACAAGTTTTTATAAAGGAAAAAAAAATAGGCCTTAACCCTTTCCACTCAGAGTTCTTTCCTAAAGGAAGTCGTTTCTGCTTGGAGTTTTTTTTTTAAAGAAATGTGCTTTCCCTCTTACTCTCTGTCCCATGTTAACATGGAACATAACACCGTAACATGGTATATCTTATTTTAAAGAACACATTATAACATGTAATTTGATACCTTATTTGGACAGTTTGGCATCTTCTATTGGCTGGTAGCAGAGGAGAAAGGCAAGGTATGGTAAATTGAAAAACAGTTTCCTGGGTGTAATCTGGGCCTGCGTGAGCACGTTTCGCAATACTAGGTGGTTTTATGCCCGCCACCCGGGGTATTACTGTCCCTACACACAATGCAATCATTGGTATTTCGATTGGGCAGATTAGTAATAAAATACTGGATACTTTTTACACCCTCCCCCAGTCCATCCTATAGGATGCCATTCATTATTTCTATAACTTTTCAGGCAATCTGCAAGAGAAAAAAAATTTAATCTGCAATTATTTTTCATTTTTTTGCATGCGGGACATACAAGTGCAAAGGGTTAAAAGAGTCACCAGGGAAATATAAAGAAAGGAGCTTTACTCACCTGGGGCTTTCTCCAGCCCCTTGCAGCCAACTGTCCCATGCCGTCACCTCCGCTCCCCGCCGCTGTCCCGCTCTCGCTGCTCGGTATTCGGGCCGACCGTGAGGTCGCTGTCAATCATGGCCACATGGGCCGTGGCGGAATGCACAGGCGCAGTAGCAAGGGGCTGGAGAAAGCCCCAGGTGAGTAAAGCTCATTTGTTTATATTTCCCTGATGACTTATTTAAAGCTGCAGTGGCCCATTTAGTGAAAAATGGCTTGGTCTTTAGGAGGTTTTAACACTGCGTCCTCAAATGGTTAACCAAAAATCAGGCATTTTTATGTTGCATTAAATACATTTTTAAAATGTATGATTTGCAAATGTTTTACCCTCATTATACTACAAGATGGGGCAAGAAAGCCATCAAATAAGGGTTTTGCTTGAAGATAATTTTTATGTCACCTCTACAAGTTTGCAATCAGCAAAACATTTACTTGCTAGTGGGAATTTGTCAAGCTGTAACACAATAAAAACTTGCTACACTAAACTAAGTAAGAGCCTTGTCATCACAAAACACTGTCCGTTTGTGCAACAAGCTACAAGTGAAGTTTTCACTCTCCATCAATGAAAGCTTTCCATTTTATTAATGTTAATCTCTCCCAGGAGCCTGCAGATTATCCTGCGTAAAGGTCTTTACTAAGTTGCTAGTTTTTAGGTTATGAAGACATTAGACACTGGAATAATGAAGAAATTTAAATGATGACATGAGTCATGAACAAGGGAATCTCCTGCCATTAAATTGCAATGAGCACTTCTTGTGCTGTTCTATCCTTACAAATGTATCACTACATCTAGGTTTCAGCTAAAAGCTTCAGTGCTGAAGTAATCCTCTGTTAATGCTTGTGATACCTTACTAGGAGTAATACAAGTGAGGATTCTGTTCACTTCTTTTCACACCAAAATTAACCAATGACCAGGGCCGGTTCTAGACTTTTTTTCTGCCTGAAGTAAACATTGTGAGGATGCAACCTCCCCCCCCCCCCCCCTCACACACACACACACACACACACACACACACACACACACACACACACACACACACACACCTGCCCAAACACATTTGAAATGCAATAGTTACCCCTAATATGAGACACAGCAATCATCCCATATATAAGCTGCAACAATTGCCCCCACTGGTGTCTGTGAGCATTACAGATACAAAGAATACCCCAACATGCTGAATATTATCCACCAACCAGTCACTGCACCTGGCCATCATTAATGTTCAGTGGGCAAGTGTGCCTGTTCCTCATCATTCCCGCTCAGTGTATTTAGGGTGATGGGGAGAGTGACTCAAACTTCATGTAGATCCCTGTTTTAAAACCATTACATGGTGGTGTAGTGGTTAGCACTCTCACCTTGCAGTTCTTTGTCCAAGGGCCTTCAGTCCCTTGTGCTACCTCTTCCCCTTCCACTGTGCATCCCTCTATCCCACTGCGCCTCCTTCTGTCCCTTTTGTGCTTCCTTCTGTACCCCTTTGCACCTTTGTCTGACTCCAGGGGCAATTGCACGATTTTTAAGGGGGGGATTCCTGAAAGGTCCTGAAGCACTTATGTCCTCGAGTGCTTCCGAATACCGGTGGCTCCATACTGCCCATGCACAAAAGTGCGCTGACGTATTACGGAGCTGCCTATCTTTGGAAGTACTCAAGGACACAAGTGTTTCTGAGGGCTTCTGGTAGCAGCAAATTTGAATGGGGTAAAGCGCTGGAACAACTCCCCGAGAGAGGAACGGGAGATAGACTTAGTTTGGACAATTCAGTGGAATATGCCACATAGTGTCACATAGCACAAGCAATACCCATATGACGCAGGGATATATGCATCTGCGGAAGATGGCGGCGCTATATAAATACTAAATAATAATATTTTGCCTCACCAGAATTGCACTTTTATTTAGCTTTCCTGTATAAGAAGAAGACACAGCCAGCCAGCACTAGGGGAAGAGGGAAACAAGGGTGAATGAAGAAGGCTGGTGCACACCAAGAGTGCTCCTGAGCGTTTTTCAAATCAACAGTGATTTGAAAAGCCCTTGGCTAATGTTACCCTATGACAGTGTTCTCACAGCAGCGTTGTGACTTTTTCAAAATCACACATATACTGCATGTAGCATGTTTTTGAGCGATTCATTCAAAAATCGCTCTGAAAATCGCTTCACAAAATCACACTCACAAATTGCTAGCGATTGCTATTGTCATTTTAGCATGCACTAGCCCAGAGAGAGGAGTGGAGAAATTGAGAATAGCCTGAGATGGAGCAGAGAATTTATCTTGCCTATAATCGGACTCCTGTCCCTGCCAGTCTCCCACAAAAGTCAGAAAGAAGCCCTCCTGGAGTCTAGGGACTGTCAAAAACTTTTCAACTTGTTTAACACCTTATCCACACATACAGTCATTATAACAATGGGGGGAGACCAGACAGATGTTTGCCCACGGACCCTGAGTCCAGGCAAGCTCTGCATCATGCTGTGCATATTTACCAGCTTGCCTGCCCTCTAATTGCATCATGTCTGACACTTCTGTACTGTGGAGAGTCCTGGACTCCAGAATCAACATTTTCTCACTGCAGGTTGCATCTTCTTGTGGGGGAAGCTGGGCTGCCTCTCTCATTCTATTAGCTGGAGGGAGGCACCAGAAGTAAGAAGGGAGGGAGAACGAGGCTGTTCATATTATGCGGGCTTCCCTGGCATAATACACAGCTCAGTGCAGGGGGGGTGTTCCAGACACCCGTAATAGCCCCCTCCGTTCGCCAGTGGACTCCTTGTGCCACTATCTGTGCCCATCCCCCTCCTGCACTCCCCCAGCCCAGTGTGTAAAGGCAGAGTATAGCGCAACTGAAGATGGAGTCTAGTGCTGTGCCTGTTTGACCATCCTCTCTGTCTCCTGTTCCCTCACTTGCTGGCACCTCACACTACATGTGTAATCATGCTACATGAAGTAGGAGATGTTAAGCACTAGGGTAAGTGGTGAGCGAACAGGTGAAAGCACAGCACTGGACTCTAGTGGAGAGGTGAGAGCACAGCTTCTGCTGTGCAATACTCTGCATTTACACACTGGGCTGAGGAAGTGCAGGGAGGGGGTGTACAATGAGATGGGACAGGATTGGTGGGTTATCTGTATCTCAGAGACTCCCTGTATTATACATCCAGCCAATACAGCACATTGTTTTAAATTTACAGGACTTCTTACCTGGGGTGACAAAAAGGCTAGAAATGGCCCTGGCCTTAACCCTCCCTCTACCGATGCCTAACCCTCAACCTACTCTATACCGATACCTAACCCTTCAATCCCCCACTCCCTGGTATTGCCTAACCCCTAACCCTCACCTGTTGGTGCCTAACCCTTAACCCTCCCCCCATGAAGCCTAAGCCTTAAGATCTCCCCACCCCCAGCAAAGATGCTAAGACTTCCATTATGTGCTTTTCATATTGACACTTCCTTTTGCCTTTGTATGAAATTCCCTATTAGGGATGCCCGTTCGGATTCCGAAATCGCAAATCGGTAATAAAAGTGCGGTACGCAGACATTTTCTCAAAAACTACAAGGTCTTTTTGAAAGATTTTTTTTCCTCTTGTTCCTAATTTTCTGCTTAACATTCCATGAAAATGTGTTGTTTTTAGCTCCTATGGGGGCTTTGCTATTAACCTCTACAGTCGTGTCATACCACATAGCGGTTCCAATGCGGATTTTCACTGTAATTGCTGCCGATTTTAACATGGATTTTCTCAAAAACGACAAGGTCTTTTTGAAAAAATGTTTTTCGCTTGTTTCCACTTTTCTGCTTAACATACCCTGACAATTAGGTGTTTGTATAACCTACGGGGGCTTTGCTATTAACCACCAAAGTTGGCCACTGTTGACTGTAATGTAAAATGCAGAAAATTTGCATTACTGATATGCAGTATTATGCCAACTTTAGAGATTAATAGCAAAGCCCCCTTAGGCGCTAGAAACACCAAATTTTCTGAGAATATTAAGCAGACAAATGAAAACAAGAGGAACATTTTTTTTCAAAAAGACCTTGTAGTTTTAGAGAAAATCGATGTTAAAGTCGGCAGAAATTACCACAAAAACCCGCATTAGAACCACAATGCGGTATGACACGACTTTAGAGGATAATAGCAAAGCCCCCATTAGTGTTGGGCGAACATCTAGATGTTCGGGTTCGGGCCGAACAGGCCGAACATGGCCGCGATGTTCGGGTGTTCGACCCGAACTCCGAACATAATGGAAGTCAATGGGGACCCGAACTTTTGTGGTTTGTAAAGCCTCCTTACATGCTACATACCCCAAATTTACAGGGTATGTGCACCTTGGGAGTGGGTACAAGAGGAAAAAAAATTTAGCAAAAAGAGCTTATAGTTTTTGAGAAAATCGATTTTAAAGTTTCAAAGGGAAAACTGTCTTTTAAATGCGGGAAATGTCTGTTTTCTTTGCACAGGTAACATGCTTTTTGTCGGCATGCAGTCATAAATGTAATACATATAAGAGGTTCCAGGAAAAGGGACCGGTAATGCTAACCCAGCAGCAGCACACGTGATGGAACAGGAGGAGGGTGGCGCAGGAGGAGAAGGCCACGCTTTGAGACACAACAACCCAGGCCTTGCATGAGGACAAGAAGCGTGCGGATAGCATGCTTTGTACCACCATGCAGTCATAAATGTAATAAAGATAAGTGGTTCAATAAACAGGGACCACGCGGCAACGCTAACCCAGCAGCAGCACACGTGATGGAACAGGAGGAGGCGCAGGAGGAGAAGGCCACGCTTTGTGAGACACAACAACCCAGGCCTTGCATGAGGACAAAAAGCGTGCGGATAGCATGCTTTGTACCGCCATGTAGTCATAAATGTAATAAAGATAAGAGGTTCAATAAACAGGGACCACGCGGCAACGCTAACCCAGCAGCAGCAGCAGCAGCAGCACACGTGATGGAACAGGAGGAGGCGCAGGAGGAGAAGGCCACGCTTTGTGAGACACAACAACCCAGGCCTTGCATGAGGACAAAAAGCGTGCGGATAGCATGCTTTGTACCGCCATGTAGTCATAAATGTAATAAAGATAAGAGGTTCAATAAACAGGGACCACGCGGCAACGGTAACCCAGCAGCAGCAGCAGCAGCACACGTGATGGAACAGGAGGAGGCGCAGGAGGAGAAGGCCACGCTTTGTGAGACACAACAACCCAGGCCTTGCATGAGGACAAAAAGCGTGCGGATATAGCAGCAATGCTTTTTGCCGCCATGCAGTCATAAATGTAATACAGATGAGAGGTTCAATAAACAGGGACCGGAAACGCTAAACCATCCCAGATGTTCATCGGTCATGTTACTTGGTTGGGGTCCAGGAGTGTTGCGTAGTCGTTTCCAATCCAGGATTGATTCATTTTAATTTGAGTCAGACGGTCTGCATTTTCTGTGGAGAGGCGGATACGCCGATCTGTGATGATGCCTCCGGCAGCACTGAAACAGCGTTCCGACATAACGCTGGCTGCCGGGCAAGCCAGCACCTCTATTGCGTACATTGCCAGTTCGTGCCAGGTGTCTAGCTTCATGCCCGGTTTCAGGTCCAGCGGTGCCAGCCACAAATCCGTCTGTTCCTTTATTCCCCTCCAAATTTCCTCCCCTGTGTGCTGCTTATCCCCAAGGCAGATCAGCTTCAGCAACGCTTGCTGACGCATGCCAACAGCTGTGCTGCACTGCTTCCACGATCCTACTGCTGCTGGTGCTGGGTTAGCATTTCCGGATGAGGTACAGCTTTGAGATGCGTTGGAGGAGAAGGAGTCAGAGAGGTAGGTGCTGCTGTTGTTATCCAGCTGTTTGCGGCGTGGGCAACACCCGCGCCGTAGCAGGTGAGGAATCGCTGCCAGGCTCCACAAGGTTCACCCAGTGCGCGGTAAGGGAGATGTATCGACCCTGGCCGAACGCACTCGTCCAGGTGTCAGTGGTGAGGTGAACCTTGCAGGCAACGGCATTCTTCAAGCTTCGGGTTATTTAGCTGACCACGTGCTCATGCAACTCAGGCACTGCAGAGCGCGCAAAGTGGTAGCGGCTGGGAACCACGTAACGTGGGATGGCCACTGACATCATGCCCTTGAAGCTGTTTGTCTCCACCACTCGATATGGCAGCATTTCGCAGGCCAGAAGCTTGGCTATGCTGGCTGGCTGTTACTGCCACGGCCCGGGGGTCATTTGCTGGCAATTTCCTCTTGTGCTCAAACATCTCAGAGACAGACAACTCAACCGTAGCGCTGCACACCGAAGGGCTGTTGGTTGTTGTGTTTGATGAACACTGGGAGACCTCAAGAGCACTAGTCCGGAAAGTGACAGTGTCAGCATCGTCTGATGTTTGTGAATGTTGTGAACCACGCAATGGCTGGGCTACTGCTGCTGCTGAGGCGGGTCTGGTGGTGAGTCTGGTGAACCCAAGGGAGGCAGTGTTGCTGGTGGTACCCTGTCCTGCCGCGTTTGCCCACAGAGTGGGATGTTTGGATAGAATGTGGCGGCTCATGCTGGTGGTGGAGAGGTTGTTAATACTTTTCCCCCTGCTCAGGCGGGTCTTGCACACCTTGCAAATCGCCATGGTAACATCCTCAGTGCAGTCTTCAAAGAAAGCCCAGACTTTAACTGGCTGAGGACTCGGACCTCGTGCGTGATGTGCTGGTGCTGCTTAACCCACTGCTGGACGCTTGAGAGGTCATCCAAGTAATTATCTGGTCCTGTTCTTTTGGATCTGTGAGGGTTGTTGTCCTGGACAACATGGGCAGTATTGAGTGGGTTTTCTTGGGTGCTCCCCTGTGGCCTGTACGTGAACCGTCAGGGGAAACACCTCTTCCCTTGCCCCTCCCTCTTTCACCGGATTTCTTCCTCATTTCACTTATCCTTAAAGTACACGCTGACTGGCAGCAGTACAGTGGCAGTACAGAAATGCTATACAGTGGTGGGTGAGCGGTGTACCACTATTGTCAGCAGTGACACAGAGCACAATGCTATACAGTGGCGGGTGAGCGGTGTACTACTGTTCCCAGCAGACACAGAGTGGAAGTAAACACAATGCTATATAGTGTGGCTGAGCCGTGTACACAGAGTGGCATTAAACACAATGCTATATAGTCTGCTATATAGTCACCCCGAACAGGGTGATGTTCTGCAGAACCCAAACAGTGGCAAACACTGTTCGCCCAACACTACTGGGAGGGAACGCAGATTTTAGTACCTAAACACACGATACAACATGTTTTCCGGGGTCGGACTCTGAGGCACATACAGATGGTCCCGATCATCATCCTCATCATACAACTCTTCTCCTGAGTCTGACCCACCCACCACCTCTGCCACCCCAACATCCCCAGACACAGACCCCTCATCGTCCTCAACATTAACTTGGGATGCTGGCCTGAGCCAGACCTCCTCCTCCACATCAGGCCCCATCATCTCCTCAATGGCAGCCCTCATTAATCGCTCTGGCGACGGACTGATGGACACAACGTTCTCCTCCGGGGAGGGCTGCTGCTGACCACTGGCTGCTGGGGTGGATGTTATAGCTTGCGTGGGGCGTTGGCTGTTGCTGTTGTTGGGAGTGCTGCTCACAGCGGAGGTCTCTGGGGAACTCATGTTGAGCTCATATAGTGGTTGACGGTGAGTGGAGTATTACTGATCCCAGCAATATACACACTGACTGGCAGAGTACGCAATGCTATATAGTGTGGCTGAGCGGTGTACACAGAGTGGCAGTAAACACAATGCTATATAGTCTGGCTGAGCGAGCGGTGTACTACTGTTCCCAGCAGAATCAGAGTGGCAGTAAACAATGGTATATAGTCTGGCTGAGCGGTGTACACAGAGTGTCAGTAAACAATGGTATATAGTCTGGCTGAGCGAGCGGTGTACTACTGTTCCCAGCAGAATCAGAGTGGCAGTAAACAATGGTATATAGTCTGGCTGAGCGAGCGGTGTACTACTGTTCCCAGCAGAATCAGAGTGGCAGTAAACAATGGTATATAGTCTGGCTGAGCGGTGTACACAGAGTGTCAGTAAACAATGGTATATAGTCTGGCTGAGCGAGCGGTGTACTACTGTTCCCAGCAGAATCAGAGTGGCAGTAAACAATGGTATATAGTCTGGCTGAGCGGTGTACACAGAGTGTCAGTAAACAATGGTATATAGTCTGGCTGAGCGGTGTACACACAATGCTATATAGTCTGCTATATAGTGTCAGTAAACAATGGTATATAGTCTGGCTGAGCGAGCGGTGTACTACTGTTCCCAGCAGAATCAGAGTGGCAGTAAACAATGGTATATAGTCTGGCTGAGCGGTGTACACAGAGTTTCAGTAAACAATGGTATATAGTCTGGCTGAGCGGTGTACACAGAGTGTCAGTAAACAATGGTAAATAGTCTGGCTGAGCGGTGTACACAGAGTGGCAGTAAACACAATGCTATATAGTCTGGCTGAGCGAGCGGTGTACTACTGTTCCCAGCAGAATCAGAGTGGCAGTAAACAATGGTATATAGTCTGGCTGAGCGGTGTACACAGAGTGTCAGTAAACAATGGTATATAGTCTGGCTGAGCGGTGTACACAGAGTGTCAGTAAACAATGGTATATAGTCTGGCTGAGCGGTGTACACAGAGTGGCAGTAAACACAATGCTATATACTCTGGCTGAGCGAGCGGTGTACTACTGTTCCCAGCAGACACAGAACAGTAAACAGAATGCTATATAGTGTGGCTGAGCGAGCGGTGTACCACTATTCCCAGCAGACACAGAACAGTAAACAGAATGCTATATAGTGTGGCTGAGCGAGCGGTGTACCACTATTCCCAGCAGACACAGAACAGTAAACAGAATGCTATATAGTGTGGCTGAGCGAGCGGTGTACCACTATTCCAAACAGACACAGAACAGTGAACAGAATGCTATATAGTGTGGCTGAGCGAGCGGTGTACCACTATTCCCAGCAGACACAGAGTGGCAGTAAACAGAATGCTATATAGTGTGGCTGAGCGAGGTACACAGAGTGGCAGTAAACAGAATGCTATATAGTGTGGCTGAGCAAGCGGTGTACTACTATTCCCAGCAGACACAGAGTGGCAGTAAACAGAATGCTATATAGTGTGGCTGAGCGAGGTACACAGAGTGGCAGTAAACAGAATGCTATATAGTGTGGCTGAGCAAGCGGTGTACTACTGTTCCCAGCAGTGACACAATGACAGGGGGGACCCTGGCTAGCGTGGCTGGAGCGCGAACTACCCTGCCTGCCTACCCAAAGCTAAACCCACAGACAAATGGCGGAGATATGACGTGGTTCGGGTATTTATTTACCCGAACCACGTGACCGTTCGGCCAATCAGAGCGCGTTCGGGTCCGAACCACGTGACCCGTTCGGCCAATCACAGCGCTAGCCGAACGTTCGGGGAACGTTCGGCCATGCGCTCTTAGTTCGGCCATGTGGCCGAACGGTTTGGCCGAGCACCGTCAGGTGTTCGGCCGAACTCGAACATCACCCGAACAGGGTGATGTTCTGCAGAACCCGAACAGTGGCGAACACTGTTCGCCCAACACTAGCCCCCATATGTGCTAGAAACACCAAATTTTCAGGGAATGTTAAGCAGACAAGTGGGAACAAGAAGAATAAAAAGACCTTGTAGTTTTTGAGAAAATCAATGTTAAATTAGAGAAATTAGAGCGAAAATCTGCATCGGAATGCGGAAATCAATAGCGGAAAGCTATTAAAACTATTAAAACGGTAGCGGTAGTGGTAATTGGCAATGGCGGAATGCGGATTTTCGGCAGAAACAGAAATTGGCATTTTCCCTATGATTTTTGTATTGAGACTTCCACTGTATGATTTTCATATTGAGACTTCCTATTATTGTTATATGAATTTCCCTATAATTTTCGTATGGAGACTTCCACTATAAGATTTATTTAACCACTTGCCGTATGTACCCTTTTTACCTGCTTCGCTCATCCACTGCCCACCACTCCTTTCTATCCCCACCCCATGAAGTAACATGCTATAAATTAAACAGAGTATATCCAAACTCAGTACAGCTCATCTAGGCTGAATTTGAAGGTTTTTACAATTCTTCAAAACTGTTCACAGACATATCTGTAACGATCGGTGAAGCACAGAGAGGATCTGATTACCGGTGATCTGCAGTATCACTGGGAATACAGATATATACCAGATTATAAGTGATCTGCAGTATCACCGATAATCCGATATACTAGCTAACCTCTGTTCACCTGAGTAGAGTGTAGTGTTTGGTGTAACAGTAACACTTCAAGGACTAGGCCTTAGTGCAGCAAGGAGTACTGCACAGCTTCCTTCCGCAGACCTGAGCTCTCCAAGACGGGAGGAGTCAGACTGACAGTAGGAAGGATTGTCTGAAAGTAACCCTCAGGACGAAGGGTCGCTAACAAAGCGAGGAACCGCCTTTAACGGTAAGGTCGGTTCTCGAGGTCAGACAAGCCAGGTCGTACACACACGGACAGATACAGTACAAGATCAGAAGACAAAGGCGGAGTCTAAGTACAGGCAGGGTTCGGCAACGGGGTATCAGATATATCGAGGTACAGAATCAGGAGGCTGAGGCGGAGTCTAGGAACGAGCCGGGGTTCGGCAACAGAGTATCAGAAATATCGAGGTACAAGATCAGAGTTCAGGAGGATAGTCAAGGCAGGCAAAGGTCATAACAGATAATCACAATCAAACTAGTACTTTAGCTATCAACAGAATCTAGCTAAGTGTAGGATTACAGCTCCACTGGTCCCGGCACACTTATGGATCTGACTACGGATCTGGGTGCTCCCACATATGTGATCGCAACGCCAGACACCAGAGAAATGACCAGCTAGCAGTATATATACACATGTGTTTCCCCAGCACCTCCCTAGGTGCTGGACCAATGAGGAGTGGAGTCAGAGTCAGCTGACCAGCCTGGTCAGCTGACTTACTTCTGGTTGCTATAATGCCTGCCTCTCCGCGTGCACGCGCGTCCTACGAAACCTGAAGGGACTACGAGTCCCAGCCACCGCAGCCCTGCTCTGCGGTGTCTCCGCAGCGGGGACATACGTGCCAACCGCGTTCCGCAATGCCATGCACGGGGGCAGCCACCTCAGACTGAGTGGAGGCGGCTGCCTCCCCGTGCTTGCCCATATCGTGCGCGGAAAGAGCCGCCTGCCGCTGACTCCTGGCGGCGGCTCTTCCGCGATTTCTGACAGTACCCCCCCCCCCCCTAGGAGTGGACTCCGGACAGCTCCTTCCAGGCTTTTCTGGATGCAAAATGTGAAACTCCCTTTTTAACTCATCAGCATGCATGCGAGTCCCCGGTACCCATTGCCTCTCCTCAATGCCATACCCTTTCCAATGTACGAGATACTGTACCGAGTTCTGTACAGTGCGTGAATCTAAAAAATTTTCCACCTCATATTCGGGTTGGGCATCTACCAACACAGGAGGAGGAGGAGTGGGACCCACCTGGACTGCTGGTTTAAGAAGGGACACGTGGAAGGACCTTACCCCCCGCATGCTGGTGGGAAGATCGATGGTATAGGTAACATCGTTGATCTTCCTGGCTACCGGGAATGGACCCACAAACCTGGGACCAAGCTTGTTAGAAGGTTGTCTCAGGGTCAAGTGACGTGTGGAGACCCAGACCAAGTCTCCTGGTCGGAACCTCCACTCTAATGACCGTCTCTTGTCGGCTTGACCCTTTTGACTCAGAAAGGCCTTCTCCAGGTTACTTCTTACCGTCCCCCAAAGGTCCTTAAATGACCTTTGCCAGGCCTCCAGGGCTGGGAACGGAGTGGCGGCCACTGGTAATGGGGAAAATTTGGGTGATCTCCCCGTCACTACTTGAAAAGGAGAAAATCCGGAGGACGAGTTCTTTAAATTATTTTGAGCAAATTCTGTGAAGGGCAGGAATTTGACCCAATCGTCTTGCGCCTCTGCCACATAACACCTCAAAAACTGCTCTAAGGACTGATTTATCCTCTCAGTCTGGCCGTTAGTCTGTGGGTGATAGCCTGATGAGAATGACAGCTTTATGCCCATAAGCTGGCAAAAAGCCTTCCAAAATCGGGAGACAAATTGGACTCCCCTGTCTGAGACTATGTCTTCAGGAATGCCGTGTAATCTGAAGACATGAGTGATGAATAACTCGGCCAATTCCTGAGCCGAGGGGAGTCCTTTCAATGGCACAAAATGGGCCATTTTGCTAAAGCGGTCGACTACCACCCAAATGACTGCCATACCTTCAGATCTGGGGAGCTCACCCACAAAATCCATGGACAATTGGGTCCACGGCTCACTCGGGGTGGGCAAAGGCTGCAAAGTACCGACAGGTGCCAGCTGGGAGGGTTTACTCTTGGCACATGTCGCACACTCCCTCACGTATTCTTTGCAATCCGCTGCCAAAGAAGGCCACCAGGCGCATCTGGCTATCAGATCCTGTGTTCTAGATGCTCCAGGATGCCCCGCATTCTTATGCGCATGGAACATCTCTAGAACCTGGAGGCGAAACGGCAGAGGAACGAACAGAACCCCTGCGGGCTTCCCTTCCAGGATGTCCTGCTGAAAAGGAATCAAAGTCTCCCTCCAATCCTCCCAAGTTTCAGTTGCTGCCAGTATCAACCTCTGGGGAACACTGGTCTCTGGAACGGAGGGCTGTGCTGTCTCTGACTCGAAGCATCTGGATAAAGCATCCGCCTTAACATTCTTGCTACCCGGGGTGTACGTAATAATGAAACTGAACCTAGAGAAGAATAACGACCATCGAGCCTGACGAGGGCTCAACCTCTTAGCCCCCTCGATGTACTGAGTAGAGTGTAGTGTTTGGTGTAACAGTAACACTTCAAGGACTAGGCCTTAGTGCAGCAAGGAGTACTGCACAGCTTCCTTCCGCAGACCTGAGCTCTCCAAGACGGGAGGAGTCAGACTGACAGTAGGAAGGATTGTCTGAAAGTAACCCTTAGGACGAAGGGTCGCTAACGGAGCGAGGAACCGCCTCTAACGGTAAGGTCGGTTCTCGAGGTCAGACAAGCCAGGTCGTACACACACGGACAGATACAGTACAAGATCAGAAGACAAAGGCGGAGTCTAAGTACAGGCAGGGTTCGGCAACGGGGTATCAGATATATCGAGGTACAGAATCAGGAGGCTGAGGCGGAGTCTAGGAATGAGCCGAGGTTCGGCAACAGAGTATCAGAAATATCGAGGTACAAGATCAGACTTCAGGAGGATAGTCAAGGCAGGCAAAGGTCATAACAGATAATCACAATCAAACTAGTACTTTAGCTATCAACAGAATCTAGCTAAGTGTAGGATTACAGCTCCAGCTGGTCCCGGCACACTTATGGATCTGACTACGGATCTGGGTGCTCCCACATATGTGATCGCAACACCAGACACCAGAGAAATGACCAGCTAGCAGTATATATACACACATGTGTTTCCCCAGCACCTCCCTAAGTGCTGGACCAATGAGGAGTGGAGTCAGAGTCAGCTGACCAGCCTGGTCAGCTGACTTACTTCTGGTTGCTATAATGCCTGCCTCTCCGCGCGCACGCGCGTCCTACAAAACCTGAAAGGACTACGAGTCCCAGCCACCGCAGCCCTGCTCTGCGGTGTCTCCGCAGCGGGAACATACGTGCCAACGGCCGCGTCAGACGCGGCGGCTATGCCGCGTTCCGCAATGCCATGCACGGGGGCAGCCGACTCAGACTCAGTGGAGGCGGCTGCCTCCCCGTGCTTGCCCATATCGTGCGCGGAAAGAGCCGCCTGCCGCTGACTCTTGGCGGCGGCTCTTCCGCGATTTCTGACAATATCATAATATAATTATTAAGAAATGTATATCAAATTCAGATAATACGGAGTAAAGTGAATTGTTTAGGCAATGATTAACATTTATTTTGGGGGGAGGTGTAACGATTGTGGAATTCTCTCCGTGGTCAGCGCACAGGACGCGCGCTGACACTGCGGAAATACTCCACAAGCGTATAATTTGAGAGAACCCAGCAAAAGGTGCAACGCACCTGTAGAGGGAAATTCCTGTCGGCAGATGGAGCTGTGGAGTGCAGAGGAACAGATCCTCTGCCCTGCCACAGACGCCAGACAGGAATTGTACGAAGGGAAGAAACGCAGGGCAAGATATCCCTTAAAGAGAGAGAGTAAAGCGACAGAGTGTATGTGTGTCACACCAATCTAGTCGCCACCCAGCGACGATGAACATACAACCATGAAGATCAGGTGAGAAGGCAATCGCAAGAGATGGTGATTGCTAACAGCGACACAAGACCGAATAAGCACAGAGGAGGAATGTATGTATGTCCACCAATCTAGTCGCCAACCTGCGACGGTGGACACACAACAGAGGAAACCAAGTGAGAACGCAATCGCAAGAGAAGCGATGGTGAATGAGAATGAGAACAGGGACAGAATGTATGTGTGTGCACCAATCTAGTCGCCAACCCGCGACGGTGCACACACAACAGCAGAAACGAAGTAGGAACGCAATCGCGAGAGAGGCGATTGCCAGAGGTGACACAAGGCTAAAGCAAGACAGGGCACAAGAGTAGCAAAGGCACAGCAAATCATACAATGAGAAGATGAGGAAAATAACAAATGCTAACTAAACGCGAACACCGCACTCATTCGCAACAGCGAGCGCGTTTACAGCGCGATCTCTGCATGTTAAGCGCAACAGAGACAAGCACGCCTAACTAACCCCCGCCACCCAAACATGAAACAGAGAACGCGAGCGCTTGCTTAACGGTTACCTCACCGAGCCTACAGCAAGCCTTCGTATCAGACAAGACAGACAGACGACCGGGAAACAGGATAGGAAAGATCCACTGCTCTTTCCGCCAGAGCGAGTGCAATCCAAGTTCAGGGACAGGATAGGAAAGATCCACTGCTCTTACAGCCAGAGCGAGTGCGATCTGGGTTCAGGGACAGGATCACAGATCAGAAGGATCCACAGCCACTACCGCTAGGGGCTAATGCGATCCAAGCAAGGCAGGCAGATGAGATAGCCGGTGGCAACCGCTGCTCCAGCTATACTCCAAGAAAGCAGATCAGAAGGATCCACAGCCGCTACCGCTAGAGGCTGGTGCTATCCAAGTAAGACAGATGAAACAGAAGGGGCTACCAGTAGCAACCGCTACACTGGTTAGCACCCACAGACAGACAGGACGATTTCCTATCGACCACCGTTGGCGACAGGACAATCACAGCAGAGAGGCAACATAGACAAAACAGATAAGCAGGCTAACTGCACTAGAGAAGCTGCCTAGTGCAGTCCCCAGAATTACTCTAAGATACCTATAACAATCCAACAGGGAAGGCTAACACTCCAGGGGTGTATTTAACAAACCGTTATGACCAGCAAAGCCTTCTGGTCAGCAGAAGGCTTTTATACTGCCAGCCCTCAAACGAGACAGCTGGGCAATTTGCATGTATGCAAATCCCTCAGCAAAGCAACTCTGAAAGTTGCAAGATGAAGCCAGGTCTCTTTTCCAGAGACCTGCATCTCTCAGACATAAGGAATGGTCAAACAGCTGTCTGCCTGTGCAGAGGTTAGGGTTAGGATTAAGGAAGCAGAGGGAGGTCCCCTAGGGATAGCCAAGTTCCAAAACTGTAGATAAAAGAACATTTGCAAAGCCAATAGTAGAGTCTCGACGAGTGCAATGTAATAAATAATATTCTGTCGCCTAGATCCAGTGCTCAAATAAAGTAGCACTAGAATCAAAAGTCCATGTCACAATAGACATTCACTCAGTTTAGAGCATTCTTTTGTGTCAATCCCCAGTTTACACTCATCCCCCTTTTTACATGCCCATATTTTATATGAATACTATTATTCATGCGAAAATGACTTTCCTCATGCCCATTGACTTCAATGAAGCTGGCGAAAGTGTAATTTTGCATAACCATTTACTTTCACATGTATCCTCACTTGCATTAAATGTGTTTTCTCATGCCCAAATGCTCTTACAAATATTCTCATCTGTGCAAGACAGACTAGCTGGGTTTTTTATATACAAGTACTTACTTAATGACTATTTGTCAAGAGTCATTGAGAACCTTGGTTTTGCACAAACCAATACTAAAGTGACCACACAGAGAATCTGACTATATTTAATCACTGTGCAGTCATAAGAAACATCATATAGATGTTACATACAATTCAAGAAGTTTACTATTTCAGCTGTACGGGAAAACAACTGAACAGTATAGCACACCATAATACTGCTGGACCACAACATGGAAAATTATTTATTTTAGGAATTTTGTGAGGAATTTATACTTCCAAATTGTTGTACATGGACGTTTATACTGCAGTCAGGTCGGTTTTTCTGTTTATTAATTTGTATTAAGGATTCTATTATCATATATTTAAATTCCGAGCACATAATTTGTCCTGTCTGCCCTTGTCTGGTGTTTATAATAATCAGGAGGGGAACATGGTATGTGAGGCTATGTGAGTAGTACTGGAAGTTATATTACAGATTGAATTAGAAAAAAAACAGAAAGTATCTGGAACTTGGACAGGTTGCCAACATCATTTGAGATGCTGCCAAGACAGAGGCCAAAGTGCTTGTGAATGTATGCCAGACTGAAATTCTAGAGGCTTGACTCCATTAAACTAGTCTTTACTGTGGTAGCTAGGCTAGGATAACAAGATCAGGCTTTTTTGAAAAGTCAAAAATGAACATATGCCATAGTTTTTTATTTGCTTCCAGGTCATAGATCATGGAGGCCCATATGCAATTCACTTTTTCTCCTGAGTTATCTCCTAGGCGGTACTTTTTCATCTTGCATTTAAAATAACTTTTCAGCATTTTGCAATTGAAAAACTACCAAAAAGTGGTTGAAAAATTACTCTCAAAATTATATGGAGTATTTTCTTGCTTGCTGGTGATTTAAAGTGCATTTTATTTACAAGTTGTGAAAATATCACCTAGGAGAAAACGCAGGTGAAAAAGTGAATTGCATATGGGCCGGAAAATGTCTTCTGGATTCTAACTTGCATATTTTCCCAAGTATTCTTGTAAGGAGCATGCCTTCCTTAGGAGCGTGCCTTCCTATACATAGTAACTATAGTTACTATGTATAGGAAGGCACGCTCCTATCTAAGGAAGGCACACTCCTTACATGGCAGCAAGCGCTGCTATGTAAGGCATGCATAGTGGCCGCTCTTTCACATTAAGGTGTGCTGCTTTAGCAGTGCAGCTTAATTATTCAAGCCCTCTGACCCTGATTCACTAAAATGTACAGTGCACACATAGTGCATGTAAAGTTAAGTGGGTGTTATTATCTAAACTGTGTTACAGGCTTTACACAAACTGAGTAAATTGCACCATCCACACAAATTATATACATTGCGTGAACAAGGTGCATTATTGTCTGAATGAACCGCCTCAGTAGGTGTTTGACAACCTCCTCTAAATGCCTTCAACTGTTTCCTGTAAACTTCAGTAGTTGGAGGAGGATAGTTAAAGGCATTGCTGAAAAGTTATAAACTGCAACCCTTCCCAACTATCCCTGCAAACCAAGTTTATTTGTGCAAGTGTCATGGCAGTTGTCAGCAGGTGATGTATGCTTACCTGTGTGGATTATAAGAGGCCCCTTAGTCTTTACCAAAGCACTCTGGAAGGGATGATAGACCAGAAACCCTAACGGTTATCAAAGTATTTATGTAACGATCAGTGTCGGCACGCAGAGAGAATCTGATTATTGGTGATCTGCAGTATCACCAATAATACAGATCTATACCTGATTATGGATGATCTGCAGAATCACCAATAATACAGATATAGTGCTAACCTCTGGACACCTCTAGATGTATATATATGGTGAGTGTTTGGTGTAACAGTATGACTTTGAGCAATCCACCTGATGAACAGGTGACCCTAAGCAGTACAGAAGATACTGCTATGGAGGGTACAGAAACCTTCCAGCAGCCTGAGACTCTCCAAGGGGTGGAGTCAGGCTGAAGGTAGGAAGGACCAGAGAGTGAGTGACACCTGAAGGTGGATGTCACTGACTGATCTTGGAGACTATCTCTTAAGTGGGGAGAGATAGCTCTCGAGGTCGGGCAAGCCAGGTCGGCAACACACAGACAGATAAAGTACAAGGACAGAAGGCTGATTCGGTATCCAAGTCAGGCCGGGTTTGGCAATGGCAACGTGATATCAGATATGCGTGGTACCGAATCAGAAAGCAGAGGGATAGTCAGGAAAGCAACAGGTCATAACAAATATCAAACAATGCCTGATCTTGGGTGTGAGGTCCGTGGACTCTACACCCTGGAACTAGTCTGATGTATACCAGAATGATAATATAAGTTCCCTAGTCTTGGGTGTGAGGTCCGTGGTCTCTACACCCTGGAACTAGTCTGAAGTATAACAGAATGATAATACAAGTTCCCTAGTCTTGGGTGTGAGGTCCGTGGTCTCTACACCCTGGAACTAGTCTGAAGTATAACAGAATGATAATACCAGTTCCCTAGTCTTGGGTGTGAGGAACTAGTCTGAAGCATAACAGAATAATAACACAAGTAATCTGGCTCAGTGTGAATTCCCAGGTCCTCCTGGTTCAAACACACTGTTGGATCTGACTAAGGTCTGAGTGCTGAGTGCTTCCACGTAGTGATCGCAGACAATTTGAGAGTGGCCAGCAGTAACCATATATAGAGCAGTGCTCTCTGGCGCCACCCTAAAGTGATCAACCAATGGTTACCAGCTCTGAGGTCAGCTGACCGGCCTGGTCAGCTGATCCCCCCTTGGCCATCATAAAAGTTCTGCCTTTCAGCGCGCGCGTGCGTATTCCTAAACCTGTGTGAACCAACAGGCCCAGCCACACCAGCTGCACGCTGCTGCGTGCAAACCGCCGCGCTGGACGCGGAACCAGCCGCCTTGCTGTCAGTACATGCGGCGGCTTTCCCGCGTTCTGCCATGTCACCAGATGCACGCTTCCGCGTGCAGACCGCCGTGTTGGACGCGGAACCAGCCGCCTTGCTGTCAGTACATGCGGCGGCTTTCCCGCATTCTGCCATGTCACCAGATGCACGCTTCCGCGTGCAGACCGCCGTGTTGGACGCGGAATCAGCCGCCTTGCTGTCAGTACACGCGGCGGCTTTTCCGCGTTCTCTCACAATTTACTAATGAGAACTCCTACATTACGGCCCCTATATAAAGATGCCAGCCCGCCTGTCTACTTACCTGCACACTTCCCTGGCAGTTAGACTGTTTGCTGCCATCCAGAAAGGTGATGGACTACAGATGGATTAGTCCAAAACTTCTCAGAAAGAGCTTCAAACCCCATAAATCAAAGCTACCTATTGTAAGTAAAAGCTACATAGGAAAAAAAGAGACAAACGTATCTCTTATATGTATGCACACATATGTATTTCAAATTTGACAGTTGTTCAGGATAGTGGTACTTTAAATTAGCAGGCTTATTGGCACTAGTTCTGACTGTGAGATCAGCTGAAGTATTAATATTACATGTAACTGAACCTTGGCTGACATTCACAACTAAAGGTATTCAAAACATCCTCAAGGGAAGCACTGAGACTTCTCACATCACAAAAGCCTAAGCTGAAGTAGATTTGCTGTTGAATGATACTAAATTATCTTTGTATAGTAACACATTAAAATAAATATTTACGAATGCCTTCTCAGTTCGGAGGTGCTATTACTCAGTTGTTCGTAACATCCTGACTCTTCCTCTTAGACAGGAAGTGCTGTTTCTACTAAATTAGGTTAAAAAAATATTATAACAGGACTTTCTGTCACACATTACTGCCACCCACATACAGACCACTGTCATGTTGCATGGAGTATGTGGCCACTATAATGTTCTAGAGACTGAGTGGCTTTTACTATGTAATAGAGACTGTGAGATTGCTGTCATTTTACTGAGACTGAGGGTATGCTGACATATTTTGAGGCTCATGGACATGTAATAATACAGAAACTGAGTGACTGTTGTCATGCTACTAAGAATAAATAATTGTTTTTATGTTATATTACAGAGATGGAGGTACTACTGTCATGTTACAGAGAATAGATGAATACTGTCATGTCACAGAGACTGCATAGCCACTATCACTTCACAGAGACTGACTGACAATGTCATGTTAGAGAGACTGAACAGCTGCTGTCATGTTACATAGACTAAGTAACACCATCTATTAAAAAATTAGGTAAAGCCATGGGTGTTTGTGCCTCCTTCTTTCTCCCTTTGTGTCTTCTTCTGTCCCCGTGTGACTCCTTCTGTCCCCTTGTGCCTCCTTCTGTCTCCTTGTGCCTTCAGTCCCTCTGTGCCACCTCGTCCTCCTGTGCCTACTTATCAGGGATGAGCAGAAACTACGCCAGTGCGAATTTACGCATCGTAGTTCGTAGGTGAAGTTTCAAAACTACGCTTACGAATTTACGCGTATCGAAGTACCGCTATGCGTAGCTTACGCCCACTATGCGTAGTTAACATGTGTATTGCGTAGTGAACTATGAATGCGTTACGTCTAATTTTCCGCGTGCGATTGTATGCTTATAAATTTACGCATTGGAAAGGGCAATGTACGCATAGAAGAGTTCCCGATGTAGATAATTAAACAGAAATTAATGCGTAACATTTTCTGCATACGGGCATAAGCATCCGCATACACTACACTTCGCACTACGCGTAATTGCGTATTTTAATGCGTAGTCTACGAAATGCATGCAAACGAATATTTGATTTCGAAGCTGTAGTTTGGCGAAGCGTACTTGCGTAAAACTACGCATAGTTCCAGCGTAGCGAAGTTGGCTGACTACGACCATCCCTGCAACTTATGTCTCCCTTTGTGCCTCCTTCTGTCTCCTTGTGCCACCTTCAGACCCTCTGTGCCACCTCTGCCCCTGTGCATTCAAAGATGGATTAAATAGTGTCCTAGGCAAGCAATGACTTTGGGCCCACCCTTGATGGCCACCTAGCTTTTTTGGCAAGATTTGTTGGGGGTTAGCATAAACTGGGCCCAAAGACTCTCTCCAGGCCCTAGGCACCTGCCTAAACTGCCATGATCTAGCTATGTGTGCTTCCCTCTGTGCCTCCCTCTGCTCTGTCCCATTTTGCCTACTTCTGTCCCCCTTTGAGCTTCCTTATATCCCCTTTGTGTCTCCCTCTGTCCCCTTGTCCCACTATCTGTTCCCGTCCCCCTCTTGCGCTTCCGCAGTCCAGTGTGTAAAAAGCAGAGTATAGTGCAGCAGAAGCTGTGCTGTAACCTCCGCTCTGGAGTCTAGTGTTGTGCCTCTGCAGCCATCCTGTCTGTTTTCTGCTCCCTATAGTGCTGGCTCCTCACTCTCCTCATGAAGCATGTAATCACACTACATGTGGTAGGAGATGCTGGGCACTAGGGCGAATGGTGAGTGGACAGTTGGAAGCACAGCACTGAACTCCAGCGGAGAGGTGAGAGCACAGCTTCTGCTGCACTATACTCTGCATTTACACACGAAGCTGGGGTAGTGCAGGAATGGGGTGTGCAACGAATTGAGACAGGATTGGTGGGTTGTTTGTATCTCAGAGACTCCCTGTATTATGCATCCACCCTATACGGCACATGGTTTATATTCTCAAGTGTGTGGGTGTTTGTGTGGGATTTTTTTTTTGGGGGGGGGGTGACAGGACTTCTTGCCTGGAGCAACAAAAAAGGCTAGAAGCACCCCTGAGAAGAGCCCTCATAAATAATTTCCTAATATTTCTCCTTCTGTATCTAGCAAAAACAAGGCTAAAGCTGCTGCCAAGCAGTGACTACGAAGAGCTGCTCACAGGGAAAAACACAAGCTAAGCTCCCAGAGTGCCTGCACCACTTAGCACTGCGTCTCCCCACAGTCCAT
This sequence comes from Hyperolius riggenbachi, assembly GCF_040937935.1. Lineage (NCBI taxonomy): Eukaryota > Metazoa > Chordata > Amphibia > Anura > Hyperoliidae > Hyperolius > Hyperolius riggenbachi. The sequence goes on from NC_090647.1 coordinate 287,220,731, forward strand.
CTTCTGCAGTTACCTCTGTTTTCCTGAATAACGTGAGTTAACTAAATGAGTCACTCTTGGCCGAAAAAAGACAGGCAGGTATCAGCCAATTAGTGAGCATGCTCCACGATATTATTAAGGTTACTGATTCAACAAAGAGTCAAGGAGATGGTGCAACTCTTTTTAACCTAATTCCGTTAGGTACAATACTTTAAAGAAGATTCAGATGAAATAATAATAATAAAAAAGAATTGCACAGTGCTGGTTACTTTGGTGCGTTGGGGGGGAGGGAAGTTGATGGGGTTGGTGCCATCTCCTGGGACCCTGGCCTGGGTTACCTTCAGAGAATGAGCCTTTGGCGTTTGGACAACACAGACCAGTTTTGGCTAGCTTGGTCATGACCTAAAATGATTTATTCCTCTGTGCGTTCTCCAAGGGCAATGCACCATCTTTATAGGACGCTTAATAATAAGACAAAAAATTCACAGCTTTCAGAGGTGACGCGTAAAAAATTATAGGTTACAAAAAAGAAAAAAAGAAAGAAAAAAAACTCTGGTAGTCTTGTTGACTTTTGGTTGTATTATGTATGACCAGCTTTACAAACATTTATGTATTGTGAGGGTCTCCCTAAACAATCTATTCAAATTATATTCAGTCTGGTTGAATCTCACAAAAACACAATTGTTAAAAGCCTAGACAAAGATTGCATAATCAGACTGCCGTGTGTGTGACCAGCATTACAATTATGATTCGCTGATGATTCTATATACGTATATAAATCATTATTAAATCACATTCCTCTGAGCAGAAAAGTTTCACCAGAGTTACTGGAATGTTAGCAGATTTATGACTGTTATTGTTATATAACTAGAAAGCACAAAGCTAAAGAATGGTGTCAAACTGGGTTATCTCTGCAGATTGCAAAATGCTAGGTTCACGTCAAGTGACCTTGAAGTCAAAAAGGTGCCCCTAGGAAAAACTTGCCTCAGAAGGGGAAGCCTCTGGATTCTAAAGAGATTTCCCTTGTCCTCCTCTGCAAGACCGTTCCAGTGCTGGGACCCCGAAAAAGAGCTTGTCATAGCATGCACAGGCGCACTAGCGTTGTCCCGCTTAGCTTTCTTCAGAAAAAGCTGGGCCGGATCAGGTCCGTGCTACTGCACAGGTGCGCGTTTCCTGTACCCGCACAGGAACTTGGGCCCAATTGGGCATGGCTATTTCAGCTGGAGCACGAGCAGGACAGTGCTAGTGAGAATGTCCAGGGAGTCCACCCTTTGACGTTCCCAGTGTTGGAACAGGCTGACATACGAAGACCGGGGAAGCCTCTTTAGGATCCATAGTTTTCCCCCTCCCAAGTAGAGTTGGGCCGAACCTCCGATTTTAGGTTCGCGAACCTGGTTTGCGAACTTCCGCGGAAGGTTCGGTTCGCGTTAAAGTTCGCGAACCGCAATAGACTTCAATGGGGATGCGAACTTTGAAAAAAAAATAATTATGCTGGCCACAAAAGTGATGGAAAAGATGTTTCAAGGGGTCTAACACCTGGAGGGGGGCATGGCGGAGTGGGAAACATGCCAAAAGTCCCGGGGAAAAATCTGGATTTGACGCAAAGCAGCGTTTTAAGGGCAGAAATCACATTGAATGCTAAATGACAGGCCTAAAGTGCTTTCAAACATCTTGCATGTGTATACATCAATCAGGTAGTGTAATTAAGGTACTGCTTCACACTGACACACCAAACTCACCGTGTAACGCACCGCAAACAGCTGTTTGTGTAGTGACGGCCGTGCTGGACTGGTGCGCACCATGGCGAGAGTGCAGGTTTTGGTGGCTTTACAGCCCATATGGTCGCCTGGCTGATGTAGCTGAATGACAGAACAGTGACTGTCCAGCTGATCAAATTTGGTCTGACCACAATGAGGCAACGACCTTATTATCGTGGGTGTGCCCCCCGAGACACTCATCTAGGCGCAGGTCATTGCTTCATTGTGATACGCAAGCCCCTTCACCACGGCAAGGTAATGATCACGAAGGGGAATGGGCGCATGTACATGCCTTTTCTTTTGTTGTTGCAGCTGCCCGCAGTGCAGCCAGAAAAATTAGGCAGTCATGTACACGCACCCGAAAAATTATTACAGCGGCCGCTGCTAGCAGCGGCCTAAAAAATTCAGCAATCCGCCTGGAGTCCCGGACCCTGTTGGTGGTGGCGGAGAAGGTAGTCAAGCGGCCTGCAGGCAGACATGCTGTGTGGAGGGACTGGGAGCGACTTAGTCTTCTTGGGGCAGGCCAGGCAGCCAGTCACACGGCGTGCAGGCAGAGATGCTGTGTGTGCGGGGACTGACTTAGTCTTGGGGCGGGCAGCAGCCCTCCGGGATCCATGCCTCATTCATTTTGATAAAGGTGAGGTACTTAACACTTTTGTGACTTAGGCGACTTCTCTTCTCTGTGACAATGCCTCCAGCTGCGCTGAAGGTCCTTTCTGACAGGACGCTTGCGGCAGGGCAGGAGAGAAGTTGGATGGCAAATTGGGACAGCTCTGGCCACAGGTCAAGCCTGCGCACCCAGTAGTTCAAGGGTTCCTCATCGCTGTTCACAGCAGTGTCTACATCCACACTTAAGGCCAGGTAGTCGGCTACCTGCCGTTCCAGGCGTTGGTGGAGGGTGGATCCGGAAGGGCTACGGCGAGGCGCTGGACTAAAGAACGTCCGCATGTCCGACATCACCATGAGATCGCTGGAGCGTCCTGTCTTTGACTGCGTGGACACAGGAGGAGGATTAGTGGCAGTGGTACCTTGCTGGCGTTGTGCCGTCACATCACCCTTAAAGGCATTGTAAAGCATAGTTGACAGCTGGTTCTGCATGTGCTGCATCCTTTCCACCTTCTGGTGAGTTGGTAACAGGTCCGCCACTTTGTGCCTGTACCGAGGGTCTAGTAGTGTGGCCACCCAGTACAGCTCATTCCCCTTGAGGTTTTTTATACGGGGGTCCCTCAACAGGCAGGACAGCATAAAAGACGACATCTGCACAAAGTCGGATCCAGTACCCTCCATCTCCTCTTGCTCTTCCTCAGTGACGTCAGGTAAGTCAACCTCCTCCCCCCAGCCGCGAACAATACCACGGGAAGGTTGAGCAGCACAAGCCCCTTGCGATGCCTGCTGAGGTTGTTCTCCTGCCGCTGTCCCCTCCTCCTCCTCCTCCTCCTCCTCCTCCCCCAAAGAAACACCTTGCTCATCATCCTCTGAGTCTGACTCGTCTTCTGCACACGACTTCTCTTCTTCCTCCTCCTCCCCCCTCTGTGCTGCCGCAGGTGTTGAGGAAACAGCTGGGTCTGATGAAAATTGGTCCCATGCCTGTTCCTGCCGTAACGGTTCCTGGTCACGCTCATTCACAGCTTCATCCGCCACTCTACGCACAGCACGCTCCAAGAAGTAAGCGTAGGGAATTAAGTCGCTGATGGTGCCCTCACTGCGGCTCACCAGGTTGGTCACCTCCTCAAACGGCCGCATGAGCCTGCATGCATTTTCCATCAGTGTCCAGTTGTCGGGCCAGAACATCCCCATCTTCCCAGACTGTTTCATTCTACTGTAGTTGTAGAGGTAGTGGGTCACGGCTTTCTTCTGTTCTAGCAGGCGGGAGAACATGAGCAGGGTCGAGTTCCAGCGAGTCGGGCTATCGCAAATGAGGCGTCTCACCGGCATGTTGTTTTTGCGCTGAATTTCCGCAAAGCGTGCCATGGCTGTGTAAGACCGCCTCAAATGCCCACAGAACTTCCTGGCCTGCTTCAGGACATTCGCTAAGCCAGGGTACTTTGCCACAAATCTTTGAACCACTAGATTCATGACATGTGCCATGCAGGGTATGTGTGTCAGCTTCCCCATATGCAAAGCGGCAAGCAGATTGCTGCCATTGTGGCACACCACGTTGCCTATCTCCAGGTGGTGCGGGGTCAGCCACTCATCCACCTGTTTCTTAAGAGCAGCCAGGAGAGCTGCTCCAGTGTGACTCTCCGCTTTGAGACAAGACATGTCTAAGATGGCGTGACACCGTCTTACCTGGCATGCAGCATAGGCCCTGCGGAGCTGGGGCTGTGTAGCTGGAGAGGAGAACTGCCACTCAGCCAAGGAGGAGGAGGACAGCGAAGAGCATGTAGCAGGAGGAGAGGAGGTGGCAGGAGGCCTGCCTGCAAGCCGTGGAGGTGTCACAATTTGGTCCGCTGCGCCCTGCTTGCCATCGTTCACCACCAGGTTCACCCAATGGGCTGTGTAGGTAATGTAGCGGCCCTGCCCGTGCTTGGCAGACCAGGCATCCGTGGTCAGGTGTACCCTTGACCCAACGCTCTTCGCAAGAGATGACATCACTTGCCTCTCAACTTCACGGTGCAGTTGGGGTATGGCCTTTCTCGAAAAATAAGTGCGGCCTGGCATCTTCCACTGCGGTGTTCCGATGGCCACAAATTTACGGAAGGCCTCAGAGTCCACCAGCCAGTATGGTAACAGCTGCCGAGCTAACAGTTCCGCCACGCCAGCTGTCAGACGCCGGGCAAGGGGGTGACTGGCCGAAATTGGCTTCTTCCGCTCAAACATTTCCTTCACGGACACCTGACTGCTGTGGGCAGAGGAGCAGGAACCGCTCAAGGGCAGAGGCGGAGTGGAGGAGGGTGCCTGTGAAGGTGGAAGGGAGAAAGCGGCAGAAGCAGATAATGCACCTGATGGAGGAGGAAGAGGAGAAGGAGGGTGGCTTTGCTTTTGTGTGCTGCTGCTGCTTTTGCTCAGGTGGCCATCCCATTGCTGTTTGTGCCTTTTCTCCAGGTGCCTTCGTAAGGCACTTGTCCCTACGTGAGTGTTGGCCTTTCCACGGCTCAATTTTTGTTGGCAGAGCGAACAGATGGCTTTGGTCCGATCTGAGGCACACACATTAAAAAATTTCCACACCGCTGAGCCACCCTGGGATGTGGGCACTATGGGGACCGTCACCTCAGCAGCTGATGCTGAAGGGCAAGTTGGCTGGCTGTACATAGGTGGCGATACATGGTGCCGGACTCTGCCACCAGCTGTTTCTGACGAAGAGCTGCCCCAGCTTCTTTCAGCAACTTCTCTCCTCCTACTACTCTCTGACTCCCCCTCTGAACTGTCCCCATCTTCATCTCCTCTATTGGGAACATACAGAAGATCCCTATCATCGTCATCATCGTAATCATCCTGCCCAGCTTCGCTTGCCTCAGACAAATCCAAACATGCACCATCAGTAGGTCCTTCATCCTCCTTACACGTTATATCCATAGTGTTGCCGGGTAACTCAAATATATGAGCTGGTGAAAATTAATCTGGCTGTAACAACAATGGCTGTGCATCAGTGATTTCAACACTAAATAATTCTTGCGAAGTGTCAAATGCAGCGGAAGTGGTGCTAGTAGTAGCGCTGGTGGCTGAGCAAGATGAGGTGTTCTGTGTCGCTAAATACTCAACCACGTCCTGACAATCTTGGGAGGTGATGGGACGTGCCTTCTTCCGAGCACTGTACTGTGGGCCAGGTCCACACGAAATTACATTTACACGACCTCGTGCAGATCTGCCGGGTGGCCTTCCTCTGGCTCTGGCACTACCTCTTCCTCTACCTGTTTTGTCCATATCGGGTATGCACGGAGTGGTATATCACACTGTGTGCACTCACGTAGGTAGGTGGGTTCACTTAACTGCACAGGTATGCGCACTGATGCGGTGGGTTCACTGAACAGAACAGGTATACAGTGGCGGGTTCACAGAACAGGTATGCAGTGGCAGGTTCACTGAACACAACAGGTATGCAGTGGCGGGTTCACTGAACAGGTATACAGTGGCGGGTCCACTGAACAGAACAGGTATGCAGTGGCGGGTTCACTAAACAGAACAGGTATACAGTGGCGGGTTCACTAAACAGAACAGGTGTACAGTGGCGGGTTCACAGAACAGGTATGCAGTGGCAGGTTCACTGAACACAACAGGTATGCAGTGGCAGGTTCACTGAACAGGTATACAGTGGCGGGTCCACTGAACAGAACAGGTATGCAGTGGCGGGTTCACTGAACAGGTATACAGTGGCGGGTCCACTGAACAGAACAGGTATGCAGTGGCGGGTTCACTAAACAGAACAGGTATACAGTGGCGGGTTCACTAAACAGAACAGGTATACAGTGGCGGGTTCACAGAACAGGTATGCAGTGGCAGGTTCACTGAACACAACAGGTATGCAGTGGCGGGTTCACTGAACAGGTATACAGTGGCGGGTCCACTGAACAGAACAGGTATGCAGTGGCGGGTTCACTAAACAGAACAGGTATACAGTGGCGGGTTCACTAAACAGAACAGGTATACAGTGGCGGGTTCACAGAACAGGTATGCAGTGGCAGGTTCACTGAACACAACAGGTATGCAGTGGCGGGTTCACTGAACAGGTATACAGTGGTGAGTCCACTGAACAGAACAGGTATGCAGTGGTGGGTTCACTAAACAGAACAGGTATACAGTGGCGGGTTCACTAAACAGAACAGGTATACAGTGGCGGGTTCACTAAACAGAACAGGTATACAGTGGCGAGTTCACAGAACAGGTATGCAGTGGTGGGTTCACAGCACAGGTATGCAGTGGTGGGTTCAATGAACAGGTATACAGTGGCGGGTCCACTGAACAGAACAGGTATGCAGTGGCAGGTTCACTGAACAGGTATACAGTGGCGGGTCCACTGAACAGAACAGGTATGCAGTGGCGGGTTCACTGAACAGGTATGCAGTGGTGGGTTCACAGAACAGGTATGCAGTGGTGGGTTCACAGCACAGGTATGCAGTGGTGGGTTCAATGAACAGGTATACAGTGGCGGGTCCACTGAACAGAACAGGTATGCAGTGGCAGGTTCACTGAACAGGTATGCAGTGGTGGGTTCACAGCACAGGTATGCAGTGGTGGGTTCACAGCACAGGTATGCAGTGGTGGGTTCAATGAACAGGTATACAGTGGCGGGTCCACTGAACAGAACAGGTATGCAGTGGCAGGTTCACTGAACAGGTATGCAGTGGTGGGTTCACAGCACAGGTATGCAGTGGTGGGTTCACAGAACAGGTATGCAGTGGTGGGTTCACAGCACAGGTATGCAGTGGTGGGTTCAATGAACAGGTATACAGTGGCGGGTCCACTGAACAGAACAGGTATGCAGTGGCAGGTTCACTGAACAGGTATGCAGTGGTGGGTTCACAGCACAGGTATGCAGTGGTGGGTTCACTGAACAGGTATGCAGTGGTGGGTTCACAGCACAGGTATGCAGTGGTGGGTTCACAGCACAGGTATGCAGTGGTGGGTTCACAGCACAGGTATGCAGTGGTGGGTTCACAGAACAGGTATGCAGCCAGACAGGAACAAGTTAAGCCTAACTAATCTTTCCCTGAGAGACAGTCTGCAGCAGCTCGCCCTACTCTCACTAACGCAGGCAGCACACGAGTGACCGTAATGGCCGCCGCTGCCTGCCTTATATAAGGGGGGGTGGGGCTCCAGGGGCTAGTGTAGCCTAATTGGCTACACTGGGCCTGCTGACTGTGATGTAGAGGGTCAAAGTTGACCCTCCATGTGCATTATGGGGCGAACCGAACTTCCGCAAAGGTTCGCCTGCGGGACGCGAACGCGAACCACTGAAGTTCGCATGGAACCGTTCGGCCCAACTCTACTCCCAAGGTAAATATAAGATTTATTTTCCTTTAAAAAAGTCACAGGTTAATTTTAAAACTAATGGAAACTGTGCAGGAATGTTTCCATTGGTGACATAACTAAGGCATTTGACACCCGGTGTTGTTCACACCCACCTGCCCCCCCCCCCCCCCCCCCCAATTTTTTTTTTTTTAATATAAACCACTTTTTTATACTGTAAAGTGCTGCAGAAGATGTCAGCGCTAAATAAATATATAATAATAATAATATGATAGGACATTAGACTATGACTATGGTAGGAATAGATAGGAATAGATTGTGAACTCCTGTGAGGACAATCAATGACATGACTATGTACTCTGTAATGTGCTGCAGAAGATGTCAGTGCTATATAAATACATAATAATAATAATAATATTAATAATAATATGATAGGACATTAAACTATGACTGTGGTAGGATTAGACTGTGAGCTCCAGTGAGGACAGTCAATGACATGACTATGTACTCTGTAATGTGCTGCAGAAGATTTCAGTGCTATAAAAATACATAATAATAATAATATACAGTAGTAGGACATTAGACTATGACTGTGGTAGGATTAGATTGTGAGCTCCAGTGAGGACAGTCAGTGACAAGGCTATGTACTCTGTAAAGTGCTGCAGAAGATGTCAGCGCTAAATAAATATATATTAATAATATGGTGAGACATAAAATATGTTGGGTAATAACAGAGCCGGATCATCCATAAGGCAAACCTAGGCAGCTGTCGAGGGCCTGGAGAGAGTCTAGGGGCCTGATGGATGCTAACTCCCGCCAAATCTTAGTAAAAAAAAAGCTAGATGATCATCAATGGTGGGCAAAAACTGCTATCTTGCCTAGGGCCCCATTTCATCTTAACTAGGTAACAATATTATGGTGTGACATAAAACTATGACTATGACTGCTCTCCTCCTGGCATCACTTCCTGCATCATGTTATTACACCAGTGCAGGAAGTGATGCTGCCGCTAGAGGGTGAGCTGAGCGTTTATAGGAGGTTGAACAGGTAAAATAACAGAGCACGGCTTCCGCATGCACAATACTCTGCATCTCAGCCGAGACATCACAGGACTCTGGGGCAGAGGCACAGTGGCAGGGCATGAGCGAGCAGCTCCACGGGACTTTGGGTGTCGCCCTCCACCATGGTGAACCTGGGATGGCCCAATTCACTGCTTCCTCCTTGGTACGCTACTGGCGCTGCTTTTGCAACATCGTTTTACCTGATTGCAATTGTGCCTATTGCATTTTTTGTGCGATTGGCCTCCTATACAAAGTATAGAAGCACAGGAGAATCGTATAGCAATTTGCGCCACTTTGCAATTCCTTCACAATACGGTAATTCAAAATGTTTTCACACACATTTTTTTTCCTTACATTGTAAATCACAAAAGCAACACAATGACATCCATATACCTGTAGCGTAATCGTGGAGGAATCGCAACAGTATCAAGGTGCAACCGCTGCAGTGTTAAATGGAAGAATTGCCAGATTTGGGTAACTGAACCAATAGAATACAGTAACAGTAGCTGATCGGTTGCTATGGTACTCTGTGGATCATCATATATCAAGACAGGTGGAAGGTGAAATGACATAAATGCGTGACAGTTGGACAAACCATTCACAATTCTTACTTTGTTAAATAGTTACAACCTCAGTAAAAGATTAAAATGAAATTAGGCCCTGGGCAAGACAGCAGTTTTTGCCCACTGCTGATGGTCACCTGGCTTTTTGTGGGCGCTAGCATTAGTGTTGGGCGAACACCTGGATGTTCGGGTTCGGGAAAGTTCGCCGAACATGGCCGCAATGTTCGGCATGTTCGGGCCGAACCCCGAACTCCCCGAACATCCCGCTTTTGGGGGCCCTATGGGGTCGCAGGCATAAGGGGGGAGCATGCCCCGATCGCGGGGGGGGGGGGGGGGCGGAAATTCCCCCCACCCCCTCCGCTAGGGTTCCTCCTCTGCCCGCTTCCCCATACAAAAGTTTCAGGAAGTACCGGTCCGGTGGTAGTGGGTGGCTGGCAGTGGGCGGCACTGTGAAGTGAGTGACTGAGGAGGAGGAGTCCGGAGAGTGACGCGTTGAGGGAGGCCGGGCAGCGGGCGGTTCAGCAGTAGTACCCGAACAGGGTGATGTTCTGCAGAACCCGAACAGTGGCGAACACTGTTCGCCCAACACTAGCTAGCATCCACCCGGCCCCTAGTCTATTTCCAGGCCCTAGGTCAATGCCTAGGTTTGCCTTGTGGATGATACCCTCTGTAAAACCTCATTGGTTATTTTGGGCAGTTGCTTTTTTTGCGCATTTCTTCTTTGCACCTGTCTTAATTAACTAATCGTCATGTTTCTTTAATTTACTCCAATCATAAATTCTCCTTTTTTAAAGATTTTTACAGGAACCTCTTTCCATCAAATCATGAACTTTTGGAGACTAGAGAGAAGCACCTCTTGTCACTTCTTCAGCTAGGGACCACCTATTTAAATCTAGAAGAACATAATAATGAGGCATGACCCCTCTGGGACCCCTCTTGCTGAGATAACATTGTTATCGTAAAACAGCAAAATGTCATGTCAGCACAACAGTTTCAGAAACAAATGTGACACATTATTCATCTCGCTAATGTGACGTTGTCACCTGTCACTGGAGAATGTGTGGCTCTTTCTCAGAAACCTCCTGCAGGAGCGGCAAATCATGAGCGCAAGTCAAAACGATTGAGTTACCATTTAAGTCCCAGAAAGATGACAATATGAGATGCAGTATACAGTGCATTTTACGATAATGGAGATCAAGTATGTTTGTTGCATATGAAGACAGCATTGTGGCAGCAAGTGTCGTAGCTAGACTTCTGAATGCATTAATAGTGTGCTGCTTTCTGGAACTGTACTGTTTTCTCTGATATCAAATGAGAGGGGGGGGTCACTTCTATAACGCTCTTAGCATGCATGCACAATTTTATGAAACAGAATGGGATGTTATACGGGTCATCGTTTCCATTTCCCCCGCTGTTAACCTATTCCAATTATCGCATCTAGTTACCCTCTAATGTGAACGCGTAACCTCCAATGAGATCAGAGGAGCACAAAGTTTATAGCGTGGGTCATGCGGAGAAGCAGTAGATGGTGCTGAAACAAGGAGAAATGGGAGAATGCTAAAATCTATTTGGGAGGACGATATGGAGGAAAGGCAATGTGAGACCAGAGAGTAAAGGAGAAAAAAACAGTAAGGGAAAGCACAATAATGAGAAAAAGAGAAGGAGATGTTAGTGAGTGAGAGATGGAGAGAGAAATACTGAGTTAAGGAGGAGGTAGTGCGAGGAGGGAGGAGGGATGGAGAGGGAGAGACTGACTAGTGAAAGAGGGAGGAGGGATACAGAGAAGAGTGTGCAGAGCGAAGAGATGGAGGAGACGATAGACTGAGCCTGGTACAAACACACAGGGTACTGAAGATTTCGAGCGGGGGCAGACCTACAGACGTGGGCACATCTGGCAGTGCTGGACATATTGCACAGGGCCTGTCTTTATCCATCACCTGATCTCTGGAATCCTACATTGGAGACTGACACTAAAATCACAGCTTGACACCGGGACACTGAGGACTGGCATTGGATAAACACATACAGACAGCATCACCCCCGGAGACAGCAGCGGGCACTGGGATCCTGCTGGCATCGAGAAGCCAACACTAGGCACGGGCATCGCAGATTGCACCGGAATTCTGGCCCCAGGCTGCATCCAAGCTCCCTCATCAGGACCACAGAGATTGTGATGTGAAACTGACTTTTCGCTGGGTGGAGATATACAGTACATGGTGTGGCATATACATACCGGGTACCAGAGTGCAAGAGTTCTACAGACACGTACAGTGGAAAGTGTCACCCATTTTCCAGGAGCTGTGGTGTCACCTGCAAAGACTAGTGCAGAAGAAGGTAGCAGCACACTAGTCACACATGCAGTGCTAAAGCCACACACTACTTCTCACTGTTACCCCATCCTCGCTAGCACACGGCACATTCTAATGCATGCTCACACACTTGTAAGAAAATGACTACAATCGCAGTATTGTTTCATGTCTCCCTGGTCACACGCCAGCCAAACTGATAAGACTGCATTTCATTTGTCAACACAAAGTATACATTCTTAGCAGACCCAATGTACATGTCTGGGCACCCAGCCAACCGTGGACTAATTACGCAAACTAGGTGACTTCAGTGATTCGAATCGGATCAAAATACTAATTAACGCTGAGATTGAATACGTAGAAGCACACGACAGATTGGGATTAGCAGCACACACCATTTCACATTGAATAAAGAGATCTGTACAACAGATGAGACACGATTCAAGTGTTCAAATAGCCATAGATGCTTATGTGTCACACTGAAAGGCACGAACAGCACCATCAGATGAGATAGATAGATAGATAGATAGATAGATAGATAGATAGATAGATAGATAGATAGATAGATAATGATCGCAGTGCTCCTTTATTTGCATCTTTAGCATCCCTGTAAATTGTACCAGAAATGTTACATGCACCTTATTAAAAGCAAACACTGCTTCGGCACCATAGACAGCGATAGGAGCATAATCAATAGCTCTCCAATACACAGGCACGTCATAAATGCTCAGATTGTCTTCCCATACACCCCAGTCCTGTGTAAAGAGTGCAGACAGTGGCTGAAGCATTCCTCAGGAATAAACTTATGTGGAAACATGTGAAGCTTTATCTGGAAAGAATAATACCCCGGATCATGGGACATCCCAGGCGGCAGGATACAGCCTCCAATCTTAGAAAGTACTGCTAACAGCGACCAGGTAAGAAACTGAGGAGCCCAAGTCGGTGCTGTGTGTTGGGAAGTGGGGATTGTGTTCCACCGACACTGGGCTCTGTGTCATCAGTCACCATGTAGTGGGTTTGCACACTGCTTGAAATGCTCTGCCACCATATATTGCAGTATATTTCTTCTATCAT